>NC_050592.1:27231582-27884082 GCF_013368585.1 Megalops cyprinoides
GATGTCTTTGGCAACAAATACAGTTAGCTAAGAGTGAGTACTGTAAAAGAACTGGAATGAAGCACTTTCCACACACTTTATGAAGGAGATATGAGTAAAGGTTGTGCTTTGTGATGTCTGGCACAGAATGATAACCCGCATGATTTCATGTGCATGATTTCAGTTTTTATATGACGTGCATTTTATATCAGGCCTCATAAAATGCTTAAGTTGTAAATGAAAGCTTTATGAAGTAATGTCATGCTCCTGAAAGTGGTATGTATGCTTTATGAAGCTTTATGAAGTTGTACATAATATAAAGAGTGAACAGAACATGAATTTTACCTTTATGCACACAGACAACACAAAAAATATCACAGGTACATTAAAAACAAGTCACAACCAAACAACTGTAGACAATGCAAAAGTTGCAGTGATTGGAGAGCTACAGTATGCCGTATCATAGAGAGAAACCTTCACCTAATTATTAAAGATGGTATGAAGTTTGCTTGTTAAAGAGAAGTACATGGAGATAGAATCTATAGATAGTGGCAAATATGAAGCAAAAATGTTCTTTTACAATTGCTTTTTGAAAGGAAAGGCGACAGATGTTTGGCAGAAGTGATATTGTGAAATGGTGTGTTTCGGTGCGAGGGGTGTGGACTCCTCCTGTTATGGGTCAGTTTGGTCCTCCGTTGTGTGCTTTTGCTGATAGAAAGTGGCAGGCTCCTGCCTGACCCCTCCGTGTTGGCAAGTCGAGCACGAAGTAGTACGTCAGCAAAGGCAATGAGTGCTTTCATTGTTTTGTTTGTTGCTGGTTGGGGTAGATCATAAGTGGTAGTTTTCATCTGCAGCAAGGTAAAGGGTCATTTGGTCGCGAGATGGCTGCAGTTATTCCTTTATAAAGCCACTCTTTTCAAACAAATGTTCACTATTTCATATAAGTGTGTGTTTGTGCGCATGTCTGTACGTATGCACGTGTGTTTGCGTATGTGTATGTAGGTGTATGTATGCTTATTCGTGTGAATGCATATCCGTGCATATATCACTGCTTGTAAGTGATGTATGTATGTATCTCTGCATGTGTCTGCGTGTTTAAGCGTGTATGTGTGTGTGTGTCTGCGTGTGCGAGAGGGTTAATGTGTGTATGTGTACGCGTGTGTGTTTGTCTGGGTCTGGAGGTTGCTGAGGTCTCGGGAAGGGTTGTTGAACGCAGGGGAACAAATGGCTTTTTTAATAGACTGATCAGCTGGAATACGAATGGACGGAATCCATCATCCTGATTCATCCGTCTGTGTGGCACGGACCAGAGCTAATGACAGGAGCACAATGGACCATCGCGGGCCCAGGCTGGGTTTATACATCATAACACCCCCCTATCAGGGCGAGATGGATGGCAGCCCCGCGCGCGTGACACCAGCGTGTCACCCGTGTGTGGTGCTTATACCAGCAGCCGCCGGGGCTCTGCAAGGTTAGACAGCACGCGGCTCCTTAAGCTTGGCCTCGGCACGCTGCTGAAACCTGACGTTCAGCTCTCTCCATGCCGTAAAAAGGCACAAACACAACATGTTTAACTGTAAATAAGCCGGGTGGAGTAGCGGTTTGAGAGGTTTGGTGCCAGAACATTGCAGGTTTGAAACCCAGGTGAAAGACTTAAGTTGTGCCCCTGCGTGAGGTACTTAGGCTAAATTACTCTGTGAGGATGGATACTGTATGGATACTTGCCACCTGTAAACTAAATATGGTCCTCTGGCTTCTACAGGCCAAATAAGTAATAATTGTAATTACTTTTAGCCAATGAAAATATCTGTCCACATGCTAAAATACAAGTCCCTTTCATGACAGAACTCTGTAGCACTCCCAATGATAGTTCACATCCTGAATGAAAAAGCCTTACACTCCTGCAAGGAAATCTATTTTTTTACTTATTTGTATTTTGTTAAGCAAATAACACTAAGATCACAAGATATTGGAATTATCACTGTGGCTCATGACATGCCAGGCCAGGGAGCAAATCCTACAACAAAGAATGGATCGAATGAACATTTTACTGGATCGAATGAATCTACAGCACCAGACCCGTTTCCTGCGGAGTGCGTCATAAATCAGCCAGGCTGCTTTATGAAGGTAAAAAATGGAGATATATCTGAAAGCCCCCAGTGTCCTTGGCTGGAGCTGGAGGGAGTGGAGTGATGTCAGCTGTCATGGCGCGGTGCAGGGTCTGAGGGGGTACAGAGCAGTGGGGGTGGGGGGGTGGGGGGGTGGGGGGGTCGTGTCGAGGGGGAGAGTCAAATGAGCACACGACGGGCCCGGGCCGACTCGCCCCGTCCACACCCTCTTTCCCTCTCTCCCTTTCTCTCTTTCTTTCTCTCTGTGCCCCGTGGGGAGGCTGGCGGGACAGAGTGCAGTGCGCGTTGCACCGCGCCCCCGGGGAGGGAGGCGGTGAGGGACGGGCGCTGCGCTGCTCTCAGGAGGACGGGGGACATCTACAAACGTCTCATTTCGCCTGCCGGAGGACCACTGCCTCCACGTGTGCTCTCCCCCCCTCCCTCCCTCTCGCTCTCTCTCTCTCTCTCTCTCTCTCTCTCTCTCACCTTCGCTCTTTATTCGTGTTCGTCTGTTCTCAGGAGGTGTGCATTTCTCCATTTGTTTGTTGTGTGGGGTGCGTGTGGCTGAGGTTGTTTGCATTTAGAAAATGGGCTGTTTGATGCTGTCGCCTCCTCTAGGCCCGCGTGGGGGGGTGGGGTAGTGGGGGGGGGGCATCGTCCTGTGCGGTAAGCAGCGCTCGAGTGGGAGGGGGGAACGTAAAACGAGGTGTAACGGGATAGCTTTTACCTCAAGTGGGTGTTCCGCCAAAGCTAACCTCACGCCACTCGAGGGACGCCCCACTCGGCCCTATAAAAGTCACGGCTGTGCAGACGCCATCTCCAGCATTACATCACCGGAAGCAGGGCCTCTCCGCAGCCAAGAAAAAGGAAAGCCGTGACATGTGCTGCTTTACTCTGGGTGGGGTTCGCTTTATTCTGGATGGGGTTCAGACCGAGGATCACCGCACGCACAGGTACATGCAAAGGGACACACGCACACACAGAGCTGTGTGTTATTCACCCTCGTGGAAATGGCAGCATTAGAGCTAACATCCTGCTGTAACGTTTCACAACGTGGGATTGAAGCCAATCTGTAGCATATCTGGGCAGTTAGGTGGCCCTCTAAGGTTACGATTAACACAGTCCATTTGTACATGGTAATGAGCACAGAACTCTAACTGCACTGGTAGAGACGAAACTACACTACACGAAAAACTGTGAATACACATTTAGGTGCTTAAATACCCGACAGAGACCGCTCCTCCTTGCCACACAAAGGCAGAGTGCCCTTAATGCTTAAGAAGTAAGAACTTGATTGATTTTAAAATTGTTTTTCTTTTTTTTTTTTTTTAAAGTCAGCACTTCACCCGAGTGCTCCGGCGGATTAAAAATGCAGGCCGCGAGCTCGTTTTCCATGGGTTTCCGAACGCCGTCCCATTTCAACCGTAAAACACGGTGTCATCATTTTCTGACACTGCCTGAGACAGAATTTATCTCATCATTAATTAACCATCATATTTCCAACACAGCCGCGGTTAATTAGCGGAAGGTCATTGGGGAGGGCTTATTAAGTGGAACAAATTCAGCGAGTGTTAAGAAAAGCGCGTCCGCCGGTGGGTTCGGCCTGCTATGACAGGGCCCGGCCCGGTGATTGATAACTGCGCCGGTTTGAAGCCCGGACCTGGAGGAGCGGAGAGGTAACTGGGGACGAGGAGAAGCAATTGCAAACATATGCCGGCTCGTAGGCAGGGGAAGAGATAGATTACAGTGCAGTCGGTGTCAGAAGGCATTTTTATCATGAATTCCACCTCCCTTATCCACCTGGTATTTTTAGAACATTGGAGATCTGTTAGTCAAAAAAAAAAGAAAAAAAGAAGAAGAAGAAAAAAAAATGAAGCCCGACTAGATTGGGTGTGCGTGGTCCTCTCTCCGAGCAGCCACTCAGACACAGGAGAGCTCCCTGTTACTCGAGGTGACACTGTTTTATATTACCATAATTTAAAAGGACAGAATTGGTTTGCCCGTCGTTAAAATAACGGCCGCTTTTGCTCGGGTTTTGACGTTTGTTTGCCGAAATTTGGAAATTCCTGGTGGCAAAGGCAGTGCAGAAGGGTGTGTTGTCTGTGACCCCAGCTCAGGTTTGGGTGGGAGGGGTGGGGGTGGGGGTGGGGGTGGGGGGAGTGCACCAGAGGCTTGGATGACAAACCCCAGTGGGTGACAGTCTGTTGGCAGGGAGACTGAAACTGAATTCCAGCCCCTTTCTAATGTGACACATCTGGCTTGCTATGGCACACAAAGCTAGCCTCCTAGAGAACTGCATTATGGGAAGAGTTGAGGTGGAAGGTGCGGGGGGGGGGGGGGGGGGGGGGTCATGGTATGCACCTAAGTTAACAGTTTAATGAGGGAGAAGTTTGCTCATTTGATTGACAGCACTGACCTTGTCTTAATTGAATATAATTTGGGGCAATTTGGAAAGTGCTCACAGAACAACCAAGTAATAATAACTGACTTGTTCAAGGCCTTGTTTTCTGAAATAATTGTAAAAAGACCCCTCTATTAGTTCCATTTACACATTGGAATAATAAACCGTTTGAACTAATACACTCCTCATCCATTAGATGGGGGGGGTAGCAGCAGCACCTTGAAAGGGAAATGGATTTCATTTTTTTTTTTTTTTTTTTTTACTAAAAAAGTGGATAAAAACATATTACATACTTTCTTGAAGATGATAATTTTCACACCTCTATTTTCTCATTATTTTTCCTTTTCCTTGATTAAAATCCTAATCAGTTCACAGTAGTGAGTGGCTGCTGTTATACGGGAACCTGCTCTGTTTAATCCTCTCTGTGTATTTAATGGACCGTTTCGTCTCGTGGCCCAGCACAGCACAGCGTAAAGGTGTTGGCTATGCGTGTGAGAGGAGGCCGGAGTGACTGAAACACACATGTAGCAGTGCTGGACAAATAGCCAGCCCGGTGCCAGGTGCTGGGGGAGCGGGCAGCTGGTGCGGCATGGCCGGTGGCAGCACCGGGCGCTGGGCTCACAGCTGTTTCCCAGCATCCCCTGCTGCCCCGCACTACTGCGCCACGTCCAGACCATATTGGGCCGGAGCTGCGAGTGCGGGAGGGTGGCGGCCGGGCGGGCGGGCTGGGGACGGAAGCGCCTCTCGCCGTGGAAACAGCGTGGCAATATGGGCCGCGTGGTCTCGGGGAGGGGGGTCCCGCATCGGGAACAGATGCAGGCGGTGTGTGTAGCCCAACGGACTGCTGGCTTCTCTAGGTGACTTCCTGGTACAGGGCCTCCGCTGCTCTGCCTGTCCTTTACACTCACAGACACACACAGATAACCTTGGACGGGTGGAGAGGCGAGGTGCGTCTCAGAGATAGGGGTCAGCTGGAGACCAGGACAGCCCAGAGGCGGGGGTGGGGGGGGTGGGGGGGGGGGTGGGGGAGGAATTTTGTTTGTAGGAAGGGAAAGATGCGTATAAAAAAGGAAACCGAGAGACAGACAGGTGACGGGATGGACAGACAGACAACCAAAGAGACGTACAGGGTGAGCGATGGTGTGAGTTACCGTGAGGTACGAACAGCAGGCACGTGAGGACAGGGAGAATGGAGCTCGCAGCCTGGCTGCACCTTGCTTTCACACCGCAGCCCTCAAGTCATTGGGAAAAATCCAGCCCCTCAATGATTAATTATGAATTCAGCCTTTTTCATCTGTCTTGTTCATCCCATTTATGAATCTGCATGTGAATTAAGAGCAGGCTGATGGGTAGGGAACTCACGTGACTCTGAAATATGATCTCCTTTGGCTGTTTGCACACACACAGACACACACACACACACACACACACACACACACACACGCTCACACAGGGTGCAATTTTACTCATCTCTAAACCCAATTATACAGATGGGCATTCGGCAGAACAATTGAGGTAAAGTGCAACAGCACCGTCCCGCTTTGAATTCAAATATGTGACCCTCAGATCCAGGGACCAGTTTAACCACAACGCCACCCACTGCTGCTCAGAAAGGAGTACAAACAGTGCTAGAAAAGCACATCGTCTGGCGCATCAGCAGAATATGATGTTTTCATTAAAAGTGTCTCTCAAAGGCTCTCCGGGCTCTCTGGTGCTGTGCAGAACAGCGCAAAGATGTTTTTAAAGACGCGCACATTTTTTTTTCCCCTCCACGTAAAATGATCACCACAGGAATGATAAAAATTGATATGATATAAATAGAATGATAAACAGAAGCACTGAAGTGCTGGAAGACATTAAGCGGTAATAAAATGGTATGCAAACTCAGGGTGTGGGAATCAGTGTTTCCTCCTAAATCCCTAATAAAAAAACAATTACTTTTTTGTTGTTGCATCTTTTTTTTTTTGTTGAACACTTGCCAAAGAAGGTTATTGTTTGTATTTATTTTCTTTAATATTTCACGTTAGATGAGTGTTTGGAGTGAGGGATTGCATTAATATTGCCGTTAAAACGAAACGATAATTAGACTGTGTTAGTTTAAAGCTATCGAGGTCCATAAAACTTTGATTACTCCAAAATTACCCGCATTAAGTTTTTATGGGTCAGCCCGTGCGATCGCTCGCTCAGATTTTATGTACTTTTCAACGCGTATGGCGTAGAGAAGGGATGGTGGAGCCATTAAGGAGCGAGGCCTCCTGAAGCCCGAGTGCTGTTGTTGATTGGTCAGAAAAATCTAGAAAGTAGTCTGTAGGTTACTGTCGTCCAACATCGGGGCATAGGAGTAATTCCACAGAATATAGATTTCTACACCAGCCGTATACTGTCCTGGTTGATGCATTAAGGTCGTTAATGCAAAACTGTAGGAGTGTTTTTTTGAGAGAGTGGACTTCTGGCGAATTCATTTTTTTTTTTTTACCCCGTCTGAGTTTGTGAGATTGAGCTGCTAACGAATGATAGACACTTTGTGATGGAGGTGACCGATTGGCTGATAACATAAAAAGAACAGGAACCAGGTGTAGGAAACCTGATGGCATTTTTCCTTTTTTGGCATTTTTTTTTTTCCTCTCACTGGATTTGCTGAATTTTGACTAGTCCTTTTTGCCATGGTTTTATCAGCGCTTACCGGATGCGGTAGTGTCTCTCCGATTTGGGCTCTCCGGGTTTTTGTGGGGGAGGACTGCTGGATGGTTCTGCTGCCGCGCGTCCCCGCTGAAGCCTGTCTGCTCTGCGCTTCTGCCAGCTTCAGAGCGGCGCCGGTGTCCAAAGGGGCTGTCAAACCAGCTAATGTGACAAAACAAGAGCGAAGGCCTTGCAAAACCACCAGTACTTTTTAATATAGAGCTGGAGGATGTGAGGAGCACTTTTAGCACAACCACAGGCTGACTCTTCTGGGGAGGGGTTTTCAGTGCTTTAGATTTCTTCACGGGAGTCAGGGTCGTATGTTTAAAGAGCCACAGGTTTCTCCAGGTGTGTGTCAGGCATCTGATGTGCTTGGGAGAATGTTGCCTTGTGGAGGGAACTACAGCAAGTCTGTTGGGGAAACAGATAACAAAAAACCCTTTACTGCACTGATTAATGACTGTGATGTTACATATGTGGCTGGTGGACTAACCCAAGAATAGGTGGAGCAGGTGTAGGAAACCTAATGGTGACTCTGGGCCTGGCAGACCCAGTGATGGGATGAGCTGGGACATAGGAGCGCATGCCTCCGCATCTGTCTATCTGTCTGTGTTTCTCCATTTCCCTTGGTCACTCATGCTCTCACTCCTTCATTCTCTTGCTTACTCACTCACTTACTTGTTCATTCTCTCATTCACACACTCACTCACTCACTCATTCCCTCACTCACTCATTCACTCACTCACTCACTCACTCACTCACTCACTCACTCACTTCCAAACAGTCTCTCGTCTCTGCCTGTCTTGGGCACTCTTTCACTCCCCCCTCTCTTTGGCAGATGGACACATATTTAGTAAGCGCCCTTCATTGTGTAATGCTGTTGATATGGAAATCGTGCACTAAGTGGCTTGCTGGGAGTATTTGGAGACTACTGATGCTGTCTGATGGGGCTGCTCCTTTTTATCTCTCTCGCAAAGACCACCTTTCTGTACATACAGTATGTGGCTGTTTGCTCTCAATTAAAACCTGATTTGGTAGTATAATTAATGTGCATGCCATTTACTGTGAAATATTTACAGATCATCTCTGTTACACGTCTGAAATGGCTTATAATAAAGCTGTATTGAATATGATTTCATTCTAATGTTCACCATGTCAGAGCTACCAGCACTGTGTGTGTTCATTTGGGACACCACCAAGGGTCATGCTCTCCTTTAGCGGCGTGATCTCCCAGAGTAAGTGGATCGATCCATTTTTGCTAAAATGTCAGAATGGACATTGTCTTCAAGCATGTGGTCGTATGTATCAATGAACAAATAAATCCAAGAATGCATTAAGCCATAATGAAATGCACAAGAGCAATATTAGATCCGCGACAGCAGGTGTATCTCAAAGATGGAAATTAACATGCATGGAGTACACAGTGTTTCACAATAATTGCACCAAATTGACATTTGATAATTTATTTCTTAAGAAGAAAAATCAGTGTTTTTTTTTTGTTATCTGTTTTTATACTTATTTGAGTCTCAAGGATTTGAAATTTTACAGGCTGAGGTCCTCAACCACAAACTGCATCCCCCCTCAAAAATATATACCAGTTTTAGAAAATATTCAAACATAATTTGTTCTGCATAAAAAACCACACACACAGCACAGCCACAGAAAGTGAACTGAACCTGAACAGTAAACCTGACAGATGGATTTAGCGTGAAATTAGGAATTACTGTGGAAGTTAATTTTCTCTACCTGATGGTACCAAACTGATCCGCACCACGAGCACAAGCAAACCGCAAGATACCCATCATGCCCGCGCATGTGTGTGTGCGTGTTTGTTTGCGTGGTGTTGTCCATAGATGTAGTGTTATGAAGCAGGGGTGAGGTGCCTGCATCTGCTGCTGGTTGAAGGTCCAGACCTCAAGTGGGGCTCAGCTGCGGTGCTCTTGAGCAGAGCATGTAACCTGAATTTCCTGAGTAAACTTCCAGCCCTAAAAAAATGATTAATATGTACACTATCTAAGTCATGGACAGGGAGCACATGGGGAAAACAAACTTCAAGGTATTGATAGAGTCATATTTGATTTTATTCTTATTTAAATGAGATCTTATTTAAATTAAATCAAGGTGGTGTGCTGGTCTGTCTCCTTGATTTACTCTGAATAAGAATAAAATTGAATATCACGCTGTCTTGTACACTGAAGTATTTTTTTTCCTTTGGCAAGCTCTCCTCTTTCATTAAAGCTTATCTCATTGGAGATATATTGGGCTATAAGCACTGCAAACATTCATTCATTAATTGTTGTCTACACTTGGGGCGTCTGTGAGGATTTGCTATTTTTATGCTGTGTAAGTCACCCTGGATGAGGGCATCTGCTATGCATATAAAATAAATAAATAAATAAATAAATGGAAGCACTAAGTAAAGTAGCTAATGGATGGCGTACACCACCTCCCCATTCCTAAGCAACACTCTTTCTTCCATCAGAAATGAAGCCTGTATGTGCAGTATGAAGAGTTGGACACGTACAGACTGATAAGAATAAACAAGCACGAGGAGCACACCATTATAACACAGAAAGCAAACAATACCTAAGAATATCTAAGAACAAGTATAACATTCAGTTCTATTGTATAGGATCACTGATGATATTAAATACTCCTTACTGACAGTTAGATGAGGATGAGGACTTGTGGAACAGACAGTAAAATGAGGTTTTGATCCGTACAGACTGTGAGAGGATGGGGAGAATGTCGCTGGCAAGCAGAAAAGATGTCGTGTGCTGTAGAGCCAACTGCAAACTGGCCTGTGTCTTCATGAGTGGTTACATGAATAGTTTAACCTGAACCATCTTTCTGTGTACAGTATGTGTGTGTATGCACGTTTTCGTTGTGAATGTGCACATATGTGTCATGTGGCTGTCTGTCTGCACACATCAATGTGAGTTTACAGGGAGAGTAGGGTGTAATCAGCCTTGCGCTGGACTGTCCGCACAGTACCAAATCACCTCCAACTTTTCTTCTGTGA
The DNA here is from genome assembly GCF_013368585.1 of Megalops cyprinoides. Lineage (NCBI taxonomy): Eukaryota > Metazoa > Chordata > Actinopteri > Elopiformes > Megalopidae > Megalops > Megalops cyprinoides. The sequence goes on from NC_050592.1 coordinate 27,241,772, forward strand.
AAAGAAGAAAGAAGAAAGAGAAGAAAAGGCGTCCCTGATTACGTGACATCCTCCGGAAGGCAGAGAGAGTTGTTTCCTACATTACTTAGGGAAAAATTCCTCCTCACAATCGAGACTGTCAGGCCCAATTTGGAGTAACGGTAAGCATGTGCCGGCCTCCTGGATATTCTCCCCCCTTCTAACACGCCTTCCCCCCCCCATCCCCCACCTCTCCATCCCGCCATCCCGCCATCCCGCCGTCCCAGCATCCCGGGCCTCCCTGGCGCGGATCGCCGCGGTGACAGTTTGATTGGATCATCAATCCTGGCTGTTAACAGCACTCTTCCTGAACACCTGGGCAGCCAGGGCACATCTGGCTCTTAGCTACCGTGGTTTTAGTGACCCCGTGTGCATTTCCAGCCGTCACTTACATTAGCGGCGGGGATTAAAAATTACCTACGCACAACAGTTTTCCTCAAGATCATTATTTGCCCCCATCGACGCGCGCGCGTGTGAGGACGCCGCCGAGTTTGATTGAGTGTGCGCACGAGCGTACGCGCGCGGGGGACACGCATGACGGCCTGGAGCCTGCAGTTACGGGAGGAGGGCGGGAGAGTGGCGGGGCGTGAGGGGGGGGAGATGAATTTAGATTGTATCATTAGCTATTACTGTGACGTGAGCGCGCTGCAGCGGGAGCTGGGCGCTAAAGCCTCCCGTAGAAACTCCGCTCGCCACGTCCCCACCCAGCCATGTGACCTGCAGAGTGGGAGTGCAGCCGCGTGTGTGTGTGTGTGTTGTGGGGGGGGTGCTGGTTTTTGTGCGCTCCCCATTTGTCCCCGATGGCACTTCCTCTGTTCCTCTGAGGCAGATGCAGAGGGGGCTGTTGTACATTACTCAGCCGCTGCCACTCAGATAATAAGTTAGCGGCGCGGCCCACATTTGTACCGTCCGCGCGCGAAGCTGAAATTAAGATGACGCTTTCCGGTAATGTCGAATTCATCATCATATAATGCGGTTAAATTTATGGGATAACAGTGATAAAAACCCAGTATTTGCCTTCGCGCCACTTCCTCAGGTAGCGTTCGATTTAATAAACGTTCAGGCCTCTTTCATAAAGCTTGCTTGTGACAGGCTTGCACCATATGTGTTACACCCCCACCCCGCCCCCCCCCCCCACACCCTTTTTTATGCCGAGCTTTGCCTAATACATGTTACAGCGTTGCTGCGCAGACTGCAGTTTGAGTATTATGGTATTCATGAGCCATGTCACGGCAACTAAAGCTGCAGAGCAGCACGAACTTCCCTTCACTAAGTTGGCCATAGTTATATATCAGTGTGAGATACTATTGTTAAACAACCAGGGAGTGCTTCTTTTTTTGGGCGGGCGGAGAGGGGGATCTTTTGGGACTGCCTCACATTATACAAAGGCAGCTTTTGCGATTCTGCCTCTGTTCTATCCAAGGAGACTCATTGGTGGTGCTTAGCTGTGGCAACAAACAATTAACCACACACTGCAGACAAAACACATTAGTCTTAATTTTTTTCAAATTGTTTTCTTGATTGTTAGCGCCGCTATCGCAATGTGGCGCGGTCTGGAGTCCGAGCGGCACTCATCGGACAAAATGAAAGGGGGAGCCGGCGTCCCCGCTTCCCTTGGCTTTGTTGCTGTTATTAATTGCGACTTCACATTACTTCCCAGCACTAATAAACCAACAATGGTCTCAAACCACCTGAAAAATGAGGAGCCGGGCGCAAGGACAACAGTGTTCAGTCGAGGCGTGGCTCCGCGCTTGAGAAGCGGTTGGACCCTGTGACCAAGATTAATGAAACTCAGATGGGTTTTAATTAGTGCAGCTGCGGTCATCAATTACTCCCTCCACCCCAATACAAATATTGTTATGTTTGGGAAATTCTTGATTTATTCTATTTTGTACGGCCAGCAGATTTAGATGAATGTGCTCCCATCATAAATGTTCATGAGGATGGGATGGGGAGAAATGCGCGCACGTGCGTGTGTGTGTGTGTGCGTGCGTGTGTGCATGTGTGTAGCGTTGGGGGGTAGGGGAGCAGAAAGATATGCTGGAGGGCATGGTTTCGTTATTTAGGATACCGCGCCGAAAACTGTGAGAGTGAGCAAACCGCAGTGCTGCAGACTGGTCTCTTAACATGCTTAGGAATCTGGCTGCTAATGGGTTGCCCATAAATATCATCAGCGGCATTTAGGATCCTCGTGAAAAAGCCCAGAGGAAGTGAGATCGCCATCTGGGGCCTTCCCCTCTCTAACGCTGTAGCACTGGAGAAGATCCCTAACATGTCGTCCGGCCACGCACCCTCACAACACACTGTACAGCCCTGTACAGCACTGTACACTGTACAGACATGTACAGCACTATACACTGTACAGACATGTAATTCGATGATACATGCCACCAGCTCAGCCCCGCTTTCATGTTTGTAGGTGCGGCTAAGGAGGCGAGCGTCATCTGGAAGGGGGAGAGAGAGAGACGAGGAGTGAGAGGGGAAACCGAAAGTGTGACAGGGAGGAGAAATTAGGAGGGGCTGAGATCGAACGGTGGGGGGATGTGCTTTATGGAGGGGCGCCCCGCTAAACTCCAGGGGACTGGCTGCCCCGTCCCAGCACAGACACGGCCGGAGAAGAAGATCTGTGGCTCTGTCATTTTTATTAGCGCTGTGGGCAATGCCCCTCGACTGTGATGGAAGACATGTGCAGGCTGCATGCACACAGCACCGCGTGTTTTCATACACATCCTCAGACAGTTCTGGGATTTAATGTCTTAGCACATATAATCAAGCTGGTGGGAGAAAGGACATGGGCATAAATTTTAAAATGAGGCCAGCGTTTGTTGCTCCTGGAAATTTTCTATTACGTTTTAGGGAAAAAAAATAATCATCAATTGGAACATGTTTTTTAGCAGTGACATGAAGCTTCACATAGAGGCTGTGCTTGACAAAAAGGCTCACTGTAGAAAAGTTCCATAGTAAGTGTATTTTAGCTCTTTTTTTTTCCAAAGGGGGCATTGGACTGGGACCGTAGATCCTAAGCACTCTGTCATTTTTTGTGATATTTTCTAAAGAGGTATTAGCTGTCCAACCTAGACAGGTTTTATTTTCTCCAAAAGGCAGAGGCCTATGGGAGGTTTGACATGTCACAGTCACTGTTCCAAACCATTATTTGAACTAATACAGTTGCACAAAGCTAACGCAGCAAAGCAGATAGCAGTTAGTTAGCACAGTCTTGAATATTACAGGCTATAAGGTGATCCAGTCACTTTGCATTTGGTTACTGCAACCCTCTTGAACTACTACTGTTTAGATAAATTCTGTTTCCAAAGCTGAAGCATGAAAAGTACTGACCAGGAGCCCGTCAGTTTGATTTATTGACTGACTGACTGATAGGCTCCAAGCTACTGGAGCAGGTACACCAGCAGAGGATGTGTTTGTGTGGACTGCTTTCTGCCTGCCCTGCCCTCTCCCTCCCTAACTCCTTCTCTCCATTCCTGCCCCTTGTCATGGTTCGGGCAAAAATGTAAAGGCACACAAACAATGTTTGAAAAAAATGTGATTATTCTCTTTTCATCTCACGCTAACAACATGCAACCTGTACAAGAATCGCTCTACAACAACAAAGTATTTTAATCGTCTAAGCAACATGTAACCTCAGCACAGCCAACCCAGTCTAACTTTGCAAAGAAAAAAAAAATCATCATTGCAGGTTCTCATCAGGCTCAGTTTCATTTAAAACTCACAACACGACTTTCAACCGCTGTCCTTATGACCCAACTAACGCGCCATCTCTCCACCTGTATCCTGAGCTAACTGTTATACTTTAGTGTTATAAAACCTGCGTTGTGTGGCGCTGCTGGTTTCTGTGCAGTGGTGAGCTGTATCTGCTTCTCCTTCCCCTTCCTCCACACGTTCCCCCGCTCACACGGCAGCCGGCAGAGATGTGTGGCGTGGCCCGCGCGGTGGCTGTTTGCGAGAGCTGCCCTCTGACTCCGCAACAAGGCCGAGCGTTGTAAATTTTTCATGAAGAGGCCCACTCTGTAAACCGGCAAACAGAAATAATGTTTTAAATGCAATCATTGTCAGGCCCGAACAATGTCATTTATCAAGGGAGCGTTTTGGACTGTACAATAAGTTTCACATTATTAATACAATTTTTCATCTTGTGTCAGGTCCCTGATTTATGGCTTGTGTGTGATCTAAGGTGATCATTGAATTATAATTCAAGTAATAAGAGAGCCCTGCTTCTTCCTACCGACTACCCCCCTCCTTTCTGCATTTGCGATTGTGCCACCAAGCCAATTTGCTAAACAACCGTAGGCTAAATGATGCAGCTCCCTAATTCGAAGCAAGGCCCACTTTAATTAGATAAGGGATAAAACTCATTATTCTAAAATGATATCGAGCAAAGTAAATATGTGAGTGCTTGTGTGGGCACGGGTTTAATGCGACATCCTCAGCCATAGAATAAGGACCGCTCGGTGTTATGGCTGAATGATTTACAATACGATGCACATTGATGCATAGACTTTACCTTTTATTAAGTGTGCATCACGGTTACTTGCTCAGTAATTTCCTCGTGTATTTAATCAAAATCCATATCGGAACACTCGTTCCGTACCGAGCACATATGAAATGCAAAAAAAAAAAAAAAAAGCATCCCTATTTTTTTGCCGTTTGCATCTGTGACTTTCGAACATCCATCCTCGAAAAATGCACCTCCAAAAATACACACAATTTTAGAATACACATTTCCTTCAATGAATTAGGAAATTGATGGAAAAAATGGCAATTTATGATATTACTTTCTGAGTTTTACAAAAAAGAAAACCTTTATATAATATTAACCTTTAGTGTCTGAATAGCTTTTTCTTCAAGGTTATGGGCTTTGCATCATAAATAACCTCGATTCTTTTATTTTAGAAGTTTATGTCTTTTCCTGATGCTCAGAAACGATGGGATGTTTTTGGAGCAAAAGCACACAGAGGAAACTATCCACATTTGAAATACGTTACATGCCCGAAATTCAATTCTCATCAGTGTTGCCTAAATTTATGGCAGTACATTCTTTAAAAAAATAATTACATTTATTGTATCTATCATCCTTTTCTGTATCTGAGAGCGCACAACAGCAAAGAAAACATAAATATTTCTCCACCTGCAGGTAGGCAGTTGAATTTAATGAAAACTATGACCGTAATTTGATTTAAGATGCACTAATGTGGTTTGATGTCTGAGAGAAAAACAGTGATACCGTTGGCTCATGTTGTATTTTTCCTGTATTTCTGCTTTGTTACCAGAAATTTGACAAAGAGCGGAGTGCTTTATGGCTTCTCTGTGATTTACTGCGCCGGATATTCATATTAATGCTAATTCTTCCAGACACTATTTAGTGCCTGCGATATATATCGTTAATTGGTAGGGCTTAATATATGACACATAAATACAGAAGTGTGGATTTCAGGAATCAGCCCCACTTTTTTTTTACTGCAGTTACGGTGTGTTTAATCCAAACTTTGATCCGCCTGTTGAACACAAATTGCCAAGTTAGTACTTAGAGTACAGCTTCTGGATTTCAGACTTTTCAGAGAGCTTTTGCAATGATGCCAGGGGAACCATTCACAGACCCCATCAGTACTGAGAGAGTAACTGCTTTGATAATTTGGAGGCCCAATAACTCACAGCGAAGTCCATCTTTTCGAGAGGATTCTTTTCCTGTTTTTTTCTTTTCTTTTTTTTTTTTTAGTTTATAGCTCTTTTGATTGGCTTTCTGTCTCACTCCCCAAAGTACACTTTTCTCTTACTCTCCACTGTTTGACCACTACCAAAAATATGCTAATAATCATAAAGCCCCGCCCTCATGTCTGGGCTGGCTGAAACAGGATGTGGTGCCACGCCACAGACACAAGAGACGTTGCGCCGTTGGGAGAGTGCAACAAATGCCACATTAAAAGAGACTGTCCCCCTTGAGGAAGTTCATTCAGACCAACACGGCACCGGAGTTTCTTCAGCAGTCTCAGCAATAAAACGGGGAGTTCACCGTAATTAACTGCGGTACTGTTAAAAAAAAAAAAACACACACACACACAAAAACAAAACAAGCAAAAAACAAAATCCGGCAGCAACGGAAAAACAGACTACTCAGCCGCAGATAGAGAAAGGAGAGACGAGAGGTGCTCTTAGATTCCCGCTAAACTTGTGTGACCTCTTTAAAGGGGAACTTTTTAAGCACGGCCCCGCTGCAGCTTTAAAGGACCCGCACCGCCGTCGGTGCCGTTGAAGGATGGGATGTAATATAACAGAGGCAATAACGCGATCATCTCACAGGGACACATCCCCCCCCACGTCCCTGGTGCCACATTCCACCCCTCCAAACAACCCACCCCCCCAAAAAAAAAATCTTTCTTTAAGTTATGAGCAAAATAACAGGGAAACAATATTAAGATAACAATTCCTGATTGTTCGTCAGGCTTAAGGGATTTACGCGTGCACTCCCTTTTATCTAGTCCACCGTGTTCATTAAATTGACAATTTGTATTTGCCCTGCAGCAGGGTAAATAGGATTTCAAGCGGGTTTTTTTTCCCTTTCTTTTCTGAGGATTGAGGGTAAATAAATATGTCATGTGTCTTTGTGTTTCGCATTCTGGTTTAAACAGGGGCATGGTCGTTGTCAGCGGAGTACATGCCTGTTTTTTTTTTTTTTTCCCTCCGCCCTCTGCGTTTTCTTGGTTCAGATGTTGGCGCAGGTCGATGTCACTGGCAAACAGCGCAAGCTTCTCAAGCTGGTGTACCTCTCCAGCGGTAACCTTGGTTACGAGCTCCCCTGCAGTGCGCTTGGAAAGTTTTATTTCTGCGGTTACCATGGTCATTTTGGTGTTCCGTGCTTTTCGACCGCGGTTCCCGCTGACCTGTGAGATACTGTCGGTTCCTGAATTAGATCCACTGTTAAATAGGCACCCTGTGGGCCGAACACACCAGCACATACAGACCGTTCTATCATGACTTTTGACTCTCTTGTTACAGGAAAGCACCACACTTTTTGTGTTGTTCAGATAAGAATAAAAGTGGGACTATGAAGCGTGCCGTGAACATTGTGAGTGAACATTCTCTCACACGTTGAGTGTGTTATTTGGATTCCTACCCAATCTGGAGGTTTGCGAGGAGCAGAGGATGAGCTTAATAAACAGTCTGTTTCCTCTCCACACCTTGCTTATTGTGTTGTGTGCAGTGTTGACATGACACTTAAGGACTGCAGGTATGTTCCCTTGGGAAAAGCAACGTTACACGATTGCTGGTATTTTAAACAGAACATATAGTGTACTTGTGCTGCAATCACAGAGGTGAAGTTACGAGCCTGGACTGTGGAGAGTGTGTTCTGACTGCATTTTTTGCTATACAATAAAATATCTATATTAACCAAGCTGAGAGATATGTATCAAGGCTTATCATAAACATAGAACCAAATATAAATCATATGTTACTATTTTCCATCTGTTTTTTTAAACCAGTTTTGGCATTGCTGTAAATTAAAAAAAAAAACAAAATAAAAAAATCAACTCAAAAATCAAAGTAAGACTTGTAACCTCAACCCTCCCTCTCTTTCTCTCCCCCGAGTCTCCCTCTCTGCCGTTCTCTCCTCCTTTCTGTCTTTCCTTTTTTCCCTTTATCTCTCTGTCTCTTTCCCTCCCTCACACTCAGGCCGTATGGTGCACAGTCAGATGATGATTGCTGCCGGTTGTTTTTTTTTTGCGCCAATCGCTGCGGTCCCATTCGCCGTTACCGTGGCAGCAGGACGGTGATGACAGGCGCGAGAGCCCGTGTCCTCAGAGGACACGCTCCCCGCGTCTGCGCCTGCGGCGCTGATGGTCAGGACCCCCCAGTTCGCCCGTGTGCTCACCAGCCGCCGCCGCGCGGGGCTGTCCTCACAGAACTCCCGCGCGGAAATGCAGGGCTCTGAAAAAACGGGGGGATCGCGCGTTTTTCCCGCGCCTCCTCGCTCGCTCGCTCGTCCGCCTGCTCGCTATCTTCACTCGTGGACACGCGTGCCGGTGGGTGGCGCGGGGGTCTGAGATGCGACGGCGGGGCGGTGACGGCGGCGTTAATGACGGTAATTACGCTGATGGCGGTGTTAGCGTGATCTCGGAGACGAGGCGGCGGGAAGGAGAGCGCTCGCGTTACGCACGGCGCACGGTGGCGGCGGTGGCGGGGAGTTTCCGACAGCTGGCCCGCAGAGCCGCTCAGACCGACGGCCAGATGCTGGGCTCGTGTGCTGGGGGCTCTCATGATCATAACCATAATAATCATAATCATCTCTCCAAATCGTGCTGGTTCAGTGGCCTTGAGGTTCCGGTGCCCGCCCTGACACCTGAAGGATGTTCTCCTCATCAACACTTAGTATGATGGGGGGGGTACTTCATTCCAGTCCTGGGAGGCCGCAGTCCGGCAGCTTTTCTCTACAACAGTGCAGCTCTGGGATGTGAAAGAGCATGCTAAACTGATCCAGTCAAGACAGTCGCTGGTTTGAATCAGATGGTTAACCGCCTGGTTAGATCAATAGCCAGCAGCATCCGTGGCCGTTGAGGACCTGAAGGAGCTGGCTTTTTGTTGCAGAGCCTCCTGTCCTTGGGGTGTTGTTGTACATCGAGGTGGCTCACACTGTTGGTGTAAGGATAGGTTCAGACTCATTTAGCCGCAGCTTACACGCTGAATCTGTTTGTGTCTTTTAATAATGTAAAAGGATGTGCTGCATTCGTTTACATGCATTACATGCTACCCATCTGCTTATGATCTATGCTACAGACCATGTGGATGGAGTAGCCTCCAGCTCTTGTCAGTCACATGTATGGGTGACTGACAGATGGAGAATTGGGGTCTGTATGTGGTATGTTTGTTTATGTGTAGCTATGTTCATTGTATAATTTTTTTATGTATATAATAGGAAGAGGAGATAGAGAAACGACTGCTTATGCCAAGTCTGAACTTTATTTATTTGACTAGTAAATTACTTACCCAAACCGGCTTAGCCAAGCTCACTCACTGAACATGTCCAATGATGCATCTGAATATTTATTAGTCTGGATATATTTATAAGTCATTGAGGTTATGTGTGTTGTGCAAGAGCTAAACAGCGAAGTTCCTCCAAACACTCAGACCTGAAACTTTCTGGTTACAAGCCCAGTCCTTCGACCACCATGTTCCAGTGTTGTCCCACATCAGACCACCCTAAATAAGGTACATTCCAGTGGTTTAAACGAGTGTATCAGCTACCCAGCACTGAACGTGTTACTCGTGGAGACACTACTGCACACTAAGAGAGTATGTCGTTCTATCACAACATTTTTAACTTCAGACCAGGCTGTCATCAGCTGAGTCTGGATCCGCATTAATCAGAAATAACAAAGTTGGCCATGTTTTTCAGGAAGCGCTAATCCAAAATTAAACCTTTTCTTAATATTTCACGATCGTCTCCTAATTCCGTTTGGATCGACTCCTGCAGACCCCACAGCCGTTACGCGCATCTGCTCATCTGTTTGGATCTGCCTCATGACAGGTTTAAAGCATCGTCAGCCTCCACTAATATCTGTCTGGCCTGAGCCCTTGGCATCATTTAATCTTCATTCTGTTAATTTAGTCTGGACTCTGCTGGTCCAGGATTGATGATCTCAGCTGAGCGCCGTGCAGACTGATCGAGACGGTAAACAAGATGCCAGGAGAATAAGAGCATCTCGCGGAGAGGAGGCTGACTGACAGCACGCAGGGTGCATAGTTTTTCCTCCTGTAGGTCACAAGTCAGACTTTTTCACTGCTCGACATTTCCTGTGTGGAAATATTCCTTTGGCATTTGCACATAAGACGTGTTCCCCCCGCCCCCCGACTCTTGTAAAATGGGTGATATTGAAAATTGGCAGAATCAGTTTCGTTTTAACAAAAAGACACAAATTAATTAATTAACATTAATTATGGACACAGGTCAGAGGAAGACATGAATGCCATTGGTTGGAGCTTGTTTAAATTTGTAGAGGCCAACTTACAGCAATTATCAGACAGCAGGATTCCTAAAAACAAATATCATTTATTAACATACAGTGACTACTTAAAGAACACACAGTGGTTTGTTATGTTTAAGGAAGGGAAAGTTTGAATGATATCTGACTATATTGGGTTACTAATTAATTTCCTTAAATAGTAATTGTATTTATTGTTGGTGCGACGATACAAATGCATACTGTGGTTAGTGTGATGAGAAATAAATCTCATTTCTTAGGTTCGAGTAGATAAAAATATTGTGTCTGGCATTGCTATCTTAAGAACGCCACATATTCCTTACAATTAATTGAAATACAACAATATTTAATTGAGGATTTTACAAACAAACAACAACAGCAGTTAGCAACAGTTAGTGACTCAGAAAATATATTAAGCAATGCATCAGTGTAAAGATGTTGTTTACTGTTACTGAGGTTAACAAGTTAACCACTTTAATCTCTCGAATTATAAAGGCAACACATTGCAGAACTCAGTCTCTCCTGAATAATGTCAGATGTTTGGTTGTGCTGTGACATGTTTCCCTTGCTCAGCCTAGAATCCAGCGAGACATCTGAGATTTCGGGGCCTCTGACGAAGCAGTGCTGCCATGACCTATTCGCAAGCTCCTTGGAGTCTTTGTTAGTTCAGTTTTCCACTGAAACAATCCTCTTGCCATTGGAAGTTGGCACTCAGAGTCTCCATAATCTCGAAGCTTTCATCACGGGCATAAGAGACAAGGATAATTAAGTTAGCCTCGTGCTGAACTTAATCTATCCAAATTGCCATGCTGGAATAATTGAATAACCAGTCTGATTGTCAGAGCTGACCATTATCAGTGGCTGTTCGGGTTTTTCTTGCAGCGGCTCCTTCCTCAGTCATTTCTCTGCAGACGGAGACTCCCAGGTGGCCTTTGTTTACTCTCTCAGGTGCTGTGAGAGGGCCTGGCCCTGGATTTCCCCAGAGCCACAGGTTATCTGACTGACAGGGAGTGGGAGACACTGAGTCCAAGACCCTCTGCCACTTACAGTGTGTGTGTTTTTTCCAAAAACCTCTGCCAATCTGTGCTGATGGAAAAGCGGATTCATAGTGCAGAGTTCCTGCACTATGAATAAACAGCAGAAACTTTACATTGAAGTCAGGTCTGTTCACAGGATTCCAGGTCAAATAAAAGGGAAAGTATTGGGCGTCTTGATAACTATGAATTATGTCTGTTCAAGGACACCTAGAGCTGTGATCTGAAAAAAAAAAAAAAACAATTGAAAGTTTAAGATAATTTAATAGCTTGAAAGTATTTCTAAGCGTGGAAAAGTTACTAAGTATTTGCAACTTGACCCCACCATGTTTATTTGGATGTCTCAATCACACTGTGACAGATTCAGTAATGCTAGGTATGTCCAAACAATCACTTTCCCATGGTTTTATTTACTCACAGAAGCACCCTCTGTGACAGTTTTTTGTTACAAAGCAGAAACTCCCAAATAGACAGGTTTGAGATTGCCCTCAAATCACGTAACTGGAGGCGGTGACATTGTCTGAAGGACAGTGCAACTTCTTTTCTCTTCGTGAAGCCTAGCATCGGTCAGATGGACCTGCCAATCAAAGCTCGTGGCGCGCGACCCCATCGGGTGATGCGAAACGATGAACTCAATTAGGGCGCGAGGTGTGACCCGCTCCAAAATGGCCTTGTAACACAAACTGGCTTTGATTGTCACTCTGCTTTATATTGCTGTGCCCTCCAGCATGTGTCTTCCGGGGGTGAGGGGGGAAGGTGGGGATGGGCGTTAGAAAAAAAAAAAAGCTTTCTGGTCCCCCTCAGGAGGAATTGTGGGATAGGAGTCGGAGGAGAGCGCTTCTCTGCTTTTGTTCCGACTGCAGGATCGGCGTTCACCGAGCCGCAGCGTGCCGCGCCGACAGCGACGTTCAGGAAAACTCCCACTTGCTGTTTGCTTATCTCTGCATCTGCTACTGCCGGCAGTCACACACACACACACACACACACACACACACACAAAAACCTAGAGAATTAATACCTCCAATCCAGGAGAGGAGGAAAAGTGGAGCAAAAAAAAAAAAAGATTCAAATCCCCGTTTGTAATTAAGATCCAGGGTACAGCCTTTAATTTGTTTGATGTGAGATGCTGATGAGGGCCACGAATAACAACAACAACAAGAATAAATGCAGCAGTAATTATATTTAACAAATGGCAGCTTTGAAAGGGAAAAGGTCCCCCCCCCCTCCCTTTTCTGTTGTGAGACGCTGTATGCATATGTATGCGCAAACTGTCGAACGGAAGAGATCTGACACGCAGGAGCGGGATCAAAGAATGCTATCTGATCTCGTAAAACGTATTAAAGCTCGACTCATTTCAACATGAAGTATATCGATTGTTGTGGAGAAGATTTGCATGAACCGAAGGCACAAGAGACAAACGGAGGAGTTGTTAAGACCGCGTGCTTATATGGTAGATAAACAATTGCCTGTTTAACTCATAAAACAAGAATGTCGTGCATAATGTTTACAATAAAAGATAGCATCTGTTCGCCCGTTTTATATATTTCTCCTAGCTGGAGGCAAGATGCTCCATAAATACTGGCGGAAATAAACAGATATCCGCATATATCACAGAAATAACATGCCTGTCTAAACTTTGTGAGGTGGAAGGCATGCAGGCCTATTAGTGGAACATGGAGAGCTGATGGCATCTTTCTGTGCCTTTCTTCCCAAGTTTAATTGATAAATACTTTCAACCTCTGTAACACAGCCCCTTGCAGGTCCTCACATACTGTAGCTAAGGCCTGAATGTTCATTTGCCAGTTCATCTTGGTAATAAGGGCATGCTGGTAAATATTTGAAAACTTGCAAACTTGCATGACGTCATGTCAAAATTCCCATTATTGCTCAAGCATTTGGGGTTTGAATGTTGACATGAGTTTGGTTCTTGTTAATCCATAGACCACAGGCTATGATGTGTGTGGATATTAGTGTGGGGTCGGTGAACTTGCATATCGATGCACAAGATGCATTTTGGGCAAGTGACGTGTCCAAAATGGTGACATATTGTCAGGAATCTCAAGGAATGAAAAGGTTCATTTGATCAATTTGTGTACACTTCCTGTCAAAAGACTCGCAGTGAAGTTACAGAGTTGTAGCTGCCCTCTGAATTCAGGTGAAGCTGAGTCCTCTGATTGTGTCATGCTCTCTGAAACTGATAGCGGTCTGCAGAGAGTTGAACTGCCTGCTAACTTTCCCCGCCTCTGATTGGTTGTTTCATACCGTGTGAGCTCCTGGCGCACCACCTGCCTCCCTCCTTCTCTCCCTCTTTCTGTCTCCTCCCTCCTGCCTCCCATAGCACACACAGCCCAATGTGGGGGACTGCATTCAAAGCTGTGCTGAGCGCTTGGCAAGCGGCTTGTCAGAGCCGGCTGATCCCACAGACCACTTCTGCCTGTTCCGCTGCATCGTGGCAGGTTTTTGCTTGAGAGCAAAGCACACGTCCAGCGGTATTAACAGGGTGAATTCACCCACGATTTTTCCTCTCCTCCACACTTGCACAGTTGATTCACATTTTGAGAACAAGGCCAGAGCATCGCCCCTAATGCGCGGCGCCATTTTGAAATCTTCAGACACGGAGACATAGGGTTTCCTATTCCACAGGCACCGGTGGGCCTCCAGTGCAAATCACAGTGAAATATGTTTCCAGTCTCTGCTTCCTCCCTGTGGGACTAAGATGGACTCTGAGGCCCAGAGTCTTCCAGCCTTTCTTTCCACCAGGAGTAAAGAAGGCACACGAGTCGAATTATCCATTGACAGACTGATATACTGAGATGTCTTTGGTTATGTGTGCTTGTGTGTTGTTGGCTCAGCTGACATTGATCTGCCCTGATTGACCAGTTTTCTGGCATGATTTTTTTTTTTTATCTTGCTGATAACTGGAAAGTTCTGTCATTTCACAGAAAGAAAAACATAGCAGGGATGATAACAAAGACACACACTGTATATGTTTTCTGGACCCTGTATCGGATATCTACTCTGGCTTCAAATTTCTAGATGTAAACTTCTAATTAGGAGAAAAGAAAGAAAAACAAAAAGTGAAGTGATCATCTGGTCAGAGGTGGGAACATGTGCAAGCTCATCAGCTCACGCCTCCATATACTAGAGGGCATATTAATACACCGTTTCCCCCCCGCCTAACCCCAGCACCCACAAGGCCAGTGTTAATGAGGGTCGTACAGTACATCACAGTGTGCATCAGACAATCAGTTTGCATGTGCTAAAATGCTGCCAGTGGCTAAACATCATCTATTTCAACCTAACGAACACTCAATAAAATGACCAGTCAGCTAGCTATGGTGATGTAGGCTTTCCTCTTTCACTTCACCTTTGACTGTTAAAGTTAGCCAAAGCGAGTTTGACCAAGGTAGCAACAGTAACCATGGGGGGGGCGGGGGAGGGGGGCCTTTATTAAGTCCCCGCCATTGTCCTGCTCCGTCACAGCTCAGCTCTGAGAATATTTAGCATGAGAAAGCCCTTCTGGATTCCGTCCCCCTGGCTGCTGGAATCTGAGGAATTCTGAGACTGTCCGTCAGCCCAGAGCTGCTTGATTCAGCTCTGACAAGAGGAAAAGCACGACAAAATCCTGCCAACACGACACCCGGCTTGCCTCCTGCTTTGACAACTGGAGATATATTTGGCTTGTGATATTTTGCGCAATGCGCTGCCTGTGTTTATTACGATGGTTTAAATGCGGCAGGTGCAGACAAGCAAAGCAAAGTAGCACTAATGATAAGTATGATGTCTGAGGGTGAAACATTGTTAATGAGAAGCACAGATAGAGCAGAGAGATGTGCACAAAGCCGATAAACACTGCTCTGTGTGTGTGTGTGTGTGTGTGTGTGTGTTGTTAACACCTTGTCTGTTTTTCCTGTGGCCTGTCACTATGGGCTCTTAAAAATGCAGCTCTTCAGTTTCTCTGCATCTTTGAGTGACAGAGTGACGGGATTTTGCCTGGCTGTGTTCAGGTCTCAGGCACTTGGCCTCCACTGCACAGAGAGAGATAGAGTGTGTGTGGGCCGTCCTGGGCTGTCAGAGAGGGGGGGAACAGGCGAGGGAGGGGGAGTACGGCTTGCTTTTCATTTAGCCTTTTGCTCTGACAGCCCCTGCCCCTGCCCTGGATAAGTGGTGTACCCCCACCCTCCTTTTACAGGTGAAATCTATTCTCACGTTTGCCTCGGGGGCAACTGGACTGTAACAGAATTTTTCAAACCCTTTGGGCCCGACCGCAAAGCGGAGAACAAATGGCGGAGGTGCCAGGCCCGGACAGAAAAATCAATGCTCGCTCATACAGGCATGGCAGCAATCGGAGAGAGAGCTCTGGCTCCCCTCCTTCTCCACCATGGGCTTTTTAGTATACCGGGAGCCTTCTCTCCTCTTTGTAGGTTAACATTTTTGCCTCCTGAGACAGTGTTGGGGCCAGTATGTAACTCTCTCTCTCTCTCTCTCTCTCTCCCTCCCCTCCTCTCTTTCTTTTTCTCTCTATTCTCTCATCCTGCCTCCTCCTATTCCTCTCTTCCTCTTTCCTCCTCTCAATATCTTTCTCTGTCTCTCTCCCCCTGTATCACCCTTTCTTTCTCTCTCTTTTTCTCTCTCTTCTCTCCCTTCCTCCCGTTCTTTCCCCCTCCTTCCCTTTCTCTGTCTCGCCCTGTGCAGGAAGTTTGAGTGCAAGCTGTGTGACCGCTCCTTCAGCGAGAAGTGGTCACTGAATAACCACATGAAGCTGCACACCGGGTCCAAGCCCTTCAAGTGCACCTGGCCCGCCTGCCACTACTCCTTCCTGACCATGTCGGCCATGAAGGACCACTACCGGACCCACACAGGTGAGTGTGGGGCCAATTACAGGGCCAGCATCCCCTCTGTGACCCCCCCCCCTCCCTCCACCCCCACCCCGCATGGTCCTCTCTCCTGACGACCTTTAACCTCTGTCTTCACCCCACCTGCTCTTTAATTGCATTTTCGACACGTCCCCACAGCACTCACCAGCAGATAATGCGATTGTGCGCTGCCTCTGGGTTGGTGAGAAGTGGGGGAATGAGGGGTGGGAAGTGGGGGGGTCTCTTGCTATAGAAGAAAGAGGAACATGAGGGTCCAAGTACAAGAGGGGAAAGAGCAGATGGGGTGGGGTACCTCCTTTCATTCTCAAGTGGACGCTGAAAGCCAGCCAGACAGCCCAGATTTATCCGGCAGTATCCTCCTCTTCTCCAGCGGGGTCACGGCGTGAGACACCACGTGCATGCCGTTTTAAATGTGTCTGGACTCCAGCGAGACAGAGTTGCCTCGGCTGTAATTAGACGTCTTTGTTCCATCCATTTTCCGTTGCATCAGTCACCACCATCGCGGGGCGGCCGTTAGCCCCCGTCGCCCAGGACGAGAAGCAGGGCCTAGCCGGTACCACCCCCACAGCTCTGATTGGTCAACTCCCGAGAGTGGGCTTTGAGTCTGACGCCAAAGTTGAGAAGCTTCCTTTAATTAATGGCCATTGAAGACGAGCGGAATCATTTGCAACATTACTGCAATTGCATTAACCGAGCGGTCCTGACACCCTTAAAATATTAGTTGCGTGTGTTATCTGTTTAAACATTATGAACGACCTCATTTAACGCGTAAAGCGTAAAAATTTATCGGTTTGAATTAAAAAAGTGAAATGAATTATTCCAACATGCTTTGTCTGGACTGTGCATAATTATTATCAATTAGAAAAACTCAAGTTTCCCCTTACTCATCTGGACTTGGTGTCGGGCCCAGTTAAGATGGATGTGCGACTTTGAGGTGGCGAACAGCAGACGGAGGGCCCATCCACATCCACACCCCTCTCATGCCTCCTGACTAACACAAGATGCCTGGACAACTAAGGGCAGTAATGTGTCACCACCAAGGCACATGTCTGTGTGTTTGCGTGTATGTGTGCATGTGAGTTTTTGTATGTGTATGCACACATGTATGTGAAGTGTATGTGTGTATGCATGTACTTACGTGTGTGTGTATGTGTGTGTGTGTGTGTGTGCGTGTGCGTGTGCGTGTGTGCGTTCATGCCTGTGTGTGCGTGTGTGTGTATGCATTGGTGTGTATGTGTTTGTGTGTGTATGCATTGGTGTGTATGTGTTTGTGTATGTGTGAGTGTGTGTGTGTGTGTGTGTGTGTGTTTGTGTGTGTGTGTGTGTGTGTGTGTGTATGGGTGTGTGCGTGTTGAGGTTTCAGTTTGGCACTGGTGCAAAGCTGGCAGACTTAGTAAAGGTCCTGGAGGTTAATGGATCCTTCCTAATGGATTTGGAGCAAAGAGGGCAGAAAACACCCGACAACGACAACCCCTCTCTCTCTCTCCCCGTCTCTCTGTGTTGCTGTCTTCTTCTTTCACTCTTTTTTTTCCTCACTCGCAGTCTTTCACGCTCTTTTTCTTCACTCTCTTTCACTCTCTTTTCCCCTCACACCCTCAGTCTCTCACTCTCTTTGCCCCTTACCCCTGTCTCCCTGTCTCTCTCTCTCTCCTTCCTCCAGGTCACGTAAAGGGGTGTTTCAGTAGGCCTGTGTCCTGTGTGCTCTCCTGGCTAGCACATTTAGCAGTCGCTCTCTCCCCTCTCTCTTCCCCCCATCAGAGGCGTGTTCTGCAGGGCACTGATGTTTTCCAGCATTGCCTCACCGCGTGATTAGCTGCTATTATAATTTCCAGAGGATATGACAACCATTATTTCAGAGGCATCGGCGCGGTAATAGAAGCACGATGCTCTCAGTCTCTTACTGTAAATGACAAAGCAGACACTTCCTCTTCCCCGCTCCTCACTGCTCTCCTTTCATACATTATACTCAGACTCCTTTGGAGTCTGGGCTCTGGAAACCTGCAGTAAGTTAACTCGGGCGAGTGGGGGGGGACACTCCCAGGGAGATCTTTGCCACAGAGGATTTTTTTCCATGCGGCACTCCAAGCAACAGAATAACCCATTGCTCCTTTTATGCAGCGTGTTTTTTGAGGAAGATCAGAAGTGTTGTTTACAGACTTTGGTTGTTGATTTAATGTCTCTGCTGGCAATCTGATTACTTAATCATTCACGACTGACCCGTGCTATGCTGCAGTCACTTTATATGCTCTGACTGTTATAGTGGTAGCGGAGCATGTCTTTCAGTGTTTTAATGAATGGAGCGATACTTTAAGTTTCTTTTGATGCTTTTTGTGTTATTCAGTTGAGTTGTTCCACTACTCTCCCTTTCCCCCAATCTACTCTAATCGGATGTAAGCGTAACTGTGAATATTTGGTATTTGTTTTTCACAACAGGCTTTGACCTGATTAGAAGTGCATCGTTTGGCAGTTCAGATGGATTTCCTTTGGATCGCTGTTTCTCCCTCCTATTTAGAAGCATTGCTTGTGCAGAATCGGAGGCCCGAATTAAAATGCGTTAAACACACACACACTGTTTTTTTTTACTGCTGGGGAATTCATTGTTCTCATTTGGCTTGTCTGTTTTTTAGCAAATGGCTTTCCTCAGATCCCGTGGAAAAAGGCGGAGCTGCGAGGGTCATTTGTAACTCCAGATTTATGGGTTCCCCCCAAATAAATAAATAAATCAAAATGTCACTCTCACCCGGGCGTTCCAAAAGCACTCACCAGCAGGCCTTGTGGGCTGATGACAAGAGCACAATTGATTTCCTTATTGCTTCAATTTGTCGCTTAATCTGGCGATATGTTGATAAATCTTCGCACTTTGTCAATTAATTTTCTTGAAAAATGGGGCCCAAAATGGCGAGCACATCAATACCACGCCGGATTCTGTGACAAAATTAAGTGATAAAATTAATTGCCCTCCATCCCTTCCACGAAAACATAACTAATGAGGGAGGCAATTATAGTTGCGCACGGTCTCCTCCGGGGCGTATTATTTAAAAGGAAAAAAAAAAGAAAAAAGAAGGAGAAAGAAGGAAAAAACACCGGGAAATAATGTTTATCAAAACAGCGGGCCATTGTCACAGAAGAGGGGACAAAACAACGCTGGCTTTTGTTTATGTTTGTATCGGGGAGGTTGCGCGGATCGCGGAACACCGAGTTATACGCGCGTTCGGATTCGGAAGTGAGCCGACCTCACAGCTGACGCCAGCCATGCGGACTGTTGTTCTTTTTGTTTGTTTGGCTTTTCCTTTGACGTGACTGCAGTTTGCGATCAGCCTGTGGTAGGGTTTTTTTTTTTTTTTTTTTCCGAGAGTGGTTCGTGGGAGGCCCGCGTCTCCTTAGCTTCTCTGACAAGGGTGTTGACAGTCCCGCGTCCCTCGTCTGCCCGGAGAGATCGCCGCTATCGAGCAGCAGATGAAAAGCCGGTGCAGATGTAATTTATTGTCAGTGTTTCCTTCTGAAGAATAATTGTGGAGACTTGGCGTGGATCAATAAGTATGGATTTTTGCGGTCGGGGCTTGTAGAGTGCGGGGGTAACGGGAGACGGGGGAACGGGGCGGCTATTTTCTAATAGAAAGGAAAGGGATCAGCCTCGCTTTCCTCACGGATTCTCCATGCAAACTGGAGGGAAAGCGGAATTCATTACTCTGTCTCAGGGAGCTGACTAGGCGAGAGCAGAGCATCATGGGTGAGGAAGGAAGGCCGCGTGTAGGAGGTGGGAGGGATCACGTGAATCCCCCCCACAGTAAAAGGGGTCATTTGCTTTGGTTTCTCTCTTTTTTCCCCCAATAATTTTTGCCAACCCCCCCCTTTTTTTTTCCGTGACGGGTTTGTGGGGGTCCCTTCTCTCTGTGATAGCGAACTCTCTGGAAGGATTCTTCATGCTTAGATCGATCGGGCAGTACCTGCCCTGCCACAAAGCAGACCGCACTCTCCTCCTTCCTCCGCGGCCCTCACAAAGCAAAGTAAGAGGCTACTAAAGGGCACTGTAAGTTGCGTCTTAATATTATTTCCAGCAGCACCACCCCGGCCAACAAACGCCACTCCACCGCACCAAAACAGACGCATAAATAGATGACGCAAATGTAAACTGCGCAATTTATTAACTCCTCCTCCAGATGCCCTCAGACATCCGAAGGGACGATTCCACAGGACATGTAAATATTGCAATAAAGGGAATAACGCCAGTAATCTGCATTTGCCCCGGAGGGCGGTTCCGCTTTGAATCGAAGTTCATGCTGCATTTTAAATCCCGCCCCCCTACCCTTCCACCTCTCCCTGATGTTTCTGCTTTTGTCTTTCTGCAGCCCTGTAAATACAGTATGCAGTTCAATCTCATCTCTGCTCCCTGCGTTGCTTATTTCACCCGCTGTGTCCAGGGCAGCCGCGCACTGACGCAACCGCAGCAAGTTTTCAGCGCGATGGAAGGTCTGTTTCAGTCATTTAAACACATCTTAGCATGAACAAAAATAACGGTCCAATAACAACAACTGGCTGAGAGGATTCTACTGTGTGCCTGCGAATCTGCTGATTAAGCTCGAGACCCGAAACCTCAATACAAAATAATTGCAAGTATTATTTCAATCCTATGCAAGTGGAGACAACTGAGGAAATATCAGTGTAACAAATACATGTTGGTAGGAGAACAGAGGAGTCCAGCTAACTGTGAAGCCCAGGATGTCACCATTTGGTTGGACACGCCAAGCACCCACCAAGCCGATTATCTGCACGAGGCTGACCTGCAGACGGGTAGCTCCAAACACCGTGCTGCCTCTTTCCTTTCCCAGGTGCCCTTGACTGCTCCTGTAAATCGTTATTCCTGCCACGGCTTCATTGTTGTGCTTCAGTTCTGAGTTATTTTTGGCATGTAATGGGGGCAGGCGCGTAGTTGACCTCAGACTGTTTAAATGAAAAAAAAAAGAAAAGAAAATTAAAAGTTCAAGCAAAACCAGGCTGGGCTTTGAGACACACCAGCGGACAAAAGGACATGGACTAAGTGGCTGGCTTTCGGAAAAACATCTGTTGCGAACGACCAGCTGACCCTTAACAAAACGTGTTGAGAGACTATACGGGGCACTGTAAGAGCACATTTTTCCCACTTAATGGTGCTGCATTAGAATACATTACTTCCATATGGAGGCCACAGCTGATGGGTAAAGTGCTTTGAAAGTGTGTAATGAGAAGAGCCCTGTCCCACGATGAAAGATTCAGTGAAAGCTGTCATTACCTGTAGGCGTCTACTTTAAATATGCAACAGTTCCCTCACGCTCACGGTCGGTTCAGTAATTCGAAAAGAAATAAACTCATTATCATCCAGGAAGGCAATGTCAGATTAGGGAACAATCAAATGCGATTCGTGACAATAAATAGTTTGATCATGCAGTGGTGTGGAATGACAGCAACTAAGCCTGGCAATAATAATAACTAATAATAATAATGATGATGCAATGCATACGTTGTGAGTATGACCACCTTTCACAAACAGCCAACTGACTTCATTCTATTTGCTGATGTTGCTTACATCTTATTCCGTACCTCATGCATGCCATTCTCCAAATATCACTGGCCTAAAGAACTGAAGAGCATCTTTACATGTGTAAATATCACAATGTGATCATAACATATTTCATATGTCTGTGCTGTAGGCACATGTTTGTAATGAAACCATGTACCCAGTATCATTCATATTACTTAGTAACGTGTATAAATTTAGAGGTGCCATAGCATATCTCATAAGAGGATAAACACACTTGATCTGGATGGGCAGAGCTGAAAACTTTTAAAACAAGTGAGAGCGCAGCAAGCTAACACTACACATGACACGGTAGATCATCACAGGTGTGTTTTTGTAGCGTTCAAGCGTAGCGTCCCTGTTCGCCAGCTGGGGCCTGCCGAGAGTGATGTCAGCAGTCCCCTGTGACATCAGCAGGCTCTTCGGGGCCCCTATTGTGACGAGCCGAGTCTCTCACCCGGCTGACACAGCGTGGGGAAAGCGTGGGGAGAGCGTGGCGGCGGGCGGTTGTTTTTTTTTTGTAATGACCAGGCAGCTTTCTGTTAGAGCAACAGAAACAGAAAAGCCAGAGTGTGTTCCTGCTGAGTTGGTGAAAGGTAATTAATGACGGGTAATGGGTGGCAATTAATTAGAGCCAGGCAGATTAGCGGTCTTTCTGAAAATGATGTCTTCATCATTAGAGTTTGCTCCGGAATCTGAGTAAAAAATGATCAATCTGAGAGGTGGAAAGCATACAATGCCAGTCTTTTTTCCCTGGAGTGGGGCATTCAGCCCAGTTTTGTCCTTAATGCTGAGTTCCAAATTTATTTATTTATTTTTTTAAATATGGGTATCATCATTACATGATACAATTAATATTTACTGTAAATTGGACAAAAAGGTAATGTTTGTACATTTTTCAATGCCAGTCTTAAATTTGTCACTTTTCTTTGTTGGGACAGTTGTAGAACTGGGCATTGTTGAGAAAAGTGACAAAAATTCTTCCTGTGTGATCCTCTGAAATGATCAGTCACATCATTTCTGAACTCTTCCGCCCACCGCACACAAACACACACACAAACACACACACACACACACACACACACTATATTTGAGTTGTGCATGCGTGACGCGGCATCGGATCTTTAAGCCAGATCGGATCTGTGGAGCTGGCGCTCTCGGCTCAACCCAGACATCACCTCTTTTGTTGCGTCTAAAAAAAAAAAAGCGAAACTCATTCACATAATGGAAGAGCCAGATGCAGGGGAATAGAGGATAGGCATAAAACTGGTGGAGTGCAGAAAGCAGCCCCATCTGGAAGGCATCTAACAGAAATGAAGTTGTACAAAACCATTCCATCGATAATAAAGCTAATTTTTATGGCTCTGACAAGTATGTAATTATGTTCAGTGGTGCTTTTCAGATTTTATCACAGTCAATAAACCACAATGGTAATTTCATTCCCATTTGACATATTTACATGGAAACATTTGATTGGAGGAATTAGTTAACTCGGAGAGCCTTGATAGATATGTTTTAATGATCTGTGACCTCTCTGCTGGTGCTCATCTGTTCTCCGTCGTCCCAGGAGAGAAGTCCTTCCTGTGTGACCTCTGCGGCTTCGCCGGGGGGACGCGGCACGCCCTCACCAAGCATCGGCGACAGCACACAGGTTTGCACCTCGTCCCGTCGCCTGGTCACTCGGTGACCTAGACACTCAGCTCTGACCTCTGTCTTCCTTGAGACAGACCCTTCAAATCCTAGTCTGTCTCTCTCTTTCACACACACATATCATTTTGCACATGCATGTATACACACTCACGTAGGTATACATGTGCACATGTGTACATACACACACACACACACACACACACACACATAAAAATATATACACAAACATTCAGACATGCACATGCCACGCGCATACTGGGCATATGGAAAGATACAGCATGTAGTAACAGTTTAAGTTTTTGTTTGTGTTTACATACAACTTTTTTAAGTAACATATTATATTTTCAGGAATGTAAATGTCAGTACATTAAAATGTCAGTACATTAAAATAGGAAAAATGCCATGCCTCTCTGTGACATTCTGATATAAAGAGGTAGCATATGAAAGTGTCCTGATGTAGTGATAGAAGGATTGTGGGTTTCTCTTCAATGAATATTTTTTTTCAGATACACTGTCAAAGGCAACAAATGGTTTTGAATACTTTCTAATTTTTAATTTCTAAGATAGAAAAATGTGATGTCTAAACTCCATGTTAGCATGAATACTAACACATTTGTGCTTCATTTTGACACACCATGTATTACTGTAACCTCCAATTTCCTTTTAAAGATTTTGTAGTTCTTTTGGTTTTTTGGTGAACCCTCTCCCTCCAGTATCTTTTCTCTAACACCCCCCCCCCCCCCCCCCACACACACACACACACACACACACACACACACACACACACACCTCCCTCACAGGAGAGAAGCCTTTCAAGTGCCAGCTGTGCAGCTTCGCCTCGACCACGCAGTCCCATCTGACCCGCCATCGGCGCGTACACACGGGAGAGAAGCCCTATCACTGTCCCTGGTGCCACTACAGGTACTGCCCCATTGACCGCCGGCGGGGGGTGCGGGGGCGTTGGGGGGGTCGTCAGCACACCTGCCATAAGAGGCAGGAGCTGCTGAAAGGTCCCAGTCGTTAAAAGGCCATCAGAGTCATCAGTAATTACACAGGAAATTGGCAGTGAAATTGAAAAACTTCGACCAACATTGTACATTTTTATTATTTATTTTCTTGCCCACCCTCCTTCCCCTTCTCTGACAATGCAGTGCTTTAACCTGGTGGAAAGGGGGGGGGGGGGGCAAAATCATTTTGTCAATGGTATGAAATAATGGTACTCTGTATTGCCCTCCACTGTTGGATAAGCATGTTTTGTCACATTTTTCGTTGTTGGCCAGAGGTAATTTGAGGCAGCATTTCTTTTATTTCATCGAGACGTCGATTGAGGGATGGGTAAAATATCGCATTGGTTGATTGCACATCAGAAGTGGCAGGTTAAAAAAGTGATATTTTCCAAAAAAATAAAAAATAAAAAATCAATTTCACAGTAAGTGGCAAGGGAATTTAGGAATAAAAAACACCAAACAGCATTGAATGTGCTGCTCTAAGCAGTGGATGTGCCAATAACCCGATATAATGCTTACATTAAAAATGTTGTCACTCATAGATGTAATTTCATTCATATTTTATGTTACATATATTCAAAATATATTCTAAGATGTATTCCATCTGAAAATGACCAGATTGTGTATGATTTGTAATATGTGCCATGTACATTTTACATATGTTAAAATATATTAATTGTATTCTAGATTTCATATTTGATAAATTATCATGTTCCTCTTTTCTCAAAAGCTATTTATTGGTTTGTTGTAAACTACTGGTTAGAATGTTATATAAAAGGGTATATAGGGTATATAGAGGTGGAATCCATAAATGAAACTGATACTGTTCTTTAGTTGGCTTTATTTAGTTTTTTTTTCACTGTAATGTAAAAAAATGTAATGTAAAAAAATGTAAAAAAAAAGTCATCACCTACTTCTCTTGGTTCACAAGTTTAAAATTAGCAGTAATAGCTGACTGTAGATTAAGACATGGAAAACAGTCTCTTGTGCTGTGTTTAATTATTTTTTTATTTTTCTGCTCCTCTCAAGTGTGGTTTAATTGATATATTTCTGCTTTGATAGATCATTGTCACAGTCAGCTTGTGGTCATGGTAACACAGGAGGTGGATTTATGGTTATGTCATATTTGATGTAAGACCTGTTCAGAAACTGCAGAGGAGTAGACACGCTCACCTGATCTCTTGTTGATAGTGAGTAAATTTTACAGTGTGTTGCAAATGAAATATTATTTCTGCTGGAGCCCAATTACTGTAATATTTTTTTAAGCCCTGACGCCATTTTGGAGAGCCACTGTTGATGGGGGCAGGGAAGTTTAACATGCCAGTGAGGCCTTACTGCTAGACCATGTGACCAGCATCATTGTACAGCAATTTGGATTTTCAAAACATCTCTTTCAGTCCTTTCACTACATATTGAAACAGACTGAGGTTAGCATTCAGTTTCTATGAAATAACAGCCATGATTGTTTTCCCCAACCACAAATGCTTTTCACATATGGATAGTGATATACTGTAGATATGTTCCTGTAGAGAAATACTTTGTTTTGTGATGTGCTCCATACCAAATGAGCTTTACCCTGCCATAAAGAGCTTCAAAGTCAAAGTCGGACGGAATAAACAAGCCAATACATTTACAGGGAGTATTGAATGCAGATTTAAAACAATTTTTATTGGAGTTTTGAATTTGCATGCATTACAGCCTGTAACGTCCAATCACATCCGTATAAATGTATTCATGTATTTCAGACATGGAACACAGACTCAAAAAGTTTCCGAACCTTGAATATTTCTGGGCTTAAGTGCGGAGAGGAGGAAGTGGCGGGGGGAACTTGCGCCGCGCTCTCATTACGCTTTCATCATCGGCGCTGTGAGAACGATGACCTGGTAACTAGCTGACAGCACGGGCCACAAACATGCTAATGACTCGCCTGGGCTCGCGGACTGCTCGACGGGGAACGTTTCTGAAATTCAAAAACACGCTTTTTTTTTTTAGAGGACTAATTAAACGCTTTCATTACTGTTCAAATAAGGGGTGGCGTTTTTCATATTCCGCAGAGGTTGAGGAGATTGTCTTTTTTTTAAATAAATAAAGAAATAATAAAGAAATAAAGTAATCCAGAACCTTGAATCGGAGCAGGTGATCCTTCTGGCGAGTCAAGCCAGACGAAAAATTTAAACTCTGCCAGACTAATTAATATTGTGGAATGCATTGCGCTTTTCATATATATATAATTGTGACACCTGCTGACTCTTAAACACTTTTTGTGTTGTTTAAATATGACAATTATGGCATTTCCATATCTAAGAGATGTGTGCCAGCACTAATCCCCCAGGACTCTTCGCTGTCACTTATTAATTTATTCATTCTATCTCACTGGATGAAAATCAGTCATACATTTGCGAGCTTATGGAATACAGCTTTTGTTTTTTAAATGTCGATTATAATTATGATTTAAAAGATTATTATTTTAATCCTGCTGCCTGGCGGAGAGATTTTGTCTTGGGCAGAAAAGCAGCCCTGTCAGGGACGTAGCAGGAAAAGGTTTTTAAATTATAAGTAAATATACACATATACAATTATAATTCTGTGAGATCAATTACATTGGTGTAATTATTTTCTTAATGATATTGAGCTATGCTGAATATGCTGCATAATTAGGACAAAATAAGAATTGTAATGGAAACATAAATAACAATGTAGTATTGTTTATACAGCCAATTATAGTATGAGTTGCATAGAGGATCCACCATCCCCTATACCTAATGATTTCGAAGGGGATACAAGAGGGAGGGATGGTAAAGGACCCACAGGAATTTTTGTTTATTACCCAAATATCCAATACATCTGTACTCATTATTCAATTGTCACCCCTCTTTTTTGAGGAGCAACGGGGGTCATTATTTTTTAAAGCGTATAACTTGTGTCTTTATTGCTTTGAAGGC
Organism: Megalops cyprinoides; assembly: GCF_013368585.1. NCBI lineage: Eukaryota > Metazoa > Chordata > Actinopteri > Elopiformes > Megalopidae > Megalops > Megalops cyprinoides. Next base: position 27,268,843 of record NC_050592.1, read on the forward strand.
CATTTACTTGGTGTACACTTGGTGTGTCCAATCAAAGACTTTCCCTAGGTGTAATTGTGCTAATACATGCTGATTTCATCCTAGAGAAAGGATGTGTTAATTTTCAGGCCTAATTACATTTGTGCACTGAGAGGCTATTAAAAAAAGCAACCCTAGGTGAACTTGTACCAAACTGTGTGTGTCGACAGACCCGGTTGAAGAGGATTTTTTCCACATATTTGTATTCCTGTGGCCGTATTTGTACGTCCTATTGCCACCAAGTTGTTTTTTAAGAGCTGTTCCTTCACTGAGGGAATAGGCTTGCTTAAATTACCGGTCCCAGGCCTATTACAATGTTAAGATCAAATGCTGCCTTGCGGGACCCACTGTTTACAGTATAAGGGGTAGCAGCAGTCTTTCCCACTGGGGGCTGAAAGGTTTAACAACGCAGGGGTTTAACTCCCACATCGCTGAAAGGGAGGCTCCCTCTTCCAAATGAGAAGGGAAAAAAAAACACACCTTCTCAATTAAGCCACACCGTGCTCTCCCCACAGACTAGGAAACAGCGGCATTTCAGTTCCTTTTGGTAGCCTGTATGCTTTATTTTGTTGCCCTTATTGTTTCTTCAGTTTTGTTTTTGTATTCCAAATTGTCTGGTTTCAGATCAATGTGCGATCGATAAATTGCTTCCTTTATTCCTGTTGGTTTATTATAATTCATTTACTGCGTGTTCATTTACATTTTATGTAAATGTATGCACAGATAGAAGGAACTTTGTATAAATAAAGGATGCCATTGTTCCAATGGGGAATGGAGGAATTAGAAATTGAAGGAGGAATATTACCAGTTCATGTATGTATTCTACACATTTATATTACACTGTATATGCTACTCTAATCAGTGGTCAGCTGTGTGGCTGGGTGTTTGTCAGTACATGTATGCATGGTGTTTGCAAAGCTCTGAGGGTCAGGGCACTGGACTGGCAGCCTAAGGCCTAGGCAGTGATTGACCTTTGTCTGTGTTGTAGGATATTTATTTATTAGTGTCCCTAAATCCACTCCCTCTTCCCATTCAATAACAAGACTTCTGAACATCTTACAAGCTGAAAAAATTGGAACTGTAACCAAAGACTCAAGCAATTCCTTTTTCTCAGCTGAATTCAGTTCACTTCAGTAAGCATTACCAGCATGAACCATGTTACATGAATATCACCAAAATACACAGCACAAAAAGAAACTAATAGATAAATATCAAATATACATTTATACCAATATATACCCATGTATAATATTGTAAAATTAAGGAAAAGTATGTAATAAGTAATTCTATAAAAAATTAATAATGAAATGTGTGTCTGTCTAATCTCCATGCCATTATTTGCCATTAACTGTACCTCAGGTTGTAGTATCCTGATCAGTCAGTGGGCCTGTTGGTTCAACCCCTGCTAGGACTTACACTTTCATTATTTTAATGAATCTGACATTATTCGTAATTTGAGCACATTTTCCTTATTTCTGAACTTTTTTCACAGTTTAGGCAGAAGCGCTCGATCTCTTTGTTGCTCTCTCCCCTGTCATTCAGTGACCACATGTGTGATTTCCCTTTGGTAACCATGACCTTTTGTGTTGCCCTTTTTCAGTTGCGTGAGTGTGGTCACTGAGCCTGTATTCGGTCAGAATCTGTCCTCATTCTGCACCTCTGACAGTGAAGAGATACTCCACCAGTGTACATTATCTGTTTGGAACCCCAATTTTACTTTGGGATTTGGATTCCTTGTTCCAGTATTCCAGAATGGAGTTTTCACTTTTTTTGCAACTTTAATTGGCAGCTATTAAGGAGTGCTGACCTTAAGTTTATGTTTATGTTAGCGTGTTAATGTAGTGAAGTTCAGAACTATGATTGAAGAGGTCACTTTTCTGGAGAGAGCTCTTTGGTTTGGGTTGCCTTATACTGTGAGAACAGCAACAGAGTTAGTTTTAGATGTTCTATATAATTTAGTGCCTTTTTCTAGATTTAGATTAGAATTGGATACCTATCTGATTCAGCTCTGTGGAAACATATGCAAAATGCAAAGCTGTCCAGGTGCTGCTTTTAACTCATTTATATATATAAATCAGTCAGATGTATGAGTAAAAAGTACCCACAGTGGATTCTCTTTGGAATTTTCCCAGAATGCTGTGAAAGGTCTGGATTACAAGATGTTTCATCCTTTCTGAGGGTTGGCAAAAAAATAATTTTCAGAACCTGCAATTCTTGGATTTTTTTTATTTTCATTTCTGATTAGTATTACAGACAACTTGGACAGCTTGTAACCAGATGATTGTAGGATCAAGTCTCCAGAGTGAGTCTTTTGTCCTTGAGCAACGTACTTGACCTAAAATTACTTCAGTAAATATCCAGCCGGATATGTGCTCATGTAAATGTATAATGTAAATTATATGAGTCACCCCAGACGCGAATGTCTGCTAAACCAATAAAAAAATAACAATGAGTGCTGTCCTGAGAGCCACTGTGATCCTATCCTTTCAGCTTCTTCCAGAGTCAAGTTGGCCATGATACAAACAGCTCACATAAACCGAGCCACACCTTATTCATGTACCTACAATAACAGCTTTACAAAACAGCACCTACCGCGGTGTCCCCTCGCGAAACTGTTCGACTGTCCGAGTGTCTCTGCTGGGCGCTCTTACAACCTGGCTGGCGGCTTTTGTGGGACACATACCTCAATCCGGCACTCCCTCCTCAGAAATGGGGGGAGGGGGATGTGGGCAAAAAAAAAAAAATGTTGTGATAAGTGAGGTGTTGTTGCAAAAGTAAAACTAATTTGGCCTTCATTCACATGAACTATAGTGGGGAGGAAGCTTTACTGTCCCCGGCAAGGTGATAAGGGTGAGTAATTGCATATTATACTGTCCGAGAACATCTGCCCGAGGACTGCAAGAGGGGTTCATCTATCACGGACCCAACACGTTCTTTTTCTTTCTCTTTTTTTTTTTGAAAATCTTTCCACCTCAGTCCTGCCCCTGCTCTGGTCCATGGGCCGGTTTTGATACGGGACCCAGGCCGGACCGGGTCTAGCATTAATCAGCCCCCTCGGTTCAGCCCCGCGGCTGACACGACCGCTCGGCCCTTTCTCGCGGCACTTACTCAAAGCCGGGCCCTGTCAGCGTGCCGCTCACGTCCCCGCGGAGACTGCCTTATCACGCCAAACGAGGCCTCGCTCGCCGCAGCTGAGAGGGGGAGCAGGGGATGGCTGCACGTCTTTCCCCGACGCTATGTACTCTTTCAAAATAAGACGTTTTGCAAAAGGTGTTTGTGTCTGGCAGAGGAGAAAGCTGAACTAGAACGCTAAAAAACAAAAGCAAACAAGGAGATGTTTTTTTTTCCTGCTTCACCCAATACATATTATATAAAAGCAGACTTAATGCATATCTGTATATAAAAAGATAGAAGGTTGCATGTAGGCAATAAACACACAGAATGGTAGGAAACACATTTATTTTGCGAAAAAAATCATTTGAGTTTCAAATTTCTTTGGAACTGTTAAAACAATTATTTCCATAGCTACATGCTGATATCTGTTCTTGTGAACTGTGATATCGGCTATTTTTCATACGATGATCTTACTACCAGACACTGAACTGTGTTTTAGTCCACAGATATTACCTGAAGCTTAAAAACATGTATGACAACATTGAATTACTGCAGAGGCATCAACAGAGGAAGTTGAAAATAATATTTGCACATGTTCTGTATGAGCAAAACAAAAATGTTTAAAACTGTTTAATGCCGATGGACAAACATTAAACAAAACAAGTCATTCAATTCAGCAGTTCGCAAAAGCAGAAAAGTCTGGTTTCCATGGCTACTGTGCCTAATTGCTAACATTTGGAATGGAACATCCGTTTGTCTTGAGGCAGTCTGTTCCACGCATGCTTGGGAAGGATGTTGAGTGGGGATGTGATTGAGATATCAGTTCTGAGTGTTTTAATTAGGAGCTCTGCTTTAGTGTACCGGACATGCTTACCTCAGCCTGGAGGATATTATGCTGTTCTGTTTCTGTGTTCTCTGGTGACGTGCCGTGCGGAATGAGGTGTCTGCCACTGATCAAGGCTGTTCCTGTACAGCGCTGTGGTGACATCATATCCTGTCAGCTCTGTCAGCTGGAGTTTAGGCTCATGAGGCCTAATGGCTGAGGGGGCTGACCTGCTGTGGGGAATTCACCATTGCAAATCTAGCTCAGATTCTCTAAAATAGGTTAACATAACAAAGAATAAAATGTTAATAGAATAAGAGAAAATAATAGAATAGGAGAAAATAATATGAACACCGATATACTGTTATTAATTCAAAGTAGAAATTTATTCACTTAGCAAGATCTTCTCATCCAAGCCAACCTACATGGTTTGCATTTTCTTTAAATCAATTTATGTAGCTGGCTGTTTACTGAAGTGGTTAAGGGCTTGTGCCTCATGCATGGGTACAATGACAGCATCCTACCCAGAATTCAAACCTACAACACTCTGGGTACCACAGCAATTCCCTAACCACAATGCCATGCTGCTGCCCTTTAAACAAGTACAAAGCTTAATAACAGTCGCGCTTTTCAGTATCTCCGCAGAGACATTTTTTTTCCCAGAATCCCCCAGTTGTAAACTCTACTCTTTAACAGTTTTTAATAATGCAATTAAAACCAATTGCACTGCCTGTGAAGTAAACCTTCCTGAGTAAACACGAAACACTCCAACTGTACACTTTGTCTCCTTTCTTTGTCTTTGCTTTTGCCTTGATCTAAAGAAAAAATATTGCTGTCTTTTTTTTTTTCCTTTTCCCCGCTCAAGGTCCAACTGTGCTGAGAACATCCGCAAGCACATTCTCCACACTGGCAAACATGAGGGGGTGAAGATGTACAACTGCCCCAAGTGCGAGTATGGAACCAACGCCCCAATGGACTTCCGCAACCACCTGAAGGAGCTGCACCCGGAGATTGAGAATCCAGATCTGGCATACCTACATGCAGGTACCCTACAGCTCTTTGGAGTGGCCCCCGTTCTCTCCGGACCCCTGAAGTCTGGCTGCGCCACAGGCAGCTGCTGATTGAAGGGGGGCAGGCCCAGGTTAAAGGTTAAATAATGCATGCTGTGTGAGTATTCTATCCAGACCACAGCCAAGAGCTTCTTGCATTTCTTTATGGAAATCAGTATGAATGGATCACCGTGTATCTTTTATTAGCCTCAAGCCCTCTCAACATCTTTTATGGTCAATCCAGAATATATTTATTTTTTGGTGGTAGAAATTGGGATGCATTGTAAATATTCAGAAAGACAATAATCAGATATTTTGACACCTGCATCTTAAATGGAGTGGTCTACTTTGGGGCGGCTTTGATTCTAAACAAGCTTGTCACTCCTGAAGTCACTTTTTTGTGTCTGTTTTTTGTGGGGGTTAGGGTAAGAACCATGACACTGATTGTGAAGGAAGACATTATAACTGAATAGCAGAAGTGGCTCCTGGGTAATCCCCCCATCCCCCCCACCCCCCATGCCCACCCCCCGCTGCCAACCCCTGCAGAGGGAATCTTGGGTAAAGATGTGAGGTTGAAAAATATTCTCTCAGAGTAGATCAGTTTTTCATGATCCCTCTTTCTGCCTCCTAGACAAGGCCTAAATTTAATTGAAAAATGTGTCCTTCCTAGTTCTTAGAGGACACACCTGTATCCTGTAGTAGCCTCAAAAAAATCTCAACAAAAATCACGTCCTGCTCTTAGAATATCCCCTCTCCCTTATGAAAGAGTAATATACAGTGTAATACATTACAAACCCCCATGCGTCTGGAAAATAATTATGATAATATATGTATAAAATGTACTGCATATATTAGGTGATATTTACACTTCGGTCATTTCCTTATGCTGGATGTAATTTTATGTGTACATATTGCAGAATGTACTGTGCAATTATGAATATTTTGAAATATATCCTGCAATACATATGCAAACCTTCATATTAGACAGTTGCAGTAATTTATATATTTCATGATACTCACAAAATATATAAATTACTGCAAACAGCAGTTCGCTCAGAGACAGCAATAACAAGTGTAAAAGACACCAACATCAGATTTACGATCACAGTTGCTGTGATTAGAATGTGATGTAAGTCAATCCAGGTCACTCTCATACAGCAAATGGGTCACGAGTGCACATGAGAGCCCTGTTCTCGCCAATGGATGTCAAGTTCACCATTTCAAACACCCCACTGCACATGCCCTGACCGTGAAGCTTGTCCATTGGGACCTTGCCTCTCATGCTGAGACATGATAATCTCATGCGTTTTGAATTTTGGATTTTTTCCCCTCTCTTTCCTAATTTATGTTTATCTCCGTGTGAAAGTATCAAGCGCATGACATAAAGCCGGAGCTGGTTACAGGAGTGCAGGGTAGAAGATCTAAACTCCTGAGATAATTTCAATGGATTAAAAGAGACAACAGCTCAATACCCAAGTTGTGCAGTCATGACCCCCCCACACCCTGCTCAACCCCCCACCCCCAACCACCCCCCCCCCCCCCCAACCCCTTCCTCAACTGCACCGCATTGTGCTGACCTTCAGATCTCTGCCACTTTCCTCAGAGAAAGGGACATTTGTGCTTTAAAGTGCCTCTGCAGCCAGGAATGATCAAACATTTAATCAGAAGAGACAGAACAAGACAAAAAAAAAGAGACGAACAAGGTAGATATTGAATTAACCTGCATATGATTGCGCTCTGTCAGGATAACACTCGGACCGGTGGCGAGAAGCAAATCATTTCTGATGGCCATTCTCCGCGGTTTTCCTTTGAAAGCTCCACATCAAACGGGGCTCGCTCTTGTCAGTGCTTAAGCGGCGGGCTCTCCGCCGGGCGGGGGATTGATTGGCAGTCAGACGTTCGGGCGCCCCGGTGCCGGTGTTTTTTAATTTCCGCATTGCGCTCCGAATTAAACCTCTTCCTAGGATGAAAGGCGAAGGCTTCGCACCGCAGAGGAAGAGGGGAGTCAGGAACCCGCCCGGCGACGGAAGAGAGCGATGATTAAGAGAGCTGTTCATTCTGAGCATGGGAAATGTTCCCATGGTGCACTGGGGGTAATGAAGAAATGGTAATGACAGTTGTCTTCTTTTTCGCAATTTGCATGGAGAGATGGATCGGGGAAAAACCTCAGTGCCACAGGAACTGTAGCACTAGCTGCTGCAGATATGACAAGGTGCTACAAATGTGCATTTGAGCGATTCAGTTTTTGAATATTCTATGGCTCCCTTGATGGACTATTCGCATAATCGAACCTTGCTTCTTCCTCCAAGCACTATATGAAACTCTTTATGTGTTAATGATGACTGGCTGCAGTGAGATCTGTGTTCACTCACACTTTTGCATAGGAAAATTCATAATCTCAGTAAATTATATCTAATTATAAGCAAGGTTCTCAGGCTGTCCTTTATGAAAGACACTGAGATGGGATGAATGACAAGTCAACGTTTCTTTTTTCCAATTAATAAGTATTTGAATCATCTCAAGTAATTGATTAGTAATCTTATAATGAAATATTTGATGTCATTCTTATCAGGAACTTTGGACAGTTATGAAGGCTCATAGTTAAAACATCACTCTGAGACCTTTATGATTTCTGTACCTGGTAGAGAGGCATAGACCAGTGAGTGAAAAAATGCCTTGGGCAGTTTCACTGCTACGCTTTTATCATTGTGAATGCTCATGTTTTGCTGTATTTAAAGGTGTTTGGGGGGTAAATGCAGAATGCATTACATAATTTATTTGCTTAGCAGACCACCTCATCTAGGGTGACTTATAACGCTTTTAGATTTTTATCTTACACAAGCAGCATCTATCTTGACCAGAGCAAATGAGATAAAGTACATTGCTCAAGTGTACAACAGCATTACACTACATTATTTATTTGCAGGAGGTTCCTTTGCAGGGCTCCTATCCAGGGTGAATTACATGGCTTTATACATAACTCAGGTTATGTGCCTTGCTCAAGGATGCTGAAGGTATTTTCCCACCTGGGAATCAAACCTCTTGGTCTGCAAGCCTTAACTAATGCTTTACCGCTACACCATGCTACTGACCACAACCGCTGTCTGTCTGTTGATTTATATACATGTGTCAAGGTATTCAGAAATCCAAGGGAGATGATTGTCAGTGGTAATCCAGGTGCACACACTGTAGCTAAACTTAAAGTGAAACTTTAAGGCACTGCATGCCTGAAACTTGGCTCCTTCCAGCAGGGATGGATTTGGTGCTTTTCCAATAAGCGTTGACAAGAGTGCATTGTTATTAGAGAACTTCTTAATAAATGTGCCATCGCTTTTATGGCCGTGGGCATTTTATGAGACAATGTACATTAAACTCTCCCATTGTAAAGAGGGAGTGTAATCGTCAAAAAGCTTGTAAGAGGCAAACAACCCCATTCATTTACTGCTAAACAAAAGTAGCATAACGATGCCTCATTCATATCAGTTTAGAAATTAAGGAGAAACACTTGTCAGGACATTACATGGCGTCTCATACCATTTCATGACTGTTTTTTTTTGTCTCATTAAATATTGTGATACTAAATGTAGCTGATGAGGGTCAATCAGCATTTCTGGTTTGATTGGTCAGGAAAAAAGAAAAAAAAACTATAAACCTCTCTTTTACAGTTTGACAGAAATCAATAATACCTGTATATCTGACCACTGGCAAGGTCAGAGGAGTTTAAGAGGTTTTTTTCTAAGACAAAGTCAGATCGATGGTCCGACATCAGTCACAGACATTGTTTGGCCAGCATTCATTTGTGGAAACGAAGAGATAGTCTCTGAGAAAGGTGTAATCCCGTGATGAATTTGTAATTCATAGCATGGAGGAGTGGGATTTAGGGTTCTCACACCAGATCTGCAGAGCTTCACCCCCAACCAGCAGAGTACCCCAAGACCCTGTGCATGACCGGCATGTTTAAACTATGCACCCTTAAGGCACCTGGAGTCATCCATGGAAGAAAGAAGAATAAAGAATAATACATTACAGTGCATTGGCTTTGTCGTTTAATGTACCGAGTTGTCTAATTGGCACTTGAAGTTATTCAAAAAATCTCTGGCAAAAAGTTAAAAAATCCATTGCTTTGCAGATCTTTTGTGGAGATTCCATGCCACATGTTATGTATTTCATATTTATTTATTTTCACACAGTCGGTGCCAGAGTATCACCACAACAGCTGATGCTATGTCGCATAGCAAACAGTGGTCTTCTGGTGTAGCAAGTTTGTGCAGGAACCACCAGCACCATTACGATGAAGACACGCCAAGGAGCGGCATTAAATTAGCATTATTAGCATACGTTTATTAGAAAATAAAATCTGCCAGTTTCAAGGGCCGGAATAATTGGGGATCTTTGGGGCATAACAAACGGGTGCATAATTATCATGTGTTCCAAGGGCTCTGTCTGGCAGCGAGGCAACCATGAGGCGTTGTTTATGCAGCTTGGCGCTAATATTATTTACCCTAATCGCGTGAGATCGATTGGATTGATTCAGGGCAGAAGAAGCGTTACTTTTAAAAGATGGTTACAATTTAATCGTCCTGAACGAAGCACGGACAAAAGGTGTTTCTGTGAACATATCGTGGTGTATACTGTGCCGTTTTAAAGAGACATCACCCGACTTACTTTTGCATTTACGCTCTTGTTCGTTCTCTTTTTCTCTGCCTCCTTCTCGCTGTCGAATTCGGTCGGGCCCTCCGAGTGTGTGCGATGTGAAAATTGCGCGAGCGGGCTATCCATCCAAACGCTGCTGAGAAAAGTGAAAGATTTAAGAAACTAAACATATTCAGCTCTGCCTGAGGGGAAAAGCTGATAAATCATTATACTTGACTTCCATAATAAAACTGACAGTTTTAAGTGTTCAGTGAACAGCCTGCAGCTCTTTTTGGGTTAAATGAAGTAGTTACTTTGCACGGTTGTAGGTGTGTCTCACCTGTGTTTATGGGGCCACACGCTCAGCCTCTTGTCACTGAATACCTCATAATGGTGTCAGTATTAACCCCTCATACACAAAATTGCCAAGTGATCTGAGTAAATGGAGTTGTACAGGCTGTTGAATCAAAGCAGTGTGCATCTGGCAAGGTTTCACAGCTGTCTTCCTCACCTTTACCTCTGAAAATGAGAGCTAATGAAACAGTTCCCTTTGGATATCAAATGGGATTCGTTCGACGTCTTTTTATTTCTACCTGCAACCCAGTGTCTAAGCAATAAGGTAGCACTTTTTTTTGGTTGTTTTCAGTGTTGCACCTCTCATCCTGAGGCCAATCAATGCAACAGCCCAATAACCACTGGGGCGACATACTTGAATGGCAAGACAACACACCTGCACAGAGAAACCGAATGGGCCTGGGCCAGCATGGATGGGCAGTCCGCCCTGTCAATTGCACGCTGTCGTTTATTTCGTCTCCGGTGGTGGTCCTGGGGTGGGTGGGTTCTCTGTCATCCATCTTGCCATGGCTGCAATGTTCTGAAGGCCTGAATGCATGGCCCCAGCCCAGCCCACCCCTACACGCTACATTTCAGGACGTGTGCAGAGACCCCACCCACCATAGCCCAATGCTGGCATGTCCTTCCTGAGATTTTATGAGTGGCATGGGCAGGAGAGAAGCAGTCCATTATAAGCCAGGAGGGCCAAGTCTGGAAAGCCTTCTCACTCTCAGGGACCGCAACTGCTTATATTTTCGTTGTGTTTATCACCCCCCCCCCAGCACAACCCCCCCCCCCCCCCCCCCCCCCGGTATGTTTTCAAGGAGTGTTTAACGTGTCACGTCCCAGTCACTGTGTTTGCTTTCTCAGACTGCTCGTCACTGTGTGCAAAGTTTAACAGTCCCTGGCGCAGTTTGTCAGGGCTATTAAGTTTCCAAAGAGAGGCTGAGAGATGCTTGCCGTGTGGGTTTGTCTGAAACCGTAGCACCCTGCCTTCACTGATGCTGGTCGGGGCACGTCATCCTGTTTTTACTTATAATCATGTATACACCCTTACTGGGTGTCTCACCCGAAAGTTTACATTGTGCTTATGAAGTGAAGTACCAATGGGACAGGCGCATCTAATCTATGTGGCCTAGCGTAATCTATCATACACCTGAGCTTCCTCTGGCATTGTGCTCTAACTACACTCGTCTGTAAAACAAAGGTAAATCACTTCTCGTTTTTTGGCTTATTTAAAATGACTTTGAAGAACTTGAATTGCTTCTTGACATTAAAAAATGTTTAACATAATTGTTTAAATTAGTGCTGTTGAAATCAACAGCTGTCTCTGTTAAAAATATGCTGCGTGTGACAGTTTAGCATGCCAATACACCTTAATAGAATCTTATTAAAATATGAAACAAAATCATCTTCCATAGGACACGACTGCAATCCCTTGTGTAGAATGGGACCAATGAAATGTTGTGTTAAATAAAACGTGTCTGTAAATGCATTGCTGAAATCAACGCCTGGAAATTAATGATATTCAATTTGTGCTGCTTAAAAATGGATGGTGAGGTTGTCTCATCCCTCACAAAAGAATAATGAATGTCAATAAATGATATCTATGAAAACTCAGATATACAGATATACACCTGAACTGGCAAAATATATGGCATCCAATTATAAAGTGTGTCAGTTAATACAAAATACAATTTTATGCATATTTTGTTAAAAATTTGCTATAATATAATTTATTCAACAATAATCAAACAGATATGCATAAACGCTATAGTGGTATTAACTGATGCCTTTTTAAATAATTTAGTACATTTTGAGATACATTAAAAACACAAGGCTTAAACTTCAGATTTTTCACTATAACATATATTAATTTTTCATAAGCGATATTTACATAGAGATTCAAATGTACTCAATTGGAAATACCCCATTTCCCATTTTCTTTAAGAGCCGATGCCTGCATTACATGGTACAGTAAATATCTCTCATCCATTGTGCTGCACACACAATAATGTTCCTTTCAGCTGCGATGGAAAGCCGATTCCAAAGAGAATGGCAGCGCAAGGTACTTCAAACACCCAGTCAAAGCTGAAGCCTCCACTCTGGTGTCTCACTTCATTAAAAAACATTAAAGTCTAACAATAACTGATGTTCAAGCTTTCAGGTGCTCTCTTTCTCCATTTCTCTCTCACTCTCTCTCTCTCTTTGAAGGGAATGCTTGTTCACAGCATAGGTGTGTGAAACTCCTGGATGTTATTCACCCCTCCACAATGGCAGTTCTGTCTCTGGCTCTTGAGAAGGGGTGAGATCTTTGGGTTAAAATACTCTCTTCACAGAAAAATAAAAGTTATCCTGCAATCTGCTGCGGCCCTGTGAGAATGTTGAGTTTGCTGTTTTGTGTTAGTGGCTGAAGCCTCACTGCTGCCCACCTCCAGGAAAAACAGGCTTTGTTCATTTTCAGATAGTGTTCGGGCCATGGGGTGTTTCGTCGGAAATTTCGTCATAAAAAACAGTCACACAAACAAACTCTCTCTCTCTCACAAACGCACATACACACACACACATTTGCACAAGCACAATTATAAGGCACACACACACAAGCAAGTACACATTGAGTCTGAACACATGCAGAAATGCGCACACACACTGACACTTGCACACCCTCATATACGCAATATCACACACAAGTACAAGCAAGTACAGGCCCACACACACACACACACACACACACACACACACAGAGGCCTACAAGAGCACTTGCGCGCGCGCACACACACACACACACACACACTGAAGCCCACACGCACACACAGGCACACCTGCACGCTGAGGGCCTAAGTATCACAGTTCGAGGGGTGTTAATTGGAGCCTTCCCAGGAGTGAGCAACTCAACAGATCCACTCTTATTTTCCCCATTTGTTCCACATGGAAATGGAACAGTTGGAAGCTCTTATTGTTTTTGCACCTAACATGTGAACATTTCCTATAGTTCTTTTTTAATCCAAAAATGACTAAAGTAACAACCAGCCTCCCCCAGGGAGAGCCTTCAGCGTTATATTTTCTTGTTTCCATATTTGTTTTTTTTTTTTTCCATCGACATTCTTCACACGTAGAATCGGTTTAGATATTACATTCTAGATCAGGCATTTCAAAGGGAATGTGCCTCAGGGAATTCAATCGTAGCAAGCAAACGTTTAGCTTAAAACGCAGGACATTCCAATCCAGATAGTGTATTTCTACCTTAGCCAATAAATTGGAGCCAGTCTCACAGCTTACGCGTCATCTGCATAATGACTTGCTTCGACAAGCATGAAAACTTCAGGAGATTGGTCGTCGCCCATAGAGTGCTAGATTAACACACAACACTTGCTTCAAGCGTTTAGGAAACGTTTTATTGTGTTCCTTTTTATTTTGATTTCTGTTCTGTTTTGTCCTTTTCCATTTCGATGGCTTGAAAGGAGGTTGGTTGGGTCACCTACAGCGAATCGATTGAGACATGTAATTGACAGGGTGACAGCGATCTGAGCGGGGTTCAGTTTCCAGTTTCTCAATATGAGGATGAGTACATTCACGTTCAGTGCGCATGAATACCTGACCGACTCTGGCTTCCTGTCATCACCCCAGTAAAGAAAACAGGTCCAAAAGCGCAAGGCGTGCCAAGAGAACAATGCAGCTGGCAGCAAAAGGATGGCTGGATTTGTGTCGTCACCTTCCTGCAACGTGCCTCATCTGGAGTGTGCGCGTGTGTTTGCGCACACACGCATGCATATGGGTGTGCGTGCATGCATGCATGTGTAACTGGTACCGTTCAGAAGTACTCTGCATACAGCCTGCTACACTCAGTCACCCGTTGCTCTGTTGGCCAGCCACGTGGCACGTGATGGGCGGGCGTCCCCGTCCGCACCAGCACGGGTGATGTCATCTGACAGGCCGCCGGGCCCCTGCGAGAGGGCTGCCGAGCGCTGACTCCTGCCGCTCCTCGAGACCTCATGCATTATTCACGCCCCCCAATCTTCCTCACCAGGTCGACGCCTCTCCCTGTCAGCGGAGAGCTCCAAAACCTGATTCATTTTCATTCTGACACCACAGCCCGGGCTACGGGGAGACCTGTGATGTAGACAAAAAGAAGAAGAAGGAGGAACGGATGAAAGGTCGATGTGCATTTTTCACGGTCAAAGGAGTATGCAAATCGGGAGGCATCTGATAGGGCAGTCAAGGCACATAAGCATCGCGCGGCGAATCGTTGGGAGATGTGTCCGGGACCCATTCCGAGTGATGACACGCCTTCTGTGGCTTGTCATGGCGCCCAATCAGTATGGGCTTGGACTGAACCATATTGGATTCCACAGAGAGGGTGTTTAATTCTGATGTTCCCTTGTACTGCTCTTTGTTGCAGTATACTTTGTGTCAGCTCTGGTAGTAGCCAGCTGGAGTCATCCACTTAGATTAGGAAGGACACATTAACGGTGACGCACCTTTTCAGAGCAAACGGCCTCCTCGCTTTGATGATACCGAGGGCCATAAACTTCACGTGCGCCACACCGGAGATCCATACTATCGACTGACACTTTAGCCTAGCGTCTGCGGCGCTGGGCGTCTTTGATCCGACAGCGTCGTGGAGGTGGCGTCTTGAGAGGACTTGCGCAGCTACATCTTTCCCAATTACCAGCAGCTAATCTTCCAACTAACATGTAATTATCATTGTTACCGGGTCGCCCCTCGTGTTACCTAATACGATCAGTCTACCGTTATAAGAGACGCTCATTTTTTTCCTTAATTGAATCCCTTGACTGTTCATCATTGAGGTAATTTGACCCAATATGACGTGCTGGTGCCGAGTAATCGAAGCACTACCTCTGAGATACTGGGTCCCAATTAAGTTGGCCCTCGTGTTTTTATTTTACCTCTTTTTCCTGTTTTATTGTCATTTTTTAAATTTGTGAGGCAGAGATTTTGATCCAGCGACTGCTTATTCACAGGTACAGAACAGTAAATTAAAAATACACTTCACTGAAAGGTGTGAAGGTTAGGTGCACAAAGGAGCCAAATTGTGGTTCAAAATGGACTTTTGTCCTTATTTGTTTGACTTGATTATACCACAGAAATGACTGTGAAAATACACTGAATACATTTATGCAGAACTTATAGTAGAAGAAGTACATATACCGACATATGCATGCAACCTTAATTGATTGGCACGTTTTGTCATATTCGTCATACACACTGTGACATACATTCACAGCCCGCGTGAAGAATTAACGTGTCAGTATACATGGTGAAATATGGTAATCCTAATTTATGCCGTTACTTTTCATACAGGGCATCATAGCGGTGACGGGGGCCGAGTGTGAGCGCAGGGCGTAGCGCAGCGGGGGGAGGATGGGGGGGCCAGGGGAAATCTCCAGGTATTAATGCTCACACCAGGCCTCGCGAACATTTCAGCTGGTCTGGATTCAGTGACAGAAGTAGAATTATGGCAGAGAGCAACCTGTGAGGGGAAGCCCAGGAGGGACGGAGCCAGCGTCTGCCGCATCCCGACTCCCTGTAGCCCAATTAAACGCCGGAGAAAGCCACCGCGAAAGAGATTAAACCTAAAAGGGCAAATTAGCACTAAAAAGGGTGTGGCAAATTCATACATCCAAGTGCAGTGCCTGAAATCCCTTTTGACACCTGCAAAACAGGGGGGAAAAAAAGGGGGCTCCTGCAGCATAGTTCCACACAATGTGAAACAACCGCTCATTAGGTAAAGCAGAACCCCCCCCCAGAAAGAGCTTTCTATTAAATGCAGCTTTGGTCACCTGCGTATGGGGGGCATGTTTGAGGAGCTCATGTCATTGTGAGGTGGAAATTGCGAGATTAACGTGACTAATACGTGCAACCCTGACCCGGGTTTATTTTCAGAGACAAGCCGAGGCAAGGTCACGAATAGAATGGAAAAAACATAAGGCAACAGGGAGGCCTCCAACACCCCCACCTCCCACCCCCGACTCGTTAAATCCCGGCCCGTCCGTCAACGCGGCGGGCCAACGCGGCTGCATATCTCTGACGGAGAAGAAATACAAAGAAATGAAAAACAAATAATTCTAGTCAGAGGGTTACCTGCATGATGAATGCGTGCGGTGTGGCAGGATTGATCTGGCCTGTTCCTCCCCGCCCCTCCCCTCCCCTCCCGGTTAATCTCCCAGACCCCCCAAGTCATTGGGGTGTTTATAGTCGTTCCTGCACACCTCTCGCTGAATGGCTTTGATCGCTTTTGTCGCCCGGGACAAGGCGAGGCTTGAGGGGATCCCAAAACATTCCCAGACTCCCCTCCGAATCCCGGCAGCCTGTTCCACGCATTAATAACTCTGTGTGAGGGGCGGGTGTCTGTACCAGGGGAAGTGGGGGGGCAGGGAACGGGAGGTGTGCGGGGTGATGAGGGGGTGTTCAGAATGCAGGTGTGTGCGTGGGGGGGTGGGGGGGGTGGGGGGGGGGTGACGGGGGGGCGCGCACGGCGTGTCGGGAGGATCCTCAGAACCCACAGACACAAGATAGATGAGCTTTCAGATCACTCCTCACCTTGTTTAACATAATGGCTGTAATCCCTGTCAGGGTCCTGCAGGCTGTCACTGTGAACTCCTCTGTTCCACTCCCTCTGTCTCTCTCTCTCCCCCTGTGTTAGTCTCTCTGTCTCTCCTTTTCTCTCTCCTCCCACATTCCCCCAGCCTTTCCCTTTTTCTGTTTCTCATTTCTTTCCTTCTTGGCCCCCTCTCCCTCTCTCTCTGTCTCTCTCTCCCCCTCTCTTCCCTTATGTCAATCCTCTTTTCTTCATCTCTTTTTCTGTTTTCCTTTTATGCCTCTCTCTCTCCCGCTCTCTCTTTCCCACTCTCCCTCCTTCTCTCTGTCTCTCTGTCTCTCTCTCTCTCTCTCTCTCTCAGGGAAAGGCAGCGTAAAGTCAGTTGCCCCTCTCTCCTGCAGTAGAGTTCCATCCACAGAGGTGTGACTAGTATAATTTCACATAGAGGGAGAGGCTTCAGTCTTGGCCTTGAGTGGTTATCCATGCACTCTCCCACAGCCTCATGAATGAAGTGTTGTGCTGGGTTCTGCCGTTGCTCTGTGAATGTACAGTGCCCTCAGTGCTGATCAACAATGGCAGTGGTGAACCTATTTTTGAACAGAGGATGGGAACTTTCTTTTCAGCTGTTTTGTATAAGGCAGGACTGCACCAGAAGGTTGTGGTCTGTCCGTTTAATGCAGTTCTGCACATGATAATTATTTTTTTGTTTAATTTGTGCTTTTACTCTGCATTGATGTATTTGTGTGCATGCATGCGCCTGTGTGTGTGTGTATGTGTGTGTGTGGCTCTGTAGAGAATCTGAAAATTGTGGGAAGGGATGGCTGTCACAGGCCACAGGCTGAAAGAGGCCTCTGAGCTTTTCTGCGGCTCTTTTATCTGTGCTCTTTCTGGATCTGTCTGTAATGGCTGTAGCCCCCAGCTCCGGCTAACGTGTGCCTTTGTAAGGGACTTGCCTGTGTCCTCTCTCCTCCAGTGCCTGAATATCAGGATAACACTAGCTGACATGTATCTGCCCATCAGAAGGAGAGCGTGGGGGCTTAGAGAATGTCTTTTTCAGTCAGGCACCTCTGCAGCCACATTCAAACACGGGTCTTTTTTTCTTTTTTTCCAAACGTTCCCACCTCCAGGGGGGACCAGCTGGGGAATACAGATGTTTTCTCTTCTTCTGATTGTGATCGTGTCGTTGCGGAAGAAATGCTATCTGCACCAAACCTGGGGATTGATAATCCCCCATTTTTATTACAAAGCCCCAGCTTGCTAAAGGTAATCGGTTATTGTTGCCGGTATCTCCCCTCGGCGATGTGTCATGTGCTGTCACGGACAGTGCGCTCCAGCATCTTTATACACATTTTTTATTCCTTTTTTATTTTTCCTTTTACTTGCATCAGAAAAGCCCTCTGAATATAAATAGATTTGCTCTGAGAACATGAGCATGTGTTCAGAGCACACGAGTGTGGTGGGTAATCACTGAAGCCATGGAAATCCATATTAAATGAATGTTGTTTCTGTATGTGTGTGTGTGATTAAATATTAGTGGCTAAGAGCACACTATGCTTGTACAGTTTTTTAGTGAGAGAAGGAAGGAACCTGTGTGGAGGTCTGGGATCGACTCCAAGGCCAGGACTAACTTGGTTCTGAGTCTAAGAATACAGAAGAAATATCAAAACAGGACCCATTATATGAAATTTACATCATTGCAATTATGTATACATATTTAATGGCAGGTATGGATGATACCAAGGCCAAAATGGGTTCTATTGATGTAATTTTGACCAGAATGGGACCTGTATTCTTTTAAGGGAAGTGAAGGCTACAAGGCCACTAGGCCATGATTACAGGGACATAAGAACCAACCCCCAGCTCACCAACACGCAATGGGAGATGGAGAGAAGGGTGCAGGGAAACAGGGGAAGGATTTTACCTTCCTCCGCGGGTTACCAGCGTCGGCGTCAGCGGGCCAAAGGTGTCGCCTGCGCCCAGCTGTTTCCCAGCAGCGTGGCGACAGCGAGAACAGAAGGGACGTCACGTGGGGAGCGCGGAGGAGTCGCCTCCAAATTGATTTCTGCTCCCATGAATTCGTTCGGATTATCAGTTTATTATCAGCTTACATGAATCCCCTGTCAGGCCAACAATGCAGGAAGAGATCAGTTACAGCCTATTTCAATATCACAGCTCTGTAGGTAATTACACACTGTCCTCTACAGCACCATGAGCTGCCGCCCCCCCAACAACTACCGCACACGCACACACACACACTCACACACACACACACACATGCACGCACACACAGTGTGTACCCCACTCCTTCACCGCTCCTCGTTTGTCTGGCCCTCCTCTGCAAAGCTCCATCCAGGTCAAGGGCTCGCTCATTCTCAGAGTTGCTGTTGCTCCTCTTCTTTCTCTTTCTCCCCTTCTCCCTCTCTTTCTCCTGCCACAAGCCATCACTGAGCTTGCCACTCATCTTGACAGACAGCACTCAAGGTGGCCACGGAAGAAGCTGCTAATTTTTTTTTTTTTTTTTTTTGTCAGCATCTGACTGGTTTACTGGCCTCATCTGGGAACCCAATTTACAGCTGCTTCTCTCGGCGAAAGGGGTTGCCAGTCAGGCTGATTGACAGCTCTCAGGTTTGGCAGCCGTAATGAAGGGATTTCTCCCGGCTTCTTTTTGTCTCGCTGTCCGGGCCTGGCTTGTTTTCTGACCCGCGCCGTGTTTCCAGGGCAGACAGGTGCGAGGTCGTCTGCTTTATGTAGTGAGTTTTGAATGGCAGGATCATTTTGTAAACGACTGTATTCTCTGCAAGGGCAAAACCAAACGCACACGGGCTGGAATGATTGTCTCCCTTGTTTCGCTCGAGGGAGGGGCTGGGGGGGGTTAGTGAAAACCACACAAACAACCCATTCACAAAGGAGAACCTTTGATTGTAGCATTTGATGCTACTTCTGTGTTCTCTGTCTGTTTGGCTGGCTTGCATTAAGCATTGGCAAGGGAGAGGTAACCATAACCAGGGCTGTCCTCATTGGGTTGGGTGTGGTTGGGAAAAAGGGGTTCCACCCGTTAACCACGAAATGCCCTAAAGAGGGAGCTAGCCCACACTGCTTGATTTGTAATTGGTGATTTGTGCAGCCCTCACATCTCAGATTGAATCTAGCTTGAAGAAAAAGCTGCCTCTCTTACAACGTCTGTGTTGCCATGTGGTTTATTTTCTGTGTGGATCATTGGTGCATGTCACATAACTAGCACAGTTCCGCAGACTGCCCTGGACCCTCGCTGATAAAGAAAGAGTGGCTTGAGAAAGACAGATGAAGTGAGAGAGACAGAGAGAGAGTGAGAGAGAGAGAGAGAGAGAGAGGCACACAGAGGGATCGTGAGAGGCAGACAGAATGAGAGAGGTACAGAGATAGACAGATGGAGAGAAAGAGAAACAGAGGCCTGGCACTCTCTCGCAAAACAGACATGGACCTTCGTCAGCTCCTTCAGCCAGGCCAAAACTGTTGAGGACATGCTCGTTTGTAGCAGAAAGCTGTAGCGGCAGAGGCTGGACTATCACGTGTCACTCACTCCGGCCTGGCTGGGAGCGGCTCTGTGAAAACACTGTCTGACCATCTCTCACGTTTCCCCTCTTAGGAGGAGGCCAGGATTCGCTGACGGGCGTCTCGACAGCCCCGCTGCTTTCACGCGCAGTTTAGCATGCATCACCATCACGTCCGCAGATTCTTGTCAGCAGCAAAGCTGATGTGTTTTTCTCCGGGTTCGACCTGGTGTCCTTCGGCAGGTAAATGCCTGGCGGGAGAGATCCATATATCACATCCTAAGGCACAATAGGACCTAACATGTTACAGTTGTTATGCCCTTTTTTCTTTTCTGTGCCCAATCTTTCCGTGATAATACAAATAAAAAACAGGGTCAATTCTATAATTGCAAATAGGATAATTGCATACTCAAGAATGCAATAGGTCCTGTTTAATGCCGCTGATTTTACCTACTCCTGTGTATGCACTAGGTAAGCGCATACTGACAAATCCTTATTCAGCATAATGCAGCAATCAAGAGAAAGCTGTGCCCACATGCCAGTTTTCGTGCAGTTAACTTATCCACCGTGCCATTGGGGTTAATGCCTTGGCTTATTGCTCAGGCATATCTTTGTAGCTTTCAGAAAGCAGCAGTACCTCGGCACTGGGGGGGTGGAGGGATTGGGGGGATGGGGAGGGTTGGGGGGCGGGTAGCATCCAGAGAGGATGGACTGGTGGGCGTGGGATGACCTCAGAATCCCTGGAGCTTATCGGGACGCTGTTCCACATTATTGATAGCAGCTGGGATATTGACAGGTCTCGCCAGAGAAGGAGAGCAGGGGCTCTGATATGACATACTGTGTGTATCAGCAGGACTCATAAATAATTTTGACACGTTTTTGTATGCATGGGAAAGTCTTTGATTCTGCCTCCCATAAAAAATAAACTTCTATTATAGAATGTATTTGTCAAGTGGCTGGTGATGAATGGGGCAGCGTGCGCCCGGTGGCAGGCGGATAGGGTTTAGATGCATAGCCTACTGGGGGGTTTCAGAGGGTTGCACTGAAACAATTATTTGCTACAGTATGAACGGGTATCCTCTCCGCACCCACATTTTCACGATCCACGGACAATAGCCAGCGGGCACTGAGGGTTTTCCTGGGAGGAAACAAAACCCAGGGAGCATGTATTTTTGGATGTCTTGAATCGTTATAAATCTGCTTTGTAAGGCCCATTTGCTAGCTGTGTGCTTGGTCAGTCCAATTAAATATTTTCCCCGGGGTTCATTTTCTAATACCTGAATGAACTTTTTTTGCCAAAAAATGACATATTATTTCAAATTTCAAACAGATGTACAGTACGTGTACAATAATAAGTCAGATCAGCAATCGTTTTTTCAGAGCATAGCCAGAAATGCCCTTTATCATTGTTTGATCAAAGTAAGCTTAAAGAGAGGATCTAAAAACCTCACACACTCTTTTTGAGGTGATGGTGCTCCTGTTAGCTGTGAACACTGCCGCTTCTGTGGGTCTAAAGTGTACAGGAGAGAGGGGGTCATGGATCCAGGAGCCACACGGACCAGGTGTGGTCCACCCACAGGGGTCTGTGGGAGTGACACCTGCAGACTGCTGCCTGGCAGACAAATGCACCTACCCTCGCCCTTCACAGGCAGAGAATGAGAGACACACTAAAGCAGGCTTGTTTGGTGTTGTGTCGTCCCCCTGTCCCAACCTGTCTGCAGTCTCTGACCCAGTCCTCTCTGCGGTCCCTCTACCTGAACTCCCCCCCAGTAAGCAGCAGCCTCCATGGGGGAGTGGTCTCGAGGCAGAGGTTCAGATCCCTGGTGGAGCCCTGCTACCGGTTGACCCTTAACCTAAGATTCCTCAGTTGGTGTCCAACTGTGTGATGTAGGCTAAGCTACGGCCGTCGCTCAGAGTGAGAGCGCCCGCTACGCAAATAAAGCCTAGCTTCTCAGTCTCACGCCACGCAGCAGGTCTCCGCCTCAGTCACCCTGCCACACTAAGCTGTGAACTTTTGTAAAAATTGTAAAACTTTTAATAACTTTTAATGACAATGACTTCAGATTTACAACTTTAATAAAGAATGGAATAATATCTTGATTTACAAGGAAATGGCATTTTTCGCTAATATGCTAATTTTCTACACTGAAAAATCCTATATGGTTGACCTGGCTAATGTAAATTTGACAAATGTGCATTGCGGTATTGGGAATACTTATGCAAAGTTTCAGGGCTCCATGCCTTAGAGTCGATTCATTGGAAATCAGTTTGTAATGTTAAAATTTGTCCGCCATATTGAGTAACTTAGTGGAATCATGTGACCAGCAAGTATGCATTGGGCTCGTCTGATATAGCTCATCACGCTACGAATCTGCCAAACTGCACAATTTTGAGAAACCCGCTAGCCATTTTTGAGTGGCAAAGTAAAAGAAAAAAACATCTGAACAACAGCTGTATTCTACCGCTCCATAGGTTGGCCTCTTGAGAACAGCAAGGTGCCTGTGGTGTTTCGGCCCCCTGACAATAATAATATAGCGCTACTCCTTGCGAGAGCTCATCCATCTGTTTACCGTCCGCAACTTTGCATGAAGCGAAAATGGGCTGGGGAGGGGGGTGGGGGAGTTGGGGGGGGGGGAGAAAACAGAGCGAAAGGCAGTCAATTTGCAGATCGGTTTGAAACCACAAAATAAATACCCAGCCGTAACCTCGCAATTTCCTCGAGAGGCGTGCTGAGTGCGGCGTGCTTGGCGAGCGAGAGCCGGCTGACTGGGGTGACTCCTGAAGGCTGGTTAAATATGCACAGCTATCTGTCTGATTTGCTTAGAGCAGGGGCCCTAATCCCCAGTAAGGGTGTCTCTCGCAGGTGCAGGTCAGGGTGAACCACATCATTCGGTCAATAGGCTTATAATACTATCAGGGACTATTGATTTTGGTAGACAGCACTGAGAGGGCTACGCTAATTGTTTCTTTACTAGCCTGTAGCAAAGAAAACATTCACTGTGTAGCGGTCATGAATTTTAAATGTTGTCTTGCAATGCATAGGGAAGCGAATGGCCCCTGATTCCTGTGCGGTGTGTGTGTGTGTGTGTGTGTGTGTGTGTGTGTGTGTGTGTGTGTGTATGTGTGTGTGTCTGTGCGCATACTGTATCTCTGAAAAGAAAGAAATTCACTCATTTGTTTTACCTCTACAAGAAATGTCAGCGCTGTGAGGTCTAAAAAAAATTATAAACAAGTATGTAAAATGCCATCTTTTTCACACAAAGCAGGCAGTGCAGTAGAAGTGTGGATTCACATGCTCATCTTGATGATGTTCTCTTAGTGGCAGGCAAAAAACAAGTTTGTGTTCAACTCTCTTTCATTCCACCCGTTATTAGGCATTGAAATAATATGCACAGAGCACTGTGATCATGTGTTCACTGTGAAAATATGTAAAGGCTCATATTTGTGTGGTTGTTGTGTGTGTGTGTGTGCATGTATGTGTGCGTGCTCATGTATGTGTGTGTTCACACACTGGCATGTGTGTGTGGAAGGGGGTGCGTGTGTGTGCATGTGTGTGTGTGTGTGGGGGGGAGTGTACGTGTGTGTGTGTGGGGGGGGGGGTGCGCTCATGTATATGTATGTGTGTGTGTGTGTGTGTGTGGATATATACTCTACAGCAGGCTGCAAGCGGCCCATGATGCTGTGGCTGCTCAGGTCCTGGCTGACATCTGGGGTGCTGCAAAAACGTGCCATTCTGTGGTTTCAGTCGCCTTGTAAGCGGAGTTTGGGCTTGGGCCTCCTGCCGTGTCCGTGTCAGTGCTGGGAGAGAGCTCCTGGGGCTCGGAGAGAGAAGAGGTGCTGAACATCATAGAATGAGAGCCTTTGAAGGATCGCGAAGTCGTCGCCCGCGTTCACACCTGAGCTGATGTTGTCACCCTCACTGTGCCATCATCACCAGCGCACTGTGCTAAAGAAACAAGGCCTACACCTGCAAGGCTATCCTGGGATTACTCTGGAGCATCAGAATTCACTGGTTCTTATTGGTGTAGTCTTCACCTCTCTCCTCACCCACAGTGTCTAATTGCCAGCCTGTTTTTGCTCTTCCATAGTTTTAAGCTGATGTTATTTCTTTTCTTTTCTGCGTGTGTGTGTATGTGCATGTGTGTGTGTGTGCGTGTGTGTGTGTACGTCTGGGTGTGTGTGTGCGTGTGTATGTGTGAAATAGGGAGATGAGAGGGGAGAAAGGTATGAGGGGCTCCTTCACTACTTACCTTAGTTGGCGTGAGTATATTTTTTCTATTTATTGAAAAGAGGAGTAAGTTTGTGCTTGGTAGCCATGGAGACCAAGAGTACATGATAAAAGACACTTAGACCTTCCCATCCATTTCAAGTTTGTTCCAATCAATTATTTAACCGGACAGCCAATTAAAAATTAGAGCAATCGGCTGGGTCCGGCTCTCCGAAGGCCCACATTAGACAACTCTCTTGGTGAATAATTGGTGCAATTAATTTAGCATTGAGCAATAGAGGTGTTTTCATTCCTCTGCAGCTACCCCACTCACCACAACCTATGGGTGATAAAAAACAAGAACGGGAATCTACTACAAGAACTTAAACTCTCACCACACAAAGCAATTACCAGCCCCCTTTTTTTTTGCATTTGCGTGATTACGTTCTGTTGCGGTTGTACATTATCAGGAATTATGCTCATATGTTCCCTCTCCCGCCGCGCCTCGGTCTTCTGACTTTAATAAAAAGCAGAGGGAGTGTTGATAATAGGGAAATTCTGCCACTGCTTGATTTATTCAGACAATCACAAAAGGAGTATTACAGTTGATCTTTCCCCCTCATATTGATCAGTCTCAGAATCCCAGAATCCTTTTATTCGACGGCCAGATTGACAGCTGAGTAATTTGTCTGTCTCCTATGACTGACGGCGCATAATGGAAAGGCATCACAGCATGGCGTTACAACACAGAATAATTTCCAATTTACCGCTCATCAAAAGTGCTCTCACGACGAGAGGGGGGGAGAAAAAAAACAGTGGATTTATCACTTCAATTACCGATATTTCACATTTAGTTTAAAGAGACATGTTTTCCTAATGTGACAGGCTTCTCGGAATTTGAAACCTCTTCAGACCTCTCCAGCTTTTTTTTTTCCCTCTGCGTTTTTTTTTCCCCCCTTTCTCTTTTTAATACGCCGCGCTATCAAAATAATGGGACGGGAATAAGATGCGAAGGATAAGCGATGTTGTCGTCTCAGAACTTTTTCCGGAGGTGCTCTTCCCTGGGAGATTGAGAGCAGGTAATTGATGGTCAGCGCCCAGACTGGGAGGAGGAGGCTTTCTTCCTCAAAGCAGCGGCAGCTGCCTGAGAGAGAGGGGGAGAGAGAGAGAGAGAGAGAGGGAGAGAGAGAGAGTGCGTTCTGTCATGTGCTCCAATCCGTTTAACACCCCGGGAGCCTACGGAGAGGAAGCCTGCGCTCTCCCTGACAGCCCTGAGCACAGCAGGCCTCACCTATAGACACACACAGGGGCAAAAGCGTGGGGCTGACCAGTTTCCTCTAAAAGCACCGGTCCTTTCCCTGTTATAACCATGTGTAGAACATACTGATAAGTCATGCAGATGTTGTCCATCATTCATTTATTGCCACAGCTTTGCGCTGGCCCCAGCCGTTCAGCGTAATGATTTTTACAGTATGTGTTTGTTTAGCAGAGCGACTGAAATGGCTTACATTGTACGCATTATGTATTTATGCAGCTGTGCACTGACAGAAGCGTTTTAGGTGAGCCATCGATCAGGGACGCAAGAGCAATGCCTCCCATGGGGTTTGGACTTAAAGCTCGTTGGAGAGGGGACCTGTGCTATGGACAGACCAAGGGCAGGTCAGGTTTTCCAAGACCTCCGTGGACTCTTTCCAGGACCTCCGTAGACTGTTGCAGTTATAGACAGGAGCCTTAGACACGGCACTGTCTGTGGAGCGCTGGGTGGGGGCATTCAGCTGTCAGCTGACTGACAGACCGTGCTGAATGTGTCCATATCTCCATGTATGCACCTGCTGGTTAGTGTGCACTTATATATGTCTCTATAGTGTTTAGCTATATCTATTTGAAGCCACAGAGAGGTTCTCTGTGACCTGGCACACCCAACTATGTTAGACCAGCTAAGGAAATGCGCTCTCTCACCCTGTGACACAATGTGAACTTCAAAATCAGGATTCCTCTGGATCTTGCTGGACTTACCCACCCACTGGACCATATAAGATCTTAAATATAGTAAAACAATTCAGAGCATTGATCAATGTACGTCACACCCTTCAGTTGCTGATAGGAAGAGGCCCAACTTTGTAGCGGCTCAGCTGAGCTGCACCCTCACAGACGGGCTGAGAGATTCAGCGTCACTTTGCCAGGAGTGGAGACGTAACTCCGGCTTTGACAGAGCAAACGCTGTGCTAACACCGCAGAGTAATGTGCCCTCACGTGAACACAGAGCCTTGGCTTTGTTGATAAACAATCTGCTGATCTGCGTACGTCTCACTGCGGCTCTTGGTTTAAATATCTGACAAAGTCAACAGCTGTTATGTTAAACACCATGCATAGATATTCTCCGCCGTATGTTTCATATTTAT
Organism: Megalops cyprinoides; assembly: GCF_013368585.1. Classification (NCBI taxonomy): domain Eukaryota; kingdom Metazoa; phylum Chordata; class Actinopteri; order Elopiformes; family Megalopidae; genus Megalops; species Megalops cyprinoides. Next base: position 27,295,510 of record NC_050592.1, read on the forward strand.
GGAATGTATCAAATTTGAATATGGCGAACTGAAGTTGACACCCTAATAGTCCCCCAAGAACAATATAATTCCACTTTGCTGTGGCTCAGGGTGCACTTGCACGAGCATGCATATCTGTAGTTTGGAACAGAAGTATGACACGTTGCACCCCCTTTTGCTGAAATCCCCCGATCCAACCTTGTGGCATTCAGTCATTTTGATTAAAAGACCAATTTCTTACAGGACTGCAGGGAGTTGGAGTCAAGCAGCCAATGGCATTTGAGAATTCATCTATTTTCATAAACTTTTAACAGCATCAATGAGACACATCTTCAATCTTGGCCTCGCAACAGCAGGGCGCTCAATCTTTCTTTAGCTTTAGACAGAAAATTTGAATATGAGCATAGTGTTATTAATGTGACAGTTCATATGGCAGTATGCATGGGGATCCGCAGGGTTTTTATTAGTATGTTTTTTTTTTTTTTGGATAAAGTTGAAAATTTAAAATAAAAAAGAGAAGTCAGCTTATTGGGGGCCTGCGCAGTTCCAGTCCGACATTCACATTCATTTCTGTTTCTCTACGCCTAATTACCATTCCCAACAAACCGCGGACATTAATTTTTTACAGCGGTTTTTCTGTTCCGATTTACAGTGTAGGAATATGAATTCATCCCGTTTCTTTTTGCCTGTTTTGTGTGGGGTGGGGGAGGGATTTATTGTATTGCCATAACAGAGTTGGGAAATAGCAGGGTTCTGCTCCGATGCAGATTAATTTGTTAAGACAGGGAAAACACAACAAAAACGCATTAAAGTGAAGGACAGTCAGGTATCAGGGTGAGCGTGGCTGTAATGTTGCTGTAACATATGCAACTAGGGTGGTGGAAAATTGCAAAAAGAGAAGGGAGGGGGAGGGGGCACCCGGACTGCCCACAGCATCCCACAGGGACGCGGGTTGATCCTGCTGCAGTGAGACACCCTGCAGCGGGGGTGGGGGGGAGTGTAGAGGGTGGTCTGGGGTTGTGGTGTCAGATACTTCTGTGCAGTAATAATGGCCGTGTCCTCAGGGACTCAGGAAAAGGGGGCCGGGGCAGGAGGGGCTCGGCTGACTTTCGCGAGCTTCCGAGGAAAATAAACGACTTTGAAAAGTCGATCGCCCACAGAAAAGACAAGCAGGGTTGCAAATAAATAAATAAAGGCCTGCTCATTGCCAGGGCTGACTGAGATGGTATTTGTATTTAAATAAACATGAATGCAGTGAAGACATGAGGGAGAGACAGCTGAGGGATGGAGGTCACGTGAAGGGGGTGGCGGGGTGGGGTCTCGGGCTCTCTCCTCTCCCTCTCCCTCCCTCTGAGATGCTCCGGCGTGTTCACTCACAGCGGGGCCAGCGACTATCAGAGCGGAGCATGACTCCGCTTCCCGAGATCCCGAATCCATACACAGGAGAGCCATGGGGAATGCTGGGAGGAAAAAAAAAAAGCCCAGGCTTCAGAGCCAAGTTCACCGCTCTCTCCAGGGGCCCTCCATGCAAAAGTAGGGCGATCAGAGAGCGATTGCTTTCACTGCCTGTGCCAAGCGAGCAAGTTCACTCTGAGATTCCTGCTGTTTTTTTTTCGGGCATTTTGTAGGAACTGGATGAGAAAATAATCAAGGAGGCCGTCCGCTTTGTGAGCCATCTTCGTTACATGGCTGGATATGCAGTCACCACGGGCTTGTTTGTTGACCAAAAAATTTCAGTTTTTATGAGTCTTATTTTGACTGCTGTACTAGGCCCTGGCTTCACTAAAACAACCCCCCACCTCCCCCAACACCCACCCACCCACACACACACCAACAAATTTCTGTTACACTTGCTAGTTAAAAAAAAAAAAAAAAAAACTGTTTGACACGTTACACAGTGTCGTTGAAATTAAAATTAGCATTTAGGCCTACTATGCTCGAAGATTGAGGCTGTCCATCAAAAACAGCATCTGCTTTCAGCACCCTGGCTTTATTGGCTTAATTGAAGAGGGGGAAGAAACAGAGCCCATCACTAGTCAGAACCCCGCAGTTGCCTGTGGAGTGAAAGAGTCAGAGCTGCATTTGAAAGCGCTCGGAGGCATGAAGGATTGAAAGAGCGCATTGCGAAGTAAGTGCCAGAAACGGCGTGTGCTCACTGACTCATTTTACTCAGGACGTAATAAAAAGAGCGAAAGAGAGCGAAAATTAGGGAAAATTTGGACAGTGAGAATATGAATTAGACAGATTCCATCAGGCTCTTTAAAACATGTCAGAATGATTTAGAGAGATAATAAATTAACGGTGCTGTTTTGCCATGTTTTTTTATTCATGGAGTTGAAAGATCAGAATAACTGTCAGAATAACTGTGAGAGTGTTGGATCTGAAAATATCTTATATTGAGCGTAGGGCCTAGATACAGACTGAGGGGTCCTGGCGTGAGTTCCTGGTTATTACCTGCTTAATCTTTTCAGATGGAGAAGCAGTCATCCCATCTCTCTCTCTCAGGTACCTCAGTGGTCATGCAATAGGGCATGATGCTGCACAGATCCACCCATCATTAAACATCTGGAGCGCTCACCCTACACGCTGCGCCTGCTATATCAGCCGGTCCGCGCGCCGTAAAGATCAGGGGATCTGCTCAGCACCTGCGCGGCAATGGCTTCATAAAACCCGACCTGTGAAGGATTGTTCTAGAAGGCTGGGAATCTGAAAACCCGCACCCAGATAAATGCGCGCCTCCCTTTCTCAGTCACCCCACTGCTTCCCCCCCGCGTTAGTCCGTGTTCAGCATCTTTTTTCCCGGCGTCTTCGCTTCCCTGCGTTCCCTCCTGGGGAAATGTCTTCCCCTCTCCGCCGCCTCTGTTCCTCCGCCTTCCCCCGACAATGAATTGAATTTGTCCCCCTTAGTGCAAACAACAATAGACGGAGTGGTAACCTAGCAGAAAACAAATAGACACCCCTGTCCCTTTTGGGGATTGGGGAAGGCTCTGAAAGACGGGCCCGACGGTGGCGAGGGGACAGATAAGGAAGAGGCCCAAGCCGGGGAGAGTCTCGCGGCCATTTGTCACCGCGCCATCTCCATAGTGTTTGCCGAACCAAGGTGGCGAGTAATGATTCAGACAAATGATGTCAATAATAATAGCTGCCCCCTTCGGCTGAAGCGGAGTGCGGAGAGCGGAGGCAGGAGCTGGCGTCGGACACATCCCCAAACTACCTTTCAGAAAAAGGGGACAGCGCAATAATTCCAGCCAGATAGGAATAATAATAGAAATAAAGATGTTTGCAGTGGCCGGCGAGCCATCTGTCTCCTGAAAATGAAATAGGACGGAGAATTATTATATATGTCTACATACATGTACAGATTAGCTTCTCTCTTTATTTTTTACATTTTTTATTCAGTAGATAATATCTGTAATTCCAGGAAGGAGTGTAGTTCCTATCGGTTGGGTTTAATACGGTGGCTGCAGAAAATATCTTGAAAGTTTTTTAACCCTGTTTTTCACTGCTTCGCCCCCCCCCCCCCCTTCTGTGCCTCGTCGGGCTGTTGTAGCCGCGGTGTCTAAATACTGTTAGAGCCGGGTGAAGGGAGACAGAATGAAAGCGCATCAGAGTAGATTGCGCGGGGTCGCTCTGCCTGCTATTTCTCTCTCCCGTTCCCGAAATGGAGGGCGCTGATGGAGCAGCAGCTGGATCTGACACTGACAGGCGAGTCAACAGCCTCTTCTCTCAGGGTAAACACACGCCACAGAAAAGCTGACAGAGAGCTTGTATGAACAACTGAAGGTTGGCAGGTCAAATCACCCCTTCACAGAGGCGCTCCTGCATACAGCCATATATATATATATATATATATATATATATATATGTATGTATTTGTGTGTGTTTGTGTGTGTGTGTGTGTGTGTGTGTGTGTGGGGGGGGGGGGGGGGTGCAATTCACACAATAAATCTGCAGTGCTTTTGTAAATGTATACCTACACAATGAATAAATACAGTAGGTTTCAGGTTTCTACTGTATTTGCATGGACGTCAAGTGTCACAGAACAGCTCAGGCTGTGTATATCATGCTCGATTTAATCCTTAATGCACCTGCGTAAAGTTGTCTTCTGAGCACAATGCGGTGTAGTCCCTGAAATATTCAAAGCTACATGGAGTCTTTACACTGTCTCCTTGGGTTATTCGCCATGTGAAGGGATATAGTATTATTACTATTATACTATTGTATAGTATTATTACTATTATGATTATGAACTGCTTGAAAATAACAAACTTGTGTAGGGCAAATTGTAAAATGTATAAAAAATATGCCTCATACATATCATACTTTGCTGTATTTTTTGTTATATAAGCACTGTTTATGGTCGATAGTTAGTTGAAACAATGTGTGTTTCAACTGTGTGCAGCATTTACAAAAGAAACCGAAACGTCACTGTGAACCGGAGCCCCCGTTTGCAAAATGGCTGGCTGTTTTCCTCCACATTTCGTAAAGCTGGCTGCTTCATTTCCACTGCGCGGCCGTAGAGGAAGTGGAATCCCCCAACCTTGACCCTGGCTATTTTTTCCCGCCGCCGTTGACCCGACATTGAGAACTTTTTGTGGTCCTGGCGCCTTCCTGCCTCCCTCCGATCATTGATTTGATATGGAGTTTCATAGCCGTGCCTCTGCGGGTTGCGCGTCCCTCACGGCCGAGCGCGCGGCGCGGACATGGCGCTGCCGACGGCAACACTGAGGTTTTCCCATCAGCACCGTGGGGCGGGTAGACCTACAGCTTCTTATGCGTCTCAAGAAGGCTGAGGCATCTCTCATGAAAATGATCAACACCTACTCTTGCTGCTAGCATGTAACAAGTAGAGCACATCGCCACCTTTCAATGTGTTGCACCGTATGTTATCGAGGAAAGGGTTATCTGTCAGTGAAACCCTGGGAAAGCATGTGGTTGGACGCGCCAAGCACATGCCAAGCAGCTGGCCCCGATGAGCCTGAGTGCTAAACGCTTCACACATCCAATCAAGCCCTTTCCCTGGGGTTTCGTCTTTTCAGCGAGTGGGCTCGGGTGTCCCTGAAGGCTTCGAGATGGAATCCCACCGTTGTGGCATTGTGCAGAAATGACAAGCGATGAAAGTTAATAAAAAGTTAATGACCTAATCCTCTGAAGACGGAAGACCTAAAGCGGAGGAGAGGCTCGCAGCCGCCAAGCTGGAGGGAGCTCCCCCTCTAGGTCATCCGTGGTGGTGCGGTGTGCAGAGTGGGGAGACACGGTGGGGGAGCAGGTGGGGAACTGGATCAGTAACTGGGTGCCAGGATCTAATTCCAGGTGTTTTACCTTAGACCAAAATACCTTTCCTCAAGTGCTTCAATGAATATACAGCTGTATGAATGGATACTTTTCATATAACAGGATAAGGGTGTCTGCTATGTGAGTATCATAATGCATCTCCATGGTGTGTGTTAACTGATAATGGATTACACATATGACCAGTGCAATTAGGAGCACAGAACTACACAGACAGAGGAGCAGTATGAGTTTTAAGACACTCCAGCTGTTGAGCTGGAGTGTGGAGGTGTGTTATGAGCACACTTTTAGAAACAACCTGTGGGATTTAAAATGCAAACATGTAATTTTGTTTTCTTTCTTGTATTAGAAATATTTTGATTCTCTTAGTAAATGTAGTTTTTTGCCTTATAATTCCCATTCTAATTGCAGGCTATTTCATGTCATTACAGGAAGTGATATTCATCTGTCCACTAAAGAGAGATGGGCACTCTTCACCTGTTGGATGCTTGGATGTTTCAATTGTTATTCACCTTTGCTGCAGTAGAAATTGGCTGTGGAGACTGACATAATTCATAGCCCAGTGTGCTACAATTATGCAGTGAATCCCACCATTTTGCCACACAGAGCTACAGTTTTTTTCCTGGTGATATATTTTTTAAAAGAATCGATTTTCTTTAAATTTTCCCCGTCATTGCCTAGTCATACTGTAATGTTAACCGTGGATCAAAACAGGTGAAATGTCTGTGTGTGTGTGTGTGTGTGTGTGTGTGTGTGTGCGCGCGTGCGTGTGTGTGTGTGTGCGTATGGGCGTGTGTGTGTGTGTATGTGAAAGGGTGTTAATTAAGAGTGAACTGAGCAGGGGTAGGAGGCTTGTTGTTTATAAGTACTGCTCTCATATTCTTGTGCAGTGCTTATTTATGGATACATTATCTTCGGTGTGTCGTCAGGGCTACAGAGGAACAAAAGAACTATGTTCCCACTCCCTGCACAGTGAGGGCACCCGAGCTGGGAGAGACAGCAAGGGTGGCAGTGCAACCTGGCAGAGAGATCTGTGCAATATATAAGAAGGCAGGAGAGAGGGAGAGAGGGCGTGGAGCCATTAGATTGTGCCAGAAGGGGGTATTACTCTGTATTTGGTCAATAAAGCGAGCCAGAGGACATTAGCTGTCTCCTCTAGTTCAATTGTCTCTGTTTGGCAACATTATTTTGTGGATGCCCGTTGCTGTTAATAACTGGCAATACCCTAACTTGTTTGCTTCTGTTGCACCTTTCTGTTTTGGTAAGCGTAATTCTGGTGTAATTCCACCAAAAAGCCAGGCCAGATTTGAAGCTGAAGTTTATTTTTCCGGGGCCATTAGTAGATAAAGGTAAAAAACTGTTCCTTTTTTCATCATCATTGGCTACTGTGATTTCTTCTAGGGAGGGTTTATATCATCATTTATCAAATCTTCTACTGCACACGATGACTTTCTGCGTGTGTGCTTGTACGGGATTGCATCAGGGCATGTCTTTGTTCACAAGCGCGTCTGTTTCCTTCCATAAAGAAGATGTAGCTGCATAGCAGAGCTCAATGTCTGAAGTTTGGAGGCTTCAGGACGGCTTTGTGAAACAAGGTTAGGAGGCAGCTGGCAGCCTAATAAAAAGAAGTAGAGAAATTAATTCATTAATGAGAACAGGGACAAGACAAATTATCCTCATTAAAGAACATGTAAATATCAATGTGGCTCAAACCGAGGAGGAATTAAAGGAATCTTTAAGTGCTGCTTTGTAGGAGATGGAAGACACTGTAGTTGGTATTAAAAAAAATATGCATAAATAATTCAGCGATTTATATTTTGACTGGAATTATAACAGGCACAATGGCGTACTTGAAACAATCACATTTGAATGCTAATTCTAATAAAAGATCGCTAGCTGAAGAGGCAGTGGTAAAGCTCTGTCTAATTTTGGGAGAATGGTATTAGGGGCATTCAAGACGAATTATGCCTCTCAAAGTTTAAATGCAATTTTAAAAAGCACGGGCGAAAAAACGGACAGATATTTCCCTTTTTTCTAAATTAAACTTGGAAATTTCATTACACTGAGTGCACATTTGAGAGAGACAATTACGCGATTAATATATCTTAAACAAGTTCAAATAGGTTTTTTGTAGTTTGTTTTGCCTTTTTCCTTTAGTTTCGGTCATTAACCAGACTGTTTATCACAGTTATTTTTTTTTCTAGCCTGTGCCTGTCCCTGTTTTAATTATTATTTTTTTGTAATTATTTGAATGACATTTGAGTAATTTATACACATTGCAGTGTTGCCCTCTATTTCATCAGTGCTCTTTTCTGTAAATAATGTTGCACCAACAGCACATGCCACATTGATTTTATAAAAACTGAATGTTTACGCTGGTGTCGGTGTAATCTTGTGCTGACTGCTCACAATTTGTTTTTGGGCCCAAAGCTTGAAAACGACAAAGGCCCATATTCAGTCTAGTAGAAGTGGGCTTTGTCCTTGATGCTGCGTATAAGATTTAACCAAGTGTAACTTTTTTTTTTTTATCTGTACCACTAACCCTCACAAGTACAGCGATCGGTGAGATTCACATAAAAAATGCACGAGAACAGAGAAAGACCCTTGTTTAATATCACTAATCAAACTGAAGGATGTTTCATTTCCATCTTTTCCTACAAAATACCAGACTCACTACTGTTGCACGTCGTGAAAAAACCTCGATGGCTGGTTTTAAAGATAGCGTGTAATAATGTTAATAGTGTTTTGTTAATCCATCTCAGACCTGTTGGCTGGGCCACTACAAACACACAAATCATCTCCCAATGAAGCCTAATCCATGCTCACAGTCTTTCTACATTTGCTGGCGCGTCGTTCACATTCACCTGTGGTTTTTGTTTGAGCGCCCCGCATCCCCCCGGGCTAGGATTATGCACCCATTTATTTATTTATATATTTACGTATTTGCCCGTGCAGATTCAGTGTGGCGTGCCTCGCTTTTTTGGTGATTATGATAAACCCGATTATCTCTTCCATCTTGTCACAGTCTTGACGGAGAAGGAGAACGTGAGAAATGTGGAGTGAAATGCTTTTTAAACGGATGACAAAAAAACGGGGGGGGGGGGGGGGTTGGGGGAGGAATCGTGATGGGACTGTCCCCCCCGTCTCCCCCGCGGGTTGTGGGGGGGGGTGCGGGGGGTTTCTGCGTGTTTCTAGGACCGCGGCGCTATCTTTGAGATCAGACCTGAGCGCTTTTACGAGTTTACGGCATGCCATTCGCTTTGCTATTTCAATCTGTCATCGGGCGGCCCCGCGGAGCGGTACTGTATGGCCGCGAACAATGCAAGGGGTGGGCGGGGGGAAGCCGGGGCCTCGCTGGGAGAATGCGCATAACGCGAGCGGGTGAATCGCCGTGTCGGCGGGGCCGGGCCCGCAGCCGCTGTGCAGGCCTCCAGTCACAGTATGGGTGGACCTCATCATGTGACCGAGATCACAAAGCGCAGCTGCGCGCCCACAGAGCCACTGACAGCCGTTTAATGCACATGACAACGTGAATAATTTGTGGGGGGGGGGGGGGGTGCTTCAGGAAAGGGGGTTCAGTTTAGCCGCACGCTCGCACGTATATATAAACCAAACTATACTGCCTGAGAGTGTGGGGTGAGTGAGAGAGGAGCGAGAGAGAGGCGGAGGGGTGTTGGCTGGTGTTTGTTCGCGCGTTTGGATGACGGCTGTGTGTGAATCGCTTTGATCGCGGCGCACAGTAGTCACGGATCAGGTGCCTCTGTATTCCTCTGACAATCAGCCGTTTTAGGCCCCTTGCTCCTCAACGCCCATCCCTCAGTCACCCGGCCGCCCTGGATTTCAAAGACAGCGCACCGGCGCTAGCGGTCCGAGCAGCGGCCCTCTACATGTCATTCCTGCCTGATGAGGCGCTCCTGCCCCCTCACCGAACCGGGCCTGGAGCTCGCCGCTACCTCTCTGCATTCAGGACGGAAGCGAGGGAACGCGAGAGAAAAGGAATGGCTTATATAACTCTCTGGAACATCTTTGGCAGCGTCAAGGGCCAAGGCATCAATCAGTCCATCTGGGCAAAATCACAAGCTGACTCCAATATTGCTAAATATTTATACTGTCAAATACACACAGACGTACAGATGAAAAGAGGCATTCATTAGGAATTCTCCGGCTTGTCAGCTCAAAGATGGAGATTAGAGAGAAACCTCCCACTAAGGCACAGAGAGCGCTCAGAAAACGCTATATTTAGCCATATCCGAGTGATAAATACCGCCGTATTGCCTCGTTTAGGTAAATAGAGAATAAATATTGTCAGGATGATCTGGAGGTAATATAAACAGATGTGTGTTGGAGTGCGTGTTCGCAAGGTAAGCTCCAGGACATCTGATGTGCTTGATTAATCCCTTCAGCTCTCTGCTCTCCCTGCGTCCAGGGCTGACGCCCGGCGTGCTTTTAATCGTCTGTAAACAGCTAAAAATGCCGTCGCAGTTTTTGAAGGAGCAGCGGTCTTTCCAAAGCCTGCCGAAGCCCCGAATGCCTTTTCTGATTGTGCGTTTTTTTTCCCTGTAAATGTTCATTCTTTTATTGTTTTCTCTCTGGATTCAGAGTCGCGTTTACCGAGGTTTGCGTCATCTCTTGTGCATGTCACCCCCGCCGTCACCGTGTCAGGGTCGCGGTTCGCTGTCACAACAGTCACAGTAACACATTTCAATTAGAATGTGTTTACCCCATTATTTAGAGTTTATTCATTTGAGAATTTGCTACAATGGTTTTGACAGTGAGTCCTTGGGAGGAAAAGCTAGTCATGATTACCTCCCAGCATGCATTGCTTCACTGTACTTCGATAAGGAGCACCATATTTCCATCACCATCACCACATCCGTAGAGATGGCCTGTTGTGTACCCCCTTTAATTCTGCCAAGAAACGGCTCCTACATGACTATAAACACAGTGATGGGGAAATTACAACTTTTTTGGTTAATTACACTGGATAATTTCATTTTGATTAATAATTAACATCTCTTTGCCTAACTAAATAACCATAATTAATCAACAAATCAGGAAAGAGAGAGGGAGAGGGGACTAATTAACTTCAAAACCCAGGCCTGACCAGTTAATCCATATAGCAATCTGACACGGCTAATGACTGAAGTAATCAAAGTTACAGCTCAAGGGATTTGATGGAGGGATTTTTAAATGGGAGGGGGCACACGGTTCCTCAGCATCCCTCTGACGGCTCCATTTGTTATCTCAGAGGAGTGCTCACTGCCGACAGCTAAAGAGGGGGCTCGCTTTTTTTTTTAAAGTGCGCAAGGTTTACAGACCCCCACCCACCCCGGATGCGCATATTCTCTGAACGAATTACTCACGACGGTATTGTAATTCAGAGCCAATCGACTTCCCCGTTTGCGGATGCCAACCCTCTTAACGGCAACGTTAAGTTTTAAAGTGGGGGGGAAAACGATGAGCCAACAAGCCGTCCCCCTCGGTCGATATGAGCCGATGGCGGGCCGTCGGCTGTTAAAAGAAAAAGTGAATTCCCATAGCCCGTGTGGCAGGTCCTCGCCGGCGTGACGGACAGCTTTGTGTTCTGTTGGCAGGGTGGGCACGGAGCCGCTGTGTACATTGGGTGGCGTATTTTCTGCGCTGTGTAAACACCCACCCGCCCATGAATTATGGACTATAAAATCGCGGCTGAGCTAGAAGCCGCGTTTGTCCCCGGGACTAGACCCGCCAGAGCTCTCTGAGGAGCGGTGTGCCTGTTTAACCTCAGGGACTCGGGAGCTGTGCATATGCGTGTGTGTGTTCTTGTGTGTGCGTGTGTGTGTGTGTATGTGTGTGTGTCAGTGTGTGTGTGAGTGTGTGTATGCGCCTGTGTGCTGTCTGTCCTACTCAAGGGCCTCTGTGACATCCCCTCCTTAACTCTGCATAAGCTAAGGGATACAGACCACTGATTCTGTGCAGCTAGCAGGTCACTGCAGCTGTAGAGAAGTAGACCAGGGCCTAGTCATTGATGGATATTTCGTAATCTTTCATCCTGGCGGTAGGATCACCCTTCTGGACAGGAGTGTTATGGAAGCAGTAGTGCTCAGCTTCTGACCAGGGAGTTCTGCATGTCAAAATCCTGGGCTGCAATGGGGGCTATAGATGAAAACAAAGGTGCTTTGGGGGACGCAGGAGGTTTGTTTGTTTTTTTGGCCTTGTCCTTGAGCATATCTGACAAGATGGCAGCACCTTATTAAATATGCCAGGATCAGTAACTGACATTGCATGTAAAAATACTGGCAATACAAAGCGGATTTCATGACCTGGGCTTCAGCCCTTGGGGGCAACGTGTCACACGGTGTTTAACAGAGGTGCTGATGGGAGTCGAAGTCCAGCTAGCTTAAATTTGCTCCGCGGCAAGACTATTGGACTTCATCTGCCATTGGCACTGCAGACAATCTCATGTTAGAATTTGTTGGTAAGGGGGTGAGTCCCCGCAGTTCTCCAGAAAGAGGATTGAGCCCCAACTCAGTATGTATGCACACATTAGCCCGCAATGCAGTTCGAGCATTTACTGAGTGTGGTGGAACTGATAGGAAGTAGTAGAAGTGTACCACAGGCAGTGAAAAATAAAACGGGCCAATTCGAATGGCACACAAGCGTTTTGTCAGGCTTCGCTTCTTCTGTTGCGTTTCATTGGTCCCTCCATGTTTCCTTCCGCCAGATTCACGATCCAATATTGGTGCTGACACTTTCTGCACACTGGAGCCTCTTCAAATGGCTTCAGACTGATTACAGTGAAACAATAACAAAATAATGTGTGCGTTCGCAATGATATTTACAGCCCAATGAGGAGCTGAACTCCAGAGAGTATTTGCCTGCCATGTAACCTCTGAACCCTGAATGTAAGAAGTTTTTTTTTTTTTATTATTATTATTATTTATTTTTTCCTGACTGGAAGATGTGTAGACCCAAGCAGCTGACAGCCTAAATGAGACGCGCGGTGCAAAGCGCGCAACGGGAGAGTCTGTTTACATGTTTGCGAGATCCAGAGCTTCCCTCCCAATCGCTGCTCACCTCGCTCATTTCAAGACTCCGGGAAATTCTCACAAGCGCTTACGAAGGAATGTACGGATTCCCATGGTAACCGGATGAAATTTCTCTGTTGCCGCCTCTCTCCTCGACGCCCTAAACTAAATAACTCAACATCAAACGGCCGATTTGTCCCAAAAGTGGAATCTGTCAAACTCCCAGGATTTGCACGGAAAGTGGAAGAGAAAGTAACGACACAGCACACGCATACGCATTCACCCCAAGCATATTTATGTTGAGCACATTCACGCTGAGCTCTTTTTTGCTAAATTATCAGCAGCATTTCCAGAAATACTTCACTTTGTCCGTTGAAACTGAGGCTGTCCTTGTTCACTCAGTCAAACCAATTATTAATGGGTCTAATTTTGCTGTAATCCTTATTGTTTCTGACAGCCACTGGTAATAAAGCAAACAGAATGAGATTGTATCGTTTTGTTTATATATTTATTTATTTTTTCGTCGCAGGAGGATTCATGCAGATGGACAGATTTTAAATTCACAATGATGTTCGCGTGTCTGCTGGTCAACGAGCCATTCAGCGGTGTTCCATGACTAGGGAACAGATTATGTTTTCGGCATGTTGTACATGGTGTCTGATAAAATGAAAGCCACATTTTTTTTCTTTTACAATTTTAATTCCTCTTCAGTACATAACGGTATATACTGAATGTTCGCAATATTACACAGAGCCACCTTTGCTCTCGCATATTTTTTTAAGTGCCACCAAATTGGGTTTGAACATGGACAGTGTGTTCTCTTTGCAAATTATCGCTCATCTGAGTTAAAAAGAGCTCTGACTGTCTGCTGAAATTTTATTTTAAATTATATAATTTGTCAGAAAGATCATTTCAGATATCAGAGGACGAAATATGAAATTGTAATTAGCGAGAACTTCCTCTACAGTATCCCCATCAAACTATGAAGTGACACAGTGCCTGCTTTTTGGTTGTACATATTTTGGCCTCTAGGTTGAGGTAGCCGTTTGGAGATATATGTGCGGGAGGCTTGAAGCTGAGGGGTGTGCACTGCACTTCAAAACGTGTCACTACCGCCCATACCGTTGCTATTGAACTTTTGTTTGAAGGCATCGGGAATTTGTTGAGAAACCCTGCGAAGGCCAGGCGCTTGGCATGTGGTTGATATGTCCATCCTAACATTTTTCTGGATATAATGTGTTAATTTTCAAATAGTAGGCTGTTCCTTACAATATAACATTAGTGTCAAGTTATATTATATATACTACACACGCATACATAGGGGCTGCAGTATATATATAGAGGCTGCATGTAAAAGCTATTTACTGCACAGTAAAAGAAGAAGTGGATTACTACCCCAGCCAGTGTTTCTAGCAGCCCGACAGATCCTATCTCACCAGATGTCCTATGTCTGAGGAGAGAACACATTCCCAAGCCATAAAACCACAGGACCTCAGTCAGTTCATCACCGCATCATGACACGGCTATACACAGCGCAGGGCCCTGCTACAGTATATTATGGAAGCGCCACCCACAGCTGTTCACATCAGCCCATTTCCCTCGACACAGCAGAGGTGGCCATTCTGGGAAGTTCTGAAAGGCACACACCGTCCTCCATTTGCTCCTATCGTGATGTGCCCTCTGCTTAAATCTGAAGACGGTGTTGAGGTTCCTTTCACCTTAACATATTTTGCTGGTGTGCTCTTTGCATAAATGTGTTGAAAATGAGACTGTTAAGCACTTTACAGTGAATCTGAGTAGTGAAGCACTGCCTGCTTACAGTGTGGTTCAGGTCAGTATATCAGATACAGGCCGAAACCGAATACACCGGAGCCCTTAATTTCTCAGGTGTTGTGGACACGTGTACCCTCCTTTGATAAGACATTGCCGGGAGGCTGTAAGGAGATGCCCCTCCTCTCGCTCCCTCCAGCCACACATTCATGTCTCATGAAATATTCATCAGCCGGGTAACACGGAGGAGCACAGCTAAGGTGCTGTAACACCGGAGGTTAAAGATCCGCGCCGCCGTTCGCCCGCGAGATACACCTGTTAAAGAGCGCTACCGTATTCCGTCCAGGTCGAGAGTGAGTTATTCATCCGCCTCGGCAGATCTCCCCCGTCTGCATCCCCTCTCACAACACCGCCCCCGTGATACATTCATATTAGAGAGGAAAAATGCCTGGACATGGCTGGCCAGTAGCCATTTTGCTTCTTATCAGCGGTTATTTCTGCAGGAACGGGCGTATGTTTTGACTGGCAGCCTCCGCGGTCGTTTGACCGGGGATGCATGCAATGCTGTGGCCCTTTGTGCTGCCAAGGAGGGCCTTCTCACAGGGCATATTCTCGCAGAGGCTTTTATGTGCCGGAGTCCCTGAGGGGAGTAGATGAGCTGAGTTTGTTCTGCTCTGGTAATTGGTGCAGTGATCGCCCTGTGGCAGCAGCGGGGGGACAGGGAGGGGAAGGCCGGGGTGCCTTTCATCAGGGGGGTGTTCTTTCCAAGCGGAGGGCATCGGGTGTCTTTTCTGAAGGTGTTCAGTGCACCACCTAGGGATTTCTTTGGTCCTGTGTAAGCGCGTGCGTGTGTGTGTGTGTGTGTGCATGTGTGTAGTTTTTGTGCCATACTATGCTCTTTCCCTAACTAACCCATACATGTATAAAATCTTCCTCAGTTGTTTTAGTAGGATTATTTCATCCCTGGTTTTTGTTGCATGGGAGTTGGACCTGTGTTTCAGTCTAGGTTTGCCCCCCCCTCCCCTTTTTATGAAATATGAATCTATGGTGTCTGTGACATGAGTCTCTGGTTTGCCAGATCAAGTAGGATGCAAGTCCCACTCCAGGTGAAGATAAGGAGTGTATTTGGGGGGGGTGGCTCCTGGGGACCCCATTGCACCTCCCTACACCTGCAGTTTAGTACTGTGGCCTACAGACCCTGCCAAAAGTGTGGCAGTGTCCCCTAAATAACACATTCATCCATAAGCCCTGAAGGGCCATTGGCCAGTACATTTGTACAGTACATTTAACTTTCCATGGGGCTTCCATTTACACATACTTATTGATTACCACCAGAAAGCTCCACAATGACTTCCACTTCCATGCAGATTTGCATGTTCATTGGCTACCATATGGTAAACGGATGATAATATTTCAGAGAACAGCGTCAGTGTCCTTTAAAGGCCAGCCTTACCCGGCAGACCACGCAGGTACGGTCAGTCCAGGCTGTGAAAGGGTTCGAGGCCAACGCTCGGCCTTGGTTCCCCGAACAGCCTGATTTAAAGCACACATTTGCTCCCAGTAATAACAATAATCAATATTTAATGTGTAGAAATATTACATCAAATATCCCATTGCGTTAGAAGCTAGATGTATCACAGCTCTTTGCCTTGGTGGAGGGGCAGAGAGCCTGAATGTGGAGTCACCAAGGGCAGCGGAGAGTGAGCAGTCCATGCCTGTTTGTGTAATAAAAGTCTCAATTCGCCAGGAATTATGGTCTCACATTCACAACAGCTTTTTTTTTCTTTTACATAAAACATTAAAAGCAATGTTTTGTGCTGAGCTTTAATGGGGAAAAAAAACATAAGGCCGGTCTCTCCATTTCTTGCATCATATGTTATGTAGTTATTTATGTCTTTAATTAATTTCATCGTTGGTGTTTTTTTTTTTTTTTTGCTTTTTTTGCTGTTGCCCTCTCTTTTTAAAAAAAAAAAGGTTGCAGAGGTTTGTCGTCAGGTGCCATTCCAGATGTTGTTATCCACGTTGGTGGCGCGTTTTGTTTCGATAGCTCCAGCTGTTTGGGTGACGCAATCCCTGCTGGTCCGCCCACCACCCCCCTCCCCTTCCCTCCCCTCCCCTCCCACGCCCAACCCACCCCCACCCCCTCCCCCTCCCCCTCCCCCTCCCCCTCCCCGGCCCGCATCAGCACTGGCGTCTAGAAGCCCTGCAATGCCTCAGCGCGTCAGGGTTAAGGGGCTAATTTTCTTTAATTGATTGTAAGTGCTGCGTGACAGCTCTCCTGATGGTGCATTACACGCGTGATGCCAGCACTTAAAACATATTCACCGGGGAGGCGATTGATCCGTCTGATCAATAACTGTGTCTTCACTTTGAGGTCTCCCAGCCAGAGTTTACACACAGCCCTAATGAAAAGGGACACAGCATGCGTGTGTTTCCCCTGATGGAAGTATTCATTCATTCATTCATTCATTTATTCTTTTTTTTTGGTTACTGGTCTTACGAGGAGCCCGGTGTGGACCACATAGTTCCAATAGCAATTTGCAGTTTGGTGTTTGCTTATGGATGCTGCAGATTTATGAGACTTTTGAGAACAAAGACACAAAGTGATTCTCAGTATTGAGTCAGAATTCCTAGCTCGCATTATACAAAGCATTCAGTGTTAATTGTAACCATGGTGATATTAATCAGCACCCCCCCCACCCCCCCTTTTCCACAAGGTGCTTCGGGCCTGCTCATTTTCTTCTCTGACCTCTCCCCTCCCTTTGTCATTTCTCTCTCTCTCTCTCTCCCCCTGTCTCTCTCTGTCTCTTCCTCTCTACAGGTGTTACATCTTAATGAAGATCAGATTTTTAAAAACCAACAAGAATGTGAATTAAGAGCCGTCCTGATGGCCAGGCGGCCCTCGTGGCGAGACGCGTCCCCTTTGATATTTCCACGTCTCTGAGCGTTCATAACAGAATCCCGCTAATGAAGGCGTCACGGCGCTGTCGATCCCCATTGTTTCCCTCTGCACCTCCAGCCAATGAGACGCCTGCGTCTGCACGCGCCAGACCTGCGACTGTGGGGCCCGTGAAGTTTTGTCATCTCTTCCTTTTATTTTTAATCTTGGCTAAATTTACATTCAAATTAATCAGGGGTAATGCTGTTTGGATTCACACAGGGATAAACCTGGGGAAAGCGTTAAACCCACTTGAGCTGAAATGTCACCTTTTGTAGATCCAATGTATAATTTAATGGAAATTAACAATAAATAGGCATGGGGTTTGTTCATAAATGGGTGAAAGAGCCATCTGAAGCATGTTTTAACATTTTGAGCAGGGCACATGACTTAAGCCGGACACCAGTAACACTAATGAAAAGGGCGAATAAAAAATAAGAATGAAGGCCTGCTTTAGCTTTGCGCTGATGAAACCGGTTCTCTTCTCTTGCACGGCAGAAGAGTCGGTACTTTTGAGGGAAAATCTCTCGAAAGGCAACGCTCAAATGTAGTACAAGTTGTTCGATACAAAAGAGAGATAAGCGCGAACAATCCTTTGATGTCGCGGCGGTTTACAGAGAAGATCCAGCTGTTGTCTGATCTTCAAACGAGCGCTGTGGTGCTTTTCTTCCAAAACACGAAACGGCATTCGCAAATCGCTCCTCTTGAAGGGCTTACATTTGTTGTTCTTTTCCCATTTCCTGCTAGAGCCTTGCTATGCGTTTGTCTCTGGGCAGCGTGACTGAGGCTACACAACATTCCAAAGATTCATCCAATGTTTAGCCTTGCTTATTATCTTTAATTGAGTTTTTGTTGCGTCATTTTGTAGTGACACGGCATACTGCACTTATAATAACCGTTGATAAAAGGATCGATTGCTTGTGATGACCGGTGCTTTTGAGAGGACGGCCCATCTCAAACCTCTACAAGTGCTTCACTCGCAAGGATTAAGCATTTTTAAGAACTGGATCATCCTGGTCGAATGGGATTCTCATACGGGGAGGGCAGCATTAGTAAATAAATAAGATATGCAACATTAGCTCGGTGCGCGGTAATTGCTACTGAGTGGTGCCCCATAAAAAGGAGGTTCTTTCCCAGTCTGCGGATTCTGCCGGGGGGCTCGTGCGCCCCGGGCTCAGAAAGCAGCCAGACGCACACACCACTACGCAAGACTCGCTCTGCTTCCGGGACTGCGTGGCCGTCAGAAAACATCAAAGAAAGCGAAGTAGGGTTGCAGTCAATGGGATTTGTTTTAATCGGAAAATGAACTGGTCTGCTGTCGGTCAGGGGGGTGCTGTAAAAGCGGGGCAGCTGAGTGCTCACAGCCCCTCGGACTCACGCGTGTGTGAGCGCGCGGCGCCCGGCTGTGAGACGGACAGAGTGAGAGAAGACGGGGTGGGGAGGAGAAGCGAGAGAGAGAGATGACAGTTCCACATGCCCGTATGCGGAGGGGGTCCCCCTGCGTGCGCATGCTCACTGGGTGTGGCCTCCAGGGGGAGCCCTTTTAGGCGGCTTCAAGCATGAACCGCCACTGCTGGCTTCCTCTGATATGGGACTGCCTGGCTTCCCGCTACGCTGCTGGGCCTAGCAGTGTTGGCAGTGGGAGTGAGAAGGGGAGCGGAGGTCAGACACGGTGCAGAGCAGACCACCATCATGTCACCTTGTTGGCTGGATCGGGGGAATCATAACTACCCCAGGCCTGTGGTCTGCACACCCCAAAGCTGCCTCTCTCCATTATACATAAACAAGTCACTTAGACTTCTGACTTGTGTGACATCAATCAATATGCTCAGCATTTCTATGGGTTGCTATTTCCTTCATAGTTTGAGTATTGTGTTTGTAGTAAAATATACTCTAGAGGAGCATTTATTTTCGTACATTTGAGGAATTTTTATTTGGTGCATACTTTCTTCCTTTGGTAATCCATCTGAATGGGGTGCGGTGCGTTTTCTGTCCGGGTTGGGACAGGGTCGAGATTGACCTGGAAGCCCAACAAAGACGTGTGTTACTAACCTTTCCATGAGGGAGACTGGCTGTTTTTAATGAAAACACAGTCGGCTCCCGATAATCACCATGACACATCTCAGCTCGGATTTCACTCCAGCGCATTATGTCACCACCGGGAAAACATACAACATGTTATTTTTTTTCCACATGACAAATAATCGCTGGGAGCTGGGTATCTTAAGAACGCCTTGGCTCCTGTCTATGGTTTGAGCTCCTTTGTGGAAGACTAAGACTAATCTTATTAGGCTCAATAAGGACTCGGCGAATAAAAGCAAAGAAGACAATCCGCACATTCATATTTACACCTTGTCCCCCTGGCGAATTTAAGACGGGAAGTGGAAACAAAGGGATGCTTGCCTGTAACCGGGGGAGTGCAGGTCGCTCTGGCAGCCAGACGGTGAGCGGACAGAGGAAAGAGTGATGACCCCCCCCCCCGACAGAGGTGACACGTAAGGACGGGGCCTGAACGTGTGTGCACCCGCCCCCTCCTCCCCTTTCCCGCGCAACAACAAGACAAGGTTTATCCGCTACGCCATGCATGAAAATGCACTGTCTCGTCTCAGAACTGCGTGACCCCTGACCCCTGACCCTCCCGGAGCATCACTTCTTTCTCTCCGGCAGATTCCATGAATTTTTATTGCACTTTTTTTTTTTCTTCTTCAGTGTCTCCCGATCTGTGGCTTGAGCCTTTAAACAAATTGCTTGACACCCACTGGGTGAAGTTGCACACAATATATATATACACTGTATCCTTCAAGTGTTCTCCTGCAAAGCAGTATGAACACACCATTTTCTGGCACATTGATTTTGCGCAAACCCTTTGAAGTATGCTCTACAATTAAACATCCTAACCTGGGGACTCTTAAACGTCACTGGATAGATGAATGAAGAATAATTAGTGGAAATAATTCTGGAGGGAGGGTATGTCTTTGCCTGTTTGTGGAGACTTTGAAATCCAAGTTCCTGCTACTGTAGATGTGTGTGTGTGTGTGGGGGGGGGGGGGTGAGGACCTTGGGCCTGGGCCTTCCATCGCACTGGTGTGAATGTAATGGAAATTATAATCACAGTAGTAGAATAAATTACAGTAATAACATTCATAGCTTTAACTTGAGAAGGGTGGTAGTATCTGCTGGTCACAGGTTTCCAGGTGTGGTCGCTCTGTGGGGAGGAGAGGGGAGGAACAAGACCTGGCACTCTGTGACATTGTCACTTCAACAGGGTAACGCTCTGAGGGTGTGACTTCAGTTTTTATATTACGATTACAATTTGAATACGCGCGTTCATATTTTGGGGACCATTTTGCAGACAGGTGCCTATATTTGCCGGCATCATTAAATCAGTCTCGTAGGTGAAAATGGCACGAGGCACATACTCCTGGCCACTACAGCATCCTGACTGCGGTGCACAGTATGGGTATTGATAATGCACCACACACAGTGACTGAACAGGCCACACCAGATGGTTAACTGAACCCCCCCCCCCTCGTCCACACCATACAGCCAGATGTGCGTAAATCACAGCACGTGTGCCCCCAGGTGACCCCCGAATGTAACAGCCCAGCTACAATCAGGGCCCCTCTCTGTGGAGTTTAAATAAGGATCTATGGTTGGGATGGGTGTGATGGAGATGACATGGTGTCATTTCTGGCACCATTTCTATCAGCCCGACACCTCAGTCGCATTCCGTTGGTAGGGAGACATGGGAGGCATCAATTAGCACTATCGGAGGTCTGCCAGCTTTTGTTCCTGCAGAACACTGACGTCCCTCATCAAAACGAGAAATAATTGCTTTACAACTCAATTGCTTAAGCATGAATTTGAATTTACCTCCGTGATGCGCGGTACTCTTACAGTGCTTCAGAGCAGTTCATTTCGTGAATATTTATTTATCCATTTGTGCATTTGTACTTCTGATTCATTGCCTGCCATAGCTACCTTAAATTATAAATGATCTTCTACTTTCATGCATGTAATTTTATGCATATGTTGTTTAACGCATCTGTACGACATATGCAGATGCACCATATGCAACATATTATGCAACATATACATAAAAACGATAGACTCTACAATGCACATAGAAAATTTCATTTATGACAGCGGAAGTGATAAAAATCATTTGTTTTGCTCATATAGACACATGATTAAAAATGGTCTTTGGGTGTTGTATTTCCTATTCATTAGATTCATGTAGTAGCACACATGAAAGGAACCTAAACGCAGTTGAAAAGCTGAGCATCATGCGTGTTTGTGTTGTGACTTTTGAATTATGCCGTTGCTGTTGTTGTTTTGACACCCCCTCCCCCCCACACACCCCTACAGAGAAAAGAATAGTTATCAACTTCTGTTAGCATCATATGTTCACTGCTCACTTCATATCACACCAGCTTAACCTCTGGGCGAAAAGAATGGGGGGTGGGAAAGAGATGAGGCTCCCATTGAGCGCGCGCAGAAAGCAGGGCGTGTTTTCGCGTTCTGTTGCTGACGCTCGCATGCCGCTCACGAGAGGAGGGTAAGAGCAGCACCATCACCGGCAGCAGCAAATGAGCCCGCTGCCAGCTGACCATTCCACGCGCATCTAACGCTCACCTCTGATCACGCCTTTGCCCATCAGTGTCACTCGGTTATGATTTTCCTTTTTTTTTTTTCCTCTCGCAACTGTTTTTTGATCCGTTTGTTAATCATTTTTCTGAAAATGTCAGCGGTCAATCCCATGATGGAAAGAAAAAGAGCGTAAAGGGCCGGGACGGTGGCAGAGATTGAGATGTATCGCCGGTATTATATGTGTTACAGGGCCTATAAATCTGTGTGGTTGCCTACACAATAAAATGTAAATGGCATTTAAATCTTATAGGATTTATCGGCGGCGTGCGTGGGTGTGACGGGGCCACCATGTCCCCTCTCCTAATAGGGTTAAAATATTTTAATATGTCACTCAGCCTCGGCCATCTCCATGGCAAACATTAAAAAAAAAAAAATTCTATTAAATCACAGATTCACGATACTTCTAATGGCTCCTGAATTCCTGCATATTTCAGCATGAATTCATTAAGGCGGGAATGGCGGGCGAATGTGATTGAAGCCGTTACGTTTTATGGGGGCTATTTTTCATAGCAGCCCCTGACAGCACTTGAAGTTATTAAATTGCTGAATAATAAAAAAAGAGAGATAGAGAGAAAGGAGGTGATAAGTGTCCGGACCTGAAATCATCTCCCCTGCCTAGGTCTGGCCCTTAATTTCGGCCACCGGGAGAAGGTGTGGGGCATTACAATGTTGCGGTAGCTGGACAGCAGAAAGCCTGCAGCAGACAGACTAAGCCATAGTGGGGGTGTTATCGCGTGTTCTCAAAAGGGAATTAGGGCTCCCTTTTAAAGAGCTGCATTTTCGCCTGGACGTTGTGCTGCTAATTTTATTCCACACTCTGTCATTGCTTTGGTTAGCGGGCGACGGCGCTTGATTTACAGGTGTTCGTGTACATTATGCAAATTGGGCAGGCTCCCCTATGCTCAGGTAGCCTCCTGCGGCGCTGACAAAGTGTCAGCCGTTGTCCGCATTTAACTGGGGGAGTATCAGCTTCCTAAATCCGACTCGCCCAAGAGGGCAGGGAGGCGATGCGCTCAGTGCATGCACATTTGTGTGCCTTCACGCGCAGCTGGGGTAATGGAAACATAGCCATTGTTTACTCCTGTCTCACCCTCTCTGACCTGAGAAGAATGTGTCTGGATCCATGTCTACTGTATGAAGCTGCCTGCCTCCTCTAATCTCATTCTGGTGTAAGATAATGTTTGTATGTAAATTACGTGTTTGTGGTGTAATGCATCTCACGTGTATTCCAGTGGTCAGTCACAAAAGTGTTATTCTGCCCATTCTTTCAATGAATTTTTTTTCCCCATTTTACTTCATTTTTGTAAAATTTCCATCGTAATAGAAACTGTGTCACGTATCAAGGAAGTATGAAATGGGAGCGCAGTATTATGACTAGTTATTGATGGGAAGAGTCACCGTACCTACATTTCAGTGGATGGTGTCCAAGTGAATGTTGAGAGGGCCCTTTATCACGGAGTGACGTGAGGCTGTCCTGATGAATCTCCTTCCTGGAAGTCCATCAGACGCAGACGTTCACACGCAGCGGTGCCCTGTAAACCATTCGCAGCATTCCTGTCTCTCCGGCGCCCTGAAAGCAGCTGTTCCAAAATAAACAGGTGTACCTGCCAAGCTGTCCCACTTTCGCCCGCGCATGGCTTCTTTTACATGTTTGTGTTCACTCCTCTTTCTCTGTGTGTGTCTCTTTCAGGAATCGTGTCCAAGTCGTTCGAGTGCCGTCTGAAGGGCCAGGGCGCGGCCTTCGTGGAGGCGGAGACGGCGTTCGCGGCGGAGGAGGCGTCGCCCGAGCGGGCCCCCGGGGACGGCGGAGAGGAGGAGGTGGGCGGGGAGGCCGTGCAGCAGGTCATCATCATCCAGGGCTACGGCGAGGAGTACGCCATCGACAGCGCGCTGGAGGAATCGGCCGCCGCCACGCTGCAGACGCTGGCCATGGGTGGCCAGGTGGCCGAGGTGCTGCACATCACGGAGGACGGGCAGGTCATCGCCGCCTCCGCCCCGGCCCCGGGCAGGGGCGTGGCCGGCACCCCCCACCCCCTGTCGGCCGGCTTTGTGCTGGTGGAGTCCGGGGAGATGGGGCCGGTGATCAGCAGGCCGGAGGTGGCGACCGAGGCCCCTGGGGGCACCGTCCCTGAGTCCTCCAGCGCCCTGGACGCGCTCCTCACCGCGGTCACCGAGCTGGGGGGCGACGGGCGGGGGCAGCAGGAGGTGGGAGAGCTCCAGGTGCAGGGCGACGGGGCGGAGGTGGCCGCCGAGGTGGCGGGGGAGGTGGAGCAGGTGGAGGTGGAGGGGGAGGGCTCGTACGGCGAGGTGGTGCAGGAAGGCATGGTGACCCAGGTGGAGGAGGAGGTGCTGCAGTTCGCCGCCAGCCAGCTGATGATGAAGGAGGGCCTGACCCAGGTGATCGTGAACGACGAGGGGACGCACTACATCGTGACGGAGCTGGACCACGCCACGCTGCAGGTGGAGGGGGCGGTGTACGCCCCGGGCGGCGAGGGGGCGGAGGGTGGAGACGGCTCAGAGCAGCCTCTGGAAGGGCTGGTGGTGTACTCTGAAACCTCCTGTCAGGACCCCGTAATGGAGCAGTGAAGGAGATGCCCAAGACGGATAGTCTGAAGACCTCAAGTTTGCACTCAAAAGGAAACTAGGGCAGTTCTATGAGAAGACACAACACAGGAAAAGTGCTTGATTGGTGGTCCCCAAGCCTTTGTATAGCAGGCTTTTAAGAGCAGTAGATCTAGCGTATGGTACATACATCCAGCTAAATGTTTTCCCTGCAATTCCTTTTCAAATAATTATCGACCTTTATTCTTGAAAACACACATGAATCTCAAGCTTCAATTAGATGCACATATTAAATGGTAATGATTAGTTGAACTGCTGATCATTTTTCAGAGAACAGCCCCAGGTTTCCTTGAAGCGCCATGTTTTCGCTCTGGTCTTTATTCTCCCGCAGTATGTTATGCAATCGTGTTGGATTCTACTTTTGATGGTATCTCCAGGCTATTTTTCCCCCGTATTTAATTGCTTCTTTGATGAATAACTCAGGCTAACTTTAATTTCTGTGGTATGGCAGAACTTGAAAAAATTAGACAATTACACAGGGAAATGACCATATTCGCGAAAGGAACGATTAGGAATTAGCTGATAATTTGGTTTACAAGCATATCAGGATGCTACCAATGCAAGAATAATCACTTGAATATCTACATGTAGAGATGCATGGTTTTACCATTAGCTGCAGAAATACAGGTTTGCTTTGGATTTTTTAAGAAATCAAAACAGTATAACTATAGGATGTACCATGTCAGATTTTTGTTCTGTTTGTTATAGTCATTATCTAGTGTGTTATTGACTTGGAAAGCACATGTGCTTTGGTTCATTTTCATAGACCAGTTGAACCTTTTTAACTGAAAACGTCTTTCTCCATATTGAAAGTGGATCTGTTTGTTTGTCAGTTGGCTGTGTGGTTTGTTTGCTCTTTTCATTGACTGTTATTATTATTTTTTTTTTTTGTAACATATCTCCGGGAAAGCGGCAGCTAATGGCTAGCTTTATTCATAAAGCTCATGTATAGCACGCTAAACTCAGGAAAACAAACTCCTAATTTCCCCAAATCAAAAAGGTGTGTTTCAAAACACCTCCCGGAGAGGTCCTGGTGGATCATCCCCAAATAATAAGGTATAGCTTCACAGCAATATTTTGATGTTCTTTTATTTGAAGAAAAAAAAACATTGCTGTATGGTGCAAAATGCTCAGTGTGTATGATTCTGTGAGTTTAGTTATTTTTCTCATATAGAAAATATGATTGAAAATTTGAAATAGAAGGCTTATTTGACCTCAGTGATGACTGCAAAGCATATTGTTGAGTAGTGTGAGTTTCGGGGTGGTGTGTCACTGAATGCTGTTTTTCAATAAGAATTATTAAAGACCTCTTCCTAAATAAATATATCTTCTTCTCTTAACTTTTTTTCTGAGCAAGACAATTATTTTGTGTATCTTTATGTCATGGAATGCCATTATTTTGGCTTATTGTACCACAGTATACAGCTTTTGGATTTTGAAGGTAAGTAAGCTGAAATTCTTTTGGAGCAAGAACTTGACGACTGCTCATGCGTATGTTTTAGGTTTCTCTTGCTCATTACAAACGCTGATGGGCTAAATATCATCCATTTCTTTAATTAAGCTTCGCATTATTAAATGGTTTACTCACGCATGTACAAACTCATTCGATCACTCGCACATGGTCACTCACTCGGGCATGCTCTTGCGCTCACTCATTCACTCACTCACTCGCTCGCTCTCTGGCTCGCTCTCTCACTCACTCACTCACTTACTCACTCACTCACTCACTCACTCACCCTGGCCGAAACCTGAGCCCACCCTGGCAGGGTCAGTGGTGTGTTAACAGGGACACGCAGCTGCGTACCGCCACTGATTTATGTCGAACGGCAGTGTCTCAGGTGGCATTTAATCCTTCATAAACCCAGTGTAGCTTGCAGTGTCAAAGCAGAGGGTCTGATTGTTCACACAAAATGGGGCGGGAGGAAAAAGGTTATGTGTGCCGGGGCTGTCCATGCGTTTCAGACAACATGGCATTGTTGATATTTTACACACACACACACACACACACACACACACACATACACACACACATATGCACGCGCACACACGCACACACATACATACGTGGGCTTGCACATACACACACACACACACACACACACACACACACACACTGCATAGTTAAGTTCAAATACGGGGAAAAGGGATTACAACTGCAAAAGAAACAAAACTGCCCTGAATCGGGAGAGTTTAATATCAAATAGTGAGAGGCTGTTGTTTTCTTTTTCACAGTCTAGTGCTCATTGGCAGAAAAGATAGGGAGTTTTCTGCCAAAGGAATACCTTTATGTCTTGCAAAGAGGTTATGCCAATCTGTCTGTCTGTCTTTATCTATTTGTCTATCTCTAGTCTTTGTACATTTAAGTGATCACTTGTTTTTGAGTTTAATGTTGGTGCAGCCCAGTGGTGCAAACACAGCAGGCAAGCTTAATTCAAAGAGTGGCACCAGTGAGGTATTTTAACAAAGCATAAAACCTGGCATTGATAGCAGCGCAGCTTTACAGCAAACTTTTTAAGGAGCTGGAGCTGTGACTGTGTAGTAGCCAGTATCAGAACATGTCACATTACCATTACATTAAGTATGTTTGTCTTAGTGCCGTGGCGCAATGGCATTCTGCAAACAATGGACAATGACAGCCACAGAGGAAGAGGAAGAGCAGAAAAAAATACAAGAAAGAATGAGCCAACTGTTGGAAGGTGCTGTGTTTAAAAAGGTGCGGAACAATGGGTGTATTGAGTCATTTTGTTATACCTGTAAAATGAAATTATTGGTGTGTGAAAGTTTAAAATGCACAGTTTTGTCCAGATTTATTCATACCCTGGAACAGAAAAAAAAATCTACAATTCAGGTGATTTTTCTGTATAAAATGTTTTTAAGTATTATACTAATCCTGTCAGTGTTGCACAGAGCGCAGTCATGTTGTTAAAAAAATTATTTTAGGAACAGGAGTAGTAAAATAGGAGTTACTGATTGCAGAGCATTTTCTGCATTCCAAATGCTCACTCGTTTACATGACAAGCAACAGATCCTTGTTTAAAGGGTGCAGTGCAGCGAGGAGGATGAAGGAGCCACCAGAGGATGCAGAATAGCTAGTGCACAGGTGTGACGGCACAGCTGACAGGGCAAACTACCCAGCTGTTGACTGGACAAACCCCTCGATAGTGACATATATGACACTGTAATCTGATGGTGCTTACAGCATGTGGGTGCAGTTGCTGTGATCTCACATTGAACAAAAATGGCTGCCAGTTAGGAAGTACTCCATGACGTGCTAGATATGTGCACGGTGACACATGACAGCTGTCCCTCTTTCAGCAACAGGTAGGGAATGTGGACAGGTGAAGGGGGTTAGAACATTTGAGAATACAGCA
Organism: Megalops cyprinoides; assembly: GCF_013368585.1. NCBI lineage: Eukaryota > Metazoa > Chordata > Actinopteri > Elopiformes > Megalopidae > Megalops > Megalops cyprinoides. Next base: position 27,323,139 of record NC_050592.1, read on the forward strand.
GAAATTGACCACTCCTAACATTCCTCCCCTGAAGAGCAAATCATTTTGAGCTGTATGCAATGGCAGTAGGCCCCTCTGCCATCATCCCCACATCCCTGATGTATACTCCACTAATATGAAGGCAATAAATAGATCTTAGTTGAGGGAATCTCTTAATGAATGGAGCACTCTTTTGCAATTTCCACTTGATTCTTCTTCGGTTGTCTATGGGCTTTGTTTTTTTTTTTTTCCTCACTTTTCATCTTTCTCTCATTGCAGTTGAGAAGGGAGTCCATCTGAATTATATTCATGCTTAGTCATAAAGGTTGCAAGATTGTGTTTTGTAGTTTATACAGCACATAATGTTACAATTGATTAGCCAATATCAAAAGTAATAGCAGCTAATAATATATTTTTTTAATTTTGATAGTGTCCCATTGGCGATTACATTTAGTATCCATTTTTAAGTTGTATTTTTTCAACAACCAGAGCTGGCTTTGGAATTAAGAACACTTGATTGGTCATCTGTACCTTTTCCCAAATCTCTCATAGCTTACCTTTCCTTTTAATAAGATGCTTGCGGTAGGCCCTGCAACAGGTTATTCCACTGACCATGAGTAGTGTAAACGCAGGGCAGTTACTGCATTTTGCAGCCCTGGCCTGTATTGTTTGACTGCCCCCCATCATTTTCCTACACTGGCTAAAGTGCTATTGGGATGAATATTGTAATGTCAGCGCTTTCGCCATTTTACCAACTCCACCAATATAAATTCAGCCAAGCGAGCAATAGAATTATAGAAACTACACTGCATTCTTTCCACAATGAGTCCAGGAGCCTGTGTGAGAGTGAACGCACCTTTTACTTACTGTGTCACGGTGACGATTTACGAGAGACAGCAGTCAACGTCAGTCAGGGTGAAATCTGTGCGTGCCAGCTAAGTGCATGTTAGGCCAAAGAGCATATTATCACCATGAGCGACCCACAAGAACCCTCTGTGGTGTAGAAATACCAGGGGAATTAGTACTCATTGAGACCTTAAAGCAGAGGAGTACCCATTTTAAATCAGGCTTGAAGTGATAGAATAATATATACGAAGCAGTACTATTTTAATGTCATATAAAGGGTATTGTATTGAGATATCTTGCTTTCAGTGGAGAGGATTATAAGGGAGCAGCCATGGTGGATAGTGGCACTCAATTTTAGCCAATCAGAAGCAGAGCCAATCAGTAGTGATGATATCCAGTTGAATGGAGTGACCAAACACTTTCCTCCTGTTTATGGTAAACAGCTTCATGCTGCGTTTGTGAGCCCTCATAATTAACACTGCTAATAATAATCATTTTTTATTTGGAAGCATCTTTCTTTACACTCATTTTTCACGGGAGATCCACAAATAACCAAAAAGAAAGAATGAGCCAACAAAAAAGACTAATAATAATAATAATTAGGGAAGCATGATTTTCTGACTCTCAAAAAGAGTTTGTGTGACTTTTCTGTTTTTAAGTCAAATCTGAAATGTGTTACAAAAAATTCTATTGCAACAGATGTCACCTTACTGAACTTTAACCTTTGACCCTTGACTTCAACCTTCACTTCAGTCCCATCTTCAGCAAGAAAATGGTGCCACAGGTGAAAGAAGCGAGCGGATGAGGCTTGCAGTGGAGAGAGGGTCTCTGTACAATATCAAAATAGAACTGATTTCTATTCATATGCCATTCCATCATTTCAGACCTGCTTTAGAATGGGCGTTCTTCAGTTGAGAGAAATGCCCACCGAACAGTCGGAGCAGGACATGGTTTAAGCAAAGCGCAGCGGCTGATGAAGATTGGAGCAGAGCCAGGGGCAGAATGGCATCAGATGAGTCCGTGACACAGGCCGTCTCACGGACAGAGGAGCGGTGGAAGGCGGGTAATGCTGGGCTGGCCGGGGAGAGAGTGGATTAGAGTCATTCAGCTGAATGGAGGCGAGAGGAAAGCGCAGTGAAATCCCCTTTATTTTCACGCTGTAATGTTAGCCTGTAATTTAAGACGGCGCACGTCTCTCCCTGACAGCCCGTCCCCGTTTCATCTTGTCGCGGAATCCAATCCGCTCCCCGTTCTCACTCCAACCCCCCCCCCCTTCCCCTTTCCATTCACTACCGCCACCCCCACCTCCCCCATCCTCTGCCGATCAACCACCCCCACCTCCACACACACACACACACACACACACACACACACACACACACACACACACACACACACACGCACACACACTCCTAGCCCTACACCCAAGCAGAAGTGATATCATTTAATCAGAGGGAAAAAAAAAAGTTTGTGGGGATCAGTGTGGAGACTGTATGCGGGGTTTTTTATTTATTTATTTATTTATTTTATTTTTTCGGAATCTCTCCCTAATCAGAGATTGGTGGTTCATTATTAGTGGCGGCGGGTGATCCGTCTGACATGTAAGGGGAAGAAATTAGCAGCTGTCACCATGTGATGAGTTAATTTCCTGACAGGCCTGGCACTGAAAAGCCATTTGGAGGCACAGAGACAGCTGATGAAAACCTGGTGCTGTTTTATAATTGGAGAGCCGGAAAAGGGCACGAGGAACAGGAGAGGAGGATGAGAGAGGGAGGGATGGAGAGAGGGAGGGGAGGGGTGGGGGGGATCTCCTCCTATCCTCTCATTACAAAGTCTGGGATTGTCTTCGCATATAAAAATGCTGGCCATTTTTTTTCCCCTAGTTTCACAGAAAATGCACAGCCTCTTGCCCCACTGTTCATTCGATGGAACCCTGTGACCGAATCAAGGTTACCCTGAATAACGCACTGCTGAGCATGACTGTTCAGTGCGGACCCATCGTGAGAACCCCGTTTGCTGAGCATGAATTTTCTCCGGCTTTTTATGAATTCTGTGAGCAGCTGATTCTCCTAAGGGGGGCAATTTGAAAGTTTGTGCTGGTTTTCCTCACTGATTTCAACAGCTGTACAGCCAGTGACTTATTCCTCTATCAGTCATTCTTATAATTGCAGCGTGGTGTATAATTCCTTAGTGATTTTTAAAGGCGAGGCCTGTAAATTATGTATTTCTACATCTTACTCCATCCTGTGAGGCTTTAATGTCTCTGTAGGCCTCCTCGATGGTAATCGTCTAGCCAACACATCCCTCCGCTGCCAGATTCCCAGACGCAGGTACGGTGCTGCCCACACTTTCCCATGAGTGACAATGACAGACCACTGAAGGCCAAACAAGCACATACACAAGATTCCCTTCCTGAAACATCTTCACTGTCACAAGCAGCTGCCCCCCCAAAGCAACCGAGGGGCCCATCTGCATTTCAGCACTTCATTAGGAGACCCTTATTGAAAACGATCCCGATATCCCCACTGTGCAGCGGCTGCAAAAAATGACCAGAATTTCGGGCTTGACCGATGACCGGGAAACACATGTAATGTGTAAGCACATTTCAATTAGGCATGCGAGATAGACCAGTGTCCATGCAATGCTAGCTCAGAGGGATCTGTTTCTCTGACCTGTGAGCTGATCTGTGAAAGAACTTACCTGGTACCTGAATCTTATGAACTTTTGCTGAATTTTGAGTCACATTGTGAATATCTAAAATTCCCCTTTGAAGAACTGCATTTGTATACATTCAATTGGTCTGTGGAATGACATTATTTCACTGTCTCATCTAATGAAATGATACTTGATACTCATGTTCATACCTTTTGACATTAATTTTCCTGAGGAGAAAGTCAGCTTCGAAACAGAGGGCTTGTGATCACTTAGATATTTTTACCTTTTCCTTCTTTTTGCTATTAGAATGCACCAGGTGTGCTCTCAATTTGAACTGTGTTAGAAGCTCACCCCTCTCCTTGGTTTTTATGGTACGTCCAGCGTGTTGTCTCTCAATCAGCAGAGGGGTGGGACAGAACACGTTACTTGAATCCGGGGGTGGAGGCTGCCTTGTACTCTGTTCTCCCATTACAGCAGGGAGATCATCTCACTGATGCAGCACATATGAAGGCACAGCTGTAAGCATGTCCATCTGACGTCCATGCTGATGGATCACACGCAGCATTAAGGGTGACATATTGCACTGTCCACACTTAAAATATTGCATTAAATCCTTAATTAATTCTACATGTAGGTGCAATTAGCTTCATCCACCGAAACAAATACATACAGATACATACTGTATAGTACACTCCAACACTGAAGGAAACACTCTGATCAGCAGATGTTTCATACCGAGCATGAAGTTATGGTGATCTTATACACAGTGATGGCAATAGTGGTCAGACTGACTTGGACTGGCCTAACAGACCAGGACTGTGACTGGCTTCTGGACGTGATGTCTGTGCATCTTAGTCACCAATTGAATGGCGTGTGGAAGCACATGCAGGCCAAATGCATTTGGATCCACTGCTGGTGTGTGATGAGAGAGGGCTGAGCGCTATGAAGCACTGGGTGGATCTCATACTTCTGTTGGTGGACTGTACTTAAACTTTATTGTCTTTCTTTTGCAAAATTTGATGCACACAGTGATGAACATGAAAAAGCATATGCAAACCAATGGCCACAGAGAAGGCCAAACATGAAGCAATGTGCCCAGTATAAAAAAAACATGAATTTTTTTAGGTGACCTTAAATTGGTCAAATGATAAGGAAACAATATCAATGCAAACAAACAAAAAAACAAATTATTTACAATTTTCTTCCAGTAATCTAGATGAAATGACATACAGATTAGACAAATCTTCCGATCAACAGTACAGCGGGAAGAATTATCCTCTCGAGCTGGGTCTGGCTGCCAAGGTTTCTCTTCATGTTTCCTCATCTAAATCACATATTTGAAGAAAGTCATGTCCCTCATTACATCAATTATATGGCCAAAAAATTAGATTCACTCACATAGATTGAAATGAATTACCCTACCACCCAAAATCTTAAAAAGACCTCTACTCCGAGACCATAAACTCCAGCAACTTACACAAGGGCTGTACCTCTAGCACATAATGTACAGTTCAAAGGAAGAGCAATGAATTCATATTGACAACTCATAAATGCCCATCAAAATGTATCCCTCTATTTATTTTTAAAAAGGCAACAGAAATAACAGAACAATCAATTACAGTCTCATAAGTCTGAAGCAATGACCGGTTAAATATTAAAGCTAAACCACTTTCCTGGCCCAGTTGGGAAAAACAGGGTAATTCCATTTGTTAACTTTTGAGAAAAATATCAACTTGTGATTTTATGTTATAAAAAGGTAATAATCAATATATTTTCCCAAAAATGCATATATAGGAAAATCTATTCCATAAATTTGGGATCTCAAATTTTGATACACATCACTCTTTTGTAAGGACTTCGTCACAAGGTTGTGTCACAGCTGCTCCTTGTCCACGGAGTCACAGCAACATTGCACAAATCTTGGCTGACATGGTCATAAGTATGGAAAAGAAAGTGGGGGGGGGGGGGGGGGGGGGGGGGCTGGCACATCGGCGCCTGGGCACTTGTCATGCCGGCTTCTTGGGGGATCCCCTCCAAGCGGGCCGGGCCGTCCGAGGAGGGGGGGGGGGGGGGTTTTGGGGCTGGCAATTCAAAGGAAAGTTTCGTTTCGGAGTTGCTGTTCGGGATCTTTTCCCCCTTTTTGATGCGGTAATCTGATAGCGAGGCTCGACGAGCGCTCTGGAACCCATCATGCGTCAGCGGGCTCCGACTCGAGCTCCGTCTCGAGCTCCGTCTCCTCCGTCTGCCCAAAAAAGCCTGGATGGAAATCAGAGGCCTCGCACGCAAAGCTCTTGATTCGTTCTATAAACGCGCTCCCGGAGTCAATCTAACGGCTCGCTCTGCTTTGTTTACACGGGATTACGCCGAATACTTTTGACAACTCTTTAATACGGGCATTTAAATGACTTTATGCAATTTGCTGCGGCTTGTGGATACCGATCTGAGTAATTGAAAAATTGGATAAGATGTTTACTCCAGGATTGCGATGTTTCCTTCAGCGCAAATTTTTCGCCGAAAGCATTTACGCTTGGGATTCTAAGTATATTTGGATGATGGGTTTGCAATGTGATCTCGGTTTAATAATAAAATCATTTAAATGTTTGAAAGGGGCCTGGTTATATGTAGACGGCCGCGCATGTTTGATCTCAGACTGTCGTTCAGTTTAATCGCCCGCTTCGTTGTACAGCTACCTGCGTCTGCAGGCCTCGTGGGCAGGCCCTCGTGGGCCTCGTCTTGCCCTAACAAGAGCAGGCCCCGCGGTAAGAGTCCTCTAGGGACACATGCAGACCCGCCCTCCCTGGGGCCCTGTTAATTTCAGCCCCGGCTCGCCTCCCTCTCTACGGTGGCCAAAAAAAAGTATCCCTCTGTTTATCTTTGGCGAGGAAGCTCGAAGGCCTAATCAGCAGTCTTATTATGGGCTGTAGGCCTGTGTGATAACACCAGGTGGGTAGCTAGGGAGACCCACACCCCCCACCCCCACTCCCGCCAAAAAAAAAAAAAAAAAAAAAAAAAAGGGGGGGGTGGGGGTGGAGGAAGGGAGGCCCAGAGTTCACGCAGTGCGTCTCTGCAGGAGTGATAGGAGTGGAGAGGCTATCAGCGGCCGCCTCGTTGGCCCTCATTGTTCGCACTTGGACGGAAGAAGAATGCGCCGGTGTCGGCCTCCCGTAGCTCATAATCTGCTGATGCTGACCAAAGTGTCACTTTGATCCACGAGCGCTGGGCAGAAGCCGGCCGAGGCTCCTGAATCCGTGAGCAATCCCTGTAGGGATGCCGTAAGCGGGACAGCATCTGCCCGACCGCAGACACGCACCTTCATAAAAGGAAAGACAGAGAGAGAGAGAGAGAGAATTGTGGCAGAAGAAAGGGAAAATGAACAAATAATAAGGCAGAAAGGAGAGGACAGAGGGAGGGGGGCGCCCATCTCCTGTCCTTAAAAATGTGTGTCTAAATTACAAATCAGTTCTTTTTACCTTACAGGGGATTTGTAATGATTGGTGTGACAGATAGGAAAGCTGTCATTTTAATTGTTGTTTAATTTCCTTAACTTGTCTTCTCATTTTTAATATGTTCTTAAATTTTAATCTGTACTTAAAATTATTTTACCATTTTAAGCATACAGCATGTCAATTTATCTTGACTTACAAACATTTTAATCTTTTTTATGCCTTGCCTATTGTTACTATTTATTTAAGAACGTGTCTGTTGACCCTGTTTACTGTTTACGTAACTTGCTGTGACATGTGAATCGAGGGACTCGATGTCATGTTTTCCTTTTATCATGACCAATAAAACGAATCTGGTCCTCAATCCAAAAAAAAGGGAAGTGTCTCGAGTTTCAAAGGAGGAGAGTTACAACTGGATCACGAGGGGGGGGTGGTGCGGGGGGGGGGTTGGGTTGTGACGAGAGGAGTGCGGGCATCGGGCGGGGCGCGGCGGGGAGAAGGCTTGGAAACAGGCGTCGAGAGGGATGGAGAGAGAGAGGAGAGGAGAGAAGAGGAGAGGAGAGGAGGGGGGCGGAGAGAGACGGCGGCGGCTCTTGGGGAGTGCCGGCAGCTGCGCGGGAGAGAATGAGGCGCAGATTGAAGCGGGCGAGGAGAGGCCCCTGAGCCCTGATTCATTACAATAGGCCCTGATTCCAGAGCCAGGGCTGATGGGAGATGGAGAGCAAACCTGGCACTCAGGGAACTGCCTGGGAGGGAAACAATAAAGTCCTGAATGGAAAGAGGGCAATCACACACTGAAACTGTACGAAGTTCATTTCACACACTTTAGTAATGCACTATTTGCAGAAATACATGGTATGTTATAGTTAGAAAGCACATACAGACATCCTCATTTGTTGTCAGAATTGTTATAAGCAACTTTATGAAAAATATATACAGTATATTGCTCATATATATTATTTTCAAGTCTCAATATATAATGTATATTATACAATGTTTTATATACTTGTCATTGAAAAACATATTGTAAAAGTAGAATATAATGTACTGTAAAATAGGTTTTTCGGTATATGTATTTAATTGGATATATTTGGACATAGATGCCATATACTTTAGATTAATTCCTTGTCACTGTTATGAAATATTTTGGTATAATATACACTAGTTTTAATGTTTCATAGTATATAATATATGTATCATACTTTAATTTCAAGAAAGAGTGGAGAAAATAGTATGTCTCAATAAGAGAGCGTATCAGTAAAGCAGTGAGGATCAGCAGCTAATGAGAACGAGCAAGTGGAAGTAATCTTGTCCCCAGCTCCTGTGTTCTGATAAATAATATAGCATTCATAATAAGCCATAATTGTGACGTGCCTTCATTAATTTTTAGATGACACGCTCCTGAAAAAAGGTGCCGTGTCACGCCAACCTGATTATCTGTGTGGACGGTGAGTCCCTGAGTGTGTGCAGGGAGGTGTCCTGTTGGAGGTTCGAGCGGAAGCAGCGGGGTGCCAGGCTGCGCCTGTCTCACGCAACGACTGGCCTTGGGAGAGCGAGGCTTCGTGGGCTCGACTCCAGGGTGGGTGGAGCAGAGGTATCGTGTGTTATCGGTGATTTACTGATACAAAGTGTTTTGATTTCTTCAAATGCCATCAAAGCTGGCCGATCCGGTACAGCACGGCCTGCTCTTCTGTTGCATAATCTGCAACCAGAGCTGCAACACTGTAACGCGCTGACTGCTGGAGCCTGCCCAGGCTGAGGGGCTGACGTTGCCCCCGAAAAAGGAGACCTCTGTGTTGCTTCAGCCCCCCCTTGTTTGCTGAGTGGTTCCTGTGGTCAGCGATGGCTGCCTGCTCCTTCCTCCCCTCTGTGTCCGCCTCCTCCGCTTTCAGCTCTGTGGCTGACGGTAGCGGCGTCGGCTCCGCCCACGGCTCGGCAAGTAAGTAGGCCAGTGCCGGTGACGCTAACGGGCTGAGCTGATATGGATCACCGCGCCAAACAGACGTAGTGGAAAGCCGCCAGGAGGCCGAGCTGAACGAGCCAGCCTCGTTCCCGGGCGGGCGCTCCGGAGCGGCTGCGGAAGCGCTGTGACGCTCAGCAAGGGCAGATCGGTGGGATCGGCATGTGGTCCCCTCCAGCATTGCTGCAGACCCTGCACGCTCTCCGGCCTCGCTGCAGTTTACACGCCGATCAGAGTGCCTCACACAGCTCTTCAACTTTGAACTGTTTGTGGTTGTGGTCACCTGCTGGCCACCTCTGCCAGGCGATCAGTCATTGTACCTAGTCAAAAATTAAAAATTATTAGATTATTAGATATTTTAGAGAGATTGTAGATCTACAATTTATGTTATTCATATAGTGATAGAACCAGAGGCAATGGAATATTCAGAAAAATGTCCCACACACTTATTAAGGATCTATTAATTACTCAATTAATAATTACTAATCGATTAATCACTCAGCCCATTGCAAGTACAGACGACCTCCTGCTGCTCTTTACTTTCTTGCCAAGCCAGAACATTCTCGCCGTGTTTCTCTGATTGTCCCCACGATGCAATGGCGTGGGTAAAGCATTACATTTTTTTACGTTTACCTTCATGGGCCATCGTTAAAATGAATTTTGGGAGCAATAGCCACAACAACAACACCAAGGCAGTTATGTGCTTATTTTCGGCTGTTTGGCTGTTTGACACTGACTCTTGAAACGGCAATATTTGCATCAGCCGCGACTCCCCCAGTTCCCCATTAAGAGACATGCGAGGTTCCTTTCTTTAGGCAGTGGCGTGAGGTCCGAGGTGATTAGATCGGAGGTGATGAGGCCTTCTCCAGCCCCAGGAGTGAGGGAGTGATTAGCCAACACATGGAGGAGTCCAGCAGCAGGAAGAAAGAGAAAGAGTGGTTCACAAGGGATACAGGCAGCACCTTAAGTCGCTCCTTAAATGGACAAAGTAATGAGTTGTCTGCAAACACCACACACGCATACACACGCACACACACACACACACACACACACACACACTCAAGCACGCACACACACACGCACACACACACACACACACACACACACCAGGAGTAACGAGTACAAAAACCGTATAATTAAGCTTATAGCAGTGTGTAATTGTCCTTAACGTTTCTCAATTATGAGTATCTTTTGTCATCTCCTGCCTAGCTTGGATCAACAACTTCAGTGATGAATAAGCTCAGCATCCGGGTTCTTCTGGGTAAGCTCGCGCATGCAGCTGTGTGAGTGTGCACATAAGTAACCAGCACTGTGGTGCACACACAGAGGAGTAAACACAAACAGACACAAAGGCGGGAAGAAGCAAAGCAAAGCCGTGGGGGGAGTGAAGGGGTCCGTGATAAAAGCCCAACTGGAGGGGGGACTTTGGCGCCCCCGACGCTCGAGTGGAGGTGGGCGGTGGCGGGTCGGCAGCGCACAGCGGCCGAATGTTTACTCCTGGCTAATTATTTCTATCCGGGAGATCTGACCGAGATCCTCCCGCGTGTTTTAACGGTTAATCCGGCAGGAGCCCCTTTCTTCAACCGCCGCTTTCCTAAGACGGCTCCACATTGTGCCTCTCTCTCTCACACTCCCTCTCTCTCTCTCTTTCTCTCTCTCTCTCTCCCTGTGTAGCAGGTGAAGAGAGAGGGAGATGAAAGGACCCCAGGGGAGGGAGGCCCTTTGGTGTCAGAGCACCTTCTGGGGACTTTCTTTAAGTGGTCTTAAGTACGATAATAAGCGCAGAGAGCCAAGAAGAGGGGACTTTGTCTCCCCGCATTAGCGACATCCCCCGTCTGAGTGGCGGTATCTGGGAGAGCAGCGCTACCGCCTGTAATGAGACGCCGTTGCCTTCCTGCACCGGCCTAATTAATCCCGTATTTCCACGGCACGTAATTACCGCGCCCGCCATGCTTGCTATGGCTGCTGGAGGAGCCAGACACCATCCTCATATTCTCTCTCTCGCTCTCTCTTTCTCCCTCTCTCGCGCTCTCCCTCTCCCTCTCTCTCCTCTTGCACGATTTATTACACTGGCAGCCAGACACAACTGAAACCTCCCTGTATAAGACTATCCGTCATCGGTACATTATCAGTAAAATACACCACCTTCCCTATTGTGCTACAAAGGCTCCGGCAAATTGCTATTTTTATGGGACATGATAAAGAAAATGCAACCTTATGTTCAAATATTTTACTGTTTAATGTTGCAGCGGGGAGGGGGGGTGGTGGGGGGGGCTGAAATGCATCGCTGTGTGTGGAGTGTTTGTATTTATTTGCTTGTTAGTATGTGAATGTGCATCTATGGATGCTCCTGTACATGCCACTGATACATACTGCACCCCACATGCGCACTCCCTTACTTGTCCTCCCAGTATGATTGTCTTGTTTACTCTCAGTCCACTTCCATTCCTTTTTTCAGACAAAAAGAGATGCGTGTCAAATATTGTAAAGCATTGTCTGCGAGATTGAAAACATAAATCTGGATAAACACGGCTGTGAGCTAAATGCTTTTAACAGGACTGAAACTGGAGGAAAAATATGTTTTAACACCTCGTCTGCAGCATTTAGATTTGTGTAAGGGCCATCGAAGGTCAGTTTGCTTCCTGTCTGTCTTCTTGAATTCAGGATATTCAATGAATGTGTGGAACGAAGCCCAGCCATTCATCTTTCAGCATTACAACTTACAATAATAAGAGCACAGGGAAAATGGCAATAATTAAGCCGAAATGATTTCTCGTTGATAAACCGATATGGATGTATGGATATGCCTTCTGCATATTGGATAAGCTTGCTGGTGACAATTGTGCAGCGGTGATTAAAAGACCACATTTTTGAAATGACACTCAGAGATGTGACATGTGTGCAACAGCATGTTTCATGTGTTTCAGGGGCTGCAGACCGGAAACAACAAAATGGAGGGAGATGAAATGAAGAGGGAGATGAAAAAGAGCAGGGGGGGAGAAAAAAAGGGATTGAATGGCAACTAAAACAGCGGCGAATGCGCGTTGTGTTCTCTTTCTGTCTGGGTAGCCAGCCTGCCTCTCGTCCTCGAGCTCCAACCTGCCCATCTGACACACGCAGCAGACACAAACTGACAGCCCCTCAAACTGCCGCGCCGACTGCAAGCATTAATTAAGCCATTGGTGGACTGTAATTTCCTCCGAGAAGTAAAAAATTCTCACACAGGAAAAGGTTACTGAGACCTTTTCTGTGTCAAAATTACCATGCGTCATGAATATTAATGTTCTTAATGAAGACAACCTTTGCTTCATCAGGAATGTTCAGGAGCAGGTGCCTGGCTGAAAGACTCACTCTGTGTTTTTCCTCTCCGGCCCGCTAGGAATGAGAGATTTCCACCCGTTAAAAGCCGACATTTCCCCCTCGGATTTCTCTGTCCTCACTTTCTCTTTCTCTTTCTTTTAAAATGTCCTAGTCTCTTTTTTGTTGTATTTTTCTCTTTCTTTTCAGACTTGCTAACTCACTGTATCTGCATGTGTTGCCCAAATACACATCCCTGGGGAGGAGAGTGTGTCTGCAGTCAGCCCTTTCAGCCAAGAGGAGACGTTCAGCTGAACTGAAGCGTATCTTTATGCATGAATACTTCGCACTCACATTTAAAGAATAGATAAAAAAACACATCACGTCACATGAATATTGCTATTTTTAAACGTCTTCAATGGCATTTTCACAAGTTTTTAGGATTTAGGACTTGCTTGTATTGCATAGAGAAGACAGTGGCCATATGTTTCTGTCCCCTTGCTGTCTCGAGGACAACACACAAAGTCACCTGACAGGGCGGCTGTCAATCAGTCCCTGTAGGTGTCATATGACCTGACCCCACAAGGGGCATGCGTAAGTTCACTCAGCCATGAGGGCAGGGATGAGATTTTCACACTCAGGCCACAAGAGAAAAAGGGGTTTTAGAGTTCTCATCACCTCTGTCGGTGTGTGTGTGTGTGTGTGTGTGCGTGTGTGTGCCTTACCATACTTTCATGGTATTAACAGCAAACATAGCATGATTACACATGGGGGACATTGTGAATGGGTTCACCTCAGTATTCAGATGACCCAAAGATGTGACAGAACATTGTCTTGTCCAGGGTCACCATGTATTTTGGCGCCTGGTTCTGGAGGCCCTGTGCTGAGAGGACCAGGGGTTTTCTCAGATGTGAGATGGATGCCCACACTAGCAATCTCAGCACATACACCCGGTTAAGTCAGCTGTGGAAGGACACCATTGTGCCTTGCCAGCAGCTCTGCTGATGTCTCCTCAGCACAGCATACACCTTTAAAACCACCTTTGCTTTGCATCTCACTGATGTGTCTCCCCCCCCCATACAGTATGTTACAAAAATACAAAAATTATAATAGATGTAAGCTTTTCGCTCTCCGTCTGTGCAATACATTGCACGAGTCACACGCCGCCATGTAGTCCTCTTCAACTTCGCAAACAGGGAACGCTCAGCCACACCCCCTGCACGGCATCACCCTGCAACAAGGTGTGTCCTCTCTGTCCCCGTTCTAAAGAAATGTCTCTGGCCCCCCTCTCTCTCCTCTGCAAATGGTCAGCGGGTCTGGAGCCAGGGCCCAGAGGAGATTTAGCAGCACAAGACAAAAGCCTGTTCCCCAACTCCCCCCCCCTCCCCCAATCCCACCCTCTTTTCTCTTTTCTCGGCAGCTCTCTTCGCTGTCACGCGCATCTCATTAATTCGGGCCTGTCATACCGTCCCCCGCAGTATCTCACTGAAAGGTGACAGGTTCCCGATGACTGACAAAGGCTCTTTAGGTGATACCGAGGATCTTTCGCCGGGCGAGTTTTGTAAAGTGCCCCTCAAATGTCACTTTTTCTTTTTTTTTCCAATTCGCAGAGAGCTTATTTTTCCCAGGGCTCGCCCTGCTCGAAAAGGACACAGTTTTCTTATTTTGTCTTTAATTTTATTGTACTGCTTACCCTTTGTTATGGATGTGGATATCGTGTTACAGTTTTCGCAAAATTTATTGTCTGTTTTATTTTGCTGAAATTTGACTTGTTTCAAGCCTTTGTGGGTGTAAACATTGCATCTACAAACTGATGATTTGCAGTGACTCCTGTTTCCATTTCAGAACATCCTCCTCGCATTATGACAGGAAACAGAGACTATTTGGCTATACCATCTGATGCCTGGTTACGCTGCACTGTATTGACTGCATTAAACCACAATACTGACTCTCATCGCTTCGTACGGGCATTCCTGCATTGGATGGGTTGGTCCTCTTGTTGTTGAACACCACAATATCCTCTCAGTTGAACTGCAATACATTGTGTCTTTATAGTATGTTAAATACAGGAAAGTGGTACTTTTTGTTCTTTCTATCTTGCTCAAGGCACTGAGTTTGGTGGTCACTAAATTTAAGAAAATGTGTTTTTTTCTGAGATTATACAGCATGCAAAACTAGTAGGTGCATTGCAGTTAGATTGAATCTGAGTTTGTGTCTCTGCAATAACCACACAATGATTCTGCCCCAAAGCTGTTCTTTAGATATTGTCCAGTCAGGGCTGGATATTTCTGTACCTTAAGATGCAACATTGAAGTGGGGGGTGACTCTTGCAAGGCCATTCTCTACCAAATGACCGATCCTTGCCTGGAGACATACAATCTGATGTTGAACATCACATGTGGTTTTTTGCCGTGAGCTCCCAAACTCGTTCAAAGCCTGCTTCTGCTTTGGTGCCGCTCTGCACCGCACCACTCGTGGGTGTGGTGACCCAGGTCACTCCTGCCTGGCTCTTTGAGATGTGCACAGTCTCTGATCCCCCCTGTCAGTTCAGTGACCTCTGGGATGTTCGGTGAAAACATCAACCCCTGAATTTCAGGACTCTCCTAGACAAAAACTCCTGTACGGACTGTTTTCAAGGGCGCTCTGCAGTCTCAGATCTCTGCTGGAATGGCGCGACTTCATGCAAGATATAAATATTGTACAGTACGGTATGTACAGCGTTATCAGATCCATGTACCCTCACCTCAATCACTCCCACTACAGCCCTGTGTAATGAACTGAGGCCATTTAAATTGTAAGGGGGCGATTTTGTGTGACAAGACTTTAAACCCATGGAAACGATTGGTCATACCAATTTTATACTTTTTAAAATTTCATGGCCATGAACTTGACATATGCTTGGTACCTCCAACTAAAGTCATTTTTTTGGCATTACTGCATTTACAAATGCATATTTACTTTTTCCATAAAAGCTGTAATTCATTTCATGCTCAGCGCAATGGCTGTGACGTGCAGTGACAGCTGTAGGACAACAGCACCGTTTAACTGCCAGAGTTCAATAGTTTCTGTTCGCATTAATAGGGAGGTTGGCTGTTAATGGGTTTACTGGTGCCGCTGGTATTATACATACCTGTGTGTTGGGTCATATTGTTTATGAACACCATAAACAGGTTCTGTGAGGCGGCTAATGAGCCGTCTATGGTTCAGCGCGCAGATTCAGTCTGCTTGATCGGATTGTACAGTTGTATGAGCCATGAATCAATAAAAAGGCATTTGAGTTCATCCACGGTGTGAATGAAGAGAGTTGTTCCATTTGCTCCCCACAAAGCATTGCAATACATATTAAAGACAACAGTAAGTGGAAGAAACGGTAATTTTTCAGAGGCAGTGCAAGGGGCTCCTTAACATTGGGAATGAAACAGGAAGGATGATGTGGGAGAAGGATACGGCCCTCCACACTGTCCTCCCCACCGTGTCAGAGTCACAAAGCAAGGGGTATTTGGTTCCCTCCTGGAGCCCTGCCCCAGCTCTGTGATCACAGCTGTGTCGGGGTGCAGAGATTGCTCTGTTAAACACATGCAAGAAGAAAGCTGAGCCTCGCCAAACTGTTCAAAAATCGCCTGCGTTGAGTTCTCACCAGGCCCACATGCTAATGATATGGTGTTTTCTATATCGCTTCCGATAGCAGTGATAAATGCGTGTTTAAAACAAAGGCAAGAAAATAATTAGGCTTTTTAAACGTTTCAGAGGTTTCGCTTTCATTTTGTTTTGCATAATTATATATATGTTTTTTTTTTAATAGAAAACTGTCCGTATTTCCAAACTAAAGTTGAATAAATAATATAATACCCCCTAACCACAGGAGGTCAGCTTAAACTTCAAAAATAAGCTTCAAAGACAACTGTATTCTGTGTCATACCTTGAGATAAAGGCTTTTCTTTAATCAGCGAGTTATTCCTGCCAGTTGTGACTTTGTTCTGCTTGTCGCAGTATGTAATCACGGCAAAATTGTATGTGTGCATTTATCTAATTATTATGTGACACACACACTGAGAGTCAAATGAAAGTCACTGTGGGATGTCACTGGTAAAACAAAGAACAAAGTCTGCTCCCACCAACACCTCGTTTGAATCAAAATATACATTTTTTTTTTTTGCATAGCCCTGCTTTGTTTGTAAGAAAATAGCTGTAATTTCGCCGGAGATGGAAAGGGAATGATGTATCTGTTACAAAAAAGATAATATAAAAGTATGTAAATCTGATGCAATTTAGTATGTATGGAGCAAATATGTTGAACCAAATTCACTCTGTGTTTTTATATGTGTCACCTATACAATCCACAATAAGTCCATTGTGCTTAATTTTATTTGTGCACTTCAGAACATTCTAAAAGGATGCTGAGGTGTATGAGTTGGAAAAAAACAGGTATGACAGTGGGAATAGCTGATATATTCTATAATGTCTGCCAGGCATGGACAAATACATTTCATATTTCCCCAAGTATTGTAATGATAGTAGTGCTTTGTCACACGGACTCACTGTCTGTCTGTTTGGGCATCTCGGTGTGCCTTGTACAATTGTTCCTTCTTTCTTAACAGGGGGATGCAAATTCAGGCAGGGTAACTTGGCTTGCCAGCTAGCATTCTGCATGTATTGAGACTCAGGTTAATGCTTGCTGAGGTTGGAACTTAAGTGTATTGTTGCTCAACAGTAAAGAACTCAAAGCAGTTGGTGATTTGGGTCAATGTTTTTCAAACGACACCAAAGAATTAAATTCCTGTACTGATGTGATTTTTCTTTTTCATCTAATGCAAAGCCTCCTATTGAGCTGGGGACGCACAGGTGAGGTTGTTCAGAGATTCGCTGCAACACGGTGAGATTTATCCCATCACAGCTAAAGACTGGAAAAGGAAATAATTATAGGTGAAAAAATTTGAGAGATAATATGTGTTTCATCTCTGTAGATATGACAAATGAATACCCGCTTACCTTTTTAATTAGAAGCATGGGGAATAGAAAATTAACCTTACAAGGAAATGGACAGGAGAGAGAGAATGAGAGTGAGAAAGAGAGAGAGAGAAAGAGAGAGAAATAAGAAAGGAGAGATAAATTGCACGAGGCAAATGGAACATTGGAAACCAATTATCACCTGAAGCAAGGTAGAGATGGTCCCACTTTCTCACACCTATAAAATAATAGGCCGTATGAAGACTACCAGCATACATTCAGCTTCCTGCATGTGGGGATAGTGTTACTGCCGGAAATATCTATCTATCTGTCTGTCTATCTATCTGTACACACAGCCACGTACACACATAGTTACTAAACTATAATAGTGACAAAAAAATGGACTAGGTTTTTAGTTATGTAGGTGGTGTGAATGGCTGCAGACCCCATGGACACAGCTAGAATTTCCCTCACAGCAGCAGAGACAAAATCAGAGTAACACAACATGCTTTCATTATAACACAGAGGCTGGTGCTTTCTAGGATGGTCGTTACACTAAGGAACAATGTGACCATATAACTAAATAACATGTATTGATGCGCATAAACAAGTAAGTACAAAAATGCTTCCAACGGACGCAGCAGAGAATATTGATCAAACCGCGAATTACCGAAGACACGGTTGGCATGAAGAAATTCGACATGGTGTCTTATCTGAGCGTGCACGGTGTGGCTCGTGCGGTGTTTTCTGAGCATATCTGCTTGGCAACAGTGCTGGGTGAGTGGGAGTTTGTGAATGAAACAGTGTACCATCTGTTAAGTGCACCTTCTACAGACAGAATAATTATACCCCTGCGTCTATTTTTCCTAAGGAGGGAAATGGGGGGTCAGGAGCTTACTGTTGTACAGCTCCTCACTGCCAGGGTGTTGCATCTGATGTTGAGCCTTGTGTTATTTTGTGTGTGATTTGCAGGAGACGTGCTGACAGCCATCAGGTATGCTAAGCTATCTGATAAAGACCACAGACACCAAAACAAACAAACAGGCAAATCAACAGAGGTGATTACACATGCTATCGACTCTGTGTACTGTAACTGATGCTGCTTTCGGCAGACACAGATATGGAAGTCTTCTCTGAATGTGCCGGGTTGAGCCCTGAACCATGCAGCTAGTCTTTGGACAATCTAAATAACACAAGTAGCTACACCACAGACTGCATGTGTTGAAACACTGGCTGGATCCTTTTCACAAATGTGTACGTTTGCCATCCCATTCAGTAGAGTTTATTGCCTGATCAGAACAGGCCAAGAGGACATGCACGGTTCACTGCATGCTCCGCCAACTTACTTGAAGTACCAGCTCCACTTGGGAAAATCCCTAATATAAATGACTACTTACTTTTTTCACTCTTAACAACATTACCACTTTAACACAGCCCATGTAGCACCAGTTTTTTCTGAGACAAATTAATTCCTTTCTAAAAAAGTAGTGATGATGGAGTTCCCAAATCACCTTCTGCCTCATATGTTTTTAGAGAGGGTCAGAGGGAATGAGAAAGAAAGGAGATTGAGGAGGAACAGAGGAAGAGACAGAGGGGAGGAGAGAAAGAGGGTGGGAGTGGGAAGATGGAGAGACAGTACGGGGGAACGAGGACAGAGCGAGGGGGAGGGAGGGAATAGAGGGAGGGAGACGGAGGCAGAAGTGAGAGAGATGAGAGGGAATGGCAGTCAGTGTCAGACTCCTCTGAACCGAGCCTGCCCATCTCCGCTGTATCAGAGCCCTTGTTCAGGTCCCTATGGACACTATGAGAGGAGGTGAAATAAGTTCCATATCTTCTGTGTTTGAACCACAGAGAGATTAAAATAAACACGTCGCTCTGGGCGCCTGGGCTGTATTGGCAAGAAATCAATCGAATCTCAGTCCAGCATTGTACTGGACCACTAGGCTGTAACATTTTAATCTCTATTTCCCCATACTGTGGTTCCGTTTAATTGTCTTTCTACGAGGAAAGAAAACAGCACATGAAATAAAACCTCCAGTCATGTAAAGCGATCCTTTAAACATTTTTTGGTTTTGATACAGAATCTAGACCAAAACATGCAGAAATTCTCTCTCTCTTGGTATTTTTTTTGTAAGAAAACATTATTTGGCATGAAAGGACATTGATCCTGTTAAACAATCCTTTTAAATAATGTTTGTTTCTCGTATGGAATCTAGAACAGACCCCCTTTTTTTGTGTATTACAAAAAAAAAAGGTTATCATTATAAACAAAAGCGCACATCAATGAGAGAAACAGTATGAATGTAGCGGAGGGCTTTGCTGGAGCAATAGGGGGTGACCGCTTTGATGGAACGCCTGCACCATCATTAAAAAAAGCTCTAAGAGGCGGGTCAGAGACTGACACAAGTTCCCTTTAAAGAGATCCCCATCCCAGCCTTCAGAGCGGACAGAGAGATGGGGGAGAGACAGACGCGTGTCACCCTGCACGCTGTGACGCGCCGTGTCATGTTCCAGAAGTGCACCCAAAACCGGTTCTAATGAAGAGAGAGCATGGAATGGGCTTAAATATATAGCTTTGGGCTAACGTGAAGCAGAAATTAATTACATAACCTATTACAGTCCGCTTCGAAAGTTCACTGGCCATGAAACAATTAACAAGTGCTCCCTCCTCCTTTATGGGGTTCATAAAAATTATACTGTTGTACTTAATTTTTTTTAATAAAGTGACAAGGAGCGTTTATTAAGACTGGCATATGTTAATAGTATTATGAGCTGTGTGGTGTCTTAAAAAGGCAAAGAAAGGCTTCTTCTCATTCTGGGCCTCCACTACATCTCAAAGGTCAACAGTACTTTTAAAATTCTGGTCTTATGGACAGAGAAAATAAAAAAAGCAGACAAAGGAGCCAGAGAGAGAGAGAGAGAGAGAGAGAGAGAGGAAAGACAAGGAAAGATGGATGAAGAAAGTGTGAGGGAGAGATGGGGGATAGAAGACAGAAAGAGAATCTGTGCTAGAAGTATAAAGTTGGGCCAGGTCATTGTTTTCTCTTGCTTATTAGTTTCAGTAGAAGCAGGAGAATGAAATGAAAGGTTTAAGGCTGTCATGATGGCATGATCAATGACACAGTCCAACTGGGATGACACCTGCCCTTCGTCCTGTTCCTCCTCCTAAGAATCCTTGCAGAGAGGCATTAGAGGGACAAGAGGAGGTGTGTAAACATGGGGGGAAGTAAAAACATACATACATTCATACGCAAGCTCACTGTACACCCACACATCCCTCTGAACATACAGACATTCTCCCATGGTAGCATACTGTACACCCATATACGCAGGCAAGCATACACCTCCTCACACACACACACACACACACACACACACACAAAACTCAACTCAACTCAACATTCTGCAGAGCACTTGCCAGTTAACATACTTTGCAGTGAGTGTCTTCAGACGAATTATGTGCCTTTCAAATGTTTTATGGAAGAGACACTTTGCAGGAAAACTCTCTGGCTGGCTTGCCGAAAGCAATATATATATACGTACTCTTCAACATAGACAGACAGATTGAGGAGAGGTGTGTGTGTTTTTTGCCAGTGCTGGTAAAAGCAAAATATTTGCTCTCCGGAACAGTGATGGTAGTTTCATGTTTCAGAGTGACGTAATAAAGGAAGAGCAGAAGAAACTATAATAACACAAACAGGCCAGTCAGCCCAGCATAGCTTTTACCAATAATCACTTGCTCTAGTTTGGACTGAAAGGATCCCAGGGTCGCGGTCTCTGCTACAAAGGTTGTTCCATGCATTTTTATTGTTCTGTGTGAAGACACACATTCTACTGTTAGGGTGAGATTTCCTTTGAACAAAGTACTATTGCATGTCACATTCAAATGCACACATTTATGTACTTTACTATGCACTCTTGATGCTTTAAAAATTTAATGAAACTGATGTAGTAAGGGGTCATATGGTAACAGAGTAAAAAAGTCAAGTCTAGTGGCACTATATCACTGACACTGTGACTTTTTTAGGCCCCTCATAGTCAGGGCCTCTTCTGCTGAAAGCCTGCATGTGACTAAACCTTTTAATAGTATGCTCTGTGATCACGTTCTATCAATGTTGAAATAGCGTTGCACTGTAAAGCTGGCAATAGACATCTTGAGAGCCTGCATTTAGTTACAGTATTTCAGTTTCTCATGGAAACGACAATGTTTGTGAGAAACGAATAACCAGGACCATGCACGGTGGTGGCAATTTTCTTGTGTTTACAGACAGGATTTATGAATGGATATGAGATGGTAATTTGAAGCAAATTTGAATACAATGAATGACTCTTTTTTTGTCTAAGATCCACGCAAGGACAGAATTTTGGATTCAAGGTCAGCATTGTTAGAATGCATTCCTTTTATTGATGGGGCCACCTCTTGATAATGTCCAGTTCACTGTCTATTTTCCATCTGTATGGTGATCGCTTACATAGTGGAAAATAAGACAGCCTTGGCCGACAACATTTCACTTGACTTCAGTTTGCATTCCTTGCTTCTTTTGATCCGGCCTAAGAAATGCTGGCACATTTGTTCCGACACGTCTACCAAAAAAGCCTCAACTGAAGGGAAAAAATGATATTTGTATTTGTTTTATTTTGATTTAAGTGAGGTTGAAGCAGGGAGTTACCCTAAATTAATGCTTCAATTCAGTCCAAACATGAGAGAATGACCTCAGCTCATACAACAAAACTGACATGGATACTGAAGTTGTCCATTGTTTACTGCAACAAATAAATAATGACCAGCCTTTAGTTTTGCACATCAGGGCTCCTGAATGGGTCAGCCAGGTAAGGCGTTTGTTTCAAACACAGGCTGAGACCAGTGGCCCTGGTTTGGTCCCAGCTGTAGGATCTGCTGACGGCCATCGGGAGCCCAAAGATATTGGACAAACTGGCATCGTGCTGCTGGAAATGGGGCGGGTAGGTCGGCCAAGGTCACCTTGTGGCACCCCTCTCGGCACCCTGAAGCTCATTCGGATGCCTACAAGCTGCTCAGATGGCGTAAGGGAGATGTGCTTATCATGTACTCGGTATCTGTTTCCTGACACACAGTGGAGCTGATTGTGTGGAAAAGCACAAGTGGTGGGAAGGGGTGGGACGGGCCTGATGTACAAAAAGCTGGGTGAAACAACTGGAAAACTGCAAAAAAAAGTATTGCAGTAAGGCAGAGTTACTGCAATGTGTGATATACAGTCTACAGGCATACAAAAACATATATAATTATGTATAACTATAATTATATGCAAGTAGAGCTTTCAAAACCAACTTCTGAATATTGACATTTAAACATTTTACGTGATATTTTTTAATGAATCACATCTGGAGTCTAGATTAGCTAATTGATAAAGTAAGGCAGGTTGTAATCAAGCAAATGACTAAAAAGTGTATTTTGGTCGTGCAGTTAGGCTTTGGATGGAGCCTTGGTTTGGGGCTGCCTGGTACTTCCACCTAAGGGAGGGTTACTGTCTGTGATTGACAGGTGGGTGGGCGTTGACAGTGCGGCAGGTTGCTGGCGTCTCTGCACCACATGGGGCCTTCATGCGTCTCCCTGTGATGGCCCTGCGCTCTCAACAGCTCTCCGCTCTTCCCCTGGTCACCAGAGGCTTCGTTTAAGGCTCTGACAATATCCTGGCCTGTTAAGGTCAAGCCTAACAGAATGTCAAAGATGATAGTGCCCCCTCCCCCCTCTCTCCCCCCCCTGCCCTGCCATGTTGGTGTCAGCACTCTCCATCTCTAACATGGGTGGTGGTGGGGAGGGGGGTTAACTAGCAATAAGGACTGCCAAAGGATCACGCCTGACCAGCCACAAATTACACAGGGAGGACAAGGAGTAAGCTTGGATGGGCCGCACGGGCTTTAAAGACAGTGATCTGGACATCAGCACCAAAGTGACCCTTCCGTTTTAGTGGCTGATTACAGATATTATTGCATATCCCAGTTAAATTAGTCGCAAACGGTATAAAGTCCCAATTAAGTTTGAGCATCACGTGGACGTTAAGAAAAGGAAGCCTTTGTCTGCATATTTATTTATTTATTTCTTAGTTAAGAGCGTTATCAGAACCAGCCGGCGGCACACCCGCATTTAAGTTTTTATTTCGTTTCATCTCCTTGTTAGTTCTTTTTTTTTTGTTTTTGTTGTTTTTATTTTTGTTTACATATTTATCCAGAATATACAGTTCTACATTTTCAGACCAGCAGTTATAAAGCACTGCCTTACTGTCGTAGGATTGGAACGATATTTTGGAAAATAATGTTTTTTT
Organism: Megalops cyprinoides; assembly: GCF_013368585.1. NCBI lineage: Eukaryota > Metazoa > Chordata > Actinopteri > Elopiformes > Megalopidae > Megalops > Megalops cyprinoides. Next base: position 27,346,568 of record NC_050592.1, read on the forward strand.
TTTTGTTCACCTTCAGTAGCGAAAAAATAAATTGCGCTAAGCTGCCATGTAAAGGTTGTTGTTAACACTTCATACCTGCGTTTCCCCTCCTGTGGTTTTGAATAATTGATGAACAGCGGGCAGTTCCTTACTTAAGTAATCCTTACATTACACAACGCAAGATCATTATCTCATATGGGTGATTTATTATGGTCTTAAACATCATAGATAAAAATTCAAGATCTAACAATAGATTTTTTTCTCATTTGCACACAGCTAGACTTTACATACAAAGGGAAGAAAAAAGACCTTTTGTAATTAACACAAATTCATAATTATCAACTGACATACAATGAATATATTTAAATGATGTGTTACTTCATGATTGGTGATAAATACCTTGGTACATGTGGACCTGAGGAGTTTGTCTTTTCACTGTGTCTGCATTTACATTACCCCCCCAACTTGTCATTTTGTGTTCATAGTCTGTTTGCTTAACCAGTAATGAACACAAAACCATAGTGATAAAAATGTGTGGCCTTACATAAACAACGGCTGCACTTGACGGTAACAGCATCAGACTAGCGCTTAAGGGTTACAGAAGTCACTGTGATTCTGATATGGTGCCCCGAGCTAAAAGCTGAGGGCCTAGTCGCCTGAAGCTGTGTGTTTTCACCCACAGGCACATATTGTTCTGTTGCTTCCCCCACCTTCATTACCTGTAACGTCAAAAATGAAAAAGAAAAACACCATTTTAAAATAGCTCACACATGCATACAGGCAACTGGTTATGCGGTTTTTGGACCTTTGTATAATATGATGTTTGCATAAGCGGGTACAGTTTAATGTGTTTCGTAAATGTGTTTTTTAAGGGCAGTGCTCATGTGCTCAGGTTAGCCACCGTGTTTGAAATGTATATATTTCTAGGCATGTTTTATTCAAGGTGAGCCTATCTGATTGTTTGGTTTTAAAAATTCTTGCCAGGTAGTTCATCACATACTCTGGACTGTATGTGTTGAATGTAGATGTACATGTCAATATGTGGTAAACTATGAAATCCCACATGCGCACATATATATATATATATATATATATATATATATATATAAAATGATGACATTACATCATTTAATTGTAAGGTTTTATATATATATATATAAAATATTTGTGTACAATATTAAGTTTTTTTTAAATATTACAAACAAGTGGTCACAATAAACAGCAAATATTTAGAATGTATTTTATAAATCTTGGATTTTACTTTCAATATTTATTACTAAAAGTAAAATCCAAGTTGTGAGTTAAGGCAGTCGTGTGTGTATAAAATTAATTTACATTTTACTCATTTAATTTGAATTGTGAATTTTTTTGTGAATTTTTTAGCTCAGATTTAAATCTGTTTTGCCTATGATGTACTGTGACCAGCAGGGACGGGAAGGACAAACTCCCCGAACCCAAGGATCGAAAAGTCACCTTTCAGATGATTTGTTGTTATTTTTGTATGTTTTGTTCTTTTTCTCACATTTCCTCTTTTTCTCGACCTTGCCATGTCACCTTACCTCCCAGCATCCCTGATGCTCCGTCGCCGGCCAATGTCGCCTCTCCGAGTGAACCAAGTTTCCGGGAGGAAAAAAAAAAACGTTTTTAGACCAGTTTATTCAAAAATCTGTGTTCGTTTACGTTTGCGTGTCGGGGCCCTGGCCACCATTGCCAAAGAAGTGTCATGGCGTTGTGACAACTTTAGCGACTGCGGCGGGAGATCTGACCCTGGGCCGGAGAGGGTCCGCGTTCTCTCCGCGATTCTGACAGATGTCACGTACCTCCCTCCACGCGCTCCGTATGTTTCCCCGTCACCTGTCTCCATCCCGGCCTATGAAAGCTTCCGTCGCCCACGTCAGATGACCGAAATCTAGCTCGATTAATTCCCCTCTCGTCCGCTCCCACCCACATCCTAGCAGTGCTGCTTTTGACGTTTACACGAGCATGAAGAGGGGGAAAAAAAGAGAAGGGATGCATTAACTATGCCAAGTGCCGCAGGGAGAAAAAAAATTAAGCACAATAGAATATAATGACTCTGACTTGTTTTGTGTGTTTGTGATGAAATTGCATCAATGGATAAACTGAATATCCAGCGTGCCCTCCTTTACGGTCAAGGTCAATGATGCTACACATACAGTTCTTAACTGTGTTTTATATATAAGGAGTTCAGTCTGCTGATCATGGCTGATTGTGGGAAATGGCAAATTCAAGAATCTGCTCATTTTACTTAATTGATGTTCCTATCTGCTTGCTCTTCCACAATCCCCAACCCGTCTATATTTTACCTGGTCACTTTATGGTGAAGTACCTTCTTTAAGGATGCAACAAGTGTCCCACCTGGGATACACACCCATGGCAGCTCCCGAGATTAGGGCTCAAACCAACACCCTGCTCCTGTGGATTTAAATGACCGGAATAGTGCATCTCTGACTTGATTTACCCTGAGGTTTGCCATGTATTTTTAGGCAACCACAATAAAATTACTGACATATGACTTTTAAGTGTATTTCCTCAGAAATATAAAACCTGAGAAGGATACTGATTCTTTGAGATCTCTGGTGGATGAATGCTGCTGTTTTGCCTGTTTCTTCCTGACTGCTTAAAATTGACATTGCACTGGAATAGATGAGGCAAGTTCAAAAAAGCATTGCTCTCTGTGGAAATCAAACCTGCAGACTTTTGGTCAGAAGCACGTCTCCTGAACCACTATAACACAGTGCTATTGACCCTAGCGTTTGATGATACTATGAAATAAAGAATTATGTTGAATATAATCATATAATCTTTTCACCCACAAAAAGGCTGGGTGAGGGGAGACACTCACTGTGAGCTCTAATTGCGTGGGAGAGCCAGAGAGAAGGTCTCTGAACAGCACATCCTGTGGCCCTACTGGGCATTCCGTTAAAGCACAACAAATATGCTCCATCCCCACGCTCCACTCTTGTTTTCCCAACACAGCTGTCTGTCACCTCAAGTCTCTAATCCTGGCAAAATCATCTGTAATAATTAATGGGAGAAGTGCAGGTAACAGGCGGCGGCAAACAAATGAACTCACACAAGGAGTATCAGCTTCCCCTCATGTGAATTTGTGAGTGACACGGGGCTCGCAGGCCAACAGCTCAGAGCTACACACAGACCGCTCTGAAGATAATGAAACGAGACGCAGGATTTCATCGGGTTTTCTGCGCTTGCAGGAGAGTTAATGATGTAAACATGGTAGTGTGGAAAAATAAGATTTTTATGATTTTCAAGGAGAAATTAACAGTACAATTTAAATTTTAATTTAATTTTATTATTATCAGCAGCAGTATTAGTAAGAGAATTAGAGATAGCATTTAATAGATTTATTTTTTCTTGTTTTGTGCATGTTGACTGTTGATGCAAAGGGTCTGGAGGTGTGCAGCCTATGTGGAGAATGACAGTCCATCTCAGATTGTACATCTTTTCCCATGCTGCAGTGCTGTTGTCAGGAGAAATGGGCAGTGTTTTTGTGGGATGACTGGCTGGATCTTCTTTCACTTTGTTTACATTTAATGACAATATGTCATTTTATCCACAGTATTGATACATGTCTTGTCTTGTTTGAACAATAAATGTGTGATTGCTATAAACGTAATTGAGAAAAGTGAGCACACAAAAAGAAAAGCACCTGTCATCTTTGTTTGCTGATGGCATTTGATTTATACAGAGCACCAGCAACTGATATTTTTCACCAAGTAGTCAAATCACAAAGTGATCTGTTGTTTGCTGGAACCATCAAATTCTTACACTGGTCTTCTTGACTAGTGACTTCGGCTCAATAAGGCCATGAATTTGGCCACCGATTGCTGTGGGTGAGAAAGCAGCCCAAAGAGTCACTGTAAGTTCCCACAGCAATCATTTACACCACAATCTAAAGTAAATGTTCCTGCTCTCAATGCAAGCAAGGAGCTGATATGAGCAGTGAACAAAGTATGTAACAGCAACAAATGTCCTGCACCTGTTGAAAAGACCAGTAAACACCCCCTGAAAAATGCATCCGCTGCCAGAAGATGCACCTCAACAACAGCTGAAATGGTGACGTTAATGATGATGGCGGGAACGTATTTGTCATGGAAACTTGTTTTTTTCCCCCTTGACAATGTGTGTCTGTGCAAGCAGGAAGAGGGAATGCAATCACTCATCTTTGGAAAGTAGCATTCTCACTTCAGCTGAAAAATGGAAGGGTGTCACACAGATCCTGTCTGCATGTGATCCGTCAATCACGGCGCTGGCGCCCTGGAGAATGAAGCCTTCCAATTCCGTACAGCTACAGCGCTGAATGCATCTGAAAAGATATCTGCTCAATTTGCACCTTAATTCCAAACTGGGTTTTTTTTCTTTTGCTTCATGTTCAGGGGGACAAGTGCCTTTGATGCAAGGTTTCCTGTTTCACTGTTGTTGCTTTCTTCTTCTTCTTCTTCTTTGTCTGCTCTTCTACTCTGTCTGCTGCTATCTCCCATGGCGACTGCTAAAATTCACCAAATCTGGCACACAAGTTGGGAACTAAGCCAAATGCAGAAGACATTACTGTGGCGCTTCTCAGACATGTGGTTGTGCTGTAGCGACTGAAAATATAATTTTCAAAAAAAAAAAAAAAGAAAAGAAAGAAAATCACTATGATTAGACACCTTTGCACACAAAGAGGTCTGTAAATATGCTTTTAATTCCTATGCCTTGGACATCAATTAATCAAAGTGTACTTGGTGGTGATGGTAATGGTGGTGCAATGAGTAGACACTGAGTGAGACACACATGTGGAATTGTAAATGGTTTAAAAAGTTTACATCAATTCACTAAAGACTGCATGACATAAGAGAAACCTGTGTGTGTGTGTGTGTTTTTTTTGCTTGTGTTTGGTGGTTTTAACTTCCTACTGTGCTATCTGACCTTTTTAGACAATATTCCTTTACAATCACTGTGCCAAAATGCCCAGAAAGCAATCAAACTGAACTTACTGTCAGTTGATGCCATGTCATGTCAGGAAACCGTTAATTAAAGTTACCAAACATTAGTGACTGATATGTTAAACATAGAGCAAGCTGATTTTGTGCTTTTTCATCTCACTTAAGTGATGTTATGATTCAGTACAGCTACATGAAAGAGGTGAACTTGCACTGACAGAAAAGAAAAACATCTCTAGCTACCCTGCTACCCTGTGTGACAGTATTTGGTTACATGTACTTCCTGCTTCATGGTAGAGCACTGCAGGATACAGTTCTTAAATGTTGCTTTCTAGAACAGAAACTGCATTGAACTAGTCTAAGATGTTTGACAGCAGCTTGGCTGCCTTAAACAGATTATACAATAATTCTAAATAAAAGCAAAACAAACAAAATAAAAAAAAAACATTAAACTAAGTCATGGAACATTGGTTTGTATTGTGTGGACAGGGCATTAATATGTAACAATGACTCAATATAACAGTGTAAATACTGTATACAGGACAGAAAACAGTCATCCTGAAAAAGTTTGAACTCCATTAAAGGCTTGTAGACAGGAGCATGGAAACTGTAACAACTTGTACTTACCACAAGATTCAATTATTGTCACAAACATAGCATCCATATATTAACTTTGTGTGCCTATTAAGAATCGCAAGATAAAAGATCTCTCAAAGACTTCGTTTCTTAAAAACTTTTTTCATACTTGGTCTTGTGTGGCAACACAGTTCTTCTGTTGGCTCCACTGGATATCGTTGGAGCCATTCCCAACACCCCTCAACACCACCACTGCTCCTGATGTCCTGGTCTGGGAAGGCCACAGTCCATCAGGTTTCCTCTGCCATCGGATTAACTCTCTCATGACTGAAAGAAGTGGTTAAGCTGGTTATCGTTAGTCATTGCATGGCTGGGAAAGAAACTCTTGCCAGTGGTTCTCTAGGAAAGGACCAATCACTCTCTTACTCTAAAGCAAACATCTCATTCTGGCCACTCCCACCACTGTTTCCATTGCAACCCTTGTTTTTACATACCATGCACTCTCTTGACGAATACCACCACCAGTACGTCCCCGCCCTCTTCCACGGCACACTTTTCACGCGCACTGCGAGCATCTCTCACTCCTCCTTCCGCTAAGCGCGTTTCCGAGGTTAAACCATTTCACTGTACTAATTGGTCGACATCAGTCCTGACATGAAGGTAAACAAACAGAGCACGGGAAAGCCGAGACAAATGTTAGCTAATTAAAGTGATGGGAGAAAAAAAAACTGACAAAAAAAATAAATAAATAAAATAAAGAGCAAAGCTGCCCTGCGTGGAAAACACACTTCCTGCTTTAAACGTTTGGCACTCCTAATTAGACGTGATTTAGGGGGTGGGGAAAAACGCGGCAACTTCCTTGCGCCTGGAGCGTCTGAACCCGAGGGAGACGGATTCCAAAAAAACGTGGCCCTTTGGTTGTTTGTTTTGGAGTTGGCATTCACGTTCCTGATTCCCAAGTTCACCTGTTAACAGTTTCAGAGTTTTTTATTTTTATCGCTGTAAAAATCGGTTCATTTTTGTTGCCAAAAACTTTGCAGCTATCCAGTCATTTTACGAAAGCAACAGTATCTCACAGCTGATGTGAATTAATATGGAGGATATTCTGCTTGTTTATTATCATTGGCAAAGCTGATGCCCTTATTCAGGGTGGTATTTTACATATTATCCATTTACACAGCTGGGTATATTTATTAAAGCAATTCAGGTTAAGTGCTTCACTAACGGCTACAACAGCAGTGTCCCACCCCGTATTCACACCTACAGCCATTTGGCTACAAATATGGAACCACTGCACCAAGTGCCTGCTGCTCACAGTTTATGAGCTACATCATACTCATGCAATAATCCTGCAACACTCTGTGCTCAATGGAAGCGGCCTGCCGGTGTTTCTCCACAGAGTGCCAAACCGGTATAAAAACTCGAAGAACTGACGGAGCTCGTCCAGTTTTTATTTATTCATTTTGGCAGGCTTAAACTTCCATAGAATAGGGGAATTGGTCTGAGCCAAAACATCTTCCAAAGAAGTAAATTAACCAATTTAAAAATCTCTGTTTTGGTGCTATGTTAATTTTCAGGTCATGCCAGAAGAGGTATGCTGTTACACAGTGGCTCAGCTGAGCACACAGATCTGTTTATGAAGGGGAAACATGGCTTTTACAGTGAATATCCCTGATAAGTAGCCTGTATGAGCAAAATTTTCACAGTATTCAGTGTGATAAACACACAATCAGATCTGGATAGATAATTTCAGCAGAGCTGACAAATGTATTGAGCCAACTGGACAGCATGAGATGCCCAATTAGACAGAGCAACACACCAAACTGGATAATGCAGCATACCCAACTGTGTCCCGCTTGTTAACTGGACGGGCTCCTGTTTCGTCAAGCTTTCGACTGCCTCGGCGTTCCATATTAATCAGCCCTGATGGACACATTGCTGTCTGCAAGTGCCCGCCTGACAGCTCCACCCGGTTGTACTGTCGTGTCCGTCTCATCACGATGCATGATGTGCTATGGAAGCGGGGTAGGGGGGGGTGGGGGGTGCGAGGGGGGGTGGGGGGGTGTTTCTCCTTCCCTATCTCTGTGTGTTGTCCGTGGCCATCTGTCAGCTAATGTTTATGGACCTTTGTTTCCTGTCCTGATGACCACTGTCGCAGTGTGTTTCCATTACCGATACGCCCTGATGAACGGGGTCTTGGAGGCGCTCGCTGATGCCCGGTGTCCTTGGCCGCGGTGGCACCCGCTGGAGGAAGGGGGACGGGCTCCAGTGGCGCCGCACGAATACCTGTCCGTCACGCCGTGAGAGGTGGGGCCTCGTGATGTAGCTTAGATGTCCGGCAAGCGGCTCCATACGCCATCGCACACGTCCGGTCGCCCACTGGAAGAATGATGCTCCAGGACGCTGTTATGGTTTTAAAAACGACCCCCAGCTTTGAATAAGGGCATGCGTGTGATCAGCGGTGTTCTGATAACGGAGAACTCTCTGCTGTCAAATCTGCTGTGTATGAATCACAACGTGGCCTGAAGAAAGGTAGAAAATGCTTGCATGAAACGACTGTGATTTGAATTGATTAATCTCACCATGTGTCCAGCCAGTAATTTATAAGCCTGATGTTCTGAATGCTAACACTTCTCCAATATGAACTGGAGCGGGGTGAGCAATGAAAACTGATCAAAACATTGGCAAAGAGAATACACCGATTCTGCAGAAGAGAATGAATGAATGAAGGAAGGAAGGAAAGAAAAAAAAGAAAAAAAAACATTTATGAGGGAGAGAAGGCCAACCTGATACTGCTCATAAATTAGGGAAGTCCAGACGGTCAATGCTGATGCTAGCTTATTATGTGAATGAGGATATGAGGGTGACGCCGGCTGTTCTCCTGGAATACCAAATGTATTCAAATATTTTGCACTACCAGAGACACAATGAAATACTATCTGTAATCCAATGAGCTGGAGGCAAGGAAAATAATATGCTTCAAATTACAGTTTTCGGACTGGGAGTAAATGATGCAGTCTTATCACATGGGGGGTGTCTTACTTTCTAATGCCCCCACCCTCTGTCTTTATGAATTTCATATTACAGGGTAGAAGCTGAAGATAAATCCCTTCAGGGCACCCCGAGTTCTTTGAGAAAAACTAAACCCTGGGAATGTGTTTTGTTGGTACCATGGAACTGCCTCAGAAAGGTCATTGGCTTGATGTGTGATGGGTATGTCCAACTAGACACCAGCTGAGGGGTTAATCTTCACATACCCATGTTTTTTTTCTGAAAACCTAAGTGATTTCAACCTCCAATGACCTACACACCTTCAATGGAAATTGAAAAGTAAAGTACGTTTAAGCAGATGCCATTTAAGCAGACCATGCTGTCACTCGTATGAGGTCCGTGTCTGTGAGGCTCTCCAGGCTTGGAGAAGCTATTTGTGTTGCCCTGACTGTTTCTGCAGTCTTCAATGAAAACTCAAATCACTGGGGATATTGTTAAGTCTGCGAAAAGGATTATGAAATTGGGAGAAAATTTATGGGTGACACTTCCCAACAATGAATCAGGAGGCTTGATTAATAAAGTTATTCCCCCCCGTTCTAAATGACGCATACGGCTGCCGTGAAAAGTGTGGTTTTGTCATTCTTTTTGATTAATGGATCATTACAGACCCCACCCCCACCCGACACCAACCACCTCTGCCAGTCTCACCTCCAAAAAGGAGAACTAAATAAAGCAGCCGGCCAATTACAGTAAAATAAAGAGGGGAAAAAAAAACATGAATATTGAAACAGCTTAACAGCGCGATACATTCCCTTAAAGCTGGCCTTCGTGGCACTGTGGTTTGTGCACTGGGAGCAGGAAGAGCGCGGAGGGGGAAACTTCAGGAATTCACACAACCAAATTATAACGATTTAAAAAAAACTAATTGGAGATTTTAAAGAATGTCACCTCCTCCACCTTGTCATTTTGAGCGGGACTGCTATGATTAATTAGTGCAGGGAGAGATTGCAATTAGGTCAGAAGTGGGGGGGGGGGGGGGGGGGGGCAGAGTGTTCATAAAAGTGCAGAGAGGGCTGCTGTTGGACTTTAACTGGGTAGTGACATTGGGGTAGAAGAAAATCAGACCTCAGCCCGGAGCCGACGTGATGGCACGGCTGTCCAGGCCAGGTTGCTGTCGAGTCGAGGCATGGTACGGGCGCGTGACATCGTGACAAGCAGAAATGCTCGGACGTCCGGCGGTCAAAGAGTCGCCCGCGGGAACGCTACGCGGTGCCGGCGGTAGGCCAGAGGGTGCACCGGGGGGTGTTTGCCCACGTTGCTGCGGCCCCATCGCGGACATGAAGGGTCCGTCTGACGCATGGGGACCTGGGGTGGCACCGGAGGGCAACGCCAACATGCCAGCTTAATGTTTCTGTTGCAGTGGCAGTGGCATTGTGGGAAGCCAGAGGGGGTGGGGTGTACGGGAGTGCTAGGAGAGAATACGTGGAGCTTATGGGTAGGAGGCTGGTGAGTGGTCACTGCTATAGAAGGACTGAATACTGAGGAGCAGCTGGACTGAGTTCACCCTGGTGGGATAATGCAAATACACACCTACACAGAGACACACTCGAACCGTGTACAAGTGTTTTATTATTGGGTTTCAGAGAGATTCTTTTGATCAGGTGCCTTTGTTAGGACACCACCACTTCTGTGTGTAGGACTGCGTGGATGATTTGTATTCTAGTGTTCCAGTCTGAAGCGTTGACTTTAAAAGGTGTCTTTTGTCTCCCTGTCTTCTTTTTAACAGACCTTGCAGGAAGGAGCTCATAACTTTGACTTGTCATTTCACCACATGCTGCCTCCCTTGCAGGCAGTGGCAGAGGCAGGGGCACAACATGTGAAGGTAAACTGATCCTGAAAAGAACTTTCGGTCCTTAAAAACATGATGATAACAAAGCCATGGTAAAAACAGCAGGAGGCAAAAAAACTGAGAATTAAAATACTTAACCATGAGGAGGCATAAAATTGTTAAGATCTGAATCTCAATGTACTCGAGTAAAAATATATAAACATGTAAATGTTAAACTGTGGAAGCCAAAGAATATTTGATTATTGCACTGGATACTCCTATTGCAGGCATTTCACAGGTGTAACTCTTCCACTGGAACCTTGTGAAGATGAATAACCTAGGCATAGGAAAGAAAGCAATGTAGGAGGCTCCTATTGATCACAAATTATATAAAAATATCCATGATCAAGTTTGTAAATGGACACAATGAACATAACATACACAAAAGTTGTTTTGCGACTGTTAGATGCATTGTAGAGTTCAAGGAGCACAAGCCAAGCCTTGTGCGTTAGCCTTGTTGCAAACGAGAGCCTGCAAAACACAAACATGATTTCTGGGTATTCAAACAGCTGGGCTCTGAACCAATATTGGCGATACACCACACCTATGATACCAGTGGCACAGGCCATTTGCTACTGAAAGAAAAGCACAGACGGGCCGATCCAATGCTGATGATGGGGGGAGCGTGAATGCGTGGGTGCTCACTCTGTGTGGCTGCTGCAGTGCTCATTTGCTGACGGGTTTCAGGGGGGCTCGGCTCACTCGAACCTGATACATTTCCCTGGCAGCGGGCCCTGTGAAGGTAGTGGCTCTGGACGCATGGGGTCACATGTGTAACGCATTAGCCACAGACAGGTTTTAAAGTGCCGACACAGAGCAGAAATGAAACACTCACAGCTAGAATAAACAGGCAGCCGTTTCCTAATGAAAATGTGTGTTTTTTTTTTTTATTTCAACATAGAACAAGACAAAGGCCGGGCATTTTAGTATCCTTTTCTTAAATTAAATATCCTACAAAATAAAAATATATATAAATATCCATATACACAGAGCCCTGTATTTATTTGTATCTTTAATTAAACAGGAACTAAAACATGATGTAACAGAAAACAACATTTATAAGGAATCATGTTTCTGCATAAATCTTAATAGTATTACATTATTATTATATATTATATATATATTACAAGTAGATTTTTCTTGTTTTTTTGTTCCTGCTTAATCAAGGGTGTGAACACCTATAGAGGAACCTGCATATACAGGATGTTACAGCTTTAAGAATTACAAGAGGAACGTAAACTCAAAGAGTTAAACAGCAATCAGAGATAATCAAACATTTATTCTTTTTGTCTGGAAAAACTGAAAAATTTGGACAAAAACAGAATACTCAGACGAGGGCCTTTCAACATATATGGGCTTTGTGAATTTGTAAGTGTTTATGTGGCCATTTTTTTAATGCTTTAAGCAATCTTGTTAAAAACATTCTGGATTTTTATACATTAGGAAAAAAAAACTTTTTCCACGTTCAAGGATAGGCATAAAACTTTTGAGGAGGTTCAAACAACTACTGTGTTCGATCCTTAATTTTGAGAAAACTTCTGTGTTACATTTCAAGTACTTTTTTAGATTTTTTACACAGCAAAACTCCTAATGTTATCCAAATATTGAAAAAATATCACAACAGCTTAAATTCATTACTCAAAGTTAAGCATGATGGCCACAGTGGTCTGACAGAATCTGGGCCTCATTCAGAAAGTAGCTGTCGATCAGTGTACTTCTTTACATCACTTCTTTGGTATTAATGAGCCGTCTGAAGTATGCTTTTCAACTTCCAGTAGTATCCAACCATGCACTGTAATTTTCCAGTAATATTCTGGTAATTTCCCTGTGGGTTCTCAACGTATATAGGTACACCAGCCAACCTGATGTCAGACCGATTCTGGTCTGGCCAAATAGCACTCACATGACTTGATAAAGGGTAGAATTCCTTGTACATTAAAATTTAACCTTCACTTTCAATAACACATTTTCACAGCATTGGTACTTGCTATCACTGCAAATATTTTTGTTACATTTAAAAATGACAGAGATGTTGAGTAAGTAAGAAAAAGGTAATTTAATCTGATGTGCAAACTTTAATGTAGGTGAAACCACAACGCGTACCATTTTAATCCCTTCCAGAATCACAGTCAAAAGAGTTATGAGAAGCCCTGCATGTATAGATGCATTAGGTTCAGTATTTTTAAAGACACTCTGCAACAATATAGATTTAAATCTGAGTTAAGCGAGCAAATAACAAACTGATTAGTTATTCTGTGCCCTACATTTCATTCAAGTTTTCAATCTATAGTTAGGAATTTCCAAAATATATCATTTACAACATCTGTAGGAATTCCAGTGCAAGGTGACTTCACAGTTTACTGTCGACAGAAGGCACCAGTTCCACCACCACCTTCCCGAGGTTTTTACCACTGTACATGTGGTCGACGGCACGGAACACAGATTCCAACCCCGCAAACTTTCCTCCATCAGCCATCTCCCCCAAGTCCACCTCGCAGGTTAGCTCTCCTCTGGCGCACATCTGCAGCATGCTCCCCATGGCGTCCCTGTAATCGGACAGGAAGTGAGGGAGGAAGAACCCGCGCACGCTGGCTGACTTCTGCAGCAGTTTGGCGGGAAGCGTCCCGGCCCTCACGGGCTGGAGCCCGGACGCTGTCTGGTACCCCGAGATGAAGCCGATGACGATCAGCCGGCCCTTTTTGGCCAGGCAGTTGACCGCCGTGTCGAAGATGCTGCCCCCGACCGACTCGTAAACCACGTCCACCCCGCCTGGGTACTCTTTTCGCAGGACTCCGGCCAGGTCTTCGGCCTTGTAGTTGATTGGCCGGTCGCAGCCGAGCGTCTTCAGGAACCCGGCCTTCTCGTCCGAGGAGCAGGTCCCTACCACGTGGCACTCGGCCATCTTGGCGAACTGGACGGCAAACTGCCCAGTGCCGCCCGCCGCGGCCGTCACCAGGACGGTTTCGCCCTTCGTCAGGTTGCCGAGTCTCTTCAGGGCAATGTAAGCTGTGGCTCCACTCACCAGGAGGGTCAGGAACTGCGGCTTGGCTGATGGCACGGGGACAACCTTTTTGGCGGGGACTACTGTGTACTCGGCGAATGCTCCTTCACCAAAATAGGCCACAGTTTCGCCCACTGTAAATTTGGCGCTGGCGCTTAGACCCAACCCCACAATCTCGCCAATGCCCTCGAACCCTGCGTCGAAAGGTGGCTTGACGGAGGGGTCGTACCGACCGGCTGAGTAATTGATATCAGATGCATTGATGCCAACAAATCTAGAAGGACAGAAAAATAATTCAAATTCACATGCTAACATATGAAGGTGTGACAAATTATCACATAGCCTGAGCAAACTGTGACATGGAATATAATTGACAGTTTAAAAGGCTTTATTGCAAGCACAAAAAATCAGCTACTGACACAATTATTGTTTATGAAATTTTAGATCTTGACATGCATATTGATAGAAACATTTGGATGGTGTCCTGAATTAAATCAATTACAAGCAATTTGGATAATTACACGTTTGTTGTTTGCTGCATGAAAGCTCTCCTTCAAAGTGAAGCACTTGTAAACGTCTTAGTCTAAAACTCAAAATTTCAGCCCCTATCTTCCAGCAATACCCGCCACATCAGGACTCAGACAATTCAATTTTCAGACATTTCAATTCTGATTCCTTTTCTCTCAAAAATTTCTGATGAAATTGACACAAAGGGGTTGCATCCACACAAAAATTACTGTTTACACAGACACTTAAGTACAAAATGTGCTTTTTAATCCTGCATGTTTTCCTCCCTGGAGATTTTCCTGAAAGATGTTTTCCCCTCAGTGGTTTTGTTGGATAAAAATATATGTATTAAAATGTGTATAAATAAATTTTAAGAAATGTCTGTCTTCCAGAATCCGTGCTGTGACTCATCTCTGTGAATGACACACAGGCGGCTTAAATACAGAAAGTGACAGCCAGTTTTCACTGTAATTAAAATATTGCAATTAAGCCAGTGGAAATTTCATAGGATTAATGCTTGCTGAATCATTCTTTTCTGCGCTACATTCAATTAAAATATTAATGTAGATATATTTTAGCACTCTACGGTATCTCTGAATAAGCATTTCAAACTGTACTATAGACATGACGATCAGGCCCTATAATTTTTGGAAATAGATTTCTAGCAAGAAGAACAGTTTTAAGACACAACAACAGATATAAACATCTGCCTACCTTGATTTTTTAAGTGAGTTTAGAAATGAGAGTGGCGTGGTTTAAAATATGTTTATTCTGAATTTCAGAGAGGCTATTCCAAACAGGTTTTATGAATGTGTTTAGCTATTCGATTAGTTCAGAAAAAAAAATATGTATAGCAGCCTACATATGCCTGAGCAGGAAAACCTACTACTAGAAAAGATGTCTCCCGATTCCTATAGGTCCAACAGAACACAGGGGTGATTCAAGCCAACACAAAGAGACACTGAAATCTTTGCCTCTAAGTGAACGTATGTTGAATGAATGAACAAATGAATCAGGCAAGGTGGTGATAAAAGTGTGGCAAACATTCTCTTTTTCAGCCATGAAAAAGTACTGCATTGAGCTTGTGCAAGAAGGCCTAGTAGTTGCTCTTTTTGTACATGCCTTTGAATTTTAAATTCTGAGGAAACAAAAAATATAACTGTCCTGAAAAGATTCAGATTTTAGTATGCAGACAAGCATATATATCATATCTTCTATCAAAACCTTGTCTTTATTCTATAATTATGCACAACTCCTTTGATCCTCTCCCTTATCCCCTTAGCATGCTTTACAACACAGCACACAGCCTACCTTAGCCAAAGAGTTACAAATCGGTTCTAACATTGGTCTACTCTGCTCTGATTGAATTGTTGATGAAAGTTGCCCATATAATACTCCCTTCATCAGTCAGGCGGATGTTAGCCAACAAACCAGCCTCCGTGCGTGTATGTGCGTGTGCAGATCCTCTTACAACTACCAATCACTTTGGTTTTTTAAATATAAAATGTTTAAAATATTCTCAACCTGCAGCCTAGGAACTAAACCCTTACTTTGCCTCAGAATGATCTGCGAATCTCTTATTAACGAAAAAATTCTCAAACAAAACGTGACATCTCTCAATATACCTGCAATTCACGTTACAATACTAAGATAAAGTGTTAAGAAACGTCCAAAGCGGCAAGCAGGCGACACGATCAAGCCAAAACAGTGCACGGTCCAGACTTAATTTAATACAGCCATAATTAAGAAAAAATCGTTATGCATTCTATCCAACTAGAGCCATTCAAAGGCCCTACGAAACAAGTGATCTTATTCATTCATAGCTCATACATAAAACTTCATATAGAGGTAAAGAACGGTAGCTATATGGTATTAGAAACAGGCAGAAATCCCACCCACTGGATTGGAGTCACATAAACGGAAGAAGGAAAAAAAAGATAAATGACGATGACAAGATTGATATGATCATTATTGTGAGGTCTACTTTAATTACAAAGTAAAAAAGAAGAAAAAGTTGGGATTGAGGTCGCTGCCATGTCGAATATATGGACAGAACTCACCTAATTCATTGAAAACTATAACACTTCTCTTAATATGAGTTTTTGCTGCACATACTAGGTTTAAGGAGAGTAATGTACACAGACTACAGAAATATGCGGTCAAAAGCCTGACACAGAAATATTTCCTAAATGTTCTGATTAAGAAGTATAGGCATATCGTCTACATTTCCTTTGTAAGTCTCCTGAAACAACAACAACAAAAAGTTAAAAACGCCCACACAACTCCCAAAAGGTGAAATAAAGGTTACACCAATTTGTAACACCGTGTTGCGCTTTTTCATGAGACCGCGAGGTTGGATTTCACTCGTTTTAATTGCTATAACGATTTAATCCTTAGGATTCCTAAATAAAGCGGATTTACATTTAGTCTCACTAATTTTATGGTAATTTCTAATCCTTCGAATTTCTTGGAAGACAAATTATCTTATTAAAATATACACCGGAATTAGGGTGCAAGTCATCTCGTTTTTACAGTGCCCAAAATTGCTGAAGCCTACATATTTTGATTTGTCATACTTAAGCCACCTTATACGACAATGACAATAATTAATAATGATAACAACAATAATCGAAACCCTGTACTTTGTTAAAAGATGCATTTAAATACAGGTATGGCAAGCCACTTTCACCTCTCCTTCGGGTAGTGTTACATGAACGGCTGAAGTATGCTCAAAACGAGGTGAAAGACCTCTACATATGTATCTTAAAACAGTGAGATAATGTGTTGGAAAAAAAAAGATTATCAAAATAAGATAAACAATTGAGTCTAGCGGATGCACTCATATGATGAAACGAAACCAGCATCAGAAGCTACCGAAATTTAGAAAAAAAAAATTAAACCACGCATCTCTTGAAAAAAAAAAAAAGACCCTTAACATTTATGACACCATACATTAATGAGGGTATAAGCAAACTGGGAAGAATTGCATGATAGCCTTATGATAATTAGATACTGAAAAAATCCACAATGAAATACCCTTATGCAAGGTTAATGAACCTAGCATGTGTTGGATGTTGCCAGAGCTCGTATGCAAAGCAGAGCAATATCTCAATCTCTTGTGTGCTTCTCAGTGACTTTCTGAATGCAGGTTAGTGACGTAAGGGAGACAGGGTGCAAAATGCAGAGCTCGACTGATAGACAGATGTTGGGGCGGAATTTAGGGATTTTTCCACACTCTTCGCTCGCCTCCAAAATGCACTCAGCATAATGATCGGTTTGATTGCAACAATCTATAACTTGTGAATGTGGCTGCGCTAAAAAGGTAAGGAAATACCCCAGATAGCAATAACACCAACTCTCTGTATAGACAGCAGCAGTGTTATAGTGTTACGGCAGACTGCACTATGAAATCTGGAAACAGTAGAGTTCAGTAGAAATCGTTATTATTTTCATGATTTCACCATCTGACTGTTCATAATCTGAAAGAAAACCTTCCGAACGATATTGTTGACACCCATACACACACGCGCGCGCGCACACACACACATACAGCTATCTAGCCATCGTGGAGCACTCACCGATTTCTAATGAGCAAGTCCCCATCCCCAGGAGTCGGAACTGGAGCGATTTGCAAGGAAACAGCGTCCCTGAAATTTTGGCTTAGTCTCGTCACGACAAGCTTTTTCATGGAGCTAGGTATCGAGGAACCTTTAAAATCCATGAAGTGGGTGGAGTAGGAGAGGTCTATTATGGAACGGCGTGGGACTGCTACAAAATGCGATCCAAAAACAGCTTTTCTCACACCGCGTCCCCCGCCGAGTGTTAGAAACACCTTCCTACTATAACTGGCTAAAAATGAGGTGGACATTGCACCGAGAGGGGGGAAGCAAGACAAAGTTCACGGACACTGGTTGTGCATTGGTTGCATTTAGCTGGCTGCCTCTAGTTACACGGAGGTTTTAGGTTTTTTATTTTATTTAAGTTGGAACACTGCTTCTCATACAGATTATTGACTCAAATCGTATTATTATAAACAACTATTAAATGTATGGATACTCGCAGTTCACGGCAGTGAAGGCTACAACCTCTGTCACAACGAACTTGCTTTATGGAGTCCCTCCCTTTCCTGTGCGAAGGTTCACTTCCTAGTAAGGTGAAACGAATCAATCTGTAGTTTCAAACATCCTTCAACAAGGGTGGATATGGGACAGCAGAATTGCTTGGGAAGTATCGTTGGAGCACACTGAATTAATAGTGGACATTTTAAAAGTACAGATAGTCCGCGTGTATGTATTAGTTTATATATAGGACAACAATTATACAAAAAACCTTCCCCGAGCACAGCAGTCAGGTCCACGCAGCGTCGAGGATCCACAGATATTTTTACAGACCAATCCACACACATTTCTAAGCTTGCGGCTTCGTTGACCGGACAATTCAAAGTGCTGTGTGAGACTAGGTTACATGGAGAAGGAAAACACAATGTTAGACACATTAATGAAAACTAAGAAACGTAACTACTGTTATTAAACACTTTTAAATGTGTGTGGGGGGTAGTCTTCGCACTAAGCTTTTATCAACATAAAGCTACTAACATTGTGTGGGATAAGTGAAAGGCTAGTTATCTACCTCACACGTACACTTGACACTTGCACTTGAACGTGTGGTATAATTCAAGAATAACAAGGTAAACGTATCACATTCTCACATTAAGTTAACTTTGGCCAAGGTGTTTATTATTATTATTATTATTATCATCATAATCAATAGTGTAACGGTTCATGTTCCTTATATGGACAGGTTTTAAAGCGGCTCTGACGTTTCCAAGAATCGTTTTCCACACCAGTGATCCAAGGCTTCCTTTGTCAAGTCGTTCAGTTATAGGGAAAAAAAAAAGACAATTAAAAAGATTGACAGGTAGGCTTTACTGTCAGGGTGACGCTAGCAGCGAGGGGAGGAGTAAACGTGAAGCAGGAACAGCAACTCGATGTGTCTGTCTATCAGTTGAGACTGTCTGAAAACGCTTCTGGATCCCGAGCGTGCGTTACACTATTCGCCAAGTAGACGAGACCCCGGTCCACTCCCTGGAGTTTAAGCGAAGAGAAATTAGTTCATGTCGATATCAGGGCGAGAGTGTATGTGAGCGCATTGTTTGTTTCTCTCAGTTGCAGGCGTCGCACCACATCAAGCGCCCGCCTGCGCTTCAGATCAGCAGCGAAAATTATTTTTATGACTCTACGCCGAGCTACCCCACTCGCGGGAGGGGAGACAGAAAGTATTCACTGACGGCGAAGCTTCTTGAGGTGGCGTAGTGACTGACTGACATTAACCATCTAAATGCCTAAATGATCTTTCCTCTTGCCTTTCTTTCGATTTCAGAGGGGCAGCTTAAGGAGCGCTGGCACGGAAATACAATTTAAAAAGGTGTTCGATCGCTCTGGACGTGTTATCTTGCGTTAAAAAATCTGGGAAGAAGACGCTGCAAAGTATCACCGAAAGATCGTGATCTTTCCGATGGAAGCTGGGGGAGTGACTGAAAGTCAGCCTCGATGCCTGCCTCTCTTTTCTGCCATAAACTGATGTGCGGAGATGGTCCTTGATCAACATGCGAGGAGTTGGCGAAATTCATACGTCGTAGTGCTATCGCAGGGGCTTTTTATGTCGTTTTTCTTTTATTTTTTATTTTACCAATAGATATCATTCATAAAGGGACAAATTAAGCCTTGTTATTTCTGCGCTAGACTTCAGTTCAATTGAAGGAGTGAATTAACAACCGCATCACGAAAAGGAGTCCGATAGATCGAATAAAAGGCACTTAAAGAAACATTCAGAAAAAAATCAAGATTTTTTGTATTGTTTTCCACTCTTGATTGACCTTTAGTTTGGTTCCTGCATGAAAAGTCCCGTGGAAAGTCAAGGAAAGCAGTATGCCGCGGAGAAAGCAACAAGAACCGAGGCGATCCGCAGGTAAACCGAACAAACACATTTGGGGTAGCCTATTTCGTATTCTGACAAGCTTTACACAACTGGATGTCTTAATCACAAATTTGAATACTGTTACTGGCTAAATGCATGATTTAGTCATAGACCAGGGCGTATCGATGAAGGGAGAAATACCATTGTCTTTTGTTGAAATACATTCCAAATATTATAAATACATTCATTTAGAAACTGGGTGGGTAAAAGAGATTCTCTATTTGCCAATTTATTCTACAAACCGGAGCTTATGTTTCGAATGTTGGAGTACGCACACTCACAATTCTTTATGGTTTAATAATGGTTAGATGCACGTGTTTTTGCACATTTTGTACGCACTGTATATGTACGTTGTACATAATGATAGTAGCTTTCAGTTAACTGTGCAAATGAAAAGCTACAGCAGGAATGGAGGGCATTTCGGTTCATTGCGGTGTTAAATACAGAGTAAAAATAAATCACAGAATTAGAGAGAGTGGGGGAGAGGGAGAGAGAGAAAGAAAAACTAAGCGAAAACTGGCAGGGTCTGGATTTCTGTTTTATTAGAGGATTGCCATCCTTGATTTGATGCGTGATTGATCGCCTGTCATGTGGCGGCCTTTGATCTATTCATCCCTGATAAACATCAATAAATCACTCACCATGGAAACACACATGCTCTTGACAGCTGTAGCCGCTCAAAGGACAACTTTTTTCCCCGTCGTCTAAAAAAGAGAGAGGGGGAGAAAAAAAGTTTTAAGGGAGGAATATCCTTATCTCACAATCCAAAAGAGAGAGAGAATGAAAGAGACAGAGGGCTGGGAATGACCAAGCTTGTAAGGATCAAGGAAGTATCTAAATTTCAATTATTGAGGGCATGTGAATTTTATCAGAGATTTAGGCTATGCATTTCGGATCTTAAGTGTGTCCATTCACCTGTCTTCAAGTGTGTGACGTTCATTTACATTTTCACATAAGTGAAAATATAAGTTAATATATAGTTTTCACATTGCAATATAAAATGTGAATGGCAATATTGATAACTAGGTTTTAAGTCTAGGCAAACAAGGTAACAAGGTTGAGGTCTAGCGATTTGGACTTAAGAGGTTTTTTTTTCCCCAACTCTCAACAAATGTAAATGACTGACAGGGATTTCTACCTCTGTGCTAATGAGGCTCTCTCTTTGAAGTTAGGCCTTAACAACTGCAGCGAACAAAAGACAGTTCTAGAATTTTAAACAGATTTTGAAATATGAGGTGCAAAGCAGACTAAACAGGAGTCAAGGCACAGAAGTCTTTGAACTCTACGGGTTTATAATTTTTAATACTCATTGGCCACGGATAGTGTGAACCGAGTGTGAACAGAATTCAAGTGCTATGTTTTTGTTCTTACACTCTGTTAAAATGTGTCAGCCAGTTAAAAAAAAACAAACAAACAAAAAAAACCCAAATAAATAAATAACCGTAGAAAAAGAAAAATGGTCGCGCTGCTTCTAGCTCTTACCCTCTGAAAATGGTTTTACCATGTTTTTTCTGTTCGTAAAATCCAGGGAAGTTGACAGAAGCATGATGGTGCATGGTAATCTGTCCTGGCACCCCAAACACAAAAAAACAAGCCATCAAGGCGACTTTTGCCCCAGCCCCCACACCCCCATCAATATTGATTTAATTGTCTCTCTTTTGACAGGCATATACTTCATTGGCTTTAATGGTCAATCAAAGGCTGGCAGACGCAGCGCTCCCATTCTTTACCCTACACGACATTTGGCATTCTTTATCAAAACACTGCAATAAGTGACGTCTGAAAAGGGCCCACGGAACTGACTCGTCTGCTTTTAAAGATTAAAAAAACAAGTCTGGGGAGCGCCATACAGAAGCAGGTGAAATGCTTGGGGTGGTGGTGGAGGGGCGTCTAAGAGAATAGGTGACATTGAGGGCCGGGATGAGTCAGAAAATACAAGTCACTCGGATCAAATCCGAGTGCCACCCCTAGAGGAACAAGCCAAGGGACCTTTGAGTTTATAACGGGTCTGTGTTTGCAGAGGTGGTGCAGAGGTGAGGCCGTTCCACTGAGCAACGGTGGCGCCTCTGTGCAGTGCACACAGTTTATTGGATTTGTTTATTTTATTTTAGCGGTGCATCCAGATCTGTGGCGGATACACGCAGTTGAAATTCTGTTGCGTGTGTGTTAGGTCGTCATTTGAGTGTCCCTGGCTGTTGTGTGTTACGGTCGTTTGTTTTTGAGCAGAAGCTTTTTTTTCCCCGAATGGGCCTTTCGGGCTGAATATTTGCTCCTCACCGGGGTCAAAACAATGCGAGAGCCTGTGCTGCCCCCCCCCCCGTACGTGTGTCTGTCTGTAAGCTGGACATTTGGCAGGGAGCATACTGGCTGATTTGCAGCAGAGTGACGGTAGCTCAATTTGATGAGGACAGGAAAAGAGAAGGAAAAAAAAAAAAAAAAAGAAAGTCGTCTTTCGTTAATCCCGACTCTGCCTCTCGAGTCATTGGAGAGAACGACCCCTTCCTGGCGAGGAGGCTTCTTAATTATCAGAGAAAAAGGTAAAGTCGTTTTGCTGGCTTCATTAGGAGGCCCCTAATTATCTGTAAACCTGATGGATTCGTGACAGGCCTAACGATTAATGCTGACAAATTCAGTAAGGTGTCAAGTTCGCAGCTGCTTTGATGTAATCAACTTGATATTATACAGTCCCCGTTGCCCGTAGTGCAGTATTAACTCAATTTGCTGGTGCAGGTGACAAATGGACTTTGCTACCTGACTAATCATGTCACCGAGACAATGCTGCCTAATGACCTCGGTAATCCGTGCTTTTAACGGCGCAGAAAAGCAGAGACCCAGAGAACAAAATAAGATGAGGCATCACATATTATTCCCCCTGCTCTCCATGGCCATGCATTTTCTTGCCGATTTTATATAAATGTAGTTGCAGCTATGATGTTGCATGCAAGAAATATATTAAATATTCGAATGTACTTTTAAACTAAGTATTCTGCTATACAGAAATCAAGCACAACAAGCATGACATTGTCACAAAATTCAAGCATTTTTTATTTATGCAAATTGCATCCTATGCAAAACTCAAATGTTTGCGTTACCTAGATGTAGTATTTTTTTCAACAGGCCTGATAGTTTGTCCTTGCAAATTTGCTTCAACATGACACAATGGAGTAAAAAAATTCATCACTAAGATAAGGTAGGGTACAACTTTTTTTGATTATGAAGCACATCAGAGACATGAAAATTGATTTTCTCCATTGATTTTTATGACTCACATGGAGAAAAACATTCATTTGGAGTTGTGAACTACGCTGATGACCCCAAATTCACTGCTCTGAATCCCCAGGGTAGCTAAGATTACACAGCGACCTTTGAGTTGGTTTGTTGGTGGTGCCGTTACATGATATTCCTAACTGTAAGTAATCACCTAGCTTGGAATCATGTATAAAACCTTTAATTACATGCCAGCGAACCACATATAGAGAGGAAGTTTCCGGCATTTTTCCCTGTGGAAACGAACAAATTAGAGTAATGCGGCTTTTGTGCAGGCCTGTCGAGCCTTAGGTTGAATTTGTGTTTTTTGTCGGCGTTTCATCTTCTACATTGTGACAAAGTTATAGCGTTGTGTTTTTTTTTTTTTTTTGTGAACATTCAACAATGGTTTTAATAGATAGAAACTGGTGGTATATATAACACCTAAGAAAACCGCAGTTGTTTCACTGCAGTCACTTCTATCTTTGTTTTGAGAATACATATCAAAACAGGAGAGGTCACGTTTCGGTAGCCATAGAACGTCCGCCGAGGCCTGCAGATGGTACTGTTATTTATCACCACCTTGCTTTTGCGTCCTCTTCCCCATAGCCATTTCAGAAGTGTGAGGTGGAGCGAGCAAGCAGTTAATTTCCTTTTCACACAGTATCAGAAATTTTTTGCTGGCGTAGCATTTAGTCACATAATAAGGATGGGACAGCGAGAGAATGGGAACGCTTTCGCGGGAGAATGCGTGGACTTGTGAGATCAAACGATCCCGCGAATGGCGCCGAGCCGGAGCCGTTAGCAGATTGAAGCGTTCCTGTGTCTCTGCCTACAGCGGGTCTCAGAGTGCTCAATGCCTGCATCTACAGAATCCTTTCGGCATTTAGACACACTCTTAAGCCCGCCTGAAAACAAGGGTAGTCCTACTTTTTTAATGAGTGCATGTGAGCTATTCTAAATATGATCAACATTTTAATGATTCAGTTTATAATCATTAGACGTAGTGGTTTTAAAGTTTTCTTTTCTTCATTTTTTTTTTTTTACTTATTTTTTTTTTCTGAAAATTTTCTCTTGAAATACCGTCTCAGAAAATAACCCCGTTTGTGTGTGGTAACAGTAGCCCCTCTTTTGTGTGTAGGGTATGCTAATTGTGGTGCTTGTATCATTAACAGGTGACATTGATCAGTTTAGTCGATAGTCAGGTTTGTTCTCATAGTGTAAAACTAATAGCTGAATTTGCATTTGGGAATTGCGCCAGTTGCCTATTGGAAATCAAAGAGCAGGCATGCACCTCTCTCCCCTTAATGCAAGTCCCATAACCTCTGCGCTGCATTTGGGGGGGGGGGTTGGGGGGGACAAATGAAGAACGAACAGTGGCTTTATGGGGCAGAATAGATCTAAATGAAAACATGCTCTTCATTTTCACCGTTTTGTTGTCCGTGTGGGGAGTGTCGTGCTCTCGTGGGGACTGAGCACAGTAGCGTAGGGCTATGGTGAAAAATGGCTCTGGCTTAAATGAGGGGTTTATTCGATCAGGACCGCTTCCAGTTTGACGTAAAACCTAGTAAACCAAGAAAAGCCTTTGCTGTCTACACATTCGCACAAACACTGACCCCCCCTTCCTCACACACACACACACACACACACACACACACACTGTACACGCACTTGCACTCGCTCACCCACACACACTCTCCTCTCTCTTACATGTTTGCCTATGCCTGGTCATTCTCTCTAAGCTGCCCCCAGGGCTGCTGCCATCAGTAGCGTGCCACCATTTCTCCCAGCTTCACACAGGAGAGGCAAACAAACAAACACAAAAAAAGCAGCTAGCATGCCACAGTGGGAGGTCAGGGTGGGGGCGGTGGAGGATGATGGGAAATCACATCGTCCGAGTAGCCAGATGTGTGTGTGTGTTTTTTTTTTTTTTTTCCCTCTTCTCTTCTCGGTAGTAGATTTTCTTAACCAATTTCCCTCAATGACTCAGGGAACAAACAAAGATTTGAAAAAAAAGACCCACAGCCTCCTGAGGTATTCAGTAGGGCATATGACTGCGTTATGTGGTTGTGGTGAACTGTGGGGTTGGCTTTTCCCCTGTGCAAAGTCAGGTTTTTTTTTCGGTGTCCGATTCACAGATGAGTCCTGATGTCAACAGATAACCACAGAAACTGTGTCGCCGGACCGCGCTGCTCAATTTACACTGACCTCGTTTTACTGTCAGATGTAGATTTTTTTTCACTGTTTTTTGATTGTTTTGTTCTAGAAAAAATCCTACCACTTCCTTCCATAAAGAAAACAGGATGAATGCAAATGCTGCAGCATCACTGTTATCAGTCATTTGTTTTGCCGTATTACAGTAATACAGGAAGTCATTTGATCATTTATTTATATTGTCAAAATAAGACACTAATGCTCCAGTGACAATTAGATCACAATCCTTTTATTTATCTTATTTTAATTGGATTCATTAGAATGTACAAATGTACTCCTTGAATTACAATATGGAATGGGTTTTCTTTTTTTTTTTTTTGATTACCATCATATTTGCAAAAGCAGCTGTATAGAGTTGGAACAAGGATTGAAGACCAAAATTTAACACGCTCCATTCATGAATTAAAGATGAGCAATTACTGAATATTTTGTTTAATAAGTCTGCTAATTCCCCAGCACCTAAAACACATCATTTAATGTAGCTATCACGTTAGTCGGGAGCGATGAACATGAAACAATAGGCGCGTCCTTTGATGTCGGCACGCAAATAAACAAGCAACAGCAACAACCGCAAGACAGGGAACGACATATCCTGGGACCAAAACTCACTCCTCCCCTCCTTCGCGTTCCATGTTGTCTGTGTGGTTGCAGTCGCAACGATGTCAAACGAGAAGAGAAAATAGGGGAAGGGGAAAAACGAAAGCCGATAACTTCAGGGACTTTTTTCCTTTTCACTTTCACTCCCTTATAGAAAACCGTAGGTAGATTAGACGCTGGGAAGGGGGCTTGGGGAGGAGGGAGTAGGTTGGGTGGGGGGTGGGGGGGGGGCTGTTGGTGGGAAGGATATTAAAACTGACAGATGACCAGGACGAGGGACAAATTCTCCTGCAGCAGCTGTGACTTGAGCCATTATCTTGACAGGTGTCAATTAAGAATTACTGCCTGCTGGAGTCATCTTTCCAGCCCAGCTGTCTGCAGCGCGAAAGAAATAACACTTTACCCTTGTCACTTTGTTAGTTCTTAGCTATAGCCCCCGAAATAAGCGCCGGTGCGCTAATCGATAAGCGGTGTATTAGCAATTATTTTGCACGTTGATTTATGAAGGGGAATGACTCCCGACCGTGCTGTTATTAGCCTCTGATTAGATGTGCCCGCGCCCTTCGGTCGCCGGGTGGATGTATGTTCCCTGGGAGGCCGAGGGGGTCCAGAACAATCTCCTGCCAGATTCCGCCGGCGCTCTCGGCCGCTCCATCACGGTGCGCCGCTAACGAGACAGGCCTCCCTTGTCCGAGAGGGGGGCAGGCCCCTCACATCTACCGGGGCGGTGTGGCGCACAGAGCTAGAGAGTGGAGGAAACAGTGTTCAGCTCGGGGACGAACCTCTGGTATACAGTTTAGTTTTGAAAAACAAAAAAAAAGAAAGAAAGGTTGAGGGTAGGGGTTATGGGGGGAGTGGTGCTTGTGAAAGAGAGAAAGGCAACAGTATTGTTGAATTGCCCTTGGATGCCAGGATGGAAATAGCCCTTCTTTGAAGCAGTTGATGCGCTGTGTCACTGTGCGTCTGTGTATAAATGTGCAATTTCAGTGATCCGTCAACAACAGAATACATATCTACACCTGCAAAACTTCACGCACTTTTTTTTTTTTTAAGAAGGTCATTTACTTTCCATGCAGTCAATATAAAATACGCAAAAGTGGAATACTTTGAATTTGTATGTGCGGCAGGTGTTTTGAACATTTTTTTAGCGTTGTAATGTGAGAGTGATTGTGCTTTTAAAAAGAGGATGTTGCAAAAATTTGAGGAAAAATTAAATGAATTTATGACCTGAAACAGAACCAAAGTCAGCTATCACGAGTTACTTCCTACTGTATTTAGAAGTAAAGCCCATTCAAGTTACAGTGCACTGAACCTTGTTATGTACTGCGTTTTATGTCTTTATATCTGTGGCACAGGAAAAATGATGCGCCTTCCAGAGCCATCACACCTTTGTATGACTCAGATGCATAGCCTGTAAGGTTTACCTTTGGAACGGTCGCACCACATGCATAGGATAACTTTTGCTTTTTGCATTGCATTCTAAAAAGATTCTTTCAATAGGTCTCTGTTTAATTTCTGGAAGGGAAGAGATGGTCTCTTTGATGGATCTGTCTTCCACCTTGGCACGGACCTGTTTGGGAATTCCCGAGCAGCTCGACATAAGTCATAACAGTTGGGAGTGCGTTTTCTACTTTTGTTGTTCTTTTGGACGTATCAAAATGTTCTTACGTTTCTGCTCAGGAAACGAAAGAGCTGGAATTGGAAGTAGAGTGATGTTTTTTTTTTTTTTTTTGCAAGGGTGGCGATGGGGCTGATTTCTTTTGTCATCTGAAAATGTCAACAGCTTGCCTTCACCACTGAATGACAGTGGAGAAAAAGGGGTGTAGGGGTGTAGGGCGCCATTAATTTGTGACCAGTTTTTAAGTAACTGGTAACTTTCTGAAAAGCAACAAATGTTTTTTTTTTTTCTTTCTTCCCAATAAAATGTCGACAAAATGTTTTGGATTGTCTACAGAGGAAGCTGTTGCGCGTTGCCCCAAGCATTAGTGTGGAACGCTTTCTGTCTCTCCTTCTCTCCTTCTGTCTTTCCTTCCCTCTCTCTCAGCCTCTGTAATCTTACAGCTAATCTTCTATGTTTGAACTTGGATAGCTCTGGAAAGTGTAAAATTAGCAGAATTATCCCGTGCTTTGAATGCATGCCTCCCCTGAACACCCTGAAATTTAGCCATACATCTGTACACAAAGCTTTCCTGAGATTTTCCTGCATATATAAAAGGAAAAAAGGTTCTGTCATTTCATTTGTTCAGACGTAAATTAAGCACAGTGCACGAGTCGAGTAATGTTCTACCTTGGTTTCTTAAGTTAGCGATATCTACTGTAGATGTTTACCACCACCTCAGCAAATCGGAGGGAAAATTACATGATTTTCATCACTTACAAACTTCTACGTCTACGTGTCGGCTGCAGCCCCCGGGCCTGCTGTGGGAATTTCAATAAAAACACAAAAACGAAACAAAGCTGGGGGGTGGGGAGAAAGTCTCCCAAACTGTCTCCGCCCCGTGTTCCTTGCTGACCTGTGTGCAAGGGATGGCTCATTTGTTATCTCTGTTGCAAACGTGAGAGAAATATTTCCCTGCCTATGTAATGACATGTTGGCGGCGTTGAGGGAGGGAACGAGCGAGCTCATGTAACTGGACATGGTGGGTGGAGTGCTCTGGGGAAATGCTTTGCGTGATGAGCTTTCACTTCTGTGCCTGTCATAATAGTATTACTATTCATTTCATAATATTTTTCAAATAAATCATTAATGTCTATCTCTCTATCTATCTATCTACCTACCTATCTATTTAGCATACATACATGCATACATAGATACATATACATATAAAAATTAGACAAAACCATATGACTGAGGCCGTCTTGAAAGCATTGTTTTAGTAATTTACTGCGATAAGATCTAATGATCAAATTTTCTTTTTTTATGTCGATCATTATAGTTATTTTCACAGTATATAGCAGGGGGAAATCTCTTACTCTGAAAATTGGAATGAAAAGTAGCATATAGGAAGTGATGGTGACGGTAGATGGTAAGTTCTCCTCCTTAACCCCGAGTTTAAGTTTCACTCATCCTGTGTTTGTACGCTGCAGCTTAACCTGCTTTGAACAGGGAGAGATGAAGAACACCCGGATCAAAGGCGCACGGAACCGTCAAACCTAAATCTCAAATGGCCGCGCGTACATCACAGTATTACAGCGAGGTTTCAGAATGAAGCTGCATCGCAGATCTGTCCTTTGGTTCCTGCGAATCTCCGCTCTGAATCAGCGGGCTGGGCGAGCGGGCAGTTTCTCTGTCTCTCGCGGGTCAAACTAGTGTGTGACGGGACTGTCAGGCTCGACCCTTTGCTATACCCAGGCAAATAATCCCGGGCCAGTATCAGACTTTCTTATTTGTTTGTGCCTGTAATAAAAAAATGCATTGTGCAAAATGGGAAAATGAGATGGGGGACAGAAGCTAGATGAATCCCGGGATTAAATATTAACTCCACGCAGAAGACATGAGGCACTAGTTTACATATTGCCTGTGCAGAGGGAAGCAAAGTATCACTGTTGTTGTCGGTTAGTAACTTTAGGTATCTTGTCAAAATATTGAAAATGATCATGAGCTATTTTGAATGACTTGAGTGGGAGCTGTTTTGTAT
Organism: Megalops cyprinoides; assembly: GCF_013368585.1. NCBI lineage: Eukaryota > Metazoa > Chordata > Actinopteri > Elopiformes > Megalopidae > Megalops > Megalops cyprinoides. The sequence continues at coordinate 27,376,142 of NC_050592.1, forward strand.
TTTTTTTGGGAGTGTTGTTAAAGGCCTGTAGGTTGTGGAAGAAGTTTGCTGTTTTGTTTGTTGCAGTGGAGGTGGTGTACATGCATGCTCGCGTGTCTGACTGAGGGAGCCGTTGTGATCGAGGCAGGGGGTTGTAACAGGACTGCGGAGCGTCCTTTAAACATGTTACAGTGTGGAAGCTTGCCTGTTCTTCTTTCGCTAGGGAAGTAGGCTACCTGGCAACAGAGATTAGCGAAGGTGTAGAGGGGTTATGATGGCTGCAGTCCTAATGTTGGTCTTTTCATATGAAGACTCTCATTCACAATGGCGGTTTGTCTGACAGGGTAGGACATCTTGAATTTGGTGACCTGTGTTGCATAATCTCTTAAAAAAAATTATTTATGAAAGAGGCCTTGATGTGCATTTTTTTTGTTTAGTTTTTCTGAAGTCATTTTTCCTGCGTGATTAGAAATGCCTGCATAGAACCACCAAATGGTAACAAGGCCCTCTCTGTTCGAAGCCATGAAGAGATCAGGTTTATTTATGAAATTTGGCAGAAGGAAACGTTTTGGCGCCTAATAAAATAACTTGCAGCATTTCAATGTGTGTGTGTGTGTGTGTGTGTGTGTGTGTGTGTGTGTGTGTGTGAGATTGTGTGTACATACAAAAATGTACATGTGTATGCATGTGTGTGTGTGTGTGTGTGTGTGAGAGATTGTGTGTACATACAAAAATGTACATGTGTATGCGTGTGTGTGTGTGTGTGTGTGTGTGTGTGTGTGTGTGTGTATCCATGAGTGTTTTACTACATTTAGTCCTCTTCCTTCAGTCAGCCCTGGGTCATGAAGATGGTAAAAATGTGCACCAATTCATCTAACGTGGGGGTTGGTGGGTCGGTGTGTGGGAGGGAGGGGGGGGGGGGTTTGGGGGCGGAGCGCAGGAACATCGCAAAAACCCACCATCCTGTGACTAAACACACCCCTTTTATGGCGTGTTGGTGCTAATAAAGGGGCTGCTTATTAGCAAGGCAGAGACCACGGCGCGGAGGAGGTCAGCTGTGACTGCCACTCATCAGTCACTCGTAATGATACTGTTCTCCTGCTTTCCAAGGGCTTCGGAGCAGAGTGCAGACCGAGCGGGGTCATCCAGAGTTCACGACCCCCAGGTGGCGGTTCCTCTCGCCCCCGATCCTCAAGGCCCCGGATCTTGCTTGTTTTCCTTTCTCCTCGTCCCTCCGCTTGTCTATTTGTCAAATGCCGTTTATCTTTCTGCGGCAAAACGACACCACCAAACATTGTTTTTTATTGCAGATGGAGATTCTCTAATGGTGATTTAAAGATGTGGACGCTGTTGTTTTGTTACAAAAGTAGAATATTCTACTCTGAAATGCAGGGTATTTTTCTTCTATTCTGATGCATTTATTTGCTGCTGTGTTTTATCAAGAACTTGTGAAGTTAATGTTTAGTAAATGAATACAAGGGAAAAAAATAGTTTTTGTTAAAAAAAAGCAAGCACACAGGTCTTAACCATTAAGCCTTTTTTCCGTATCTCTCAGTCACTTTTTCTTGACAGTTTGGTTTGTCACACAGGGACGTGTTTATAAATTCATTATTTTGTTACATCAAGGAAGTTCATTAACAGCTACTCTGCAGATGTCCTTCCTATAACTCTTCGCTTGGTCCTTGTTATTTTTCAGGCAGTATCAAGTGGACTTTACTTCTCTCTCTCTCTCTCTCTCTCTCTCTCTCTAAAAGCATATATATATATTTACAAGAGTAGCAGAATTATACGTTGATGATCGATAAAGTTAACTTCAGTGACCCTCCTCCCCTCTCCTCCTGCTAAAGTTGCCTGTCTCCATAGCAACCCGGTGTTAACTCTTCGTGCCAGAGGGCCCAGTGGGCCGTCCTGTTGTATAACTGCACGCGTATGCTTGTGTGTGTGCGTTTGAGTGAGTGTTAGAGATCTTGGAGTGTCGTGGCGTTTATCGGTCTTGCTTCTGTCACTTGTCTGTGTATTTACTTTTTAATTCATTTCCCAAAAGGCATCGCACATGCAGATATTCTTGCGCAACCTCTGAGGCAGAGACGTGCCTTCTGAGAAATGATATCTGACACAGATGATCCAGTGATGGATGTTTCAGGCGTCATGTCTCAGATCTCCGATAAGCAACTGTTCCTGGAAGAAAAGGGGGGAGGAAGCGATTTGGAGAGAAGACAAAGTGTTGATTGGAGAAAAGAACTCTTTTCAGTGCAGTTTCAGGTCTTGTGTTTTTTGTCTGGGCAGTTTAGTGGCTGAAGGGGTTGATGATACACTCTGATAGGCTGGCCAGTGTTTTTTGAAGGGCGGGGGGGCTCACAGCTTTCAGCAGGGGTGCTCTCATTGGTTGCTACCCTCGACAGCCCAGTTCTGGGAACCATCAACCAACGAAACACAAAATAACGTTCAGTATCCCCACCTCCCCCCCCATGCACCAATTTTGGGACACAGTTGGAGAGACAAAGGAAGTGATTTTTTGGGGGTTTCTCTGTCTTTTATTTCTGTCAACATGAGTTTTATTTTTTGCTTTTTTGATGCAGTCAGTGGTGGCCGTGAGAGAGATCCGATATTTGGGAGAAGTCCTTGAGGAGGAAGAGTTGGAAGGGAGAAACGCAAAGAGTTTCATGTTGCTCCTGATGAAAGGGTGCTTTGGTTAACAGAGGCCCTGCTGGTTTGGCAAGCTGCATGGTGGTGGTGTCATTTCCTGAAAACTCCTGACTCTTTCTGAAGGGTTTAAATCACCTGTGCTCGGTTCTGACTCCCACCCTGGTGCTCTGTATGCTGTGTGTGTGAGTGAGACAGAACGAGAGAGAAATGGTGACTAGTGTGTGTGCTCTCTCCTTGTATTCTCTCTGCTCTGTGGCACAAGGAAGTGGTTGACAGTTTGGGGCAATTTCACAAAGAACATGCCTGTAAAACCTGAAGCTGCTGCCCTCCATCTTGATATATAGGCCGAATTTTTTTTTTTTTTTTTTTTGCTTCTTCAGTCTTTTTTCTTTTTTCTTGGTGGTCTTCTTTGTGCTCTTTTTGTCTTTGCATTTATAACATGTAAAATCTTAAGCTGGAGACGAAGAAGAATTAAAAACAAAAAAACAGCACCGCATGGTAAAGACCGTTAAAGGCCAAAAAAAAAAAGATAAATAAGGAGAGAGGGAGCAATAACTATGTAAGAAACCTAAATCCCTATATAAAGGGCACAGCCTCAGTCCCTGCCAAAAAAGTTGATTTCCTTTTTCAGTGGAGTCATACATCACCGGGCCTCCCAGCTGCAGTGTCATGGCCTGACAGAATGACATGTGTCATTTATCAAAGAGGCCAGGCCAGGCCTTGGGAAAGGCGCATGACAAAGCCTGAGAGAGTTCATTCCACACAGTCCCCTCCCACCCCCTTCTTGCCTCGCCTGTTGCCAAAAAAAAGGCCTGTAATGTTTTCTGTCTTCCCAACACCAATGCTCTGTTCTTTTTTTTAACCTCTCCTGTGCCGGACCCAACTCTCGCAGCTGTGTTTTACTGGCTTAGTCTTGAACTTCCCTGTTAACCCCCCCCCCGCATGTAATCCGTATGCTTTTTGTCTGCTTATACCTGCTGTTCTGAAACTATTTTAACGGTCTGCCTGAGCAAATCTCTCAGTTAAACATAGCTGAGGTCCCGTGAGTCTTAAAATGATACTACCCCGTATGCTACCGTACTGGTTCAAGGATCAACAGCCCCCTCTAGACGTATGCTCTCTTTACGCTAGTGGTTCAGCGCAATCCTGCAGCGGCTTCAGCGCTGTAATTCAAAAAGCCATTGAATTTACATTTTCAGCAGGGCTGCATGTAAAACTTTACATTTATTTACACTAACCCACGTGAAGCATTCGCACTGTATATGCTAGGTCTGCGCAACATACGCACGTGCAGTGGAATTATGGCCTAGGCTGCACACGCCAAGCGATAGAGAACAGTGGATATAATTAGGCACATTCTGTCATAATAAATACTTTACTGCTGAAATGATACCTGCTGTCAGATTTATTTTCATGCCTTTTACGAAGCAGTTTCGGTGTTTGACCAACTCCAGCCCCTGTCCAAGTGAGTTGGGCGGTAGGCTTGGAGATAGTTTGTGCCATCTGTTGATAAACAAAGGACTGTATTGCTCATGGGAGAAGTGTAGCAATGTCGTTTTTGTACAGACGTAAGACAGGCATTGCTCACTCTGGCGAGGAGCTCTCCCTAGTCGAACCACAATGTGCTCTGTCCTTAAGGTTGAAGTAAAGCAAATGTTACATTTTCTCATTTCTCACAAAACACATTGTTAATTTTATGGACTGCCAAATGTATTATGTTGTGAGCTCCTGGGGGCTTTTTATCTTTAATATCCAATATCCCTGCCAATTCCCCGCCCTAAAAGGATTTTAAGCAAAGCATAAGGCAGATTCATCATATGCTAAAGTATATAAAATTATTTAGCTATATGGCATATTTTGGTCTTGCTGAAATGTACAATTGTAAATATGCATTGGATTATATTAAACATATAGGGAAGAGTATGCTTTTTTCTAACATGGTTAAGTTTGCAAAATGCTCCAGCAATATACTTGCAGGTTTTTTTCTAAAGATTAATCTGCTTATATGGCTTTTTGGTTAAAAAAAAAAAGTTACATTTTTATTCAGCAGCAGACTCAGCGGCTGGTGCATAATTTTGTTCCTGAGGTAAGGGATAACACAGCAGGACGAGTTGCTAAAATCGGTATGCGAAGGTACATATTTAATAACTGATTTCAGACCTGGGGCATAGTGTGGTGGGTGACAGAGACAGAAGAAAGGAGGGGGTGAGAGAAAGAGGCTCCTAAGGGTTAGGCCTGGTGGTTTTATTTTTCTTCAACTTTCTTCCATGAAAGGATTCCGTGCATCATTAAGGGGAATATTCAATCTCGCCCCGCTGCAAGGAATTGGCATCGGCAGGTCAAAAATAGTTCAGCCCCGCGACGCCGCGCAAACGAGCAATGGCGGAGACGGCGCTTCTCTGCAACGCCAAAAGCCCACCCGCCTGCCCGCGTCACCTGGACGGGGCCTGCAGCTCGCCTCACCGTCGGCCCCGTTTCCCACGTGAAGAGGGACAAAGGGGAGAGAAAGGGAAGAGAAAAGGAGAGAGGGAGAGAAAGAGGGGGCTTTTAAAGCGGCCCCGATCTGCAGAGCAGGCAGCAGCAGGGCTACTTTAATGGTCTCTTTTCTCCCTTTTCTCTGTCTGGTGAGTGTCTCTCTCTCTCTCTCTCTCTTTCTCTCTCTCTCTCGCGGCCTCTTTGTGTGCTTCCCTCCGCCTCTCGCTCGCTCTCTCTCCGCGGCGGGAGAGGCCTCTTCATTTGTCTTCATAAGCCTAATTTATTTTTTTGCAGCCAGATGTGAGCTGACAGGCATCACTCAGAGGCGCCCCCCAAACCCCCCCTGCCACCCCTCCCGACCGTCAGGGGGTCAGGAAAACAGTCACGTCGCCCCATTTCACCGAATCCCCCATCAACATTATCGAAGATGGATGCGTCTTTAAAGCCGAGATTGATTGTGGATATCGGAGTTATGGTGTCATTTATCACGGCAAATATTATTCAGACAAGGGGACTGAACAAGGAGGTGTAACCCGAGAGCTCTTCTGGGTAGGGGCTGATTTGAAAGCGGCAAAAGTTTAATAGATGGAAGGGAGGGGGAACATTAAGAGAAAAAAATGTTCAGAAAACATTTTAGTACATTTTAGCGCATGATCAGTGGCAGTTTTTTTTATCCCCTCTCATTGTTAGGTTTTATGGCAGTGCCGTATCTTGAAGAGTCTCAGCCCTGTGAAATGTCGTCCTCTGTCCCGCAATTCCCCCCTCCTCCCAAAACGTTTCTATTGATCCCCAGTGACGTGACCCTCTTTGAAAGTCTTTCCTGTCTGCCGTTTGATTTACGGATTCATTAGTTCCTTTACACTCCCTGCTCTTTTGTCAGGGGTTTTTTTTGCGACCGTTAGGACGTTCGTGGTAACCTAAAACCCGTTTTGCTAGCGGACATTTTTTGTTTATATAATTGTTACCATTTTTTTCTTTTAGGTAGCCCTCATTTTTTTCTTCATTTCAAGAGGAGCTTTCTCTCCTTTTTTTCCTTAAACCCTCCAGTTTCCTGTGTAAAATCTCATTTCTTAAGACTTCAAGGCAACCAAAGATAAGTTGTAGACATTTTGGCTCTCTATTCTTGTCCTCTCAGGAGTAAAAATGTCATGCCGTGTTTTATTGTGCCCTTACTTTCGGCGAATGAAGTCCAACTGGCATTCAAATACATGTCGTTATTTAGCATAGTTTGGAGCAAACACTACAGGTTGTAAACTTGGAAGTTCAAAACTGCAGTGCAAGGATTCTGGGGTGGCATTCAAGGATTTTGCCTCACTGCTGTCTTGTTTTTTTTTTTTTTTTTTTACGATATGTATTCTGTTGTGTTCTGCTCAGGCCAAATTTTCAGCACCAAGTGAGTAAAAGTTATCCCACATATAAAGAGTTTTTAAAAAATCTGGTCTCTGTTCACGCATCTGGATTATTTTAATCATGCAGACATTAAAAGAAGAGAATAATCATACTTCCTTGTGGTACTTATGTCGTCATGATATGATGGAAATGGTTATAAATATAAAATTAATACCTGCCAGTGACGGATTTTATTATCCAGATATGCCAGGAATATTACTATCTCCCATAAAGGATTATTGCAAATTATGCTGAAAAAAAGAATATATTTTTCTCTCAAAATCCTTTTTCCCCTGTGTAGACGGGAACATTTGAAGCACTCTAAGTTGACGGGTTCTGTCACTGCTCAAATTGTGTGACAGCTGATTTGTGACAGGGCTTAAAAACCAGGGCCTAATCATTATATGAAAAAAGGGACACCCGCAAACACTGACTAGCTTGTTTTGGAGACCAGTGCTTCAGCTCCAAATTAAAAATCGATCGGATGTGACTTAGAAGTGTGTGGAGTTTTTTGATATGCAATAAATTTGTCATTTAATTATAAAGAGGAACATGTAGCGTACCTGTCCTGTATGAATTAGTGGCTGCAACAGGAACCTCCAGGTGGTCTAATTGTACTTGCTCATGAAAATTTGAAAATATTATTTTGTTAAAAAAGACAGGACATGAGAGTCTCCCACTGACCCCTCCCCTGTCCGTGTGTACTCAATCAAATGAAATCTTCTGTTGATGCATGCATTATACTCAAATGTAAAAGATTACATACAGTTATTCATTGGTTTAGCCAAGGTGCATATGCAACAGGAATTGTGTGTCTTACATTGTGTGCATGCGATCCAGGTGAGTGGCTGGATGTTAGCTGAAGCAACTGTGGTTGCAAGATATTTAAACCTTTCTCAAAGGCACAATGGCAGTTCCCCATCAGGGAATCAAACCTGCAGCTCCCACAAACCATATTCTCAAGCCATTATACCACACACAAGACTGTGGCCCCAGATGGAAAATAATTAAACGACGAAGAAAATAAAAGTACATAAGAAATTTTCTTATGTACTGATAACTAAATGTAAATGCGTACTGAATTGTAATGCTATTTTTTAGCATTTTCGCAGTAGAATAAAGTCTTAGATGCACTGGTCAGACAAAGGTGAGGGATATCGTACGTCCACCATGGTAGGCGTCTCGGGGTCTTTGCCGCTCACGGACACACCTAACGCCGCGGCTTGTTCTCGGGGGCGGCGAGAAGGAGAGAGAGTTGTAAAGACTGACGAAAAAAAGGTGTCAGAACGAAAACGTAAAACGTTCACTTTGGCCCCCTCAAATGTTCGCCGTGATTTGTAGCGCAGAAAGAGTTTTATGTGGTGCTGTAAAGTTGGAGGTGATTTGTAAGGATGGCCCCAATTCTCGGCGGCGGTGCGGAGTGGAAGTGCACTCGCGGGATAACTCGACACCGGGCAGTAACTGTCTCGGGTTGAAAGTGCACTGAAGTTATTTACCATCACCTGACTGTTTTATTGCAACCCTCCTCATCCCATGCGTGTCCTTTCGTTAGAATGCATGCAAATAGCACTAAGAGGCCATACGAGTAAGTAGCCATCGTTTTTTTGTTGGTCGCGTTTTCTGTATTTTAATCCAAGTGATTAAGTATCTGTCTGTTTTTATTTCAGAGCAGATGAAGTAATCAGAATCCACTTGTATCTGTACTCTCTTACTGTAAATGCTTACTGTTGCTTTTAAACAGAGAAATTTTGTTGTTTTCACTCGTGCGGCGTATGTTTTTTCTCTTCTGGGTGGTAAATCCCTGGCCATGTAGTGCGCTGTTGGACATCCACCTTTGACCCTGCCTTCACGCCTACAGATGGGCTGCAATAAGACAAACAAGAATTTAATACAATTATTCAAATGCTTATGTTTTTAAACATAAGTGCCTCTTTTTTAAATGATAGTGAGTGAAATTAGGCCGTTCCGGAGCGGTCCTGCTTCCTTTCGTCTCCGCTGCGGTTGTTTTTGGGGTGGCGTTTGGGGTGCTCGCCCGGTAGCTGGCCGCAGAGGAGGTGAGCTTGGCGAATGGCTGCCTGTTCCTGTGTGTGTGGCGCATTGCCCCTCGTGGCACACATGCCAATGGCCCTGTGAAATGAAGGGCGGACTGATGGGCGCACGGGAGGCCTGATTGATGGCTTATTGCAGACAACACAGCGAGACAGAAATGGTGAGGTCGTGTTCTTTGTTCCTCCCGCCTTCTCGCTCTCTCTCTCTCTCTCTCTCGCTCTCTCTCTCTCCCCTTTTCTCTCTTTCTCACCCATCATTCCTCCCACAGACATGGGAACAGATGTGGGGAAGGGGATTTCCCATTGTAGAAAAGCAAAATGAGAAATTTAGAAATATGCACTAAAAAGCTCTACTAATGTACTGCAGTATGAAGTATTACTATACTATAAACTAAATAAATACTACAAACCTGTTCTGTTTCAAGTTGTTTACTTACTTCTCTCAGTCTTTTCTCCTTTTTTCTCCACCCTTCCTCCTCATAGTTTTTGGGTAAACTTTGTGTAGTACTATGTGAACTTCTGTGATCCAGCAGTACTCTTTCCCTACTCTCACCCCTTAACCATATACACAACCACTTTTTTTTTTTTTAAGCTTGGCTGATTCTTAATTTTCACACCCGAACAGTGAATGTTTTTCCCAACGTGACGCTGCTTCTTTCCTTTTCACACGTTACTAGTATTTTGATGGGTTCCCATTGGGGTGTAATTACTCTTGATTAACAAATTGATATGTGTTTGTAATATGGAAATGGTTTTACTCCACAGCCACAGACCTGGTGTGCATCGATCATTTTCGGAGACAGTGCGGTTAGTGTGAGAATAAATCACTTTAAATGTCAGTATTGTGATTGCGCCAAAGTTTACTACAGCATACTTGGAATGACAAGAGCAAATCAAACTTGGTATGAAGTACAGCAGTGGTTACATACTGTCACAGTCAGGGGTGAGTCATACGATTGGGTTAACTGCTTGAGAACGTAAATATGAGTACTATTACAGATTATACCTTCATTTTACAAAAAAAGAATTGTTTTTTCTCATAATGGTTCAGGATGTAGTAGATGTACATATCCTGACTTCCAAGAAGAATGCACTGTGTTTAATGTTTTTAAACACTTGCACATCAAACCTAGAGAACGGTGCTTTGTAGTGATTGTTGGGTTTATAAAAAATACTGTTTTGTTTTGAAGCATGAAAGGATAATATATGCCTAATGAATTGCTGCTATTTGTCAGAGTGCTTCTTTAAGGGAACCGAAGCAGGGGGAAAAGGAAGCATAATAATAACAAAGGATTCAGTCAGCTTTGCGAGAAGCAAAACAGGTCGAGACAGACGAGCCTTAACTACCACATGCTCCCCACACCCATATTGCACTGTGTGTTACCTGTCAGTCTATCGCTGGCAACCAGATCGGGCGCTGTCAAGAGAGACTTTGAAAGAGACAGAGATGGATAGAGAGCAGCCGTTTTTCAAAAAAAAAAAAAAAAAAGGAAAAAAATGAACAAAGTAGTTGTCCGCCCATATCACCAGCCCGCAAACTTGTATACCTGTTGCTTGATCGTTCAACACGATATGCTTTGAGTAGGTCTGCTTCCTGCATTCCTAAGTTTGGACAGATTGATGAAAAATTATTAAAACATTTTGTCACCTAGATTTCATCTTTCCTTTTTTTTTCTTGACTGGTAAGGAAACTTGCAGGCCATGTGGAGCAGGGTGTCTTTGTGTACTGCACAGAACAGGGTTTGGGGGCTGCCTGTGGGACTAGTTTGTGTCTGGTCATTGATTAACGTTCGTGTGTAAAGAGAAGACTCCCTGAATGGTGGCCAGTCGGGAGACGGATGACCAGCACCATGGGGAGGTTAGGATTGGGGGTGTTCAATTACAGCAAGGAGGCCACTTGCAGCCTGGGTAGACACGGGGTTGATCAAGGTGCATTAGTGCGTGCGTGGCCAGTCACGCCCCTCTTTGTTTTTCATCCCTCTCTCTCTTTCTCTCTCTCTCTCCCCCTCTCTCTCTCTCTTTTCGTCTCCTTCCAAGCGTCTGAGTGAGGGTGATTTATGGTAATTATCCATCTTTGGGGTCATCTATTAACTCGCTGTTGCTAGGCGATGGAGCCAGCTGCAGTTCGTGTTGAGCTCAGCTGCAAAGTTGTCTGACAGGCGCTGCACACAGGTGAAGTTTTGGGTGAGGCGGTGAGGAAGGGGGATTTAAAGGGACAGGAAGTATCTTCTTTACTTTGCTGCATTTAAACCCTATAAGGCCCTGTCCACAGTGGAGTTTCACGTGTTAAACGTTCAAACGCAGCTGCGAACACTCTAACCCAGCCTGCGTTCCTCAGCTGACATGATTCACTCACAACTCTGTTAGCAGAGTGCTGGTAGAATACTCCACTATACCAACATGCTCAGCAAACAACCTGGCCCAACAAACTAGCTATATTTAGCTGACATCAGATTCTTGCTTTTATCAGCAGCTTATAATGTCAGTAACTGATCAGTGAAATAAATGGCTAGCTAATTTTTTTTTTGCATTTCTTCTCACTTATATCATTAACGGGTCCTGCATGTGCAACGACCGCTTGCACTGAACGGAAAATAAAAATGTTGCTAGCTAACAAGATAATCCATAGATTCAACCACATAACATAGCTACGAGCTTACAGATAATGCCTTACTAGTTAGCTACTACTCCTCTGTGTGATTGTATTTGTTCACACATGCCTCCTGCTTCATGATTGAGCACTGTGGCACTCTGGGACAGAAATGGGAGTTAACTAACCCTTGTTAGATTCTTAACCCAGTTTAGACATTCATTCATGGAAAAATCAAAATTTTTGAATGTTTGTCAAACACAACGGTTTTAGTGTAGACAGGCCCGTAGTTCCTTTATAGATGTGTGTGAAAAAATGCTTCATCTCTTGTGAAGAACTCTGACCTCAGACTCATTTTACTCTCAGCACATGGTCTTGAAACAAATGAAGTGAGAAAGGGAATAAAAAAGCTCTGGCATGCCAGTATTCCCACAGTGAAATGTCTAGGTGTTCCTGGAACTTTGCACATGATTTCAAACTTTCTCTGAAATTTGAGAGCTCAGGAGTTTGACCAAACGTGCCTAGTTACTTCTAGTGTGTCTCATTTTATTCTGGATGTAAATTACCTTGGGTCAGTGCGCGGTTGTGAATCTTTTTAATTAGTGAGAATTAAGAGTCAACACTCTCCCTCTCCTCACTGTACTGGTTTAATGAGGAAGAGGTGTTTGGGGCTTTTTTTATTGATACATTCTGAAATCTCAGTGGGAGAAGTACAGAGAAAATGAGTACGTGATTCTGGCAAATCCTGTAAATGAATTCAGAATTCCAGCACACTCCTATGCTTCAAATTACATGCATTTTCTTACAGTTTGGACAGGGCTGCATGCAGACATTTCAGGTCAAGGACTTTTGTCAGAGCATGGCAACAGACAGGGGTCAGACCCTAAGTGTGGTGGGAACTCTGGACCTCCTGCTTAGTGCAGGTCCGTGTCCACTCTGAGGAGACTTTTTCCCCAAACCTCATTTTCCATCAAGATACTTATGCTCTCATGTAAAAAGGGACAGAAATTCTAGAAAATGTACAAAGACGGGCAACAAAACTAGTCCCGGGTTTTAAACAGATGACATATATAAAAGAGACTTAATGCGCTTAAATGCTTTAGTCTCATTTAAAGCGGATGGAGTTGGAGGTTAAGTGAACAATTTAAAATCTTGGTAGGGATTAATAAGGTGAGCCACAGAGGATAAGTCAAGGTGTGGCAACAGAGACAGAGAGTACAGGGGTAAATTTAGTTAAGTGTAAATGTCACCCTGACATTAGGCAGCATGGAGTTAGTAATCCATGGAATAGCTTGTGGGGATGTGTAGTGGAGTCAGAGACCCTGGGATCCTTCAAGACCAAACTATACACAGTGATAGATTCACTGTAGATTATAGGCAAATTATGAGCTAAGATGAGCTGAATGGCCTGTTCTCGTCATTATGCTTTCTACGTTCTTGTGTTCTTTTGTTTTTTATGAAATTGGTTCCACATAAAAGACCAGATGGGCTGCGGTGCTTATGATATAATGGCCGTTGTCTCAGCGCTGAGCGGCTCTGCTCTGACGGGGGGAAAGTGGGATTTATGGAGTGTGTCCCCTGTCAGGGAGGCTCGGAGCTGGGTACTGGAGAATCTGGACAAACCGAGAGAGAGAATATGCAGGGAAAGAGAGAAGGAGAGAGACAGGTAGGGAAAGACTGGGGGATGGAGAACGAGATGGGACCAGGGAGAGACGGAGAATGAGGGACTACAAGGAAGGGACAGGGGGAGTGAGAAAGAGAGAAGGAAGGAGAGGGAAAAAATGATAAGAGGAGGGGAAGAATTAGAAAGGGGGGAGGCATACAAAGAGACAGGGAGTGAAAGTAGAAGTATGGCACTGAAGGAGTGAACCACAGGAGAAGAATAGAGTAATGAGAAAAATTGTCTTTCGAAAAATGGGAAATAGATTATTTTTTTATTAGATCGGATAAATCTGCAGTGTGCAAAGAGGGAAAAAAAAATAGTCATAATGTAAAAAACTAAAACTAAAATAAAGCTGTAATGATTTCACTTTTCACTTTTATTGATTTGATTTGTTAGCTGAATAACTGGCAGTGAACGTATAGAATAGTAATGAAAGTGATTATTGCTCCGGGTTGAATACCAGCTTGTGGCCGTGTCTCAGATATGTACCACGAGCTCCTCTTTCATCTAAGCAATTTACAGCAGCAGTCTGAAAATTGGGCGTGTGCTCTTCCAAGCACTCGCCATGTCAGCATGGGGTTCTCTGAACTTCACAGAATTCAGAATGCCTTTAAAGCCTGTGATTCTGGCCATCCCAATATTTCACCACCTTTCACCTCACCTCTACACTTCAAATTGAGAGAATCATCACCATAAATACTTGCTAATATGGGTACCACTGCTGTAGTACATCCCCCCTCCCCCTGGAACATTAATTACAGTCAGTAATTATTTGCCATGGCATAAGATAAAGAAAAAAAAAACTCCACTTTGTGTTAATCTACAATCACCCATTTGTTAATTGGCTAACCTGTTATAATTGAGTCACTTTTTGTTGACATTTCACTGAAGCATCACTTGACTGTATCCACTTCCAAAGAGTGTGTCTTGTGTTTTTCACAGCATTACAGACAAGCAGAATGCCCTCATTTGATCAGGTCCTTATTATCTTTGTATTTTTATTTATGTGATTTAATAAGATCATTTTCATTCTCTGTATTGGCCCACTGAAAATAATACATTTTTTAATACCCATGTCAAAAGCATTTGTTACATAATTAAATGAAGGCATTGGGATTTATTTTGTAATTATGATTTTATTATTCTACAGGAGACTCTGGTATGCTGAAGTAGTCGATGAGGGATAGCATGTTTGTTTTTTTTTTTTTTTTTTTTTTACCTTCTCCATTTCTTGGTCAGAACCTCTGCACATGTTACTGATCTGAGGTCAGCCCGCACAGGTGGGTCACCTTGTGTTTGGGTTTTGTGACGTGGCCTAAATGCAGACAGTCTGAGTGAAAGAAAAAAAAAATGGCATCGATCATGACAACTACAGCCTATTGATCCAGTAACACGTCGAGTCCGACTGTATGCCGTCAGGGTCGTTTACTTGTTTTCGGCCCGGTGTTGTCCGCGCCTCGTATGTTGTGTGTATTTTTGCGACCTGCTTGGAGAGACAGCGGCTATGTGTGAAGAATAAGGACAGCGGTGTCTGATCCTCTGCTTTACTGTCGCAGAGATAAAGACCCCCACCCCTCCTCACGCGCGCCTCGCGAGGGGGCTCGTTTCCTGCCGGCCGCCGTTGGAAAAATCCCTGTCATTCCGGTGTGTGTGTGTGTGTGTGTGTGAGAGACTGTTTTATTGCAGCCTCCGAATGGAAGGTGATGCGGCTAGCCTCTGCTCAAGAGGCTTTTTGTGTACACAGATGCAGAATTATATAGAAGAAAGATGGATGGACAGACATAGAGGTAGAGGGGGGAGAGAGAAAGATGCAGTGAGGGTGAGAGAGGCAGGTAGGCATAGAAGGGGGAGAGAGCGGGAGAGACAGAGGCACACGGAGCTACAGAAAGAGAGAGAGAAGGCACTCGGAGGATAGAACGAATGCGAACACAAACAGATGCGGAGGGGAAAGAGCAGCGTGTTGCTGAGATGTGAGCTGCAGCAGGACTGCACCTATACCCGCCCTCCCCGGGACAGAGAGGGGGGAGAGAGAGGCTCACCACTACGCCACCTTGGCACTTTGCCCACAAGTTGCTTCTCTGATCTGATCTTTGAGTGGGATATAAATAGACTGGCTCTATAAATAAAAAAAGAACCACCTCTAGCTTTCTCTCTCTCTCTCTCTCACTCCCTTCCTCCCTCCCTCCCCTCACTCTCCAAACTTGTTAGGGCCTCTTCGTGGAAGAGATTCCTCAACCTGTGAGCCATGGAGACCTGTCCACCTGCTGTGTACATAACACTGAGTGTGCAGTACAGGTATCTGAGCAGGAATGAGGAAGAGCCTTTGTTTGGAACAGAAATAGAGTTATTCTTGTCTCCATTTCTGTTTTTATTCATTTCTGGATCAAAACATAAATTGGATTATTATTTTATTCTTGTTGCACTGATTTCTTTCACTTCCACCCTTGTTGCGGTTGAGTCCTCCCTATCCTGTTCAAGTCTCCTGCCAGGACTTTACGAGTCTGGAGTAAGACTCACGCCAGGGCTGTAATAGTTTTATTCAAGATGTAGACGGTACCAGCCTGATTCAAAATGGAAACTAGGCAGGTCAGAGTTTTCATATAAAATGACTTTTGCTGATGAAATAATCAGCATAAGTGAACTATTACAGCACACATTTACACGGTTCACGATCATAGGTTGAATGAATTGTGGGTATCACTATTGCTGTAAATGGTGTCATTTTTGGAAAAGGTAGGGAAAGTTACTTTATCACAAAAGTGGTCAGCCTGAATGAATATGAAAAGCAAAAAATAAAAAAAAAAAACAACTTTTGACTTTTGTTAGACAGTATTTGTGGTGGTTGTCGGTGCTCAGACTCAGTCTAACAGTAAAGCCATGGAGAAAGGTTAGGCAGCTCTGTTTAAAATATCATTCATAAATGATGCACAGTGTTGTTGAATGTTGGCGTGCACTCTCAGCAGCGTCCAGAGGTAGTATCACAGCCCAAAGGGGCCAGAGGAATGCCTCTTTTTTGCAGTTGATGAAGCATTGAGCTTAATACTCTGAGGTCCTGACCACACACAGAGCATGTGGGTTCATATCCCATACGGGGCACAGCACACCTTATTAAGCAGACATATCTTATAACAGTGAGGCTGTACGTGTGGGTGTGGAGAAATGACGTTGCTTTTATATAAAATTTGACATTTGAAAAAAATGCATCTAAATTGCATTTGAAAGGCTAAACGTACAGGTATTGATGTGGTGTATGTGCTAACAAAGCCTTTATAGTTGATATTTTCCATTTGATTTATATTTCAAGTTTTTTGTCAGTGTTTGGAAATTGGTTTGTTTTGTTTGTTTATAAGAACTTCAAGATTTCATTATTTTGAAATTCTCCAACAAAAATTCAATTTGACAAATGAAACCTGGTAAAATTTTTTGTTAGGACATTCCGAGTACCCACCAATGAGGCCTAGGTGTCCATTTTAGTGCCATTTAATCCGTTCTTGGCAAGTCCATACCAAACACATTCCCTGGGTTAGATCTTTTTCAGAGAACAGTCCAAGTTTCCACCAGTACATACTCTTCTGAGGTGAGTGGTGTAAGGTGTGTGTGTTGGCCGAGCGGGTAGGTTGTGGTGTGGATTATTATGATCACACCATGCAAGGGTATATAGACACGTTGAGTCCCTGGAAGTGTCTGTTGCTAGACCGATGCTGAAGCGGTAAACCAGGCCATGTTACCACTGGGAAAATAACAACAATTAAGCCTGCCGTCACAAAATATTTTCTCGCACCTTCAGCATGAAAGAAATTGTGGTGTCTGCGGGTCCAATGATTCAACAAAGAGCCTTAATTGAAAAAAAAAGATAACCACTTTATTTCTGTCTTCAGCTTTTTTGGAGGATAAACAGCCTTGATATGCTTGCACAGAGCCACAGGTAATGACACTTCAGAGAAGACGCAAGCCCATGTCAAAGACAACAGCTCAGGTTACCAAATCTGCTCCCTCACTAGACAAGCACTCAGCTTGACTAAATGGCTTATTTCACAAAAAACAGACATGATATGGCACTTGGGTTGTTGTTTGCATAATGTCATGCTCTTGTGTGGAAAGTCCTTTACGTTGTTTGAATACCTTCAGTCGTTGAAGTTAAAAAGCTCCTTTCATATTCTTTGTGCCAGAAACTCAAGGTCCAGCTAACCTCTGTAAAGTTCAGTGAATCAAATACATCTACATTTTTGCCATCTGTGGCTGATTTCAGTATTATTATAAACCACATTTTTTATAAACAAGAATTAGTTCCAATAAACTTCCTTTAAATAATTCAATTTAAACATATTTTATTTTGTTGTAGCCTAGCAAACACAGTGTACATGAGTAAGAAATGAACACTGTGGCATTTCTTACTCTGATTTTTGCAGTAGCTGTAGTTAGCTACATTTACACAGCTTGTTCAAACCAGGCTACCAGCTATTCACATGAAGTTAATATCACTACGTTTACAATCCCTTCCTCTTCTCAATTACTGTAGTGCATATGGGTCCAATTAAAGCCCCAACGCAGTAACCATTTGCTTCCTAATTGCATTTGTTACCGTAGCTGTATACCGAGCCCACTCTTTGTTGTGTTCATTGCATATAAAATGAAATGCCATTTAAATGGTGCATTGAAATGGGTTTGAATGATGCAATGAGCAATCTGTGATGTCATTTGAGTTGTCTACCCCAGTGCGAGTATCAGATATTTTTAGGCTACTATTTCTGATAAGTGTCATTGCAGCATGACAATTGCATTTCTGACAATATATTAGCAGGATGAGATATGCTTGATGTTATCTCAGCTGTATCTGTATCTTCCCAGATATTACATATATTTTATGCAGTTTATGCAGGAAGTGTGGCCATTGAAAAGCATTAGAAACAGGAAAGAATTTTTCGGCAATATGTGTTTCACAGGTTGAAAAATAGGCATACAGACATACAGTGGTAAAATATAAAAAATTTTGATTCAAATATTATGGACACAAAAAGCCGGAGACACTGTATATAGGCAAGGAAAACAATGCAGCAATGCATTGTGGGATACACATTGAGTCCACCCTTTATTTTGAGTGTCTCAGCTTTTGGATTAATGTATCTGTTTATAATTACCCTCGTTAATTAAATGTGCTTATTATTTATTATCACTGTTCAGAAATTACACTGATTCTACGTCACGTGCAAAGCCTTAATCGGCAGATTATGTTTTTTTTTTTTTTTTTTTTTTGCCGCTGTCATCACCGTCGTTAACAATTTAAGTCGCCCATCTCTCGCGCTTCCTCCATCCCCTCCCTAAAGCGTGTGATGGTGGTGGAAGGCGGCTTCTCCTTTAGCTGTCACCTTCCCTTCCCCGTCTCCTCCCCATTGTTTGAAATTAATGTAAAGTGCACTGTCTATATGACCCATTTTAGCAGCCCATTAACATAATTCGACTGTCGCATTGGCCAGCGAGTTAATGTACTTGCAAATGACGGGGATAGTGTGTCATATGACCTTAGGGTTTTTAAAAATTAAATGATGAAGTGGGACGCACTCCGCATTAGCGTGGACGTGTCACAGGCGGGTGTGTGTACGCGTGACCGGTGTTGCGTGTTTCTTTTTTTTTTCTTCCTGTTCTCTTTCTCTACCTCTGATAAAATGGGGGGGGGGGGGGGGGGGTTAAAATTATGTGTCTGTTTGATGTAGATTTTAGAATTTCACTCTCCAAATTGCTATTGGCGAACATCAGTGCAGTTGTTTTTCTGCGATAAAGGGACATTGTTGTAATATTGAACATTACTCCTGGTTTCATTGTCTTATGTAGTGCTGGTTGCCGATGAATGGCTTACCTTGTAAACAATTACTTACCTGCTGAAAGTAATTACAGGGTACAAGGACTGCTCTGAGGGGCAGATGTTCCCCTTTGAATATTCGTTACAAATTCCAAACTAAGCTGCACATTTTTAATGGCTCGGTCGAGTAAGTTTTGTGTGGTAATAAGATGCCTTTGTTTAGTTTGGATGCTTGAACAAATGACCCGATATTTGATAGAAATTAGTACAGTTGTATTTTGGCTGTAAGCCACCATACTATTACTCTGGCTCATCAGAATGTTTAGGAAAGGCCTTTCCCAGTTTCATACATTGTTTTGATATCTCTGTTTAACCACTGACAGTGCTTGAAGAATTGAGAAAATGCATTTGTAACTAAAATGTATTATTATTATTATTATTATTATTATTATTGATTGGGTTTAAATGCATCTTTCAGTATATAACAAAAAGCTCGGCCAATTGTGCTTTGTGGCCCGAGCTTTACCATCCTCGCTCCCTAAGCAAGCAGCACCGGGGCTCACTGCAGTGTAGTATGACTTGCAGTTTCAGGCACACTTTCTATGCACTGCAAGCTGCATTTGTGTAATCCAAAATGTTCCTGGCTTGGGCGCATAGAAATAGCGTGGTTATTGCACCACCGGAAGTTTTTAAGCCAAGGAGATAAATCTGCACAGCAGACGGGATACCACACCAGTTCCCTTCAGCCCTGGAGGTATTCTGCCATATGGTCGATTATTCCACATGGAGAAGGGGGTGGGTGGGTGTACTTTTTCAAGAGTGGGCATGGAGGTAGAGCTGAAAGGAATTTAACACGACTGCTCAACAGCGTCTCCAGAAACGCCATCAGCAACGCATCGTTTGGTAAGGAAAATGGGCTCGGGGATGTCCTCGTAAAAAATTGGTAAATAAAATAATAAAAACGGCATGCTGGTATAGACTTCAAAAGGTAGACTTAGACATTACATCGCATTACATCCAGTGGCGTCACCGAAATAAGAAAGAATAGAAAACAGTGACAACTGATTGAGACAATTAGTCCTCAGAAGATCACATTCAAAGCAATAGTAGTTAAAAAAAACGACTCATTTTTGCTCGGCAGCATTTGTGCTAGACTCAATTGAGCTAGGCTGTGGTACATAAATATAACGATAGCATTCTCTAAAAATCTCAGGGGAAAATGGGGACAAATTCATTGCTTCATGTTTTTTTAAAAAGGAAGCACAGATCAAAACAATAAGTGAAGAAACAGGTAATTCACTGTGGTTTTCCACAATATTAAATATCTGAATATCTGGTCAAATAAAACCTATAGTGTAATAGCATGGCTGAGCCGTCTTTGCAGGTTCTGTGTGCTGTAGACCCTCGAGAGCTTAGGCGAATGTGGAAAATAACAGCATATGTGTATAATTGTTAAAGTGTCTCTCTGCTGGGACCAGCGGACAGTAGCTAGGCCTCAGCGACTGCCTGCTGTTTGCTGATTTGGTCAGAGGCGGCAGCTCTGCGACTGTGAAGCCCTGCATTAGCCGCTCCAGAAAAGATTGCCCGTATTTCCACTGACATGGCAGTACATTACCATAATTGGCTTTTCTACATGATGGCACAGAGGAAATAATAATGTCATTTTATTTACAGCCAGAGTGTCCCCGCTACGCGCCGCCTCCACGTTTCTGCCATGCTGTGTAGGTCAAATGACATCTTTTGATCAGCCCTGTCCAAAGACATCAAAGCTGAGTGGCATGTAATGGAGACCTGGTGACAAACCGCATCTAGGAAAGAAATAAGACTGCCAGTTTCCCATTAAAACGGCCGCTAAACAGGGCCTGCTTCCCCCGGCCCACTCAAAAACCACTCTGACCACCTAAATCAGATGAATGAAGCCGGGCTGAATTGGACATTAGTACCACAAATGACTGCCGTGATTGCCCCCTTCTAAAAATCAAATAAAATAAATAAATAAATAAGTAACCGAGAAAGAGAGAGAGAGAGGGGGAAAGAAATCAACCAGTGAACCATGCGGGTTGCAGTTCGACTGGTCTCATCCCATTTCATTTTTGTTCCAGCGTTAGCCGGGTTCCTTATCCAGTTTATTTAGGGTTGACACCGGCCAAATGCTGTCGCGCTCGGTGCCTGACAGATATTTTCATTGATTTTACAACTGGCAGACGCTCCAGAAAAGAAAAAAAAAAGAAAAAAACTGCAGGATTTTTTTCTCAGAAATATTCTGAGTACTGTTCATCTAGAAAGGGTGTCTTTCTTTTTTTTCCCCCCAATTTTTTGTCAGTCATGTGGACTTGACTAGTTAGTGCCAAAACATTTTTTATATGGTTGAGGTCATTGTGATAAATGTCCTTAGTAGTTCGTTTAAATCATTCCCGTGCAATGAGCTATTAAATGTTTGGTATGGCTGTATGAGCAACATGCGTGAGAGAAAATGAATCGCAAATTAAGAACCCCAGCTCCAGCCCACATGGCATGTCAGTACAATACAGCAGTACAAAAAAGACCCCCTCTGTCACATTAATAATTGAACAACCTGAGATTTTATTCCCATACCTGTCTGTTGCTACCCCGCATTTCAGACAGCCAAATATGTATCATATTCAAAAGCACAATAATCAAGCCTGCAACAATACAAGGCCTAACTCTGAAAAAAAGAAAAAAAAACTTGATTTTTTCGAACGCATTTATTTAAATTTCTCTTAACCAGCAGCGCGCGTGCAGCTGAGATGAGATGGATTGTGATAGAGCTAAAGTATGGATGTCGTTTCGTCTGACCTGGCTTGGCTGGTTTGGATGAGCTGATCCCTGGCACTTGTGACATTGAGGCCCGGTCCTGTCCTGTCGCGGTGTCACCTGTCTCCGGCTGAACCTGGGACGTCCAGAGCCGAAGTGACAGGCGCTCTGTCGGCACAGATGGCCCCGCTCTGCCGTCCCAGCCGTCACCCGTCCCGCGGCGGTAACGATGAGCGCGCGCGACGCTCCGCGGCTCTTCCCCCGCTCCTTCACTGTCGGCTCGGGTCCCGTGTCAGGGTTTGCTGCGCGCCGAGCTTTCCGGAAATTTCGACCTAGTAATTATACATGTATGTGTTTCTCTTATTCATTTAAATTTTCTTTTTTTTCCCTCACTCCAGAATGCAGCCCCTGGAGATGTAACTTTTCATTTTCGAGGGGGTCCTTGGGAAACAGCGGGGAATGTGCAGACACAAAGAGCAATCACACACGTTCGTTACACACCGTTCATCTTCTGCGTGACTATTTTCTCACCTGCATTCCTATGAGCCATGACTTCTCATTTGCTTTTAAGATATTCTGTCCTCGCTCCTTTGTGTATTCACCACTGTTGTTTTTTATAGTTTCCGTGGCAGTTGACTGACAGGTGCCACAGAATAGCTCATCTTACATTTTCTTGTCCCAGCTGAAAGTCAACAATCAATTGAACTGATCAAAAAACAATGTATTTATCAAAGAAATGTTGATCCAGAGAACAGAAACCAAACAATAGGAGAAGATATAAGGGAAAGATATAAGGGAAAGGGTTTATCGTAATCTGGGATCATATTATGATTTAAAACACTTGTGTGTATACTGAATACTTAGTTTCACAAACGCAAACACACTCACTCATATGAGGAGTGTATACATACATATGCAAACTCTTACACACACATTTACACGGAATCATACAGAGACAGACACAACACACACACTCACACATTTATGCACCATGCACCTAAAGACACAATCATGCAGAAACACATATAGACCCACAATCTCACTCACATACACACACACACAAACCCACAATCATACACAGTCAAACACATGTGTGGACACACACACACACACACACACACACACACACACACACACACACACACACACACACACACACATCAGCACACACACACACACACACACACACATCAGCACAGCTGCTTCTCCCTGTCTCCCACCTCTCCCAGGCAACAGTAAATGTAGCCGCGTACACATATCAGGTATTATGTCCACTCAGATTATGATATGGCAGGTTTGCTTGCTGTTTGAAGCTGACAGCACATCTGGTTCATCAGGAGAGACTGATACTGGCATCTAGGACACACATCTCACAGTGCAGGCAGGAGATAAAGGGGAAACTGAGGAGCCTCTGTCTCTCTCCATCTCCCTCTCCCTCTCTCCCTTCTCTCCCCTCATTCTGTCTCTCTCTTCCTTAAGCTTAGAACACACAGTGCCGTTTTTGAAAACGGTAAGCAAGTGTTTCGCAAGTGTACCTGTCACATTATACGGGTTGGCCACAGATTTTTTTTTTTTTTTCCTATAGAATCATTGGAGTCAGGGCTGACATATCATAGGAGTTTAGAAATCAGGGAGTGGTACCCTGACACTCACTGAGTGAAGCTGGAGATAGTTTTCTGACTTGCCAGAAATTGAATGGAAACTGGAAGGTGTGCGCATGAACGTTCATCGTAGCTTGGAAGCATCTGACGCTTTGGCACTGTTAAGCCGCTGTTCGATTTCAGCCTCCCCGCGCCAAGTTTCGACAGCAGTATTAGGAAACTCACCAACATTATCAGGGCTAAATGAGTACTAAAATCATGCTGTGATCTAGGCTTTAATCTTCTTGGTTTTTCTTCTGCTATTCTTTACTCGCCCACTTTCGGTGCATCTCATTCCTTCCGCTGGTCTTTCGGTCTCTGCTCTATTTAACAATGTTGATAATCTAATTTTTTACACCCCATAGCAGGAAATGCACTTGGAGAGTACCGCCTTCTGCAAATACCTAGCCACCTCCTCCTCTAATATCCAAATCTTCGCCCCCCTCCCCCCCAACCTCCAACTTTAATCACACCATCTGATTATGTTTTGAAGAACAGTAGGGAGGCAGCCTGAGGCTCCTGTTGCTGATGATGTTAGAAATGCATTTTGCCTTTCTTTTTTTTTCCTTTTTAAAGGACGTGTCATTTTGTTTGTCTCCAGAAGCAGCTGATAAGACCAGGGAATTTAATCCTGCCGTTCGGAGTCGTACTTAGCAACACATAGCCCGTATTCACCACTCATCAGGCAAATTAATAAAACGGAATGTTGCTGCTCCTTATCTTTCAGCGGAGCCTGCAAAATCTCATCTGTCTGTTTGAGCATTCTGGCGCGCTGTTTCCATCAGTGGCCGCTGTCTGGTAACAAATTCTTCACGAAAAAAATGGCGGATCTCATCCTGAAGAAAAACGGAACGTCTTCCTTTGCACTCAGTGCGGCTGCTGATACATAGGTCTTTTCTTGTATCTGTGTTGATCTCCTCCTAGATGTAAAGCCTTCGTGCGAAGTCGTTAGCTGGTTACATTTCAGACAGGCTACAAAAAATAGCACTTAGCTACACCTTTACCTGGATGCATTATTAATCGACAAAAAATAATTTATGAATATAGATGGCTAGATTGATCATTGTAAGAGGAGGGGTAGAGACAACAATTTCACTTCCCCATTGGGAAGTGAAATTGTTGAAGGCACCAGTCCCGGTCTGCAGAGTAAGGC
This sequence comes from Megalops cyprinoides, assembly GCF_013368585.1. Classification (NCBI taxonomy): domain Eukaryota; kingdom Metazoa; phylum Chordata; class Actinopteri; order Elopiformes; family Megalopidae; genus Megalops; species Megalops cyprinoides. The sequence continues at coordinate 27,400,297 of NC_050592.1, forward strand.
CCCCTCTCCAGCGAAGTCCAGTCATTCGCATTCGAGTGGGCCACTCCAGATTCCCCCCCCCCCCCCCCCCAACAAGGCTCGACTCTCGGAGATGTAGTATAGCGTGGACTGTGACAGCGTGACCTGTCATTTCCACTCAGCGGCAGCGGCTGACACAACTTTCTCTCCCGTCAACTTAACATTTCGTAAGGGCCCCCGCGTCCTCCGCAGCACCCTGCCCAGAGACGTGGATTCTGAGGTGTCTGCGTGAGAGCCGCGGCAGGGGAAGCAGAGGCATCAATGTCTGACCGATGCCGTGTCCTGCGCAGCTGCGGTGAAAAGCAAAAAACAAAGCAGGAAACAGCTATTGGTGTGGCATAATTCAGGGGAAAAAAAAACATCAGGCCAGACTGCTGTACTGTAATTCCACCCTTTCCCTCTGCTGTATTTATCAGGTGTACATGAATCCCACCCATATATTGAAATGCTTACTTCCTGGATTGTTTCATCATACAACATTTAAAAAAAAGAAAAAAACATTACATTTCTAATGTAATTGTAAATTTATATTAAACAATTATTTGCTATTGCAAATTATAAGATTAATACTTCTGTCATGGATGGCACAGTCACAGAATTGGTTTAAATATCCCTGAAGGTGCATTTTGTTTCTTTGACAGTGTCCTATATACTTGAGGGCTCTGACAAGAGCTGTGGTGTCCCCCCTCCCCCGCCCTCCACCACCCTGCCCCCCTCCCGGTGGCATGTCTGTGTTTGTAGATAATTCTGAAGTGGGGAGTCGAACATCTACTCAGGGCCAATTGTTAGATTTCCCCAGGGAAAGCGATTCAAGTTAGGAGGAGAGGAAGGGAGAAAGAGATATCTGTCTGGACTGAGGGTGATTTGATATGTGCCGTTTTGGCTACAAGTCTGTATCAATCTTGTGAAGCACCGAGTTTAGTAGAACTGTGTATCATGAAACGTTTTGCTCATTGACATGTATAATAATGTATATCCCTGTACCTTCTGTGAATACAGTTGTGGGGAAAGAAAAGAAAAAAAGTATATTTTGACACAGTTTGACACAAATATGAAAATAAAAAGAAAGTAGTATGAATTTTTTGGTATGCCACATATACAGAGAAAACAGTTTTTCATTACTTTCAACTATTCAAAAAATTAAAAATCTTCATCCAAGTGCATTTGGACTGGCGTATGCGTTGAATTCAGCATGGACATGAATACAGGACAGAGCCAGACTACAGAATGGTACCAGGACAGGATTTTAATGGAATATCGTTAGATCACATAAAAACATACATGATTTGCCAGTTTTAAGATTAATTTTCTTCATCACTGACTCATTGCCCCTCTATTTCTTTAAAATGGAGAAACTATGGCTGTGTGTCCCTGATCCCTTTGACCCCTGTAGTTCTTCAATATTCAATAGCTTTGTTTCACAGTCTGCTGAAGGGTAACATCTATCATAGTCAAGATATGGATATTTGGTGCTTTATAATTGCCGACCTGTGTGTCCTGCCAAAGCTATTGACAAAAAGAAATCAAGAATCACCACACAGAGCATGTAAAAGTCTGACTCTGGTCTGACAAGAGGATACACATCTTTGCCACTCTGAACCTCCTACAGCAAGAGTTGCCCTAGCTTAAAGAGTGCTGAAGGCCACTCGTTGAAAAATGATCACTGTTTTACCTTTTTTCTTTACAGTTTTCATTTGACATGTATCTCTACTTAGAGCTTTTTTTCCTATAATGAACCTCCAGAGGAAAGTGTTATGTGAGATGTACTGTGTATATAATAGATTTCTATAGATTTGTTGTGCATTTAGAATCATAGAATGTGTTTGCATTCAATCAAATGCTCTCCTTGGATTTGCATACTTTTCTTCTAGAATCTCCTTGGTTGCTAACCTTTTTGTGTCTTTATTTTTCAGCTTACATACCTGAGGATGAGCTCAAGGCAGCCACGATCGATGAGGAACACTTGCAGGATGACGGCCTGTCCCTGGACGGCCAGGACGCTGAGTTCCTGTGCAACGAGGAGGAGGATGGCAAGGACCTGCCCAGCTACCAGAACTCCCCTTTCAGCACCGCCACCAACCCGGACGCGGGGTACGGCTCCCCGCTCAGTGATGCCAGCGAGCAGCTGGCCGACTTCAAGAGCACCTCCTCCAAGGACGGCCAGGACAGAGAGGAGGCCTGCGGCGCGGACAATGGCCTGCACCTGCAGGACAGCCTGGCGCAGATGAAAGCCGTCTATGCAAACCTGATCTCGGACGCCTCCTGGTCCAGCATTGCCATGGACATCATGAAAGCCAAGCCGATCGGCGGCGGCAACAGCATCAGCAGCGGCCACAACGGGCGGAGCGGCGTCGCCAACAATCACATCAGCAGCAGCAGCAGCAGCAGCAGCAGCAACAGTAGCGCTAACATCACCGCCACCACTAACACCACCACCACCTCCAACAACAATCCCAACAACAGCAGCAGTGGCAGCAGCAGCGGCAACAGCGGGGCTGCCAATGGCGGGGGCATCACCTATGACTGGCACCAAGCCGCTCTGGCTAAAACCCTGCAGCAGACCCCTTACCACCTCCTGCCCGAGCCCAGCCTCTTCAGCACTGTACAGCTGTACCGGCAGAACAACAAGCTCTACGGCCCTGTGTTCACCGGGGCCAGCAAGTTCAGGTGCAAGGACTGCAGCGCAGCTTACGACACTCTGGTGGGCCTCACCGTCCACATGAACGAGACAGGACACTACCGGGATGACAACAAGGACAAAGAGGAGGACAGGGGTAAGAGATGGTCCAAGCCAAGGAAGCGCTCCCTTATGGAGATGGAGGGGAAGGAAGATGCCCAGAAAGTCCTCAAGTGCATGTACTGCGGGCACTCATTCGAGTCCCTGCAGGATCTGAGCGTCCACATGATCAAAACGAAACATTACCAGAAAGTGCCTCTCAAAGAACCGGTGCCAGCCCTTGCCTCCAAGCTGGTTCCCTCTACCAAAAAGCGAGCACTTCAGGACTTGGTCTCACCCTGCTCCCCAGAGACTGTTAGTGGCATGCCCCTTGGGGAGAGCACGAAGGATCCAAAAGCAGCCAATCCTTACGTTACACCTAACAACCGCTATGGCTACCAGAATGGAGCCAGCTACACTTGGCAGTTTGAGGCACGCAAGGCCCAGATTCTGAAGTGCATGGAGTGTGGGAGCTCCCATGATACTTTGCAGCAGCTGACCGCCCACATGATGGTTACTGGACATTTTCTCAAAGTCACAAATTCGGCATCGAAAAAGGGGAAGCAGCTAGTGTTCGACCCCGTGGTGGAGGAAAAGATCCAGTCCATCCCTTTGCCCCCCACCACAACACGGCTGCCGGTTCCTAATATCAAGTCCCAGCCCGAGTCCCCAGCTCACTCCTCAGGCTCTGAGGAAAAGAGAGAACCGGAAGAAGAGAAGATGGAGGTGAGCGAGCCCGAGAAAAAGATCAAAGAGGAGAAAGAGGAGCCCAGTGAGAAGACTGAAACAAATGCTACGTATAAGTACCTCAGGGAGGAGGACTTGGAAGAGACTCCCAAGGGTGGGATAGATATCCTTAAGTCCTTAGAAAACACGGTGTCCAGTGCAATCAGCAAGGCCCAGACAGGCACCCCAACTTGGGGAGGATATCCCAGCATCCATGCCGCCTATCAGCTCCAGAGCTCAATGAAATCCTCGCTCCCTGCTGTTCAGAGCGTCCAGGTGCAGCCGTCATTCAACAGCAGCCTGAAAGCCCTGTCGTCTGACCTGGGCTCGGTGATCCACTCCTCCAGGAGCCCGTCCCCACCCCATCCCCACAGAAACAACGTCTCGGCCATGGAGGAGCTGGTGGAAAAGGTCACGGGGAAAACCTCTGTGAAGAAGGAGAAGGAGGAAAAGGCTCCAGACAAATGCAAACCCGCGCCTGTCAAACCGCCTTCGCCCGTATCGTCAAGCGAGTACAGTCGGGATTCGCCCCGGCCGGATGACCTGAGTGCTAAACCGGCGAAGAATGGCCATGCCAATGCGTATGTGGAGCCCGTCTGCAAGAGAGAGCCCAAAGAGAGCCTGGTAGATAATCATCTGAAGAATGGCACAGAGGCCCTGGCATCGCCGGTCAGCAATGGCTGTAACAGTTTGGGGATTATCACAGACCATTCACCAGAACAGCCTTTTGTCAACCCCCTCAGCGCGTTGCAGTCCATAATGAACACTCACCTGGGCAAGGCGTCGAAACCCGCAGGCCCAGCCTTGGACCCTCTGGCCATGCTGTATAAAATCAGCAACAGCATGATGGAAAAGCCCATCTACAACCCAACTCAGGTTAAGCCAGCAGAGTCCATAAACAGATACTACTACGAATGCAACGACCAGCCCATGGATTTGAGGAAATCCAAAAACAGCAACGGTAGCACCAACCACAGCAGCTCGTCCACTCCGGTCAACAGCAACGGCGGCGGCAGCAACCGGCCCATCCTCCCCGGTTTGTCGGAGTCCGTTTCCTCGCCGCTCCGAGAGAACGCACTGATGGACATCTCCGACATGGTGAAGAACCTAACAGGCCGGCTGACGCCAAAATCCTCCACCCCTTCCTCCGTTTCGGAGAAGTCAGACGCAGATGGGAGCACTTTTGAGGACGCCCTGGAGGAGCTGTCTCCCGTCCAGAAGAGGAAAGGCCGACAGTCCAACTGGAACCCCCAGCACCTCCTCATCCTCCAGGCCCAGTTTGCTTCCAGCCTCCGGGAAACCCCCGAGGGGAAGTACCTGATGACTGACCTGGGCCCCCAGGAGCGGGTGCACATCTGCAAGTTCACGGGGCTCTCCATGACCACCATCTCTCATTGGCTGGCCAACGTGAAATACCAGCTGAGGCGGACGGGCGGGACCAAGTTCCTAAAGAACATAGACTCCGGCCAGCCGGTGTTCCTGTGCAGTGACTGTGCCTCGCAGTTCAGGACTCCCTCCAGCTACATCAGCCACTTAGAGTCGCATTTAGGCTTCAGCGTCAAGGACCTCTCCAAGCTGTCCGTCGACCACATCAGGGAGCAGCAGGCCGTCTCCACGGTGATAATGGACAAGGCCTTCAGTCCCCTGGGACTCACCGAGGAAGACTCTGGCTCCATATTCCAGTGCAAGCTGTGCAATCGGACTTTCGTCAGCAAGCACGCAGTCAAACTGCACCTCAGCAAAACACATGGCAAGTCGCCGGAGGATCACCTGATCTACGTGTCTGAACTGGAGAGGCTGGAGAAACCGTAGAGTCCAGGGGAGCAGCTGTGTAAACTGAACAGAGAATCATTGCACTAAAGTTGATCACAGCACTGCATTGGGCCGGAACTGAGCCTTTGAAATCAGTCTTACTTATGTTGTGAAACTGCCTAACTGGACCATGTTGATTTTTTTTGTTTCTCGTTTTTTTCTTTGTTTTATTTCTCCCTTTTTGTTTTTTAACACTTATTTTGTAATGTATTTATATGCTATTTGTCTGATCTGTGCATGTCATTTAGTGAATCAAGGTTAAACACTAGTTTTCTCTTCTGTTTATGCTCTACAAAAAATATTAAAAACTACTGTCTATCTGGAGACTATAGAAGGGGCTGACTGAAACAAAAAAAAAAAAACCATGTAAAATAATGGATGTGAAGAGGCTAAAAAGAATTGTAGACACCGTAATAATAGGTGAGCCCTTTTGAAGACTGAAGTTGCACCTTAAAGAAGTGGAAAAGTTTTATTTTGTAAAGAAAACCAGTATTTTTATTTGGTATTGTTAAGATTGATTTTAATGATCAACCTGTAATTTTCTTTCCGCAATTCTCACATGAATTATTGGCACTCTGCAACATTATAATACAATCGTCAGTTTTGGAGGGATCTGCAAATCACCTTCGTAGGGGTACTACATAAAGAAAAGATGAACACTCTGAATAGAGGTAAAAATGGCTGCTTTTGGCAAAACAAATCAATTAAAAGAAAAAAGAAAACAGTATGCAAGTTTGTTTTTAAATACACAAGATGTTTCTTTTCATTGTAAAGTATCACTTTATAGTAATTTCCAAATACTGTATATGGTTTGTTACAAGTTTATCTTTCTACTGTGTGCCGCTTCAATTTCAGCCCATAAAAAGAAAATTTAAGTCTGTTACAGGTAAATGATTAGCAACAATATGTAAAAACTACATGTGACATATCTTGCCATTTGCAACAGCTCAACATTCTTTGTACTTCAAGACTGTGTGCATTCTTTAACTTTTATATTGTCATTTTATATATAAAAATAAAAACAAAACAAATTCTGTATATAAGTATATACTGTAGAGCCACGAGATTTCCTTTTGTTTGTTTTTTTTTAATACAAATTTAGCTCCTCCCGCTTGGTTTACGGAAATAGTTTTAACTATTCTTGCATCCGTTTGATGCATGATATTGTGTGAAAATAAATGAGCAATGCACAATGAATATACATTTCAATGTTTTATCATTAATGTTGTAAAAAAATGTTTTGGCTCGCACCAATAAACTTTTTTGTTCGTTTTTTTTTCCCTCAATTGTAAAATAAACCCTAAAACAGTTCTTGGTTAATACCCATGTTTTCTTTCAGTATTTTCATATCAGACATTGATTGTATGAATTTAGACAAACATAACACACACTGATACTTTGAAAGTGATTCAGTTTATAAAGTACAATTAATGAAAATCGTTTTCTTACAGTGCTTATGTTTTACCTCTTTACATTTCATCTGGGATTGTGCTCTTTTGAAGGTATAGTAGAAACATTTCTGTTAAATTATTTTACTTTCAGTTATGTGTTGTCAGAAAAAAATGCATCTCAATATGAATTGATGTTTTTCTATTACCATTATTTGAAAATATGATTTGAGATGTCTGTGAAAAATTTGAGACAACCCCCCCCCCCCCCCCAAAAAATAAGGCCTGCGAGCCAACATTGAAGACTGAGGCCTAAAATGTGATGGTGGTGATAAGCAAAAGGGTGGTTATTGTCCGAGACGCCTCATATGCTCAGCTTGTGACTGACCTTGGTGAATGAATCATGAAGGGAATTCTTGGCAACTTTCTGCCCCTCTGGGGAACAGAGTTAAGGGTGCCTGTGTCAGTAGATCCAGGGTTCAAACCGCCGTTTCCGATAAATCCAAAATAAACTCCAGTCTAGCTCCAGGCTGATTTTAGGGGTTATTCAGAAGTACAATTAAAATTCATTGTGAGCAGTCTTGAAGAGGCTTGATGTATGGGCGCTTTACAACATGACCAAATAGTGTGGCCCTTCCTGATTTGACTCCTCTGGGTCCTACTGGCACAAAATGGCTGCCCCTGATGCGAGGGGCTGTACGTTTTTAACGCATAGTAATGTGCAGCATTTGTGTTGTGCTGTCATATCTACCACAAGTGTTAAGGGGGGCTTCTCCGCAAATAAGCTGTCGTGTTGGACCCCTGCCGTCTGTCTGAGGTCATCACGGAAGTGATCCTGCCACGTTACCTCTATCTCCATCTGTGAGGCAGCGCTCACAGCAACAAATTTCAATGTATGCGAATCAGAGGTACCCAGTACATGCATGCTGAGATACATTCCCTCCAGTTTAATTGCGCGGCATTCTGAAACGCATCTTAACTTTTGGTGTGACGTGCACACATTCAGCGAAAAAAGAGAACATGAAGGGGGAAGATAAGCCAGACTGGGGTAACTGTCTGTGAGGGGCAAACGTCACCGATAAACAAGAAGCTCCGCCAGAAGATGGACCATACTAAAACGGGGACGGGGGGAGGGAAAAAAAAACTTGTAGGTTTAATGCCATGGTGTTAAGCCTGTATTTCTCTTCTCCTGGAATCGGATAGCATTGCCATAGATGCAGCCTTTGTTAAGGATCTTAGCGCAGTTCCAGTTCGTATTCTATGTAAATTACACGGTAATCATGACAAATGCCACAATGCCGGTACCTGCAGAGCGAACGGAAACGAGGGGAAGATAAACACGGTTTAAGGAGATTTGCATAGCTTTTGTGGCACGAGAAACTCGCGCCTCGGGATTCATGGGATTTCCTTGAGGTTTTCATCGGTAAATACCTGCTTCCTTCTGGGGATCAAACCGTTTATTCTTTTCAACTCAATTACCGAATGATTATGTGTTGTGGACCGAGGGGTTTCAAAGGGGCAGGACTGGAATAACAACCAGGTGCTGAGGGGACGGTAGGAGGTGTTAGAGAAACAGCTGGCCAAGTCTCTGACACCGTCTACGCAAACACACTTTTTAAAAAGTTACCCACTTTTATTCAAAAACAGAGTTTCCCATTTTACGAAAAGATTGTGTTTTTTTTTCCAGTTTGACCACAATAGAAAGTGGGATATTACTGTGAAGATGTAATGGGGGACTGTTAATGCTCTGGATGTGGAATTCACAGCACTAATAGAAATCACTGTAGGAATTTTTAGAAATTACAGTTAAATATCTTCTTTGGGGACAGTTTCTTATCATCAGTCGACAAATCAGTATATGGGAGGGAAAAACTTACAAACTTACAATAGCACGGAGTGTGGGGTTCTATAACTAATGTTTTCATCCATCAGAATGTATGCAGAAAATCCAGAATGGCTATTAGAATGGGCACACACTAATATAAAAACTAGATTTTCAACTAAAATTCAGCTAAAAAAAAAATGACATTTGAGTTAATCAAAGGTGGAAAGGCAAGACCAAGCTGAGTGAATTTCCAAACAGAATAATTCAATTGACATTTGTCCATCACTTTGAACTTTATCAACACAAGCACATCTTCCTCCAGTAACCGTGATGATCACTCAACGTGTCAAAGTATGCTTATTTTAGAGACAAAACTCAATACTTGCATTTATTTGTCAAATGCTTATTGAATTGATTGATTGAACTGAAATACACTGTGGCACAGAAAACCTTCTGTGGGGTTGTAAAAAATCCCAAAATTCAGTGTTACAGAGGTCAGAGGTCACCCTACCTGCACAGTGGAACCAGCAGCTTCCGTTGCCCATGCGGTCACGTCACTTCCATGGTCAGGTTTCCGTCAGTACAATAGCACTATGGTCATTTCTACATTTACATATTTCTGACACCACTGTTTATTTTTATTTAGACTCACCTTCTTATGATCTTGCCCAAGTGTGACATATACCAACATACAGGTTCAGCATCCGTTAAAGTGCATGCTTCATATAACTGTCAGAAAGTAACACTTTTTGGGGTAAAATGGAGTAACTGGGTCGCTGTTCTGTTTAACACAGCAGGTGCAAATCCCAAACACAGAAGGGAATTACAATGGTCTGAAACAGAGTGACTACTTTTTCTTTCCAAACATAAATAAGAAAACACTGATATTAAAATACGGGCCCTGAAGGTGTTTAAGGTGTATTACAAAATCAAGCCACCTATTACTCGCAGACACCTGGGGAGCTGACACCAGGCGTGATAACGGAGCATGGCAGGTCTGAAGGTGTTTACAAAATGACTTCACCGCTTCCGCGTACAGTAGATTTCCTTAACTCTCGCCGGAGGCGGCTGCTGGAAAAATAATAAGCCGCACGGTCTCGCGGCATGCATTCAGCACCTTAAACTCTCGCAAGCGTCACGAATGGAAGGTTTAGCGTTCCAAAAAAAGGAAAAAAATGAAAAAGACAATACCCGACAAAAACAACAACAAAGAAACTCACGTCGGGAGAAAATCTGAAAGGTACCTGAGAAAAATGTGTTTCGGTCCTGATAGGAGAGCTGCAGATAGGAAGTTATTTATAGTAAATCAAGACAATGTTTTTTTTTTAAACAAAAAAAAAAAGTCTTCTGTTTCTCTATCAGTACCAAATGCTATGCTGATCCTTGCACAAGGGTTTCATTTAAATGTCACCTTCAAAGGATGGCCTGTAGGAAGTTCTCAGGTGTCTTTCTTTTCTACAGCAAAACAAAACAGACCCACTGTCTGTGCAGTTGTCCTCTTGTGGTATTTATGAATTTTACACAATTGTGCAAAAAGTAAAGGGTGGTTGACTTGGAATCTAGTTGCATAGAAATAGCTGTTGTCCTGAATCCAGAGACATCAAGGAGAACCTTTTCTGCAAACTTGCTAAAAATGTTATTTGCATTGTTGTAATTTGTAAATAATGAGAAGGGTCACTGCTGAAGCCAGCATAATTAATTGAGTGACCTGACAAATACAAATTACAGGTGTGTTCAATCATCTTCTGATTTAATATGCAATTGTTGACATAATAAATCAGAGATCACGAATGAAGTCCTCCAGGTTGGTAATGGCTAAAGTAAATTACTCAGGGAACAATTTGTCATGGAAGAAAAGTAATTAATGTCCCTATATACACAGAGAACTTTTGTTGCAATTACTCTCAAAGAATACAACATATTTAATCTGGCACTCCTCAGAAAGATTTCATTTCTAATTCATATTTTAAGAAACAAATCGGTACTATTCTATCAAACAGTCAATCAATCAAACAATCTGTGTTATATCTAACAATTTACATTATATGTATAGTCTGTCCTTGACCTGACTTGCAAAATGACACCATTTTGTCTTACTTCAAAACAGTCAGAAAATTAAATTGTGTGATTTCATCCTTAACAAATTCTGCAGAAACACGTTTAGTTCAGCAAAGGCTACAAGATGGAAACAAATTGCAGAGGGTCTGTGATGAATTGTATCTGTTTATAATTCATAATAATCAAAATGCAAAGGTCTGTAGCACCTGAGAGTAATTGAGTTGTTACACATTTAAAAATAACATTATTGCCATGATATATCGTTGTAAACTGAAAACGATGAATGTGTGGAGAGTTGCAGCTCGTGATCCACGAGGTTAAATATTAGTTTCCTGTCATCAAATTAATAAAATGAAAAATTGTTACACCAGCCTTTCAGTGACATATTTTAAGGCTGCAGCATCCCCTACCCACGTCTCTCATGTGTTGGCACTGGAGTTTGTTTTTTGGCTGGGAACTACTCTGGGAGGTTACAGGTGAAGATAGTTGAAGGACCAATAAGGTCATAATCAGAGGAGATCCTTACCCAATCATTGCATCTTTCCTAATCTTCTGCTGTTTCCCGTGACTGTAGAACAGACTGTCTCATGTTACCGTTCATTTGTCATTAATGAATAACAAGTGACATTATAGGGACTGTAACAGGGCGACCAGGGAGAAGACACAGATATGCTGATGAGCATCCAACTGATCATTGACCCATGTTGCCAGCAGATGAGTGACGGCAGCTACCTTTAAGGGGAAGCCTTCTGCCACCTCACCTCAAACAATTAACTTAATCAGATATTTGAATCAAATTAAAACACTCAAGGGAAAGTCACTGTATCAGTCAAAAATCATGAATGCACATCTTACGGTAATTAATTGCTGTAACTGTATATGCAACCCATTCGTACAGCAACATTTTTGATGACAACACTTTGCAAAAGAGCACAAGAAGTGTACAACAGCCATGTGCTGCATGACATTTATGGCCACAGCCTTTAGGCTTTGAATCCAGTATGTCAATCTCTACCCCACAGTAGTGGCTGTTATTATGGTATATACTGCACTGGACTATATCAGCCTGATACTAGACTGAACAACATTAGTCTCCACCTCCTTGATGATGTGTCTTTCATATAATTGCCTCTCAGCTCCTCTAGCATGTATCTCCCTGTCTGAACGGACATGGTGCTTTTACTAGGGGGGGAGAGGGGTGTGTGATTAGCCAAAGGAATGTGTGTGTGTATAGTGAAGAGGTGCAGATAAGAGCTGCCGGTCCATAGCCTTGTTATGTAACACACACCGTAATGGGAAGAAAACAGTCCTTCTAACAGCAGCTGGGATAAGCTCTCACAAAGCTTCTGTTCATGCCGCCTGTTCTCATTAAGATTTTCTTTAACTCTTTGCAAAATCATTGATATACCTCTTTACAGATCCACAAGAAAGGTAAAGAGTGGCATCTGAGGCCTGAGAAAATGCCTGCTATTGACATTGTTTGCACTCATTCCGCACGCTGCGTTTACACTCACACTTAGCTCAAAAATCTTAATCTGGCTTATTTGTATATTCAACAGAGCCTTTCCCTTGTAGCACTAAAGGGAAGGGAATGACCTTCTGATGGTACATGGAAACCCAACAGGCAAATGTTCTTTATCTTTAGACCATTGGTTCGAGCCATCGGCAAAATATAAATCCAAACATCAGTTTGATTCGATATTCAGTAAGAACATAATACGCATTTTATAATAATAATAATAATAATAATAATAAGTTACGTTTATATAGCGCCTTTCTCATTATCCAAGGTCGCTTTACATGGTGGTCAAGGGAAAGAAAAGAAAAGAGAAAAAAAAGGGTTGAGCTATGCAGTGGTGGTGCAGGAGAAGTGATCATTGAAAAGAAAGGTCTTGAGATGTGCTTTAAAGAACGGAAGAGAAGGGCAGTTGCGAAGAGGTTGAGGGAGGGAGTTCCAGAGTTTGGGGGCCATGGCACTGAAGGACCTGCCGCCCACGGTGGAGAGTCTGGTGTGGGGGACAGCTAAGAGATTTTGGTCAAAGGATCTAAGAGAGCAGGATGGAGAGTAGGGGGGCAAGAGGTCACGGATGTAGGGAGGAGCAAGGTTATGGAGGGCTTTGAAGGTGAGAAGCAGTACTTTGTATTTAATCCGGGACAGAACTGGTAGCCAGTGAAGCTGATGAAGAATGGGGGTGATGTGTACAGATCGTTTGGTATGGGTGAGGAGTCTGGCTGCAGAGTTTTGAATATATTGGAGTCTTTGTAGGGATTTAATGGGGAGACCAATGAAAAGTGAGTTGCAGTAATCTAGGCGAGACATAATGAAGGAGTGAACCAACGTTTGTGCATCGCTGATAGAGAGGAAGGGTTGGAGGCGAACAATGTTCCGGAGGTGAAAGAAGGCAATCTTGGTGAGTGTTTTAATATGGGGATCGAAGCTAAGAGTGGAGTCAATCTGTATGCCAAGGTTTTTAACAACAGGAGTAGAGGTGACAAATGTACCATTAATGTTGAGAGTGAAACTGGGAGATTTGGAAAGCAGAGATTTAGGGCCAATAAGAAGAATTGCAGTTTTGTCTGTGTTGAGTTTGAGAAAATTGCTATGCATCCATTGTTTTAAGTCGGAAAGGCAGTCAGTGAGGGAGCTAGGTGGGGGGTCAGTGGAGGAGGAAGTGGTAAGATATAATTGAATGTCATCTGCATAGCAGTGGAAATTTAGGCTGTGGCTGCGAATAATCTGGCCAAGTGGGAGGATATATATGAGGAAGAGGAGGGGCCCAAGAACAGAACCCTGGGGTTGCAATTGCAGGCATTGTAGTTCATCTGCACCAGACAACGTAATGAACTAACAGGAGAAACAATCTTGTGAAACACAACTCTGAGGTTTGTGATACTTATGCAGTGGAGCTCTTCGGGTCTGAATTGATATCAGTGCGGTTAGCGGCCTTGTAAAATATTGTGCTACTGTCAAAATACAACAATGTTTCAGATTTTTCGGTGATTCATCAGAACAAGGTTACATTCCTGGAGAACGGAGATGTGACAAAGTCTCGTCTTTATAGAATAATGATGGCTGACAACAAAGCTGAAGGCTACCATGGTTTAATCTTCCTCAAGACTTCAGTTACGGTTTCAGCCTTGACAAGGACTACCTTGCGGATGTGGCATGCAGTGACAGAGACATGATGCTTATGTCTTTTCATCTAACACACAATGGTGGAAAATGCTGAAACCAATGTTTCGCCATCTTTGCAGGCTGTTATTTTTTTTGGGTATAGATTTGTCTAATGTACCAACACTCCATAAGGAATTGGTCCACACAGACTAGCATTGCTCTCCTGCGGTGTGCAGTATGTGCCAGACTGCCTTATAATAAAGAACAAGAAAAATATTTTCCCTGCTTTTAATTTATGAATTCATGACCATCTTCCCACAAGCTTTTAGTGGTTAAAAGGCAAGGATTCCATTGTGTTCAGGGGTGACTGATTGAAGCTTACCTGGGCTAAATCATATTTGCACATTCTGGTAATTGCACAGGGCCGCACGGAGAAAGCAGGCCTCAGTTCGCTGCTGTTAGGGGATTTCTCAGCCGTCGACATCGTAAATTGATAAGAAAAAGAAAAAAAAAACCTTTACCTGCACGTTAATGAGAATAGAAATTGCTCCATTCCCGTCAGTGTGGGGAAAGCATTTTGAATTGTTTCCCAGGTCTTCTTGGAGAGCTGCTAAAAGAAGACAAGATTTTACCATTAAAATGTGGCTTTGTGTATTTCTATTTGTGTGTGTAATAAAATCACTTGCTATATGTACGATTGTCCACTGATTTCCAAAAATCTGACCATAGTGTAACACTCAATATATAATTTTACTGATGGTTTTACTTTTGTATATCAGAACATACTATGTTCTGTAAAACTATTGATAGTTAATACTTGTTAATGAAAAATGTAAATAAAAAGTAAAAAGAACCATTTATGAACACATTTATAAATACACCCTGTTACAAAGTTCATAAACAAAAAAAGAAAGACTACATATTCCAATCCACTTCTTTCAAAAACTGAAATGGTTTAGTAAGCCCAATGGTATAGTAACAGTGATTCCAAAAGAAGGAGGTTGTAAAATCATTGCCTCATCATCTGTAGGCCTGTGAGCCTTTGCGTTGATCTTGATGCGTTCTGGGTAGATCCAACTATCATATAAAAAGATTCCTTCGTGGTTTCTCAAGAAAAAAGGTTAAATAGGTGCATACCTTATCCAAAAGAGGTAAATACAGACAAGCAGAGTAATTGCACTTGTGAACACTGCACTCACAGAGGAGCTGGGCGCTAATGCGGTTTCTAATATTTATTTGGGAAACATAATGTAGCGTTCTGTAGATTTGTTTACTCTAACCACATTAAACAATTAGCATGACCCCGGCTCGGTTGTGTGCAACACATGAGTTCGTTTTCAACTGCGATTGGCGAGTGATGCTCTGGACAGCTGGCTGACGCCCAAATCGCCACCGTTAAAGGATGGCTCCCATTCTGCAAATGTGATCATTACTTGCTTCCTATTAGACAGAGGTAAGGCGAGTGGGGGCCTCCTATTGGGGCGGATGGAAAGCGGAGGGACACACACAGAAACACATATTGAAACGAATGCCGCCATTAGCGCAGACATTAGCGCTGTGATCAATGCCCCGCTCTGACAGTGCAGGGCAAAAGAGGGTGGAGGACTGGCTCTTGGGCATTTCAATGCATGCTAGAATATAAAATTCAAAATTTAAATAATATGCTTTTAACATCTGTCAATTTATTTATTGCTTGATTGTGACCACTTTATATACACTGTACACACAGCAGTATATGAATATGTCTAAGCTACATATTGTACATATTGACTCTGTAGAATATTTTCTACAATAGCCGTTTAAACATTTTAAAAGGGGAAAAATAGAAATGTTTGTAAATGGACAACATATATTTTATATGACGCACACAAGCTAATTGACACGTACGGCTGTGGGTCCAGTAAGGCTTGGACAACTATCTTCATTTTTACGGGAAACTAAAAACCGCAGGAGTGCCCATCCCTGGAGGGACACACGTGCTAACGTGTGTTGATAGGGGGACGGGCAGTCGCCCAGCGCGACGTCATTAGCATGTTCTGAGCCACACAGCCTCTGACACGTGTCAAGGGCAGTGCTTCAAGCCCATGCATGAAGATGACACGGTACGCGTAATTGTGACACAATATTTATGTCTGGTGCGACTGTTGGGGCAGGACCCAAATTGGGGGGGGGGGGGGGGGCATGGAAAAAGCGGGGATTGAGGGGGAAGGGAGATTTTCAGGGAGAATGGTTCGTGTGTCGGCTTTCCAACACCCTCATATCACCCTTATGATAACCAGAAGGCAAAGGGAAAAAAACAGCAACAGCAAAAACACATCCACCAGCATTACATTAAATTAAGGATAGACATGATCTAAAAAAATGAAAACAATTTTCAACGGCCAGAAAGGCAGAGACAAGCCGCAAATTCACCAGGACACACTTTAATTAAAAACTTGTAGCTCCGTTTATTTCGACGGACAATGCATTCTTTACAGTCACATAAATGCATTCGCCAATTCGCTGAATCAGATTCAGACTGAAGTTTTTCATTATTTAGGGTGTTTTTGCTCAAGTGACTCAAATTATGCATTTATCAATGATGACAAATCATGCGTGCGAGTATATTCCATCAACACTGCGGTCGTCACAACATACCCCCCTCCTCCAAACCCCCTCCAAATATGAATTATGCATATCAAGAGGCTCATTAGTGGGTCCTTCTCCTGCCATGGTACTAATCCCAATCTTAACGATAATAACGCGATTAAGGAGAGCAGGAGGTTTATTGTGACCAGAGGGGAGTCATACTGACCTCAGCTAAAAAAAATAAGAGCTGGCTGGAGTTGACAAGGCCGTCGCCTCCAGTGGGGCACCCACTGACTGGTGTTGTAATGGAGTATCATGTTGATTATTAAATGCTTTTGCCCAAGCCTGCAGTTAAGTTTGACACTGCAGAGGGGGATGTTTTTTGACAAGCCTAATTTCTGGCCGAGACTAAGCAGCCTTAAACATTGGCCTTGTCCCTCTCTCACTGTTTCGGAGGCTCCCCCAGAGTAGAGGCAGTACCCTCGTTCAGCCCCTAGACGGTGAGAAGGTATCCATCAGGAGAGTCGCCAAAGGTGAACAGCAACCTCTCTTACACTGGTTTTTAAAGGTGTGGCACTTGATGAATTTTGCAGGTCGAAGGGCAGTGTGATGAGCTGGAGTCCAGGAGCAAGATAGCTTACCAAGCTGTCCTGTCACCCCTCCCTGAAAAAAAGACTTAATATAGGATATAAAAAATTGTTTTGCTAGACAGACAGATAAACACAGAGAGAGACAGAATCATAGATAGATAGAATGCTGTATCCTTTCTCCTTCACAGAGATGCTTATTGGAAGTGAAGCTGAGATGCTACAGCCTCCGATTAAGGACTTCACCTTCCATCAGACTGGTTGCGAAGCATTTCCCAGCATGTGTCCAGTGACTTCAGCCCTGGCTTTGCTCATTTATCACTGATGCGTCCACCCACCCACGTTACCGCCACAGACAGCGCTGAGTTAAAATTCAGCACGTCACGCAGCAGACACAATCATACTCAGAGACAGGAGATCCCTGTGTCTAATCATCTCAGATGTACCCCGGCACCGAAGCTCAGACGTCCAGCGCTTAACAACGTCTCTGGACGTGAGCAGGAACAATGATTGTCAGCTTCGTCTAACAGGGAAGCTTTGAAATGCAGGGAGATTTGAGAATGGGGGAAGGGATGTTGGGTGTGGGGCGTGGGACACTTGAACACTAGCAAACACGCACGCAGTATGCACAGGGCTCAGCTTTGGGCCTAAATGGTTTATCCTAACGGACATATTTTCAGCTGTGTACATTAGGGATAGCTGTCACGGAGAGACGGATGCACAGATGCAGATATGTGCGATACGCTTTGGGAAATGGACTGGGTGACAGAGCTGGCTGCTTCAGGAGCTGTTGTTTAGAGTCTATTAATTTTACGGCGCTATTCGGAATTATCCATCTGTTTAAAGGTTAACTGCCTTCTCGCTCGTGAAATGTGCATTTCTCACTCACGCCACCGTTAAACATGAGCTGCCACACCGCTTACAAGCTGATAAAGTTTTCTCCCATCCATGAGCCAGCCAGGGAAAAAAAGAAAAAAATTAATAAATATGTAAGTGAGACAAGCAAGTAAATAAATCTCCCATGCAAGAGCTCTGTTAATATTGTAATGGTAACAATGAATATATACTTTTTAAAAGAAGTGTTAATAGGCGGGCAAACAATCCGCTAAGTGGCCAAAGTGATGGAGATTCGTTTTTACAAGCTCAGCTCGGGTGTCTTTGCAGACGTTGATTTAGGGCAGCGGTTGTCACTTTCATGTCACTTTGCTGAGTAATATCTCATCATCAACCGCCAAAGAGTGTGGGTGGAGGTGGGAGGGGGGTTCCAGTTCACTCTTTGCAATAATGTTAAATGCAGCAGACTACGTTCTCACATCAAGGACGTGAATATAAATAGATTAAGGACAGGACAGACATTCATGGTAGCAATGCGGATTAGCAGGTAGTGCAGGTCATGGGACAGGAATAGAGAACAGGAAGTTGCAGGTTCAAAACCTAAGTGGGACACTTCTGCAGCAAGAATGTACCAGTCCTCAACTGCTACAGTAGGGTCTATACATGTGGGTCACGTGCAGCAATGGTTTGCACCAAAAGAAACCCTGTAAAGACCCTCCCATGCAGCACTGTCTGACAGACCGCCTTTTCCTTACGCAGTGTGTGTAAAGTGGCGTGCTCAGATTCTGTGCCCTGGCTGTTTTGGCATTCTGCATCGCATCACGGGATCTGGAGGTGAAGAGATTGGCCGTGGCATGATGCGAGCTGGAGCCGGCGTGAAGGCACGGCGGCAGCGCCTATCGTCACACGGCAATCAGTGCTGTCACCCACAACGCAGGGAATCAGGTGAAAGCTTGTGAAAATCCTCACCCCTCCCCCTACTGTTCCCTTCCTGACAACATTGACAAGAAAGTCACCTAACATGTTTGCAGAATGATGAAGGGAAAACAACAAATACAGAAATGTTCTGAATATAATGTCCCTTAAGCAAGAAGAAGAAAACGAACATCCCTGTCATGTAGCTGAGGTTGGGAAAGAGAGGTAGACACGTAGACATACAGGCACATGGAGAGAGACAGGCAGGCATAGAGAGAGACAGATAGATAGAGAGATACATAGATAGATAGATAGATGGTTAACATCTAAACAATTGGCTTACATTAAATCATTCTACCATCCAGGTGTCTGCCAAAACTACTGCTGAAGGGCAAGTCAGGCCGACACAGACATGGCTGGCCAAGCCCTCTCCCTAGGACCTCCATGCTTACAGCTCCTGTGCATGACTCCCATACTGTGAAGTCAGGGCCCAGCCCTGGCCTGTAGCAGCAACATGCACAGTGATCTCTGTGTGTCTCTCTCAGAGCCATACCCATGCTTTCACAGTGGCTTGCAGCAGCGGCTCAGAGTCACATTGCTTGCTGTTGGGAGTGAGGTTCACCTTCTGGATGAGTACGCTTTGGGAGCACTGGTCTCAGTCATCAGGGTAATGTTCCACATATATTTATACAGTGTATATATAAGGATGCATTTTGAACCGAGAGCCCTTGAAAAAATGCACAAGCAATGGCAGTCTTGCAAACCGGTTCTTTGATAAATATTCTTATTCTTATTGAATCAGTTTAATTACCAACTAACCTATTAAAACTTTTTGAAATAAATGCTGCACAGATTCTGTGTAGATCCACAGATCTTTAAACCTCCTACATTGCTTGTCCTACTAACTTGAGCTGCTGAGCTGGGTTCTCAGTATCAGCCCATCCATGTGATATAAAGATCGATGAAGCCACATAGCATTGGTGACATTGACCACAGTATTCATGTGACTGTTTAATAAACTTACTTACTGGTATTCAGTCAGACATTTGTCCACCAACAGAATTTTAAAGAAACATATTTTATTTGGAAAAGTTGAAGAGCTTTCTGGCTTTAAAATAAGTTGTTCAGTTTTGAAGAGAATACTTTTGCGCTTTAGCAGCGATCATGCTCATCACTTGACACTACAAACTCGAATGGGAAGCCCTATTATTACTGTTTTGGTGGCTGGATTATTTATTTACTTGTTTGTGTTCCTTGTGAAACAATCTTAGGCATGCAGAATAATGCAAAATTAATGATCGTGATAATGGTAGCCAAGATGGAAAATACCCCCAGGCTGTTACTTTACTTGAACAGGAAAACAAGACGTCAGCCTCAGTCACACAGGGAAAGCAGAACAGGTATGGCATGCCATACGCCAATTGTTCCATGACCCCCAGGACGTGCTGACGCAAACTAAGCTGCTAATACAATGCAAAATTAAAGCTGTGCTGGGCATTGCTGCGAGAGTGTGTGTGTGTGTGTGTGTGTGTGTGAGAGAGAGAGAGTGTGCGTGTGTGGAGGAGGGCACTGTTCTCAAGCCAGCAGGTAAAGGGTTAAGCCACAGACTCTGAGAGCTGGCAAACACCTGGTTTAGTTCTAGGCCTGATGCAGAAATGGCTCAGCTGCAAGGGAGAACGGATCAGTGACAAGCGAGATCCGGGAAGCGCAGTCATGTGATGTGTGCCATCTTGCCCGCCGCGATGTGCAGTTGGCCATGTCTCTCACTGTAAGCCCGCGATTACCGCTGGCTGTCACTCGAGGAGCTCTGGATGTTGTAACAGATTTGCTCTTACTTCCCTTCCGTCCCCCCTCCCTCTCCGCTCATACCAATCTCTTCACTCCTCTCTTCCTCCCGCGTATCTGAGTCTCGCCCGCCAAACCTTCTGATTTTTGTTTGCGTGCATCGGAGAAGGACGGTGTGGCGAGAGGGCAGGCCCTTTTTTGCGTCCGGAGGGGTGTAACGCGACAAAGGCCTCGTCTGGAACGAGCAGAGGGGTCACTGGGAACACGGGGAAGGCGAGAGATCTGGCGCTGTGCAAGTTGCCGAAACTCATTTATCCGTCACAGACCGGGGAGTCAGGTTGAGATCAATGGCCCTCATAGCCGCTAATGGCAGCTTGACAGAACCCTCGATGGGCTGGGAAACAAAGATTAAACGCCGTGTAGAATGTTGCACTTAAGACATGATTTTTTTTTCTTTTACAAAATAGGCAAATTAAATCCTAGCCCACTTTGCCTGCAGACGGGAGCATTGAGTTGTCAGATTCGGCAAGCCAAGGTCAGCGCTGCCTCAAGGCGAATAGGCTACCAAAATGAGTCAGCCCTTAACTTCTGGGAAAGGTGGGGTGTTATGGGGTAAAAAAAAAAATACTGCACAAATATATTTGAATATAAGTCTGAAACACTATAAAACAGTCATCTCTGTGCAATAACTTAAAAAATTTAACATTCCTATTTTGAAAATCAGAGAAAGGATATACATTGGTGAGCCTTGGTGTACATTGGTACAATACAGCAACACAGGCTAATCTAATGGATAGAGAGGTGGTACTCTTTTGAGGAACTACTTGCTATAAGTTAAATGTACTTTAAAGAGTTGTAACATGATATCCGTCATACAAAAAATATATATTTTTGGCAAGCCCCTAAAACCTACAGTGATATTCAAAAAGATCAGAAAGAATTTCCTTTCCCCGTGCGGGGACTGATAAATTAGTCCAGTGGAGGCTAATTAGGGTACAGAAAATTAGAGGAAAGTTGTCTCAATGTGTGTAGAAACCAGTCATGCTATATTATGGGCATCATTGAATATTAAAGCAAACAAAACTGAGTCATCTGTTGATGAAATATGTGAAATATATCTGCTAGCTTTGTAGTACCACTTAACGAAGTGGATACAAAAAAATTTGCCCATCAGTACTTTTTTTTCTAAAATGACATTTTAGGTCTTAGCCACTCATATTTGCAGTTCTCCCATTTCTGAAATATTATATTCAAGAGTCTTTAGCTGTGATGCAGATTGTTGTTGTTTGTACATTATAGGTGCTTTTGTAAGATTTGAGGTTGCATTGCTTGGAAACAACAAAATACTGATTTGAAGTCATGTGCATACAGAAAACATATTCAGGAATATCATCTGTGCTTTGTTTAGGGTTTTCCGGTGTTTCCTTGGGTGCCATAAGATAGTCTCTAAGCAATATGTAGGCACAGCATAATGCATAATGGGTACGTTTAGCATAGTAACCTTTAATATTAAAAGCACCTCACGTTAGTGTATGTTGGCCAAATTAGAAGTGATTATTTTATATGGGCACACACACAACGTCTTGTCATTCCAGTACTTGTGTGGCTCTATGAACAGTGTCAGTGGGCACACAGAAATATAAATGTTTTTCTATTCTCTCTTAAATCAATGACATTATCAACTTGAAACCAACCAGGTGTGGGGGGTGGGGAGTTTTCCATGTGATTCATGTCTCATTATGTTGTTACCCCTAAACCAACTATGAGAAAGGGGAGGTTGCAACGTCATGTCTAAGCAGCAATGTTTAAATGTATAAAATGGAATAACACCACCTGCTTTTCCGGCATTCTGTGCTCTCTTCTGCTGCTGCTGCAGAGCATGGTCAAAAACATACTATGAATGTACCATAAGATGGCCTTCACACAGAATGAGCAAAAGACCACAAACATTGCCATCAGCGAATGTTGACTCAGGGGGGCAAAGACTATGGTCATAGGAAATGAGAGGAAAACTGTTTTATGATCCAGACAAGCTATGTACATATACTTGAACTGGCTAATCAAAATGAATCCAACATAAACTACATACAATATTTCATGAAGTAGACCTTCCTCTTACTCTAGAGGTTACTTATTGTGTGTGTGCTGTTAATTTTGGGAAATTCAAAGTGAAATAACACACTCCAGATTGACAACTTGTTCACTTTTTTAGCGAAATATAATTTTATTAAGTAAACACAACTAAACAGCTAAACAGGTTATATTAGAGTTACATGCAAAAAATAAAAATATGATTAAAAATAGGCTACTCCAAACTCTGGTGGTAATCCACACCCTAAGGGAGAGAGAGTGAGCACCTGTTTTGTTGGCACATAATCATGTTTTCAGTCAAAAGCAAGAGGTCTCTAGAATCTGTATTACGTTTTCAAGTTTTCAGAATCTGCCGTTGACGAGCTAAAATGAAATCAGCAAAGTTTGATGTGCACGCCATCATTCATTTGAGCATCATTGCAGAAGCAGCCGTTTCGGTGCAGGCAGAGTCAGAGTCTGCTGGAACACTCCAATCACGGGCCCCCCTTTTTTGCAGCTTCGCAACACCTGCCAAAGGAAGCGACTGCTCTGCTGTAGCGCGCTGTTTTCACATTCGAGATTTCGTTTCACAACATGTGGCTTTTCCCCGTTCCTCTCCGGATGTGTATGAAATGTTTATCCACCGAAAGTGACAATAACTGGTGGCTTTAATTAGCGTGGTGTCACATTATTGTCTCGTATTGCATAACATGTTTTAAAAAAAGGCCGATCCACGGACTTTCTTTGTTTGTGCGCAATAATTATAACGGAATGACAATTCCGCTAGGTTTTTAAATAATCAACTTAAGATTTACTGTAGAGCAAAAAAATAAATGTGCACCCATGAGTCAAGTGGATTTTTGTACCATGTAATTTTTCAAAATGCTGAATTTCCAACTTTAATGTGAATTAGAGGTTAAAAAACCAAACACCTCCAATATCCCTTTTACCTGTACCCTTTTCGAATACCAAACTGTTATTCTAGTTTCGACAAAATACATTTTTTTCCACTCCAGTCATTAGCAGATTTCTTCCGTGTTTATGATGGAGTGTTTAATAAATCAAAACAATCCGCGAACAACTGCTAATTAACAGGTAGGCCAACATGCTTAACAATACAACATAACAATGTTCCAGCCCCATGAATATGCAAATGAACCTTCAGTCTGTTGCAAGTTTTATGATACAGTGATAATCACAGTGTGTTAATCTTCTCTCTTTCTCTTGCCACGAGTTACCTTTAATCTGCCATGACAAATAAACAAATAACAACAATCTTATTATTGTCGTAGGCTAGCAACGCGTTTTTCCCTTTTTGTTCCTATCAGTAACTCTGAGATGAATTCTATGCCCATCACTGCTGAAACCGAGACAGGGATTGTCGGACGATATGGAATTTATTTATCTTTTCCAAGGCGACTTTGGTTGTTCAAAGCAGCATGGAAGTTTTTCTTTGAGTCAGTACAAATGACCGTTCATGTTTATATTCAATATCACAGTGGCAGGCAGCGCTCTGGGAACTTGACAGGCCTTCTTAAGTTCAGCAACCTTGTCTGTATTGACAGCTACTGCTATTAAGGGCAGCGGCGGAGGGAGACCCCTGTGGTTAAATTACTGCGGGATGAAAGCCGCTTGGTCGTTGCGGGTCGCTCTGAGTGTGTGTGCGTGTGTGTGTGTGTTTGTGTGTGTGTGTCCGTGGTCGCAGTGCGATTAATCTACCTGTTTATGTGGATGCGATGGTGTAAAGGACAGCTCACACAGGGAGGGGAGGGGCTGATCTGCACAGAGAAGAGGATGGAGCAGCAGGATGAACTGTGCAGCGAGGTACTGGGCTGCTGCATCAAACAAACCAGGCTTCTCCTGCAGCCACATGCCCTGACAGAGAATGACACACAGCATTGTACACATATACACACAAACATACACATGTCAACGCACACACACACACACACACACACAGACACACCCAATGGCATACATAAAGTGTACACATAACTGAGGGCACACAAATACAAATGTGCATACATTTGCACACAGCACACATAGGCATGGAAACATAAATGCGCACACAGGCACATGCTCATGCGCAGACATGAATATGGACACACATATACGCATAAACAGTTAGACAGAGGGATACGAAGTACTTCACAAAAACAGACACATACACAAACAGACATTCAAAACATTGATTTAAATTTAAAGACAAAAGCTCTGTATTTGCAAGGGGCTAAACTGGAGATTTCATTAGGGAGAAAAAGTAGTTACAATAAGAAAAACGATAAAATAGTGTGTTCCAGCCAATGATCAGTCACAGTTATTATTATAAAGGATTCACTGCTCATCTTCATTCATATAATTTGAAGAACAGAAATACAAAGTAGAAAGAACAGAATGTTTAAGAATATACATGTATTCCAAATAGGGTATTTCAGGGTTTATTTTCAGCGAACACTGCTATACTTTCCTCACTACAGCTGTAAAGCTCCAGTCTCGTTGGCTACATGACTTGTTCAAATCTCCATTCCATCTCTCACAAGCAAAAATTTTAGCCTACATTTTTCGTTTTCCACCTTCATGCAACACCATTTTTTGGAATTACCAATGGTGCATTTGGCTCATCTTACGGCAACAGCCTCTGCACTGATGCAGGGGTGGTGACACGAGGTGAATGCAATCCTCCAATACACTCGCTGCTCCAATACACTCGCTATTTTTTGCAGCACTCTACAGCAGAGTGGGCGCTCACTGGAGGATAAGTGCTATTCCACTGGCATCATCTGAGCAACCTGCAGCTGCCTGAGGAGTCTGACAGCAGTGGGATGAGCACAGTCTACCCAACCCTATCCCTGGCATAACGAAGCAAATATTTTCTGCCGCCACAGGTTCCTAGTAACGACCATTAAATTCAGAGGTGGACATCCCAGCTTCAGAAAGTGAAAGTCCTGCCACGTATTTGTTCCACCCATGCTCTACACCAGCTGAATTTAATTAGCACAACTCTTCGGCCAGGTTGAGGAGCTAATTAGTGAAATCACCTTGTTTAGTGAATGGCTAGAACAAATACGTGGAAGGACTTTTACTTTCTGAAGCCGGGGTGTCCACCTCTGATTAAGTGACACTACTGGGATTGAGCCCGGGCTGTTGAGATCAGCCTGCTCTCAAAGTGAACACCTTAACCACTGAGCTACTTGGGAGCCCCTCATTGTTACCCCAACCTGACAATGTTTGTGAAGACCTGCCAGCAATGCTTCAACCAGAAATGACCACTTCTGATGCAAATCCCCCTCAGTTTAATTCAAGAGATGCTCTAAAGTGTGGAGGTTCAAACGGAACTAACCATCTCTCCCTCAGCCGGTGGATAGAAAGCTAATTACCATTCCCTGTTTAATTAACCTTAAGCACAATACAAAATACATTTGGAATGCCTTTTAAAGGGGAGTGCTATTTAGATTTTCGGCATCTTTTTTTGCATCCTGTCTCTGTTTTTGCACGTTTTGATATGTGCCCAATATTTTCCGAGCTTTGCTTTGTGCATTGTCTCGCTTGATTCAGGGCTTTTGAGCCGAGTGCTATTTACGATCATCCTTTCAAGCTCATTTCCTCGGCGTCCCTGGTGTCGTGCGCTATTGAAAAGCCACGCAGTTTCTGTGAAGGAGTAGTTGCTGGGAAAACGCCAAGCACTGAGTATGCTTTCTTTTTGTTGCTAGGCTCCTCGATTTATGTTGTTAAAGGCTTATCACGGTGACAAACAGACGTTACTTCTCTCACCTCAAAAAAAAAAAGCCTAACAAAAAACAGGACATTAGATAAGATAAAATGGGATTTGTTTTTTTGTTGCTGTACAGGCTAAAATACTCATTATGAGGTCCCTTTTGGAGAGTGCTGATTGTTCTGACTGTATATATTTGTGTGTGTATTTGCCAGGATTTGCATCCATGCTGTTAAGGTAACTAGATAAAGATTCACAAATTTAAACTTAAAGTCCGAAGTCTGAAGTCCAGAACAGTACTCAATAGTTTTGCTGTGTGACACCCTGCACAGGTCTCAGATCTGCCTCAATCTCTTTGAGAACATTATTTGATTACAAAGTGTACGACAAGGATTATCACAAGGAAGTGACATTGGGGGAGTTGGATGAAGATGAGACAATGTTGATGATGCTGAAGTTGATGATGATGATGATGATGATGATGTAGAACAACACAGATGCTAAGGATGAATGTGGAGAGGACGATGGTGAAGACAATGGGTAGAAAGTGATAATGAGGACAAAGAAGTGACCACATCATTGAGGCTTCCTAGAAGATAAACCTTTTGGTATTGGGAAGGTCTTAGGTGTATGTTTGTTTGTTAGCCATGTCAAGGTGAAAGAAGCATAACAACAATATCATAATGCTACAATAAATATAGTATGGAATCCATTGAGACATTTTTCCTCTGAAAAATGTAAATTTGCATGCAGAGACACCATATGTACTAACTATCTCCATGACTGAAGGGAACTGTGACAATACGAGAGTTGAAATGACAGCTCTGCAGGTGTGAAGGGTAAAGTGTATGGTCTCAAGGGCATGGCCAGCAAACTGCCTGGTCAGCCCTGCAGAGCCGAGCGTCCACTGGCTGTCAGCGCTGGGCCGCAGTTTCGACAGGCAGGCCATACCTGTCCTCGGTGTCTTGCAACCCCGTTTTCGTCACGGTGCCAAGAGAGCTCCGTGGAACAAGACCAGGGAGTATGCGCTGATTGCAGAGCAACTCTTTAAATGCAGAGATAATATCCGCTGATCCCAGATTCGCTGTGTACTGAGATCTCTGAGTAACCACAGTATTACCGGGATAATGCACACTGATCCCAGAGCGGGCTCAACATCGGCTTTTGCCTGAAGAGTCGCGTGCTCTGGGATTGGTTACAGCCGTGATAAACCCACTTAATGCCCTCATCAGGCTGCCACCACAATTAAGGTCTGAATTAGTGGCATCCGCCATCCTTACCTGTTGAGACAAGGCCTTGAGTTGATATGACAGGCTGCCGGTCTGTCTGAAGAACTAGGTCAAACTGAGCATATATGAGGGGTTGAGGGCGGGGGTGGGGGGGTGGGGGGTGGAACCACATGTCATGCCCAGAGGCCCTTTTCTTAAAGATGTAATGACATCCTCTAATTAGCATAATATCCCAACTTGTCAGATGGTTTTAATTGTCACACCATATTTGTTTGGCTTTGGGTAGTTGGGGGGAAGTGCCATTCAAGTGAACAGACCCACATGCAAACAGTCATGTCCCAGGGGCCATTACACTGCGCACAAATGTAACACGCTGTTAATGAAACACAAACCTTGTGTTTGATGAACCCAAGCTCCCACCTTGCTGAAGCCTTATTAGGAAAAAATGTCAAAGGGCATGACAAATTTTTACATGCATATATATAATATCATCTCCTTATAGAATATGTGCAAACCGAATATATAGGTGTTTATTTCCAATAGACTGTAAAACGTGACTGTGACTGGTGATACCTTTCTCACAGCTAAGCAGTTACCAAGTGGTTAACTGTTATCTGCCCGATTTTTAAAAGCCACTCATCTAATGTGGGATTTTGCTGTCTGCTCGCCCTCTGGGGTTTTCACATTGTCTAGCTATTGCCTTCATGCACTCATCACCTATATAACTGGGGAACAACCCAGCCCTGTTATGTAACGTGGCACAAACAGTTGTTGGTGGCCTGACTGGGGGGAATTCCTTTGATTACCCGCAAGTGTAGATGCCCGTTAAGCACAGGGCTCTGTAGTAATCTGAACTATTTACAGATTTGAATTGTTTTTTTTTTTTTCTTGTTCTGGGGGTCATGCCTTGACCCACATGGGACCGGAGCTGCTTGGCAGCAGAGTGAGCAGAGAGCAGTCCAGGGGTAAGACAGCCTCTCTGGGATCCGAGGAGAGACTGACAGAGGAGAAGAGAAGGGATATCCGTTGCTGATGACTCATTTAGCACAGACAATGGGTAACAAGGAGAGAGGGGATCAGGGAAAGGGGTCTGGGTTGCCTCACAGTTTGATTGCGGGCGGAATGACATCCTTAAACCCCCTCCAACTCCGCTGGCGCACAGTCTTCACGGCCCTGGCGCATTTCCGCAACGCTTGGTGCAGCAGGGACACAAACAGGGACTGAAAGCGATTAATTGATGAACTGGCTAACTGATAAATACATCGATTTAAACTCTGCTGGCTATGATAATATCAGCATGCAACGCCAATAAAGCAGGAATCTGATAATCCAGCTGGTTTTATTGAGCAAATGGCCTGGGGTTTTGCAGCCGTTCGTAGATGGTTTAGCTTCGCGGCTGATGTATTAGATGCTATTTTGCTCAGCTTGATAGTGAGACATTAGACAATAGCATCCTTTTATTTGCATTTAATATGTAAATAATGGTAGAAGCAGCTCGAAAACCTCTCTTGAGAAATTTTAGTGTTCTCTCTAAAACAGGGTTTTTCTTTCTATCTTCCTTGGGAATATTACATTTTTCATATGCCCTGCAAAAAAAAAAAATCATGTACGGAAATGATAGTACGTCAAGGAGGATCTATAATAACACAGATTTTTTTTTTACATCACTTCAAAGACTTGGCAATTCCTGATCCATGCGACATTCACACTCCTTCAGGGTCAAACAACATCTTGCAGCCTTCATAAAATGATTAAATATTTTAAACAGCTCCTGCTTATACCTCCGTCGCCCCTCGAGACTGATACCGTTATCATTTTTGTCAAAGCCGGTTTCCGTCCGCATTTGTCATCCCCTGTTCGCATTTATGAGTTATCAATCGGCGTGTCAAAATGCAAAATAACGGATGTTCTCTGGGCGGCACGGGATGGTCTATCTGGGGCTTTTAATCAATGCAGATTTTTTTCTCTCTCTCTTTTTTTTTTACCTTCCATACCCATACATAAATCTTTCGCGTTCTTGGTCACATATAATGTATTTGCACAAAAAAGCAGTGACAGAGGCAGTAGTTATATTATCAAGCATTATACCTCGGGGCTAACTGGGTATCAAGGGCTTTGAGACAAGGAATGTGGGGAATTACAAAGAAGAGATGATGGCTGCGCAGACTATAAGGGATGGCTTTCACCATCCATAAATCAACTGCCTGCAAGCTAATCTTTCTCACTCACAGGCAGAGTAAATACGTTGCTTGTAGATTCGACATACCTCACTTTGTGTAGCTCATTGGGCACGCTTGGGCTGTGAAAGGCCTCCTCTCCCGATGGTGTTCCCTCTTTTCAATCATTCTTCATTTTGCTTCAGCTTTTTTTCCCCCCACTGACAAGCGAGCGGAGCCGGGCGACAAGCAGAGAAATAGGACCCCTGTCCCCCTCCGTGATTGATAGCTGTTAGAACAGAGAAACGGCGTCAGATTAACCTGCATAAGCGGGTGTGGATGCCCCTGCGCCTGCTTCTCAAAAGGTGGCTTTGTTTTCTGTTTTAATGCTCTGTGTGTTTCAGTGAATGTTCACATCAGAGATACCCCAAAAACCCATGGCTGTACAGTTGTTGATTTTTTTCCCTAAAAGATGACATCTGTTACATTCATATACATATAACATTCAAAAAGGATATATTCTTTATATTCATTAAAATATACCGCATAAAATATAGGTCTATTTGTCGCTTTCAAATACACTATTTTATGCAACCATTGCACACACACTATGTCCTGGAATATCATGGAAAAAAGGAAAAAAAAATATAATAATAAACATATAATATATGTGATAATAACGTATACAATAATTATATCTCATGTATATCTAAATCTATACCTATCTATCTATCTATCTATCTATCTATCTATCTATCTATCTATCTATCCATCTATCTCTATCAATCTATACACGCACATACTATAAATGTGAGAGATTAAATTCCACATGTTACTTTTATAAGTTAGGCAGTCTGCTGTGCAGTAGTAAGAGAACTGCTGCACCACTGGCCCATTCCAATGGATAGGGTGGCCATGGGTTTTTATAAATCAAAGGCACACCCAGAGAGCTGATTCTGATTCCAAGCCTGTGGAGCATCACAAATGGCCACACATGGAGTCACTGGCCTGCAGCAAGCAGGGTCGCCCAGATCAATCTTAATGAAAGCTCCCATCGCAAAGCAAGGGGAATTTACTTCACCTGGCTGAAAAGCATGATTTGCTTGTTTAAAGCAGGCAGAGGTGGGAGTAGGGGGGGGACGGTGAACCGTGGGGCAGACCCGACGCGGAGTATCTACTCGTTCCTCCCCAGAGCCGCACGGCGATGGTGAGGCGACGCGGGTCTCGACTGCAGCTAATGAACGTCACGCCAAGCGGCCGCCCTCGGAGCGGGAGGAACCACGACTAAATGCTCGAGGAATCTCGCCATGGTAACACCGCTCTGACTCCTGCGTTCTCGGCGCGGCGATCCCCCGGCTTTTCCACGTCGTGGCAGGGGTAAACAAAGCGCCTTCCGCGGGCGAGACGGGCCCCTAAATGAGAAGTTACTGCCGCTCTCCGTGATTGAAACAAACTGGCGCTGATTGCCGATCAGCCAGCTGTAAAGGAGGGCAAGGATATGAGCTAATGAAAAAAATGGACTTGATTTGAAAGCGTGATGCGTTTTACTGTGATGCATGCAGCTTTCATCCCGAATGGCGTGATATTGTGTCGGTACAAGCCAAGCAGATTGAGAGTAAGTAACTCCTATCCACTAGGTTCAAAGGCAGGCTTGTGATTGAATGTGAATGAACATGAATAATATATATGGGCATTCTTTTTCACTCAAGAGTCCCTTTCAGAGTGCAGCGATACATACATGTGTCTTTACATGGCATCAGTAATACGCAGCAAAAACACAAACATTAAAAAATTCATGTCAGTCAGATCATTCAAACCACATTATTTCATATGGAGCAATATTATTTAGACAGATTTCACATTGTGTTCACACAAGGATGTGAAAAACAGAAGTTCATTCAACTAAGAGTGTTTCGTTGTACATAGGTAAAGGATGAAGAGCATTTAATTTGAAGTTTTTTGAAGAAAAATGTAAGGTTTTAGAGAAACGCTGAGGAATAGTGTAGTAGTGAATGGACTTATCCATACCCAGCAGCTGTTAAAATAAAGACAGGTTCTGTTCTCATTCTCATTTATTTATTAGTCAGACATCCTTACTCAGGGTGTGGAATACAAATAGTACACAACCCCCAAAATGATCAAAAGGCAACACAAAGTTGTACTGTAGATACGACTGGAAAAGTACTGGAAAAGATTCTCTAGCCTTGATGAATTAGCATAACTTGTTAACCAGTAAATACAACAAGTGCATATATGCAGTTTGGTTTCAGATGTGATAGGCATGAAATACATCTGAATGAATTTCAGACCTCTCAGAAAATAACTTCAAAGGTAATAAGTAATCTTTGCAGTGCTTTTTCTAAACTACTCAAATAAAACAAAAATTGTGGATTTGCTATCTAAACCTTTATGACAGACCATTTACTTTCTATTTTTAAAAGTAGAAATAATATAACACCAGGCCCATATAAGGCAACAGTCTATAAACTCCAATGAGATCCTTTCATAAGCATAACAAGTCCAGCATGAGTCTGACTATCAGCTGTCAAATAACAGTACGCAACCAGTGTGAGAAAAACGATGCTAAAGCAATAAAGTTGCTAACAAATCACTTCCTGTTCACATCAATACAATGATTATGGTGGACATATTTAAATATGAAGGTAAGAATCCATCCATTTGATATTCATGCTCTAGAACATTTTGACGTGATTTACAGAGTTAAGCAAAATAGGAAGAGGAATAAAATTAGGCACACACTGCTTAAAAGCATGCTTGCATTCATATTTGTGGGCCTTTGCAATGAAAATGCCTTCAGTCAATGGGTGACCAGGAGAGGGACACTACTCAATGCTGCTTAGCTGCACCCAAAGAGGCTGAGAAAGTAACTCACACACAGACATACCCCGCACCCAATTTACACAAAGATTCATGTGTATTTTAAATAATAATTGACTCAGCTGAAACTGTGGTAATAGGGTTATGGGTATCTTGTAATGGAAACATTGAAACTATGGGAGATAAAAGGGGTTTATGGTCATGATGAGCTTCTATTCTGGAAAACTCTGACATTAGACAGTGTCTGCTAAGATGCCGGTGGGGGGTCAGTGTTTAAGTGTTTTGTGATGGCCAGTGCCAAGTCATTAGAATTGACGAGTGTGAGAAAAAAAATATCCATAAACTGAAGTCATAAATTAAAATCCAATGACCTGTACGCACAAAATTAGTCGATTAGGCAACATACTGGTGTTAGCACAGTATATAATCAGCGAAAGCATCTAATTGAAAGCCATTATAGAACTGGGCGAAGCTTGGGTTTGAGATTTCCTTCCCTTTCTCGGTTTTTGACTGCTCCAGTAAATTAGGAAAATAGTGATTTTTAATACCTTTTAACCTCCCCAAGACGGCTTTCGATCAATTATGTGAGCAGCCTATAATTGTTCCCCTCGTTAATGATTCTCCGTGAGTGACTTCGCCCAAGGATGGGGCCCGAATGCAATTACTTTAACCCCTGAGGTGTGGTAATGTCTGGCCGAGAGGAGGACATTACAAGGCAGTCCAAGGTGGGGGGGTGGGGGAGTGCTGGCCATCAGAGAGGTGGTGATGGGGGGGGGTTGGTGTGCCGGGAGATGGGGGGGGCCTTGGAATTGCACAACTTCGGCTCCCGACGATGGAAAATACACGCGGCGTTCCGTCCCATGCCTCTGACGCGTACATCTAGCCAGGCAATTTAAGTATAAATTAGACCTTATGGAACCGCGGAAAGGCTTGGTGACAGGCTAAAACAGTAAATAAATCACCTTTTATTGTGTGGGAAACAGCGTGGCTCCATCTGACATGATGGGCTTTACATTTTAAAGAGAAGGGTTTACACATCGCCGTTTCCAATCGCCGCCCCCCCTCCCGCGTGTAACCTAAGAGGACACTGTCAGATCGGGTTCCAGCCTTAAATGACCGTTTTAAATCACCCTTGGACCGCGACTCTCCGCAGGACGATGGCCATAATTCCACACTTATCTCTTTGTACAGGACCGGCCAGCTCAGACTCTTAAAGGCGCGGTGGTATTTATGCAGTCGCTGCATACTCCTACACTGTACCGCTGATGAGCTACTGAGCGAACAGTGTCCGATTTTATTGGGGTTTTCTTCAGTGCCACTGGGATCTGAGCAGGATCCTGCTGTTTTTGCGGACACTTACTATAAGTTTACAACCTTGCCGATGAAACGGAAATGCAGAGGCACAATGTAAGAAAATGCGTCAGTAACTCATGGATGGAAGCCTTGGGAAGCAAATGGTCAGTTCAGCAATCAGACCAGCTTTCTTGTGCCTTCTGAATGGTTATAAGACTACAAGTAGCTTGCAATTGTGTGTGTGTGTGTGTGTGTATTTATGAGACATGTATGCATGAGAGTTGGTCAGATTGCTGAACTGACTATATACATATATGCATACATGGTCAAAAGTTTAACCAGGTTTGAGCAGTATGGTACATGTTCATTATTTGTCAGACAAACTGATACGCTAAGAGCTGGGGCCAGATCAATCAATTGCACAGTGCTTAGTGATTACAATGTTGAAAAAGACAAGCTATGTCAGTCTCACTTTTTTCCCACAGCAAGTAAAAAGAGTTTTTAAAATGTGTTTTCATTACAGCTGAGCAACATTGAAATGTTTGAAGTGTAACACAAAATGTTGTCTTTAAAAAAGGGGAAAATAGATGAAATAGCATTAAGTCTAACATGTAAATGAGATGTGAAATTCCTTCATTCAATCCCTATGAGCATGCAGTGGGACTGATTTTACACTTGCAAGAGCCACTGCACTATTTCACTGTGGTTTTCTTGGTTTTGGTTTAATACGCTTTGCCGATTTGATCTTTTATTGTTCATTCAGTTGAGATGTCCTGTAACCACAGACGGTAGACAAAGGGAGAGAGGCCCCAGTCGGCGGTAGCGTACGGACTTTCTGGGAGAAAATCAGATTACTGTTCAGGAGGTGCTCAATTATGGGAAGATGCAGTGCAGACCGCTGTCGTTCAATCAGCAACAAGCCAATAACGAAGGCGATAATACCTGCAGCATCCATCCAGAGCAGTGACAAGAGCCAATCGAAGTCTGCCCAGTGACTCTCACTCATGACACAATCAGCCAGGCAGTCAGGTTACCCCCAATATCTCGGCTGCAAACTGCAAGCTGGGTAACAATTAACAGATCACCGGAATAATGTTCACCGGAATAAACCAAGGACTTGTCAGCATCCTTCTGTTATTTTTCCATGAAAATGCTTTAAAAACGACTTGTAACATTCAACAGAACAGTTTGGTTTATCTTTCATATTTGTTAATACCTTTACGTGTTTGTTATTACAGGCAGTCCCCATTTCACAATGATTCAGTTTACAGCAATCTGTGATTACAACATTTGTAAAAATGTCACAGTCAATTGTTAATTGTTTTGCAAATTCAAATTCACAATGAAAGAAAAAGCCTGGGTAGTCAGAGAGTGACAAAAAACCAGACAAATAAACAAAAGTCTGAAAAGGCAGCAAAGATTTTTTTTTTTCCCATGGAGGGCCTTTGTTTGAGTGTGTTGTGTCTTATTCTTGTTTGTTGTTTTCATTCAGTAAACTCAAGAGGGAGAGTTGAAGAAGATTTATTTATTTTATCTTTCAAGCGTTCACTCCGTCTAGCTTACCCTATAGCTCAATAAACACCTGACCCAAGATTGTGATTCGCGAGTAGCTGTTCTCCATGTCCTGCCATTCCAAAACAATCAGGAGTTTCACACTACAAGTACTGCTTACACTGTACTTTGTGTGCAAGTATTTTTAAATGTACAAATGTACACTTATTTATCCACCCTGTATTCGATTTCTAGCCTACGTTCAGGAACATAATCCTACCTTTATAATATTTCGTTTATGGGAGAGACTTGATTCCTGACAACTAGGTGTTTGCTGGAGTTTCCAGCAATGCGCTGTGTTGTAAAAGCTGGAAGCGCCAAGCGTTCTCATCACTAACTTTCCCGTAAACAGTCTTGACCCGTGGACTCTGGACATTTTCAGCTTTCATATTCAATCCAGTTTAGGTGTTTACACTACACACTGGATGTCACTTTGGACGCGAGCAAGACAGACATAAAAGACACTCACATGGTGTCTCCCGCGGTGCGGCAGACCGGACGAGAGGACGTGATGAGACGAGTAGCGAAAGGACCGCACATGCCCTGCGCCGCACTTCAGTCCTGCAGATCGGGCATTGGTCACAACTGATCGAAGGCAACGTCGCCTCCCTGACAAACTGCGGCGTCAGACGCGCTTGTAAAAAAAAAAAAAAAAAAAAAAAAAAAAAAAAGAGGGGAAAATATAATTCCTCAGAGCTGCATCGCACAACTCACCCCTCATTAAAGTGACAGAGTGACTCACAGACACACTGGGGTGGTGGAAGCAAACAAGCAAACATGGAAGCAGAGGCAACTGTGGAGAACAGTGTGGCAGAGGAGTACCCCCTTACATAAAATTACATGTTCTAATTTAAAATCGAAACATTGAAGAAATCATGCTTAATATATACTTCACATAAACTGATTAATATACAAAATGGCTCATGTAAGTAATATTGTGGAATATATGGTGAAAAATACTGTAACATTTCATTAATTGGAAAATACTGTACATTTGAAAACATATTACATGTATACAACTGCATATATGGAAGAGGCAATAATGAAGATATTATGAATTGCGATGAACTTGATTGGTAGTGTATCAGTACTGTCACTGTACTATACTGTACCAGCAGGGATAGCTGGATGGAGTAAGAAAGGGAAAGGGTAAAAGAGAGAGACAGACAGACAGAGAGAAAACGCCCTGACACCAGTTGCACCATTAAGGCCTGCATTGCTGAAAACATTTAATTGATAAGCCGTTATCGGAAATGTGGCTGATGATCTACTGTCTGAAAAAATGTAAATGGTACACACGGCAGATGTTCTATATTTTCTGACCATTTATTTTCAAGGGCTGTTTAATTAAAATTTATGAGGTGGATCTGCTGAATTGCATTGGCAATTGATGATCTCTCTCTCCGGGCCCTGTCTGGCGAGATGGTGAGTGATGACCGACAGGGAAGCGTTGACAAGGGCAGAACCGGGCAATGGCTGTTTTCTCGCTGTCGTCAGGCCTCCCCTGTACCACCGGCTCCTCTCCAGCAACCGGTGCCAGCTTCCGTCCCGCCCGCCTCGGGTGCCGCGTCAAAACCGGCCCGACAGCTGTGCCCCGACACCACGTCATTCACCGTTCACTGCGTGGAGGAAATGAGCCGATTGGAACTTTTATCTTTTTACTTTTTACATTTTTTTTTTGTAAATGGCTTCTCATTCGGATCTGCTCCCATTTAAAGCTGCAGGGTTTTTCTTCTCCTTTGTTTTGTTTTCCTTCATTTGCGTGTAGGCCCAGATCCGCAATCAAACTGAAATGAGCTTTGTCTTTAATTTCAAATCACAAATTTAAGCGACAGATATGTTTTCCCAATTTATCCAAATTCTCGACTCAAAGTTGAGGACAGCGAGCGCTGCAGTCAGACTGAAACTGGGCCTCGGTCCAGTCCGGTGAGTGATGGGTGACAGATGTAACGGGGAGAGATCTTTGCATAACGATAATTAAAACAATATATGGCAGCACCTTCTGGAACACAATAACAGAATCCAAAAAAAAAGGCAGGAAAGAACCAGGTGATGAATATTCACATCTCATTTGAACACACCGCTGCTGGGTGAACGCTTCACAGGTAAAACAATTATTTACAGGTAACAGACGGGAGCCGAGATAGCTATTTAGGGTGAGGTCACACCTTCTGCAAGCTGCAAATTGTCGAAGGCAGAAGAACAATGGAGCCATGTGTGTTCTCTTGTGATGATGATTTCAGCCGCGGTGACGGTGCCTGATTCGCTGTTCATTTTGCGCACATGTGTGTGCTGGCGTTACACAGATTGTTACAAACCCCAACACTGTGATGTCATTTCATTTATCAATTTTAATAGCTTTTTATTTGACAGGGGAATGAAAATGGTCATCATAGCACACACACCACAGTACATTACATATGTACATTACATGTATATATACATACATATATATATATATATATATATATATATATATAGTGGAGAATTACGTATTAGCATCCCTCTAATTTTGCATTGTGTGTAACACTGACCTCATGGTCAAGGTATGTAGTAGTGCTTGTTTTCTGGACCCTATGGTACACCCCCCCACCACCACCCCCACCCCCTACTCCCCTCAAAACATACTCTCTCTAGAAACATGAAACTCCTAGATGCCAGAAATATACACAAATGAAGCCCTGTCTAGCCTGGGTCATCTCTTTTAGCGTACTGGAGTTATGTTATAATGTAATAGCACAGCAGACCCTGGGGTTCAATGCTCCATTAGACTATTGTTGTGTTCAGTCCTCTTCAGACACCTGCAGAGGATCCGAGAGTTTGAATCTGAAACACCAAAAAATAAATACCAAAATAACCTGCTGTTTGTCATCTGCAGTCAGTCTCTCTTCCCCCAACCAGCCAGCCACACCGTGTTTTATATTCTATGAATAATGTAACCCTAAAGAATTTATTCTATGGAAGTTTTGAAAGATTAATGAGTTGCTGTTTAGGTCATAATTCAAAGTTCATGCTCACATATATCATGTTTTGAAGCACATAGATTATGAGGTACAACACATTTATCATATTACGACACACACACACCCGCTCACACACACACACACACACACACACACACACACACACACACACACACACACACACACAAAGCAGTCTGCCCTGAATCTGGTTTCACACTCCCCTCTGTACAAAGTTGAGAGGAGCTGTAATTTTTAGACCTGTATACTGCAGGATGAAATAATTCTTCTGTTTGTAAGAAAACATCTTCCTAGTTTGTTGTGCTAACGACTGAAAGGCCTCAAATGACATATTGTAGGATGCTAGAGAGGGAACTAGAATGTCCTATGGTTCAGAAATAAAAGGGTTTATTGTGTTATTTTCTTTTTGTCATGATTTTAAAATAACAAAATAAAATGTTCATGTCTACACTGATAAAAATCTGAGACTTCAAACTCCAGCAAGAGAGGTGTACTGCGCATGAGTAGATAACAAGTTGTCCAAGACATAGGTAGAATGTAGAGGGTGTCTCACATTTAGCAAAACATGAAAACCACCATTTTAAGATGTTGAATAATTTTTAACTTAAAAAACTCAAAGCCCCCCCCCCCACTACCACCACTCCCCTCCACTTCCCCTCCACACACACACACACTGCAGACATTTTTGATTATCTGTGAAAAATCATTTCAAATCAAATTGAGTTTAAAAACTATAAAATGATGCCAAGACAACATACCCAGGAATTCTTATGAAAACCATCACTTACCATTGTCAATGTAATCTTCTTACTATTGCCACAGATTATTCTATGGACATTTTTTGACCATAATCGTCTCTATTCTATTGAACAAATATAAAAGTGCAGACATTTATCACTCTTCATAATAATGGACTATCAATTAAATAGGATCTATGAACAACAAATACTAATTTAAAATATATATATACACAGATGAACTATTATTGAGAACTCATTTAATTATGACTTAACTATAAAAAAGAAAGCATCAAGGTATTGAGATACTTAAAAATTAAAAATGGTGGAAGATGTTTATTTTGACTTGGGAAGTTGCTGTGTGTCTTAGGACACACTCAAAGTAAGTATTTAAGTATTGAGATACTTAAAAATTAAAAATGGTGGAAGATGTTTATTTTGACTTGGGAAGTTGCTGTGTGTCTTAGGACACACTCAAATGTCTCTGTGCATTTCTCGTCTGGCTGTGCTGAGTGTCTATTTCTGTTCATACTGGTTAAATATTAAACATGTATTCTTAAGTGTTCTTCACTATGACCACAATAGATGATCTTACCCTACTCCTGAATATGCATCTTGATCGTTCAATCAAATGTTTTCCCTTGGAAAGACTGTGTGTGTGTGTGTGTGTATGTGTGTGTGTGTGTGTGTGTGTGTGTGTGTGTGTGTGTGTGTGTGTGTGTGTGTGTGTGTGTGTGTGTGTATGTGTGTGTGCGTGTGTGTGTGCATGTGTGTTTTCCTGCCTTTTAAAAATTGTTATATGACAGTTAAGCATAATAGTCATTGGAAGGTTGAACTGCACCTGTAGTTTTTTTTGTCATTTTTAGATTTGAGATGTAAGTGTACTTTATTCTTTTTTTTCTATTTTTGTACCAACACAAGACAGACATGGAACAAAACTGCAGTCAAAGGTCAAAGCCAGTTGTTAGTTTTTAATTTGGTTGGTGCTGTGTATGTGTAAGGTGTAAAATAGCTACAAACTTGCATAACCAGACAAATTAGGTAGCTGTTAAACACAACTAAACCCCCATACCATAATACAATAAATAAATATCTAAAATAAAAAATAAGAATAATTAGAAATGACTGCTGAAGTGTATTCTCATTGTTCCCATTCAAAGCAGGGAAGGACTGTCATCTTGTCTTGACCTTATTCCTCCCTACCCCTCAACGTACTAAAATTAGAGAACACTAATCTCCCGGCCTCTAGTTGGGCACACAAATCTCTGTTTTGTTTGTAACCCTTCCAGTTTGACATACATTTTTAAATAATAATTTCATGTAAAGGAAAAAAAGAATCCAGCAGGAGGAGACAGTAAAAATAACTTACTTAAAAAAAGAGGAGAATTAGCTGAGGGTGGGAGGATGTCGCTCTGAAGCTAGTTAATTACAAAATGCATTAATATTTTATCAGCCCCTTATCAGTAATTAATCAAGCACTTTGATGTAAAGTTCAGCTTACAAAAGCACCGGGAAATCGTCCCTCAGATAGTCCCCGGCTCTCGACGGCGGACTAGACATTCACAAGATACGGGCTAATCCCTCAGAGTCTTGAAAGCATTTTTGTGAGGCCCTGACACTCTATAGGAGAAAGAGAATCTACTCAATGATGAGGCATTGGCAAGCACAATGGGTTGCTAGGGGGGTGGGGACCGACCCTCTCTTGACTTAATATCAAAATGCAGATGAGGACATTCCATTACAGTAAATATTATTCCTTCTAACATCGGTATTAATTAAGCTGCTTAATTGCAGCTGCCCAAAAGAAGCCTGTGCTTGAGATCAGAGTGGCTTTTATGCAGACGTGGAAATAACTCCAAAGGATTTGTCAACCTGAGGAAAGGGGAAGCGTGAGAAAAGATTTGTGAGGGGAAAAAAAAAAACCTGAAGCAGAAAATACAACCAAGAAAACAATAGAGGATGTTTTGATGAAATAAGAAAAAAGAAAAACAGATTAACTTTTCCAGGCTTACTGATGTATAGTCATCCTTTGGGCATGTTTATCTCCATCACTCCATTTTTATGCAAAATATCATTTCTTCAAATGTTTTGATTGAGGCAGGAAACATATTGGTGTAATCAGCAATGTTCTTTTTTAAATAATGTGACAGAACCATTTGGTATGCTACAAATCATCATGTTAAGATGAAGTACTTTAGAAGAAGTACTTTATAAATCTAAAAAGGAAATTGCTTAAAAAGGAACATAACAATAATAATAATAATAATAATAATACGTTTCTACTACTTATTAAGTATTAATAAGTAGTA
This sequence comes from Megalops cyprinoides, assembly GCF_013368585.1. Lineage (NCBI taxonomy): Eukaryota > Metazoa > Chordata > Actinopteri > Elopiformes > Megalopidae > Megalops > Megalops cyprinoides. The sequence goes on from NC_050592.1 coordinate 27,441,520, forward strand.
GAAGTTGTTGAATGACAATAAATGAGATATTATTATTATTATTATTATTATTATTATTATTACCAAAGGGGCTTTTGCCTGGCAATATCCAGCATTCATGCATAACACACAAATGAGGCCTAACTTGCCAAAAATCTGGCTCTGCACTGAGTCCTAGACTGCTCATTGAAACTTTGCTGTAATGTGAAGGCACAAGATGTGTCCATAAAATCAAAATGGCATTGACATGTCTCATAGCAGGGCTGCTTGTTAACAAGTCCATCCACCAAAATGAGATCATTCAGTACATTTCCACAGTACCAGAAAAACAAAAACAAAACCCATCTAAGACTTAGAGTTAGATAATCTTGAATCCATGCATGAGCCCCTAAAGGAATTGGTCTCCTTGTTGATTGTGCTGAATACATGTAGGTACAAATGGCTCTGGCAGGGGTCAGCTTTTCCACCAAGAGAGCAGAGGTGCCCCAGGCTTGACCCAGGTCTACTCCCCACTCTGTCCCCTGTCTGAGTTGAGCAGGGGGTGAAGGGGTAAGAGTGAGGTCAGGTTATGTGGGAGTGGGGAAGAGGGCGGAGTCAGTGGAGGTCTGCTCAGCCCAGGAGCAGCTCCTGTAGGCTGAAAAGCTACCACTGATGGATAGGCTCATTGACCTTCTGGACACAAGCAGACAGCCAATGGCCCAGCCAGACACTTTTAAAGGCACCTGGAGCCTTTTTCTCTGAAAAAAAGATCAGTAGTTTACCTTACAATTATGATTGAACATGAAGGCTATATATAATTGGAACCTGAAATTGATTTTGTTTTTTTTTTCAGGCTGAGATCAATAAGTATTTGAAAATGTTCCCCCAGGGAAAGTGTTCAGGTGGATGTCCGAAGCTAATGGCCCTTGCAAGAATAATTTCAGAGTGCCGGACATGTACGACCATACATGTTCCCTGGGTTTTATTTTCTCATGCAACCATCTTAGGAGCCTTTTAAGTAACATGCTTAACAATACTTCACTTTGCTATTCAGGTTTGAAAGGTAATATACTCCAAGTAATTTCTACATGTTCTTTGTCTGCTTTTTTCTCTGTATTGAAACGTGGTCAGTACACATTACAAAAATGGATCTCACATAAAACATAAAATTTTGAATATGTAAACTAACTTGCACCTGAGTACATATTAAAGTACATAAAGTTGAAAAATATGAGAAAGATGTCCAAACACCACTGTAGTTTTTAACTTCTGATGCACATTACTGAAAGGCCAGAACTGAAGTTTAGTGGCTTTGAAACGGCATCCCAAATCACGACCACACACAATTCTTGACTATTGTAGGACGGAGATCAGATTAAACTGCACTGTCTCCAGGGCACTGCTTCATAAGCTTTGCAGAGACTGTGCCTAGTGTCATAGCAAAGTAGTCGGTGACAAAGGATTTTCGCCGAAACAAGGTACGATTTTTGGGTGCTACGCTACCGCCAGGCGAAGAACAAACCCATGCCTGGCTGGTGCGGGCGTTTCCAGAGAGAGAGCGACAGCGACCACATGAAGTTCATATGCATAATGTAAATGCATTTCCATATGGTTCCAGGGAGGTGGTGGTGATGATGTTGGGGGTGGGGGTGTTCTCTGTCGGCGAGTGACACATATGGTGTTTCGACGTCTCCTGTCTCCTCCGGCAGTTGTGCTGCGGTCGACACGCGCGGGCGCTATTTGCGGGGTCGCACCTGAGCGGTTCCCCAACCGCAGATGACCGCCGAGGTGCAGGCAGCAGCTGCACAACCTCCCACATGACTGCTGCCATGCACGCGGCCGACTCCCGCGCACACACCACACACACATACACGCGGCGCCGTCGGCTGCAGGTAGGAGACCGCAGCCCCTAAAATATGTTGTTTACTGTGCCGTGGCCTTCTTTGAAAAAAAGTTCTTCTTTGACTTTTAGGAATGTTTTTGAGTGCGGATATGTTCCTTGTGTTTCTTTCTCTTTTTTGTTTTGTTTAGGTGATATGTAAATACTTCGCCACTACTCAAGAAATGAGGTGGGGGGGTGGGGGGGACAGGTTCTCTGCCTTCAAAACAACCCACACAAACGCTCCTCCATGAAGGCAGGGTACTGAAGTTCTCAACGGTGAAAAAGTGATGAGGAGCTAAATGTTGTTTGCTAAGTTCGTAAGTTAGTTTCAGAACCCATTAAAAACAGACTGAAATTGAACTCTACACAATGTCACAGAATTTTAATCTATTCTGAGTGTATTGCAGACATGTTCAGACAAGACAATGGGGTGTTTAGTTCATAACAAAAGTATTGTAAGATGTCATTGAGTATGTGTCCCTGGAAGCAATTGTTCTGGATCATGTTTACAAAACTAAATATAACAGCCCATAACATTTTTATTACACTACGCTATTTTTACCATTTACTATTTATTCAAAAGCAATTCTGTCAGATTTAGCAACAAGGAACCAAAAGGGTGGGAAAAGAACCAAAAAGGTGTGCTATGCCTTCAACGATTAAGTCCAGCAATCTGACATGGAGCTTCCCTATGACGGTTTACTGTGAAGGAGAGGTGAAATGTTAATGTTTGGCTGGTTACAAGGTTAGCGATATGCACTTATCTGCCGTTTAGGGGAGAACACACAGAGAGAATGCATTCTCACCCGCACGCCTGTAAGTGCTCTGTCGGGCCAGAGGTCAGACAGGGACCTCTTCTCCACCCCTGACCTTGCAGCAACCCCGCGGTCGCAGATCCATCAATGCCTGGCTGCTGCGGAGTTCACAGGGTCAGTTGGTGTTCAAAGACACACAGGCCAGAGGGAGCAGGGCCCTGCCCACAACAGGAAGTGTTCTGTCAGCACACACAGAAACTACAGTCCAACACTGCAGAGCAACTGGATACTTTCCACTCATTAAATGTCATTTAACATACGCAGACTTTCATCAAAATGAAGACAATAATAAGACAACACTAACATGTAACATTTATATTTAATCCCTTGTTTCAGTTCACCTTTACAATAATGACTATGCATTGCAACAATGACTATGCATTAACTGTTGGTTTTCTCAAGGTAAACTACAAGAAGCCCCTTGAGGAAATCTGATTAAAGTTTGGCTACCATATAACAGGGCTGATGAGGGCATGTGCTCTAAAATATGTAAGAAATATAACACTTCCAGGTCTACCGCACACCAGCCATTTGGAGGCAATAGTCTTACATATTGAATGGGACCCAGCATTATTTTGTCATTTTTCCTCCCATCAGAAAAAAAATGCTTGGCAAGCTTGATGAATACTTAATTCATGTTGGTAAATTTTCAGTTCATTTTGCACTGCAGCCATAATTATTAGTAATTCATTAATAAAGTAATACAATTTAAATGAAAATGGCTAGGGAACACAGATGGAACACAGCCAAGAATGACACTCCTTTGTATTGCTGCCCTTGAGAGATCTCAGGTCCTAATCTGTTGAGCCCACCCCTACACTTTTCAGCCTTCAGTCAATAATGGTGATGATTGGAGGCCGTCACCCACCCTTCCCTTTTAGCCATCTGGAATGCGTGTCATGGCCATGATTGAGAAAGGGACCCATCGCTGTCTGCTAAGTGACTCTGGACCGCAGTATCACTCAAATCCTGTCGTGGTGCGTACACACTGACCTCCACCCTGCAATTGGGGGGGGGGGGGGAGGGGTCACTGTCCTTACCCTTTTAATGACCTCCAGTTCACCGCCTGTTGGGGCTCTTTCCCCTCATCACCAGTGTCCCCGTGAAGACCCGTGAGCCACATGGGAACCAGGCCCGTGTGTTGCATTATGGGTAAGATCCATCTTCCGTATGATGTGTCAGTCAAATGCAGGAGTCAGGTTGAAGACCTCATCTGTCTCCCTTTGCCGCTGCAGGGATAGACAAATCTTCTTCTTCAAGAAGTCGGGCTCTCTGCCTTAAGGCCCAGTCACTCTGTATTAAATGTGTAAGATTAGGATTTTTCATTTTTAAACTTCTTTTTGACTGCTCTAAGTGAAAAGGAAGACTGTTTAACATGAAGTTTTTAATTCCTAACTGTCTTGATTGCACCATTTAGGAATGCTAACATAATAAAACAAATAATTACCTTGACAAAGTTTGAGTCTGAAATATTTGTCTCATTCTTCCCTCAAATTATATGTATTATTACTATATTTGAATATTTATCACGGTTCATAAATGTCAGTGTGGATATGCGGCATGTTGAGTACCCATCTGTGTGTGTGTGTGTGTGTGTGTGTGTGTGTGCACGTGTGATAGTGTGTAATTAATATATGAAATAATACCTGCACACTTATGAATCATAGACAGATGTGAAGCCACGCTTGACTCTTTACTCTTTAGAATTCAGTGCATTAGGGGTTGATTAATAACGACACGCCACAAAGCCTGTAAAACTGTTAATATCAATGTAAACATACGCAGCAAATTAAATAGCTGTGAGTAGCTATGACTCACCACTTGGGGCACAACTGCTATGATCTTGGGAGCAAATGGACTGATATTTGAATCTTGAGAAAAAAATCATTTCCATAAGGACTGAGCATGATAGAAAAGCACTCAATGCCTTTCTGTGAGCCCGCCTATCTGTGTTCATTCACTGATTGGTGAATGGGGCGACAGTGTAGCATAGTGGTAAGGAGCAGGACTGATAACCCAAAGCTTGCTGTTTCGATTCCCTGACGGGGTACTGCTCTTGCTGTGGCAAGGTACTCAATCCAGAATTGCCTGAGTAAATATCCAGCTGTGTAAATGGGTAACATGTAAACAAACAAAAAAAGAATGCAAAAGCTCAGAGAAATGACTTTCATTTAAACTTTTTTTTTGGTGTCTCTAAAATGGAAAGTGACCATCAAAACTTTTGCTATGTTTTCAGTACAGGCCACTGACAAACCCTTACTAGTGCAGATGTTTGCCTTGTCATTTAGAAATAGCCACTGTACCTGCTGGAACCGAGAGAAATTATGGAATCGGTGTCCTGGCCAGAAGGTTACAGGTTCAATTCTCATGTAGGGCACTGCTCTTATACCTTTGAACAAGTTAATTGACTTGAAAAACCTCAAATATCATAAGGTACAAATAGATAACATGTAAAATGTAAGCTATGTAATTTATTCCAGATAAAGATGCCTGCCAAGCTAATAATGCCATTTAATAATGTCAAAGCATTTCAGAGTAGCTATGAAACAGTAGTCAGTCTTGAGAGAATTATTACATGTTGCACAAATGATTGTTGATAAAACTATATAAAGACTTGTATCTTTACTGCCCGCCGAGCAAACAGACAAGTGTTGTGACAAGTGTTGTGTAGCAGAATATACTTAAAACATTTATTCTTATACATGTGCTAAAGTAGGTAGAGATTCTGGTGGGTCTTTTTAAATTTTCATTTTATTGCTGCATGTTGGCAAATGATTGTCTGAGGACAGTCCTGTTCAGTCCTGTCCTGGAGGGAAATTCTGTTCTCTCCTGGCAGAAGCAGGTCTGAGAACAGCAGGGGTAATCTGACCTCGTGTTGACTGTTATCCAAATAAGCTGACTGGCTCACACCATCTCAGTGAGGCTGTGATTGATGGCTTTTATGGCATTAAAAATACGCTGACACCTGACAAAGGGCCCTCAGGAATGCACCCCCTCCCCCTTCTCCCCCACACTAAGGTCCTTGATACATTTCTCAAGATCTTGGAGGTGTCTGGTAACAACCCCCCCCCCATCCCCCCCAAAAAAGACTGAAGTTAGTCAAGAGGGACAGTAGCCACAAAATTCAGCTATACCTTAAAAATACATGATAAAAACAACTTTTCCTATTCCATATGTTTGTCTAACATGGAAAAAGAAAACGAATGATAATAACAAATTACCATCTTCGCCTCATGGTGAAAAAAACAAGCATGAATAACTAGATATATAAATTACCTGGTCTGCAGTTAGCAAGACAGCTGTCTTGATTAACACTGCACCCACAGTGTTGCAAATCCACGATAGTTGGGCTTTAAGCTCGTTTGACGGTTTAATTTTTTGCTTGTTTTGCTTTTTGTTTGTTCTTTATGGTAATGGAGTTATGGTAATGAACACATTTCTATTGTCACCTGCTGAAATCTGCTTAGAGAAGGTCCTACTGCACTGAGTGGCCCTGCAATGAGGAAAAACAATACAAATCTTCCTTACAAAGTGGCATGGGTGTCTGCATTTGTACCAGGAATATTGGGGATAAAGTGAATCCATATTCCTCTGAATACCAAATCCAGCACAAACGTACCACATACTGAGCTGAAAAGTCAATCCTACTAAACCTTAAAAAATACGTTATTTTCAGTGACATACCTGCTAAGTGTCTGATGCCCAACATCAGAAGCTAAAAATAAGAAGTGTAGACCGGCATACAGTATAGACAGTGTGCAGCACTTAACAATCCATTATGAATCCTGATGTTAGACGCTGGCTGCTTTAGCCTCATGCACTCATGTGAAAATAAATTCCATTTATGCACATTATCTTAACCATGATACGGCCAGATTAGTTAGGCAACAATTCTATATTCTCATTGTATTATCAACTACCTTCTTACACTTTGCATCATTACCTTTGTATACATCGCACTGGATAATTTCAATCAAAATTAAAAGACTGGCTTTCATTCAATCATTTTGCAAATCAATTTTGCTTTTATTTGTCTAAATTAATAACACAATTTATACCTTGCATACCAAAAAGCATATTTAGGAGGAGTAGAGCATTTTGCAGCTCCACGTTGCAGCTCCAAATTTTCAATATACTGTAGGCTTCACATGCCATTCGTACAACCTGCTCTTATTAGTAAATGGGATAAAGTTACCAAAACTCATTTCACAGTGAGGCCAAAAAAACACCTGCCAGAAGAGATTTTCAGCTAGGCTTGAGATTCTCTTTTCATAAGCGGTCCGAGGATACCACCCAGGGGAACGCCCGAGATTAAAGAGCTGAGCTTTATGAAGCGAGGCGGGGGAGTGGGAGGGGGCTGCGTGTCAGGCTGACCATTCAGAGCTCAAGACGACACTTCAGTGCATGTCAGACAAACACGGAGTGAAAAAAGAAAAGGTGCACTTGATACAAAGGGACACTTCTCACTGAATGCATTAAGCTCACAACTTTCGAGACCCAGATTCAATCTAACTGCAGTGTGGGTTGATCTTAACTTCAGTTTAAAAATTTAAGAATTTTCTTTTTCTTTTCAGCTGCTTTTGCTTGGACAACATTTTCTGTAAAAGTCAAGTGACTGCCAAGTGCATGGAGTAAGTGGTGCCACCTGCTTCATTTCATTAATCAAAGTTAAGGGAAAAGTTTGTTGTTACTATTTTGGATCTTAACTTTAACCTGCAGGTGACTTACTTCTTAAATCATTTAGGTATTACTCAGTATGGATGGAACCAAACTGCCTTCCTACCAAAGTCATTAGTGCTGTTTGTCAAAAATGAATTATCCATGTGATAATTATGAAAACGTATTGTTAAGTTATTGCAGTCCCGTGTTTTCCAAACGGCTGATCTCCATTTTGTGATTAAATTGAAAGCAAAGATTAATCTCATGTTATGGAAATGAGCACTGCAAACTATAAACAAGAGATGGTGCTTTTTACCTAAATGTGGAAAACAGCAGTCACAGAACACATAATTTTTTCCCCTCATATTTCTTTTCCAGGAATTGTACCCACTCATGTTCATTTTCTTATGAGGTTATCATTCACCTGAATATGTTTCAGATATTTCAAGTCTGAACACAGCATTGAATATTTCAAGCTGAGCATGCAGCGGAAGACTATGCAGATTGTTAATTTGTGTTCTTTAATAATGGTCCTCTCTGATCATAGGATGATAATGCTGAAAACTTTAAGTGCATCTCTTTGTTTTATTACAGGAGAACTTGTTCATATGGATCAACTCAAATTAAATTGCAGCTGGAAATTGCTGAATCTTTTTTGTGAAATGATTTTCATTATTATCAGCAGTAATAATTTTTGAAATATATCCTTTTTTTTCCATTTTTTTTTTAGTCCAGCTGCATGTCTTACATATTTTCATTTTTTATACCACACAGTTGCATTTTTCATATGAAAAACAAGCTCTCCATAGAAATTCATGCCTTCAAGATCACCATGACCGGTGTATCTACAAGGACACCTATTCACAGAATGGGATGCAGACAACAGGTAACATGATAGCAGATGAAGATAGTGTAATAACACAATGCCACATACCATACAAACATCGAGAAGGACCCAGACAAGTGCAGATTATTTCTTTGTGTAACAGATGTTCTTATTCAGGGCATCTTGCATATCTGTGAGTGTGATTATATGTGTGTATGTATGGAAATACACACACACACACACACACATACAGTATATATATACTGTGTGTGTGTGTGTGTATATATATATATACATATATATATATATTTATATATATATATATATATATATATATATATATATATATAAATATATATATATATATATATATATACACACACACACACACACACAATATATATATACTGTATATGTGTGTGTATTTCAAAATTTTTGCAGCAGATACAGTATTTATAGCACATATATGTTTACATTTATGTTTACATTTATTCACTTGTCTAAACATACCATAAGTGTTCCTCACCAATGACTTAGCATTGCGGACTTTTATCATTCCCGAACCCTTCTCTTTGTGAGGTTCCTGTCTCTGCCAGCCTGAGAATCCTGCTGCATCCTGGCCGTCCTCCTCAGCACGCAGGAGATTGCCTTGGACTGCTTTTGACTGTAATTGCAATAATTGCACAACGCTACCAAAGAGACATCTTCATTTGTAGAACAATATTTCAATGTTTTGAATATGTCCAGTTATGCCAAACGAAACAATGGAGTAAAGCAGTAAATTAGCAAAAAATATTTAGATTCGCATAGCACAGCGCTAACATTTCCTGCGCATAGCCTCAGGCTATTCTACAAACACTGACAGGAGAAACACTGATCATTTTTAATCATATTTTATTTATGACAAAAATAATCTACAGCAATAGGGTATCTTACTATCAGATCACATATATTTACAAAGTTTTCCACAGGACACACATTAAAAATAATTCACATTAAAAAAAAATTATCCCCACATGTTAGAGCAAGATATTTTCAAGTGCACCAGAACAGTCTTGGTAACATGCTTGGTGAATCTAAAGCATGGCTAGTATGGTGAGCGAGGGATTTACGGTGGAACAAGAACACGCATTATGATAGAATGTATATATTTTTTTGCAGGTTCTACACTACCATTTATGAACTATGAAGCAAATGGCACCATCCTCAATTTTCATTACTTTCATATGCCTACCAAATGCAAATGAGTCACTGTCTGTGTCATTTCTTTTTCATCAAATTGCAGAAATGAATTCTCCAAACAAATAAATTGAGGAATAGAGACCCGTTTTACACAACAGCGTCACACTTGTTTGTTTTAATACACCTTCTTGAAATGCATCACCCTGGTAACCAAGAATACAAGACAACGTTTTGAGAATACTCTCGTGAAGGTTTTTTGCATGTTTTTTTTTCTTTTTGCGGGTGATGTTTTTTCGCAATGAAAGGTCTTCTGAAGTGTTACGATCTTAAAGGAAATAAACTGACAGACTAAACGGCATATTCGGCTTCAAGGCGCATAAATTAATTTCCTTGCTTAAGAAAGGTGCAAGTAACTGGCTCTCTGCAATTTCTGCTTTGCATTTGGTCATGGAACTCACTGTAGGTGTTTGTTAAAAGTCTAACAGTCTAAAAGTCTAATAGTGTGTTGTATTTTCTGAATGTGAGTGTTTAATGTTCCCTCCTGAAGATTTTTTTTTTCAAATTACTGTACCACCACTCCAGACTGAAGGTGTCTGAATTGAAGAATGGGTCTTGTAAGAACTGTTTTGGAGTTGGGTGGTGTAGTGAAGTTTAGGAGAAGAGGAAAGAGGGAGGAAAGGAAGCAGGTATTGGCTTCTGCTCCAGCTCTCTCTCTCTCTGTCTGTCTTTGTTTCTCTGCCTTTTTTGTACAGATTCAAAATAAGCTTTATTGGCATGAAATCATGTGGGTAAAGACACTGCCAGAATCTCTCTGTCTCTCTCCCTCCCCGTCTCATTTCTCATTCTATCCTTCAACTCTTCTTTTCTCTCTCCCCCTTCTCTCTCTCCCTTTTGACTCCTCTGTCTCTCCCCACATCTCCCTCTCCCCCTCAGTTTCCACCTAACCCTCTTTCTCTCCCTCCTGTTTCTTTTCGCCCTCTCCTTTTCTCTCTCTCTCACACACATCTCTGCACCCTTGCTCTCTCTCTGCCATCTTGCTCGCTCCCCTTCCGCACTACCCTCCTCTCACATTCCCTCCCTCCTCGTGTCTTTCATCCGCTTTCACTCTTCTCCTCTACCTCTGCCTCTCTCACCTTCCTTCTCTCTTCCCTTCCCTCCCTCCCTCTCGTGCTTTAACCCCCCTCCTCTCTCTCACCCTCCCCCTCTCTCACCCTCCCTCCCTTTCCCACCCCCTCCCTCCCTCCCTCTGTGTTCTCTCTCTCTCTCTCTCTCTCTCTCTCTCTAATCAGTGCAGTCCGGCTCAGGCACAGGGCAGATTATTCAGTGCATTCATGAAGCCGCTCATCAGGCGTCAGGAGAGATGTTCCGTAATCCGGGGATGAAATGAGGCCAATCAGGAGAATAACGAGGAAGGTAATGCTTCCCGCGAGGCCACGAGGGGGCTTTCTCCCGCCAATCCCTGGGCCGCGGCCCCCTCAACCATTTGCTTTACAAATTCAGCCTTTGATCTCTGATTTGGGCCGGATGCATGTTTGGAGAGAGGGAGGCTAACGTGGGGCAGGGGGGTGGTGTTGCAGGGGTGGTGTGGAAGGGTTTGTGGTTGTTCACTCGGCCTCGGTAATAAGAGGAAGTCTCTTCAGGGGGAACAGGGGCTGACAGTGTCAGTTACTTCTCACTTCCAGGAGCAAAGTAACCTCCCTAATGGTTTAAATATAATGTGTGCATAACACTCCTCTGACGCTCTCCAGTCTTACACCCGTTCACCTCTCTCTCAATCCTCCTCCTGCTCTTTCCTCTGCCTCTCACTTCAAGTCTTTCTTTCTCTCACTTTTTGAATGAAAGGGAGATCGGCCTGGTGAAGCTGCCCTCCAGTGACACTTTGGTCCTGCCCTGTGGTGAAGGTGCTGTGTGTTTTCTCATTAATGTAATTCCGTATGAGCAGACACTGAGGTGCTCAGATGGGTGGGATCTGAAGTTGCGCTGTGACACGTCACACAAACACACTTGGCTTCCACGTTCGGTGTGTATTTATTTTTAGGCACTGACTACAGGGCAGGCATACCATACATTTCATTCATGTTCTGAAACATACCTGACTTGGTTTCATGCTCAGTTAACTACCTAACCTAACCAGGTACGATGTTACTGTTATGGGTCAATGAGAATTAGAGCGTATGCCCCAAAATATCACTACAAGTCCACACTCAGCTCACACATGACACCGCAAATGTAAGCCTTGCAAGGCTGATTAGCAGTATGCCATGGCTGGTGCTCTGAAGTCACTTGCAAAACCCTAATAAAACCCTTTACTCCATAGTATGAATTAGAAATATTATGTTTCATATTATTTCTCATTGATTCTTCTCCCTTATTTTCCCCAATACCTGCTGTAAAAGACCAGCTTCCACAAACTTTCAGCCTATTGCTCAGTGTGCACGCAGGGCATTATGCCAGGTCTGTGAAGTGTTTTCCTCATTTTGACCCCATCACAGCAGAAGGCTAAAACAGGGAAAAAAAGGAATACATAAAACTGAGGTGTGCTTGTGTGTTATAAAAATAACGATTGAGCTCTCATTTTCAGGAGACTTTTTTGTTGGTTGTCTCAGTATTTTATTTTGTTGTATTGAGCTTTCAGTACATCCTGAAGTTAAGGCCTAGATACTGTGGGCAGCAGTAAGCTAAATAGCACAATGATTTGGCATTCTGCCTTACATGCATTGTTCTGTTCTGTAGGATTCAAATCCCACTCTTGCCATGAAGAATATCTGTGCTGAAACCTCTAACACATTTTTGTGTTAGCATGCTTACTATATAGAAATGCATATATTCATTCTCCTTTTATGTAATGTGCAACAACGCTGACATTTGTGTCAAAGAAATACCTCCGATTTTGGTATCTCTAAGAAGAAGGCCTCTAGTCAGTCAAATAGGAACAGCACCTTGAATTATGTAATTAAGCAAGACTTACATTTTTTTAAGTACTCATTTTTTATTACAACACTCCCTCATAACCTTTAGAGGAAACAAATATAACCCTTGTCTATCCCAAAATAAACTGCAGTTACATGCTAATTCTGATAGGTAAAGATGCCATTTGTGCCGCTTGTGCCTTGTTTGTATGCAGACACAGATCCAGCCCCCTGCTTCCTCTCTGTTCATTTACCTCAAACGCTATGAGCAGCTTACCAACAGGCTCTTCCATAGGAGAAACGTGGAGAATTCACCTGCTCCTGCTTGAAAGTTTCCCAGGTACATTATGTACCGGTATGTACTTGGGTACCTATTGAACAACCATCTGTCACCCTGTATAGTTTACCGGCACATTCTACTCCCTGCAGTTTTTGAGAAAAAAAAAAATTACTGAGGGCTTGGACTCGCAGCTTCTCCCACAGTTGTTCTCGAAGTGAAACAGCCTGGGGCTACGTTTTTTTAAGGAGTATCTTGATGTAAATCTGATTGATATTCAGCACAATTGTAAATGATGGCTCTGCCCTATTTCTTGACCCTTTTAGGGAATTCCTGTAGGGTCCCCGCCCTCATTTAGGTTTATATTAGTCTCCCATGTTAAACAGAAACGGCAGCATTGTGATGTTACACAACTGCATGCGCTATACAACTGCACAACCTGGCTACACAGCAGGGGGTTGCTGCTGAAACAGCAGGTAGCTGCTCCCCGTCCTGTCAAACAGAGATTGTTGTGGAAGTTCAAGAGGAAGGAAAACGCCCTAACTCCCTACCCCTTCCCAGCTCTACCCAATTATCATGAATTCATTTAGAAACCCCCAGAATCCCTCTGTCTCATGTCTGCTCCCGTTCAGCCTCCTGATCTAAAGATCAATGGAAGATAAAGATTGATTTAGAGGTAAAAAAATCACTTCAAGATATCCTAAAAAAAGATAAAAGCTCAAAAGAAATACTGAAGCCTCCAGAAGTGGATATTTGTGAGCAAGAATGTTGCATGTAGGCGGGATTAGCTATTATATGAAGTTTGATCTCTTTAGAGCCATGCCATGTCTTTGCTGTCTTTAGCGACACTCTGCTTGTGTATTTGAAAGCAAGACTGAAATACTTCATTCCATTTATGGTAGAAAGTATGGAAAAGTTGGCCTTGTAACTAAGGTAAGATTGCATATATATATATATATATATATATATATATATATATTGCAAGGTGAAATTGCAAATATATGGACTTGTTACACCATTTATCCAAAATAATGTAACAACATAAAGTTTGACAATAATTTGCTGTAGAAAACACAATCATAATGATGTTGAAACGGTGCATTTGTATGGAGAGCTTAGTTTTGATATGGAAAGAACTCTCTGTGATGAGAAAAATGAAGAGATGCAAGAGGTGCTCATGTGTTGCCTACAGGCCCTCTGCACCTCGCTCGCTTGCTGTCTGACCTTTGCCTGGGGTGCGTGTGTTTTGAATCCCTTTCAACATGCTCTGTTAGAAGCTCTTCTTTTCTTCTCCTCATTCAATAAAAAGCTACAGCTATACTGCCCCTGGTTTGTTTTTGTTTTTTTCTCTTCTCCATATATATTTACTTTTGGATCAATACCAGTTATCAGTACTTCTAAGCAATGGAGTAGTACAAGAGATGAGTGAAGAGTTTAAACTTGCAGCGCTAAAGATGTAAGTAGTAAAGATGCTTGGCAAATGTGATCCTTTGAGAATTGTTACTTTCAGCCATAGTATACTATACTTAGGCTTGCCAGAATTCAATTTTTGTTTTTGTCAGTTTCACAGCTTAATTTCAGCTTTTATTCCCATTCCAGGTTATTGATGTTCATCAAACTGATCTTCAGGAGAACATAGCACACACCCAGACCTCCAGAAACAGCAAGCTGAAAATGGACACAAAAGGAAAGAATGACCTTCAACACAACAAACAATTTTAGTGAGAAGAAAACCGCTCATGAACACAGTTCTTTCATTTTGATCAGTCAAAATGGTAGAAATGACGCATGACGTGAGGCCCCACACCTGTTGTTTTTATCAAGAATTCATGTAAGCTTACAAGAGCAACAGCATCAATGTTTCTGCTGTAGCATGGTAGGTTATATAGTTAATCTTTTTCTCTGTGTCAACCATTTTAGTCTTTTAAATAATAATATATTCTCATGTATTAACTGCATTGTCCTACAACATTAGCTACACAGAGCTTCCCTCCTGTATTTATACATATATGTCTGCATGCTTCTTTTTTAAATTAGCTTCCTGCTCTTTTTTTAAAATTAGCTACCTGCTCTTCTTGTTGCCTCTTTTTTTCTCACTATGTGGGGATGAAACATGAGTGACTGTACAGTGCTACACATTTTCAGCTTGTTGGTGAGTACATGCAACTTATAGCAGTGAGAATTCCAGGTTTCCTGTGTGATGAAACTGAGTGTGGGCTCCTGACATTAAAAACAGTATTATCCTACGAGGTGTCTGGTGTTCTTCTAGTGTCACTTACCAGCCATGAGTCAGGTAACAACTGTACTCCAGAAGGAGATTATGGGGCTTATTCATAACATGATTTGGTATTTAGACATACAGGACATTATTAGCTGTCACCGTAAGAATGAACAATACGTAAAAATACACCACCGGTCCTGCCACAGATGGAAACGAAACTGATGTGATGGAAACAGCGCTTATTCTCTGAAATCTATCCAATGAAACTGGAGTATGCAAATGAGATACTATAAATGATCTGGCACTGGTAATGATTCCCACCCCAGAACAACCATGTGTGCTGTGCTCAGTGAAGAACCAGCTTCCATAGCAGCAGTCCCATTTATTACCCACAGAATGCACAGCAAAGAGTTTTCATAATCATTTTCAAGTGGGTAGTGTTATTTCAGAAGACCAATTATCTGGAAAATCTACAATCAGTACCGCACAAGTCATATTCATATGTGCCAGATGGTCAATCTCTCTCTACTTTCACCTACCAAAAGACCAGACATGTCCAGGTATTAGGCAATGAAATGAAATGGTGAGACCCCAGGCACTGTCTTATTGTGTGTTGCTTTAATGGCATTCAAATCAATCACATGTAGAGGTTTTTGAGTCTCTGTTGTTGTCTAAGATGTCCGCACCAAAGCTGCTGGAAAAACCTCCCTGTATGCACTTGTATGCCAAACAATGGCATCTGCAGGTCCGCCAGGCATAGCATCACTATAAACTTTTCTGCATGGGCTGCATTGAAATGTATGCGCAAAGGCCGTGCCATCAAAGGCAGTGAGTGTCTCACCTGCTCCGTCAGCATGCAGGAGGGGGGTCTCATTATGGTAGGGACAAGCGGGTAACAAGCAACGCTCCTTCCCGCGACGTGCGGCTTACTTATCTCAGCCAAGCGCACGGTTGTCACCAGATGTGTGTAAGGGGGGCTGAATGAGGAAGGTCTGACAACGCAGCTGCTAAGCAGGGCTTGTAGTGTTCAGAACCCCCTGTAAGGACCCCCGAGGGATGGCTTGGTAATGCGGTTGCAGGGAATGTCTGATCTGATATTTTACCAGTCAAATCAAGCACCAATGGAAAATCAAACAATTGTTATCGATCATGATTTTTCAAATCAGTCTATTTAAATGTTATAAATTTGAACATGTAATGATAAAAATCAAGTCCTGCTAAGCCTAACTATACTTGTTGTTCAATGGTATATTTCTTCTCTGTTGCTGTTTTTTTCTGTTCATGTAAAGATTCAGGTAGTTTTAATTCCTGTACAACTAAAAGGTAATTACATAGGTATGAATGGTGTAACTAATTAGTAATCACATTTTTTAAATAATTTCCTATATTCCAGACACTCCTGTACAGTTATACTATAATTACAGTGTTGCTACATAAGGATTACATCCACACTACTTAGTATGTAATTACAAAGTGATTGTTTAAATGTATTGTGTATGATACATGGGTATTGGGGCTTTTATAGTGAAGTCAGATTGTACTCTGTGGGTTAATAAATAAATGCCCAGATTTTTAATGTGTGTGTGTGTGTGTGTGTGTGTGCGTGTGTGCGCGCGTGTGTGTTTGCATACTTTGGTTCATCACCAACATCACCCCATGACACAAGGCAGTCTGATTCATTAATACTCCAGAGTCTATTCCTAGTGCTCAATACAGATGTCATCCATTGAACATGTTCCCTGACACAAAGGAAATTCTGAAGTTTGTCAATGTTGACATTAAAGTGATGAGGCCCACAGAAGTCCAAAATGCCATACAAATACTCAGATAAGATCTTTGGCAACAGGAATGGCACGCTTGCACGTCACTCAGAGACACAGCTGTTGGTGCTGCAATTGTCCTAAGACTAAAGTGAGCCACACACACACACACACACACACACACACCTTTTATTTCAGGCAATATGTTGGTCACTGTTAATTTGACAGATGCCGTCATCATTTTCCTACATACTTTTCAATAGATTTAGAAAAAAATAGTATTTCACCCATCTTCTTGCCCATCAAAAACCAAGGAAGATGGAGTAAAAACAAAACACTGCAGTAACTGACAACAGCGCAGTCATTTGATTGGCTTAAAGTTCATCTGAAGCCAAGATGCCGTCTTCGCCCATATCCTCCCTTTTTCCACACACTTCATATTCTGTGGAAGTGGAGAGACAGAAAAGTGTTTTTTTATGTCAAATGTTGAATGCTGAAAGAGCAAAGGAAGAAGTGCAAGTGGTTCCCATTATGGAATCAAGTTTTTTTTTTTCCCCCCGCAAAGTCAAATAATCTGAAAACCGCAGAATTCTTCTCTGGCTCGAATCCGCATCGCCTGGAGATAACTGAACCATTCCTGATTTCTGCTCTGGCCTCCTCAGCCTTTATGCATTTTACATGAAACAGTTTTAAGGAACAGCTATTTTATGAGGCAGGTCTTACATCATTTATAATGGGGGGATTTGGGCAACACTCAGTCATGAAATCTTTAGTAAAACCAACAGAGGCGTACCCAGTATGATAGAATATCATTTTTTTATTTCGGTATTTCATTTGATTGCCCTTTGGGATTGTCTGAATGAATGATTATGAGTTTGGGAAATCTGTACTTTCAGCATGCAAATGTGCTGGTTTTTAATAAAGAAAAATCTGCATGGATCTCCTGAAGTCAGTTAAGGCACCGCCTTCCTCAGCCATCCATCTCTTTCTCTTGATATCTTGATGTGCAGGTACAGGGCTATCCATAAAAGTAAGCATCTGTAAAGAGCAGGTGTATCAACAAATTTAATGTCAGCAAGTCACCTTTTTGAGCAGGCAATACAGAAGGGAAAACATTCACTTCACATAAACTGGTGATGACTGCATTTATGAAAATATTTGGTAACTACAGACATATGCATTAATGACAGTTGTGGTTGAATAATGATGACTAATTATAAAACTATACGGATGTTCTCTTGTACTACAGTTATTTTTTAACCATTCAATTTGTAGCATGTGGCCTTAAAAGACTTATTTTCTACAATACACACAATGCTCATGCTTCATTGCCAGCATGTCCTTAATTGACATTTGCCAATATCTACATCTGGCAGGAAAACAAGCATTTTTCAGTGGTATGTATCATTGGAGTTTTCATTGCAGCACACTGGCCATTTCACATCTCGATGTCTGTCATTTTACTGTATGTGAATCTCAGAGACACAAAGAAGAGAAGATCAAGGAGACATTATCTATGTGAATATATTTTTATATGCTTTATATACTTCATTTATGTTCAATCCAACATGCAGGTTTACAATTTGAATCCTCCGCCAGAGAGAAAACTGAAATATGTTTCAGAACTTGAAGCTCATGATCATTATGTTTTCCAGTGCAATGGAACCGGAAGCTGTGTAAACCCCAAGTTTTTTCTTGCACATGCACATTTGGACAGGTATATGACTTGAACACCAGCGCTGTGCACCATGATGTTTTCTCTTACGCTGTGGCTTGAAGGCCCTGCATAGTAACAAAAGTATGGCATCAGCATAAACAACCATATTAAAATATGTGGGACTCATGATAACTCCTGAGACAATGCAGAGACATTATTCTTAAGCAAGCATGTGCATTCCTACTGTGGTTGTAGGTGTACAGTAATCTATGCTATTACATTCCTAATACCTATTGTCTTTCAGCATGTCAGTAAGGGAACTCCTGAAAACACAAGGCAACGCGTGGATTCCTTCGACTAGTATTTTGGGAATGATTCAGCTAATCCTAAAGAGATAGAGAGGGGGAGAGTGTGTGAGAGAGAGAGAGAGAGATATTCAGCGTTAAGATTCAGGCTTCAGTGCCTCCTTCCCGCCGTCTTCGCCTGCGTGATTTCATCTGTGAACCATGATAAACTTCCTTAATGAAATACGTAATTAACATATTATAATTGCGCCACAGATGATTTTGACAGAGATCACTCTCCATATCTAATACTATGCTAATTTAATCTGTTCCCCTCTCCCCGACATGACCTTTCCTGATTGAGTTTCATGGCAGATTTCTTCCTGCCTGTGTTTTTTCCCCGGCTGCTCCCCCCCCACCCCAGTGGATGTGATTGACGGATCGGTCCTCGGAGCTTCGGACCTTCTGCGGATGTGACCGCTGCTGACTCTCTGGGTGGATGTGCGCAGATGGGCGAGAGCGAGGCAGGCATGTCGGCAGAGCTGAAGGCATCCTCGCGTGTGGTCTGTGGTCCTCTGCACAGGAACTTTAATTCTTTAAAAAAAAGGAAGAGAAAGCCAGACGGGCGAGTGAAATCCCAACAAAGCCGAGTGACGTTATGTTCCCGGGCCTCTCAGTGGAGGCCCTTCGTGTTCCCTCGGGGGGAAAGGAAATCCGCCATCTTTTTTTTTTCTTTTCAAACCGCAGCTGCCGTCTCAGATGTCCCTTGAGATGTGGCGCTCGGCGGGGTAAGAGCGTCGGCTCCGAGTCCTGCGGGGCATCCAGAGCGAGGCGAGCCCCTCGACGCACCACTCCGCAAACCGCCGCCCCGGTCATCGGTCGGGGGACGGAATTCTCACTCCTTTAGCAAGTGGAAGCTCAATGTCACCATCGAGGTGCGGTTCAGACAGAACGGAGGAAAGTGGAGGTGCGGCACGACTCGGCTCTCTGTCACAGAGGTGTGTTCACACAGGGACAAAACACACTCACAGGGTGTTAAACCCCCCAGAGAGTGAAGTTCCCTCGCAATAGTCTCAGATGGCTTATATTCCTAAAGGAATAAACAGATGTGCAGTGTGCAGCCATCTACTGTACATGGGAAGTGGTGTTCAATCCCACAATACATTTTGTACTTTTTTAATAGTTGAACTAAAGCTTAAAGATCAAATCAACACATAAGATTTGTACACACCCTTAGAAAAACAAAGCTTGAAACAGGCCTTAAAAGAGCATTTTGTGCAAACAAATGCGGCTACTAAAGGAGGGTACATCTGTAAACATTAAATGCACAATTATGCTTTTTTTTATTCATGTTTCAAGCTTTTTTCAAGTGGTGAGGGCAAGGTTAAGTACGCAGATTTTGCCTCTCAAAAAAGTTGTGAAAATTTGGCTGACGGTAACAAGAAGTTACGGACATGTTTGGCTGTCAGACCTTTTCAAACATTTTCAAATTGGCTTTATTGTGTCATCTGCAATCCACCTCACCCGTCCAATCTCCTTGAGATTGCCACATCGTCCACATTTCCACATCTTGTCTCTCCATGATGCTCAACGAAATGAGACTTGTCTCCATGATGTGTCTCAGGCTAGGTGTCGGGTGAGATCAGACACTCCTTCCACTTAAAGCAAGCAAAGGAAAAAAAAGCGAAAGAGAAAAAAATGATCAGTGCCTGTAAAAACTATTTACATTTTGGAAAAAAAATAATAACGTATGAATAAATAATTTATTGTATTTTAAGTACAGAACTCAAATGAATAGCACACAAAAAAGTATGCGTTCGGTAATCATAGCGCGATTGAAAGTCCATACAGTCTCTGGCTGGAGTCCCACTGTGTGTGAAATTGAATTAAAGACTTGGCACTGACATCACCTAAGGTTAAAACAAGCACAACTCACTCTGACCTGTGCCAAGAAAAAGATCTTACACAACTTGAAGTGAAACTGAAGTTCTTCTGTCTCACTTGAAGTTTACAGTATTTCTTAACACCAAGCTTGAGTTCCAAACAACGGTCCATTTCAGATCACCTCCCTCTTGATAACTAGCCTGACAGCAAATACAAATAACTTGCAGAATGAATCCAGAGTGAGTTCTCTTATGCAGCAAGTGTACTAATTTTGCATTGTGTGGTATATCTGAAAAGATGCCAGTAATGACCAAGCTAATTGTGCTGGTTGCTTTTCTGATATGCCAATCTGCATGGAGATGTTTCCCAATTCACTGAGAGTGCAGTTGCTCCAAAATGTTTATCGTTTCAGTTATGATTACCTCTGAATAAACAGGAGGATCTTTCGGTTTCTTTTGTGTCCTAATAACATGGACAGTACCTAGACGTTATTCAGCACTCCATAGCAATGATGGGTGGGCAGTGAAGCTGGAATCTGTCACACTTCAGCTGCGTGTCTCTCTGAATGCAGCACTCTCAGCTGCCTGCTACGCCTGCTATCATTTCACATCAGGATGTGGAGAGTCCCTGACGTTTACGCAGGCCAACCCCCCCCCCCCCCCCCCAAACCCCAACCTCGACCCCAAACGAATGAGTCCCCTGCAGTAACGCACGCCTCTTTGTGCACTTTAAAGATCAAGTAACGAGGTGGGGGAAACAGAGGATAAGTAATCCGCAACAGCTGAACGCCGACGGAACATTCGATGAGTGACAGGGCACATGCCACCGAGTAATGAGAGAGCGGACGTCGAGGTTCCGCCGCTGTCCCGTGGAGATCTGCGCTGGCCGGAGGTGATAGCCGGAGAATTGAAGTTTGTCTGTTTGGGCTTCAAAAAAAAAAAAAAACAGTAGCTAAATCCTTCCTGTAGGCACTTTTGAGAACCTGAGTTTGTGATCCACAGCAGACTCTGCTTCAGTTTAAAGGAACTCATTTCCACAAAACAATTCCTGCAATGTCACATAGAATACTGCAATTGTTCCTCTGTGTTTCTTTCCCCAAGTCTAATTTATACACTTGTATCCAGTAAGTATGCTTGAGAATCTCAGTTTAATGGAAAAGTATTGATTCTATTTTAAACAAGGAAGTAGTCCAGCAATGCGAAATACATTTTTTTGTTCACGTAAGGCTTTCCAGCATCTATTCTGTATGAAGTATCCCTCTACAACAATGGAATTACCTGTCCTCTCTAATGTACATGGCATTCTGGAGAAGATA
Source organism: Megalops cyprinoides (assembly GCF_013368585.1). Lineage (NCBI taxonomy): Eukaryota > Metazoa > Chordata > Actinopteri > Elopiformes > Megalopidae > Megalops > Megalops cyprinoides. The sequence continues at coordinate 27,463,149 of NC_050592.1, forward strand.
CTGTACCATTCTGGAAACACTCATGTTGAAATATAAATATTTTCCATAAAAGTGAATCAATCCCCTCAAATGCTGGTCCCTTCTCTTCCTGAGACTTTGGCATCATTGAGAGGAGACAGCAATCAAAGGCTGTCAAATCATCTCAGCGGAGATGTTATTCGACATGTCATCTGTGACAGGTCCAAAAAGGCACAGTATGCTAAAAAAATCATACATTTTCTCCCTCCTGTGGTGGATTGTGTGAGATAAAATGTCACATAAATTATCCTTTTACTATAACACTTAAAGCCTGTGTCCATATATTTCATTTCACAGCGTGATTTTGTGATGCCTTGATCACTGTGCTAATTACCGTAGTCTCTACACAGATGCTGTTCAGATAAATGGGCCGAATTAGTGATTGACTCCTTATGGCATCATGTGTAAAAATGAAAGGAATCCATTATGTATTTTTGGCACCTTATGAAAACTGAAATCTTACAGATCTATATATATATATATATATATATATATATATATATATATATATACATATGGGCTTCAAAAAAAAAAAAAAACAGTAGCTAAATCCTTCCTGTAGACACTTTTGAGAACCTGAGTTTGTGTAGGTAGATGGGTGTTGGCAAAATATTGTAAATACCAAAAATATCTAAATATTTAACTATTAAGGAGTCAGACCATCCTTTGCCTTCAGGACACCTTCAATCCTTCTTGAAATGCAGTTGTGCAAGTTTTGAATTGTTTCTAGTGAGATATTGGACCATTCATCAAGAAAAAGTCTCCAGTTCTTTGCAATTGAAAGAGGTAGAAATCTTCATTGCATGCTGAGATTTACAACTTCCCATAAAGGTTCAATGATGTTTAGATCTGGTTTAGATCTTGGCGGGGCAATGGAAGGAGTTTGTCTTCATCCTGGTGTTCATGAAACCACTCCTGAATCCAATTAACAGTGTGTATGGGGGGTTATAGGATTCTTCAGGAAACAATGTATGCACCATAGAGTGCACCTTGTTGACTAAAATGGCTTTTTATTCCTTAATTCTACCAACAGAATAATAATCAAATTCCATGCCCATACCATACCAGATCCACCACCATGTTCAACAGTTGGGAGCAGGCAATGTGGATTGAGTCTTCCTTTGGCTTTCTCCAAACATGAACCCATTCAGATGTTGGAAGAAGAGTGAAAGACAACTCATTGCACCATATTACTTCCTTCCACTCCTTAGAAGTCCAGGTTTTGTGAAATTATTCCAGGTTAGGCATTGTCTTGTGCATTGGCCTTAGTTACAAGTGCTTTGCAAATGGCAGCCCTACCATAAACATCAGCTTTGAGAAGCTCACAGTGTGTACTTTTTGTTGAGACTGAGTCACAGAAGTGGAGAGTTAGTTCTGTGGTCAACATTCCCCTTGACACATTAACTTTACCCTTTCTGTAACTGACACACCTGTAATTCAGGCACAACTATTTTGGATCTTTCAAAATCTCATGTTGAAAGAGACAAATTTATCATGATGTCTTGTGTTGCTTTAGAAACTCGCATATAAGAGCATTGACTCATATTGATTTTAAAATGTCTTTTCATAGCAGAAATATACAAGTAAAGAATAAGAATAAGAAATTTACTTTAATATGTTACCCATGTGTAGGCTCCTTTTTAATTTAGATGTAGTTACTTTTTCATTTCATGTTTCCGCTATTTGTGTGTGTGTGTGTGTGTGTGTGTGTGTGTGTATGTGTGTATGTCTTTCTGTGTCTTTATGTTGTCTTTAGAACAACTGCACAGCAACTATTTTTTGTGCAGTTATATTTTCACATACACTGTACTTAATCCATTTAATCCACTTTTAACTGCCAATGCTTTAAGTGAAAGGAAATGTGGTGTTGGGTGAAAGCGTGTTCAATCAGAACTGGATTGCCGCAAAATTGTCCACTCAGAAAAAAAAGTGAGTGACAGCAAGAGGAAAGGGAGAAGGAAGGAGGAGAGAGAATCTGATATGATACAGATGTTGTATACCTGCAGGGGGAAAGAATCATACTGATAAGAACAAGCATTAAGCAAGGGTTATTCACACCTGTGCACTGGAAACTCAATGAAGAGGGAGATAGACAGTTAATATGAGTCACATTGGGTTGATGAGTTGATCTGTGTTGTGTATTTATTCCCTGACTTTTACACCTGTTTACAGGTGGTTACAATGGCCCAGGAAAACAGGTGTATACTCGCTCACAGTCTGAATAGTCCAGAGTGATGTGTATTTGATTTGCTTCCTGCAATAAAACTCACCTGGGACCTTTCAAACAGGGTGCAGGTAAAGGTTTAATTTCCTTTCCCAGTGTAGATATTACTATTATGTGGCACCCAAATATATTCTTAGATCTACATATGCTTTTACTTTTCTGATTTTGCTTAAAGATGTTACTATCACTTCCTGGGTGACCTATTCTCACATGTTGTGACCTGGGTCTTTACGGCAGCATACACTGAACAGTCAGACCAGGTACTGTGTGTGCATATTGACTATGGTCTTTAGTTCTTTTTCATTACAGTCATTGCATCGCCTCATTATTGTCAGACACTCTGCCTCTCCCCCTCTCCCAGCTACAGCAACGATGACAACAATGTGTAATCTGACCCCTTTCCTTTATCCTTCATTTGCTCTTGTTCTTAACGGAAGGTCAATTGACAATCATTGCAGATGACAAGATGGGAATCATGCTTTCAACTGTCATGCGAGTTCTAAGTTTTTTAGACAAGAGCATGTTTTCCCCTTCATGAGTCTTCTGCATCTCCACTGAATCCAGTCTTCAGCTTCTATTGGCCAGTTCAGAGGAAGAAACATAAAAAAAAAACTTTGTAAACGTGCAGAGGGTGCCTAAGGCAGTCTGACATATATTCCATCTGAAAAGCTTAGTGACACTAGAATATGTTGATTTAATTACTATGCCTGTTGAGTCTTAACCATCATTTTGATCATGACTGATGAAAAGCTACAGACAGGATGGCTGACGATCATTGGAAACAATACGAATCATCCCCCATTGCAGCGATCTGCAGTTGTAACGTAAAACAAAATCCCAGCAAGAACTCAATAGTCTCACATTTCATCAAAAGAATGAGCAGCTGTGAGGTGAAGTAACTTTGATTTGGTGAAAGGAGGTAATGACAACTCACACAGAGTTCAAGTTCAGTACATTGTCATGTAAATGGTTCTTAAATTAATAACGTTCTTTTCAGTGTATTTGGTCAGGATATTGCTGGATATAAATAACCATATTGAGAAATGATAGAATCAATTAGAAATATTTTATGACCAAAAATGCAGAAATAAGTATATGTCATAAGATTACTCTTTAATTCAGTTTTGTTCTATTCTAATCTCTCCTTGAAATCATCAGAGAGTCTTAAGGCATTTTTAAAAGCTATTTTACCTTTTAGATTATTTTACGGTTTCTTTTCTGGTATGCACACAAACTGACATGGGCTTTAAATGCAAAGAGCAGAATGAGCTAAAAGTCTCTCAGACACTGGGGCACTATATAGTCATGTGGTTTATATATATATATATATATATATATATATATATATATATATATATATGAAACACGTGTCTTTGTATCTGAATATAATAAGAGGATTTACATGCAATATTTGTTTTGCCCCACAGAAAATGATAACATGAATGCATGCACACAAACACAAAGAGAGAAAAAGGGAGAAACCAAAACACACAGACAGAAAAAAACAGTGATACAAAGATGCACATAGAAATTTATGAAACAAGTGTGAAGACAGTCAGTGGCAGCTTCTGAATGGATGAACCCCTCGCACTTCCGTGACAAATCAGCGCAAGGCTCATTTTGAGTGACAGGTGTACACCAATGCCGCATCAGCTGCCAATGTTGCATGTTAGGAGGCCGCGGTAACAATGGCCCGTCTCCCGGGAGACACGACGCCCCGCTCACCACTGTCAGACATGAAAGAAACAATTTCAGGTGCCAGAAAATGGAACTCCGATAAAAAGAAAAACATTTTGGGTTCCACGGCGCTCCAGACTGCCAGAGGCAACAGCTTTGATATAAAATGGATTCTAATCCTTGATTACACACCGCAATCTGAGGCCGACAGAGCACTGAAAACCACTCTCTTGGACTTGCAGCTTTCTTTTTTTATCTTTTGTCCCATACTACACCTCCCTGTTGAAGTATTAGTACGGTGTTGATCATGAAAATCGTTTCTCCCCTTGCTGTTCTGCATTCTGGGGCCATAAACTGCAAGTGTTCCCAACGGTAAAAGACGGCTGGTGAATTTGACGATATATAATTAGTAATAATGGCTTCATATAGGATAGGTCATTTTAAGTCACTGGTATCATACAGTATGTTTCCAAGTATGACAAGCTGCACTGTAACATAAAGCAACTAACTGAAGCACACCATTATATGATCTGTTTTTTCTTTCTTGATGGAAGCTAATACTATATTAACTATGCCTTTACCTAAGCAATTACACTCTCTCTACTGTGTAACTAAAGGACGATTCCCATATATCAACATCCTGCTTAAAAGCAGCTAGTTTGAGATGTAAATTTGCAAATGGTGGAATTAGAGTCTAAAATCTAAGGCCAGCTTACAGTAGCTCCACACCCTAATCGTGCCCTAAGCACCAAATCTCACCCCAACCCACAACTTAATGCTATATTGTACAGTATGCACTTTATATTACAGCTGAAGGTAGAGGCCTAATTATATGGTACAAATGTTAAATTGCTATTATCCAGTTTGCTGTTTGTGGTTTGTTTCACAGAAGCAAGAAGGCAAAGCAACAATTACGCTGAAATTAAGTGTGGTCAGAACTGTAGCATACCTCTACTGTAATAGGAAATGCTGTTCAACAATCTACTGTATCCTATCAGTCAAAACTGAAATGTCGTTACAGCAATTAGTATAGTATTACACAGGCTTAATATCACTTACAAAAAAATGTAAAAAATTTTCCAATGACAAATGAATGCAGATTTAGATTATGCTTTGTCTGGCTTGTCTGACTTATTTCCAACTTCTTTCTGTCTCCAGTATGAAGCTGGTCTGAAGTCACATGACTGTAGCTGTGCATATGAGGAGCTGCTCCCATGCACACACCCAGGCCTCACGCCCAGCAAGGGTCCAGCCTCGGTGCCACGTGGGAAGACTTATGTAAAAAGAGATCATTTTTAGACTGTGATTATAAACAAGGCCTCAAAATAAATCTCAGCTTGTACAGAGGTGGGCATGGTGACTGTGCATGATGCGTTTATCAATGCGTGTGGGTGTATGTGCATACTTGTGTGTATATTTATACACGGGCTCGTCATGAGAAACGATGAGGTGCCAGTGTTGATTTGTGACACCGGTGGAGGCTACACTGTGTTGTGGCACTGAGCTTGGGGGGAGGGGTGGGGGGGCTGTGGCTGGCCAGAGTTCAAGCCACCGGTCAGGGCCCGATCATCTCCTCTAAAGCCTGCTCAATATGAAAGTCCAAAAAAAACATTAAAAAAAATTAAATGCACGTTTGGCTGCTACGATATCCAGTGTCCCACTTTTCCAAAATCAACCTTGTGTGACGGAGAAAAAAAACTGTGAACAGGCATGCAGATTGGATTGGGATGTGGTTTCATGCACAGGAGCGATGGCACATTCCTTCACTGGCTATGTTTGCTTTGTGGGCATGTTGTCTCCGGGGTTGTTCAATTTCCTTTCTCATGTATTGTATGTGTGGTGTACTGGTGGCGGACAAAAGCCGTCTTATCTACAGTACATTGCCAGTCCCCAACAGCGGTAGACAAACAGAGAAGGGAGAGGGACTGATTCTAGAAGATGTCATCAGCAAGGCCGGAGTACAAACCAGACGAATGCACTTTGACTCTTTGACTTCACGTTTATCTTGCTTGGATGGGTGACTCATGTGAATCTTGACCAATGAAAATGCTTTGTTCTACATCCCAAGAGCAAATTGAGAGGCTGTGCTTCTGATGCTGGAACAGACCTTTTGGGGGGGGGGGGGGGGGGAGGGGGGCATTCAAAGGACATTCAAAATGTAATTGCTAGAATGATTGACAGATATTGTTGGCTCAATTGTTTATGAAGGAGTATATACACCAAATGCTAACTGTTAGTAACTGCCAGTACATATAATATTGCTACACACTGAAGAATGACTTATTTATTACTGAAATATTCCTTTTTAACACTAAATTTCATGGATTAGATCACTTCTGATTAGATCATTACTTTAAAAAAGCAATTTAGTCCCATAGAAATATAATAAACACTAGGGTGAATGAATGGTGAAGAATGAGCAAAACAGGGTGACACATGTACAAGAAAAATAAGCCTAAGTTGCGTTTGATGTCATTTTATTCAAATTATTTGCCTCAAGCACTCTGTGGTGCATAGCTCAAGGATGTCACATGAAGACTGCTCTGGAGGAAAAAGTGACAAGAAGAATAAAAATGTATATACTGTGTATATTTTTTCTTATATTCTTTTTTCACACACAGACACATAAATGTGTGTGTATGTGTGTGTATGTGCATGTCTGTGCATGTTATCAGGTGTATCGACACAATACAAGCAAAGACAACCCAAAAAAAGTAATATATTTCTCACAGTCATAGTCGACCAGAGGGAGAACCACCACATCAGGTTGGGAAGTGATGCTATCAGCAGTGTTGTCACAGGTCACTGTCACGTGTCTGTCACTCCATTGGCCGACACGTGTCCCCAGATGACCAGTCGGATACCGGCTCCCGGGTGGCTCCGAGTCCTTCGGGCACACGGGCCGAGGCGCGAAATTAACCCAACACTAGCTGATAATCATCTAAATCGGTTTGGGAGGCCTCGGGCTAATGGAGTGCTTACAGCCGTCGCAATGTCAGACGTACAAAGCGATTCAGGACTTGTCAAACCCTTCACAGTGCAGCATGATTTACACGCTGAAAAAAAGCTGAAAAAATAAGTATTCTTCAAAAATTCAAATCTTAAATACCAAGTTGTGTGGTTAATGGAATTTTTAATATTTAGCAGGCTCTGCTAAACTCGCTCTATCACATAAACAGCACTTTCCTTCAAGCTGATTATAGACTATAGCAAGGGACCACTTGCACTAAAATCCCAAAAATGTCACAAATGGACATTGTAGATGTTGCTTTTGAGTTGATATTGCGTTAGATGAATGTATTTCACAGCCCCCCCCCCCCTTCATCGTAGTCCTTGACCGGTCTGTTGGAGGACAGAACAGATGACTATGTGATGGGTGTCCTCTCCCTTGTCGTCCGAAGTTGACGTTTCTGACCAGCGGCTCGTCTTTAAAGCGCACGTTGGTGACCGCCGTCAGAGCATCTTTGATTTATGATTCTGTTAGACTGTTCCCACATTGAATGGGGGGACAAGGTTTGGGGATGGTGGCAGTCTCAGGGAATGAAAAGCTTTTCAATGTGAATACCTGCTGTTGTAAAGGCAAGGAGGAACACATTATAAATGCGCTTTCTGTGAAGTTACCTTTTACTGCCTTTAAGTCATTTTAATGTGTCATAGATTGAATATCTAGAGGTAACAATACTCAATAAAAATAGGCAATTTTTCTTTTTTAAGCCCGTGCCATGCCTAAGACATGGACAAAAAAAAATCAAGCCCATTCAAAGCAATGTCATTCTGAATGAAAGCCCTGTCTAAGTTTATCCCGACACCTGCAGCTCAAAGCAGCTTGATGAGCAAGTCCCAAGACAAGATGCCTGTCTTGTCTAATTTGGAGTGTCAAGCAGATACAGGGGGTACCATTTATCTTCCATAATTCGCTTGAGCATTGAACCTACACCATTCTGGGATCAGGGCTTACATACTAACAAGAACAGCACTGAAATAGTCCACAAGGTTCAGTAGTGGGTAGGCTGAGCTTCTTGGAACCAGTGGTTCCCAAACTGTGGGTCAGGATAGTCGTGTTAATCAAACGAAATGCTGCAGTGACAGTTAAATATGTATTTAAATGCAACCATGTTAAGCTACATTTTCATGTGGGGTGTGTTCACTCATTAAGTGGGTCCCAGGGAAGCACAGAGAGTTTGGGAACCCCTGCTCTAGACATCCCCAAAACCCACCGTTTCTCTTTCCACACGTGCAGCTTCCCGCACGCTCTGCACAACAGTGTCTGTTTGATTCGGAAGCGGCCAAACAGACTGTCGGGCCCGCAGGGGGAAGGCACTGGCACCGGTCCACGGCTCGAACCTCCAGGAGGGGGACAGAAAATGGAACATTTTGAAAAGCCATCCCTTCTCTCCTCGCTGTCACCGTGGCGACGGCCTGGCCGCGCTTTTGTGGCGGCGGTGGCTCGGCCCCCGTCCCCGATCGCATCAAATTCACAGACAGAGGCAGCCATCTTCATTACGCACACCGCCGGGGCTGCCCGTTTCCAGCGAGGAGCAGGGTGACGGGCGCGCCATCGGATGAACTGGAATTAATGCTCTCCGTTGCAGAAAGCATAAGCAGGTGGAAGTGGGGCTCAAATTAGCCCCCTTGCCTTTGTTTTTCCGTTAGCAACTTTTCCCTGTTGCTATGTCACCGGTGGCAAAAGGGGAGTGATCTCCAGGCAAAGGCAAAGCCTGGTGATTCGGTGTCTCTCATCCCTCATGTTCCTGAGAGAGAGAAGCTCACGTTCTCAAATTTTAATACGGGTGGACTGTTTTTTGGCAGGCTTGATGGGTGGAGGGGTTTTTATTTGCGTTCGTACACAGCCAAGAAAGGACGTGCCGAAGCAGTCAAGGCAGGTGGCCCCATCTCAAACCCCCCCCGTTCGTCTCCAACTGTGACAACACTGACACTGTGGGGCTGGGAGGCAATCAGGTACAGGACCTTCCTGCAAGGAAGGAACTCTTCCTCCTGACGGTTTGACTTACAGAGAGTAAAACAAGAATACTCAGTTCCTCCTGCTCTGGTTTACAAAATGCCCACCCTTCATCTCCCTTCTTTGTCCCCTCCTTCTCAAAAAGGGCTTCATTCAGGTTCAAAATCTTATAAACTAACAATACAGCCACGCAATCACTCAAACATCCTCTGCATTTAAATGTGTACTTTTTTGTTGGTGAAGAGTCATAATTATCTACATTTAGACTTGTTAAAGATATTCAGTTAAAAGGGAAAATTGTCATGGTTTTCTGGCCCACAAAAGTCCTGAATGATGTTAATTATATGCACCTTTTTAAAAGTGTGAAAAGATTGTGTGAAGACAAATAGCAAGTGGGGGACAAGAGAGCCCAAGTCTTGCCAAGTCGTCAGACTTACCCCCTCTCTCTCTCTCTCTCTCTCTGTTCAACATCCTGGGAGATGGCCTAACATAAACAGAAGAGCAGGAATGAAGAAAGGCCAAAGACAATAACACCAAAAAACCCTCCATGCAGTCATATTGAAGGGTTGGCCTCAGCTGTGGTGTTTAGCTGGTTTGTGAAAACACACCTTTTTCCTGTCTGAAGAAGAACACAGTACAGACAGAAAAAAAGAGAAAGGGGGAGATGCACAGAGGGAGGGAGGGATAGGGTCATTTAGAGCAAGTAAGAGCACAGTACAGAGAGGGAGAGGGAGGGAGAAAGAGCAATAGAGCAGGAGAGAGGGAGGGTGAGAGAGAGAAAGGGAGAATGATCCAGAGAGAGAGAGAGAGAGAAAAGGGAGAGAGAAAGCAAGGGAGAAAAGGGAGAGAGGGAGAGAAATCAAGGGAGAAAGCAATATGGCGAGAGAGAGGGATAGGCAGAGAGAAAGAGAGAGAGAGAGACTGAGCGAGAGAGAGCTGGCACTGTATCGGATGGAGAAGGGTTTATTATTCTCTGCAGTGCTCAATCAAACGCTGCCCCTGTGAGCACAGAGTAATGTTTGCGAATCATCCCGGGGGCTTTTTTCCCTCTCGCTCGCTTTCTTTTTTTCCAGCGTGTGAGTGGTATCCATCTGTCAGCTGTCACTGCCAGTGAGAGATATACAGAGCTGTCACTTCTTGTCAGCCAGCATTTGTGAGGCCTTTCGCAGCTGCTGTGCAACACGCACTGTCCTTATTGAAGGCCAGCACGGAGCCCGGGACAGAAGCAGCACTGAGCCGATAAAAGGAAAAATGTAGGGGGAAAAAAAGAGTGAGGGAAAGACAGGGATGGGGGGAAGAGGGGGCGGGGTTACAGTGAGGACAGAATCAGAGGGCTCTGGAGGTTTACTGGCACCCCTTCAAAGTCCCTTAAAAATGGGACAGTGGTCTTCTCGATTAGCTATAAAACATGGGGGGGGGTCGCAGAGACCAAAATTAGCAATGCAAACGGAGGAAGTCAAGGAGGCAGGAGGGGGATTTGGGGAACAAATCAAAAACAAATTCAGGTTTTGAAATGAAGGCGTTCTGTGAACTGTGTGTGTGTGTGTGTGTGTGTGTGTGTGTGTGTGTGTGTGTGTGTGTGTGCATGCGTCCGTGTATGTGTTTAGATGTGGGCATGCAGGCATATTCTACCATACAGTATGGGAATATCAGGAGCTGCAGTGCTATGTGTGTGTGCGGGGTCGCTTGGCCCCCTCGCTGAGAAAGGCTGGCTGATTTTCCCCGACACGTGTGGCACGATCCCCACCAGTCGCACACACAAACACCACGCAGGCGGGAGGCGAAACGCTAGAACATGCTGACTCGAGCGGCGACCGCCGCGGCTGCGCAACCACGGAGCGTGCCAAGAGCGGGGAACGTGAGATCGCCCGCGAAGCGTGCTCATGATCTTCCAAAAGTGTGCCCTGCAACGCACGTGTGGTGACTGACAGGCAGGCTCTGCTGAGCTGACTGCGCCTGCATCCCCAGAAGAGGTCAGTAAATCACTGTCGTCCATTAAGGACACTGTGTGCATGGGCTTGCGTGATGTTAACATTCTTAAGGAGCCCATTGGCTTTGGGGTGGAATGCTTTCTGGAGGGGGGCATTATCGGATAATGGGTTTGTTTAAATTACCAAATGTTCCCGGCTGTCAAGAAGCCCGAACAGGTAAACTAAGAGGTGACAACTGAAATGTTTGTTCAGTGTAAAGGAAAAGTCTGTTCTTGTCACAAGAAAGGAACGTTCACAAGTTCTTTTTATACACTGTGTGTAATGTGTGTGTAATATTATTAGTATTGGTGTTATTGTCATCAATGTCATATTTGTCATCTGTATCCATGGTGATTTTCAATGAATGAGACAAGTATAGTGCAATACCGAAGCAACACTTAAATTAAATAATTAAATAATCAATAGCAAATGCTATGTAAATATGATGTCAGTGTTTGTATGAAGGACAGAGCTGATTCATGCATAGGCTATATTTATTTAACAGGCATTATTCAATATTTAATATACTGCTACAAGAAAAACATTTATGTTCCTGAGGACCCTCCCTATGTAATGGTGAGCCCCTTGAAACATGCAGGGATGTATGCTATTCTTTGTTTCTTTGGAGAATGGTTCAGATATTATCTGTAGCGGGCCTTCTCCACATACAGAGGCCTCTACTGCACTTTGAATTGCAAGTTCTGTTATGGGCTGAGATCACCACTGTATGAATGACTACATCAAAATTCAGGTAGTAGAGTTGAATTGTGTGGAACTCGAAAGTCTCACAATGCCTAATAACAAACAGGCCAAACACTGGAACATTCCTGAAGTAGCCATTTTAATTACGCTTATATGTTACTGGCTGTGACATGGGCCTTCCACCCTCCTCTCTCTCAATGTGACAGTGCTTTCCTTTTTCAGGAGCATGCAGTAGGCCTAAGTGCCGTCAGGTGCAGGCTTTCACTGCCACACCTTCCTGGCTGGTGGGGAAAATTCAGAGGCCTCATTACGCTCAGGCTTCTCAGGGATGACTCAAGGTCTCCTAGTAAAAACACCCAGAGTCACACATTTCCTTACCTGCTCTGAGAAATATGCCAATGTGATTGGCAGCATTTACTGGGATAAAAAAAATAATATTATTTCAAACATCCTAAAAGTAATTGTAACGTCCGCGCAGCAAATGTACAGCTGACTGACTGCCATTACAGCATCTGTCAGCATTAAATTTTTACAAAACCAGGACGCGGACCCCGTGTTGTTACATTCAACCACATATCAATCTTGTTTGCAAAAAATAACTTTAAACGCGTCAAATTAAATGAAACGCTGACAAGGTTTTTAATGCAAAGCACAGATGAGCCTATTAGCACCTTGTTATCGACCCCGTCAGTCTCTTACCATGCAAGTTGAGCGATTTACTGTTTCGACAACCGCGTTCACTTCAGGCGCTCCTCTAAACAGACGCTCCGTCTGACGATACGTTGATAACGTTGATGTTTTGAGCAGAGAGGCGCTTGACAATTTCAGGCATTTTTTTTAATACTGTGCCTCACCACTGCTTTCTCAGATGTAGAAAGGTGTGGGGGTTGAAGACGGGGAAACAGCAACACCCGCTCGTTAAGCCTACCACAAACAAATTCGTAATCCGCAACTCCCCAAAACACTCTCCCTCTTCAAAGCCTGAATTCAAAGGAAAAAAAAAAGACTCCACCACAGGTGCGTATCAGAACGAATAAACAAACCGAACATTTATTAGCAGGCGATACTTATTTTTCATCTGCGTTAAAACGTTATAAAATAAGACTATGGGGGATCCAGAAATATTAAAACTTGAAAAACTTGAAGAGAATCATATCTCCCGCAATACCAATCTGACTTGTGTTTTAAGCGTGGAACCAAAATAAAACAAACTACCATTCAAAGACGTCTTCTTTGCTCCAGCTCAGGGGAGCGGTGTTCTTGACAGGTTGACGGGAGGTCCTGGGACCGTGCTGTTCGCCGTGCCAACAAAGATGCTTCCACGTTACATCACAGGGAAAGGAGATTTGCCTGATTGTCATTAAAGCTCCCATGCTCAGAACAGAACTTGTTTAACAGATTCTTACGGAAAAGGCAGCTAGTTGCTTCCTCCTTACAGTAGCATGGGGATTTCCCCTTGTGTTTGTGTTTACAGAATGTTTGAAGCGAAAGATTTTTTAAATTATACAGTATTTCTGATGTGTAACACACGTTTTCAGCTTCATAAGGAAGGATTTTTCATTAAAAACATTTCACATTATTTTACAAATAGTCTACATGGGGCTTGACCTATAATGTGTGCTCAGGATGGTTTTCAGCAGAGCTGACATCATCATTGATGGGAAGTTGCATCAGTCCTGTTTGCATAAGTGGAGCCTGTTGGCTACTTGATAAATGAAACGTGAGTGTTGTTGGCCTTGTTCCCCCCGAATATTAATTATCATCTCCAAACACAATATTTCTCTTTTTAAGCATGGAATTCCTATTGAGTTGCCTCATTTACCTCAGTGAATGAACTAGACTAATCAGGAAGTAATTAGAATGCAGAGAAGTGATCTGTTGCTATGCATGGTAAATGACACTAAAAGTATATCCCATGTAGTAGGATGGAATGATTGAATCATAACTATCTAAAAATTAATTAGAACAAGTTCCAGACAGTACTATGCTCTGACCTGACTTATAATGACAGTATACAATAGGCGTCCAGGACTATGAGCAGAGGCATAGTGCATCAAGAACTTGGAAAATCAGATGAAGACACTACTTTGTTTGAGATGAGTGTACATTGTGGGACAGCACCTCTGCAACCTTAGCACTAAGTGTGATGTATTGGGGGTGGGGGGTGGGTGACATGAGCTAAATATGTGTAGGGCCATCGTGAATTTAAGCATATGGCGACCTGCAACAATGGTTAGTGTTACAACGGCAGCATTTGTGCTGCCAGACAAATACCATTTCATATCTTTTCAAATGACGCTCCACAAGAGTGAGAAAAAAGACAGTGGGAGGGAGAGAGAGAGATTGAGAGAGAAAGAGAGAGAGAGACCTCAGGCACATTCCAGACACTCTTCTTTTTGTTTGTTTGTGTGTGTAAATGCAGTTTTGATGAAATATTTATGTTTCCTTCCAAACTGCCTTGTAAGGTATCTCCCGTCTTTGACTTCTCCATCTGTATCACCTGAGGTAGACATCGCGTATGCAGAGATGTCTGGAGAGATGAGCAGAGTCTGAGTGTGCCAGGCTGTCATCTCTGACAGACCTCATGTCTGCCGAGTCTGTAAACCTTTCTCTCTCTCTCTCTCTCTCTCTCTCTCTCTCTCTCTCTCTCTTTTTCTCTTCCCAGCATCAAGTCAGATACTGTGTATTAAAAAACTAAAATGGATAAATGTATAGCTCAGGTGTGGGTTGTGCTTGCACCTCCATGGGTAGAGAGAGAACAGCCATTTCATTTAGAGAAATCAGGCCCACGCCACCGACAGCAAGGTTAAACAATGAGCTGAAATTCCATCCTTTAATGACATGAATGTAAAAACCTGTAGGTACCAGATATGCATTCTTGCTGCATTTTCATAAGTATTCATAGCTTTATGAATTTAATGTAGTATTTTGATGCACTGTTATTTGTCATTTTATACTAGCACAGACAAGTGCGTAATTATCATTTAAAATTATAGGTTTGGTAAACTCAAATAGGGTAGGTAATCGATAGTCTTAGCTATTATGAATATATATTTTTAACATGCACTTAAAAGTGATATTAGTACAGTACATTTCAAGGCCTCTTGTTCACCAGGGCATCTTGAAAAATGTGTGCTATTCTATGCGGGCTGTTGAGGATTAAAAGGGTGTAATGTTTTTTTCCCCCAATTAAAGTGATTGAGCACTGGAGCAAATACTCTAGTCTGTTTTTAAAAAAGATTTAAGACGGTGTCCCATTCTTCAGACTGTCATCCTGGAGGCTTTGACTAGGAATGCTTGACCTTAGTTTGACCTCAAGGCATGACCTCACTCTCTACTGACACGGCGTTCGAATCCTGATGACTTGAGTCATCGCTTTCTCTCTAATGTACCGAAGGCGAGCCGAACTCGATCACAGATCGAAGGCAATCACAAGTTTGTTGCCGATGTTCGAAGTTATCAATTTCAGTATGTAAACATCCTGAAATCCACCAGAGGGGAAGCATTACTTTGCTGCAGTAGTCTGTTGTATCTCATCCTTTGACAACAGAAACTGCTACTTGGGGCTCAAGCGTCAATCTTACCTTCCTCATTACCAGAGCAGTGGGTGTATCCTACAGATATCTGTTGCAAGGCTGGCAATACTCAAACCTGGGTTTGTTTATGTGGCCTATCTTTTCTTTTTCCCCCTTTTTAATTAGTTTGCTTGGCTTGCAGTTTGCTCTTACGGTTAAATGTTAAGGACGGGCTTTTTTATGAAGCTCTGCATGAGGATTTCGTCATGTCAGACGCGTGATGTGGCAGGGAGGCTGGAGGAGGAGGCACGTGCGCCATCGCCGGGGCAAAGAGAGAGGATGATGAAAGCTCTTCCACCTGGGGACCGCTGACAAGACAATGGCATTTATCCTACACGTTACTCCTTTCACGGGTTATCCACACGCGGTACGTTTGTGCGTGCGTCTGTGGGCGTGCGTACGAGTCTGTCCGCCTGTGTGAGAGATTGCTGAAAAAAAAAGAGGAGGGACAGGGGCCTCCGCTTGTATGAGAGCCCGTGTGTTTTTGAAAAGGAGAGTTAGCACATTTGTTTCGTTTCCCCCTCCCCCCTTCTCCTGTCTACAAAGGCTGCTTGAAAAAAAATTAGCCTGGGGAGGTATGAATGTCGTAAAAACCGGGTTGGGAATTGTTGGTGTCAGTCAATAAATCAGTCAGATTTTAATTACCAGGGATGTGATGAGGAGCAGTGACAGGCACCAGGTTTGTGGGTTAACATTCCTTCTGGGCCAGACTCTACCAAACCCTGACAGAGCAGGAGGGGGTGCGGGCGTGGGTGGGGCTACAGGGTGTACCATTTTTCTGTGTGATTTTTAGAGCTTTTAGAAAGAATGGAAGTGTTCAGAGGCATGCTGTGGGCTAACAGGCAGGAACATTTTAATCAAGCCATCTTTATTAAGTCCAGTTGGAGAACTGTAAATAATCTCTCATAGCCACATTGTCTATTGCATGTGGAGTCTTTTAACCCCCTGCCCTTGTGACTTTAACAAACTGAAGGAAGTAAGAGGGAGGTTTTGTTCCCATGATATGATTAAGGAGTGTATGTTAATGGGAAGTGTGATGTAAAATAGTGTGTTTATATCTAATAAGGAAAATATAAAGGCCTTTTTCTTTTGTGAGTCATTTGTGGGCTGGGCTTCAACAGGAAAGTGTAAGGGTCATGCATGTGTCTCAAAGTCCTGGGTCTGTAATGGTAATAATGATGATGAAGAGGATGCTGCAATGCATCGATGAAGATTTGTTTAAAGTTGATTAACATAATGACGATGATTCTGAAGGAGAGCGTAGGGTGTGGGTACAGAGTGTATGTGTGTTTTGTAGTGGGGTGCCCTCGGCTGTGGGTACCCCACAGTTTCTCCCTCTGTCTCTTTAAATCTGCCTCTCTCCACCCAGCAGAAATGTGTGTCCCTGATGGATGGCACAATGGAGTCATCCATAAAAGGCCAGCGGAGGAATCACACTCATTTGCATACAGTAATTATTCTCCCAATCAGGCCACCTTTGCTGCTGCCAGAATATCTACTGTCAGCATCACCCTATAGATCACAGATGAGGAGCCAACCCACTGGAGGACAGTAACTGTTAGGAGCTAGCGGGGAGTCTTTGACAGTCACCTCCCCCACCACTCGCACCCTCCACCCCCACATCCGCCTCAGTCGTGGGGAGGCAGGGAGCAGATGAGTCTCTGGCACGAGGGAGGCCAGCATGTACAAGGATTCAGATCTCTACGGTAATCAGAGCTTTTCAGCTCGCAAACTCCAAACGGTTGAGGGTGGCGAAATAGGAGCCTGGAAGAGCCTTAACAGTAATGATTCCCAGAATTCTGGTCACCCTGGTGACCAGGTGGAAGGGCTGAGCCCATTTTCCCCGCAGATCGGATGAGTAACATGCTTACATTCCCGCGAGTAGGGGTTCAGTTCATTTGTGAATTCATTTATTAATAACAGTTTCAACAGAACACAGACACACACAACCTCAGCCAAACTGGCTCTTTGTAACATTGAAGAGTGGGACACTACATATAGACCCAACATAGTCAAGAGAGTGGAGTCAAATTATCACAGACCTGAAATGTCTCTCTTAAGACTGGACAACCCGTGCCCCCATAAAGAGTCTTTAGAATTCGCAACACAGGTGCTGAACAAAATGGCCAGCCAACACTTGACCCATCTGTGCAGTCACTCGTCACAGTCCTTCGTAGTCCACCAGATGGAATTAATCATTAGATTGGCTCATTATGTGGGGAAAACCCCATTTATCCTGCATTGAAGAATTTATCCGCTCTGCAAGGTGATGTCACAGTGAAAACCTAAGGGAGCATACTGCACACAGTCACAGTCACACACACCTCTGCGATACAGCAAGCTTTACTGCCCTAAAGCAATACTCCATCGAAGAATTCTTTCTCACCTTGAGTACACTGCAGTTAATACTGGAAGGATTTCTGGAGATGCTCTTTTTTCAGTGAAGATATCCAAAACCATTGTATTATTACTGTAGCGATCACACCCGTCAGGCCGCCTGATAGGAAGAGCTTGGTAGCATTACGTTCCGGCATTGCTATAGGGACTGGCCTTTTAGCGCCGTGGTAATGTCACTGCGGAGTGGAGTGGTAGCCCAGGGTTCTTTGCCTCCTGAGAAATCCCTGCTCGCCACATTATGTAGGACTTCTATACTCTGTCATTGATTCCTGCATCTGTGAAGTGCTATACCTGGTTAGCTAATTTGGCGGTATAGTGGCATGTTTTATATAGATCAATAATTTCTAGACTTGAGGCAGTAGTGAACTGATATATGAACTCTGTTTCCTTTGCTAACCTTCCATTCCAGACAGATTAGGCTGCACAAACTGGTGCAAGTAAAATGTGTAAATGGTAGGCAAAACATTGCCGTTTACCGGGAGAGGGGTAGCTACAATGTAGAAAAGCCATATGATGCCTTTAGCGAATAGTCAAAACCATGGCACCCTCTATAATACTCTCATTTTGCTGTGCAGTTGCAGCACAGACCCAGACAAATTACTGACAGCAGACTGATTCCTGTTCAGACTTATTGATTTTGTCATCGTTAATGGGATAATTGCACATGGTTATCACCTGCATTGTCTTTAATTGTCAAATAATGCAGCCTAGGCTTTTGTTGATGCAACATCTGCCACTACAAATGTTGAGCAAATAGAGAAGGCAAATATCCTCAAATGCAGATCCACACATACGCAAGAACACACACACACACACACATACACAAGAACACACACACACACACGTGCACACACACACACACACACACACACACACACACACAGAGCAATCAAGCTGGTGCACATATTTAAAAAGATTGTTATTAAATTACCAAATTGTTGTAATGTGTTATTTAGCCACTTAAAACTGTTATCATTATTATTATTATTATTATTATTATTATTAATAAAACAATTAAATCTATTGAAGTTAGAATTCAGAAACAAAAACCTAATATAAATACTCTCGTTTTCATATTGTTATATTATGCTCTATTCCTTTATTCTGTTGATGTCAGCCAATGTCAGTAATTTCTTGTAATGAATTATATTTAAGAAAATTCCTGAAAGTTAAAATTATAAAGAGTCTCTCATAAAACATCGACGGCTTACAATACCACAGCTACTACCTACTACAAATGCAAACTGCAAAATGCAAAATTTATAGGATAACTGCACATCCATTGTCCAGTTTGTCTATTTCAGCCTACAGGATCAACCTACGGCGGCACGGTTGTTTATTTACCGGTAGAGTGAGATTGTTTTTGAGAGGGCCTGTGCGCGGCTGGCGCGGGCTCACGGTCACGTGAGGGGCACTTATGAAACACCACTGCGCTGCTCTGTTTGCATTCCTTGTTGGCTAAAAATTTGTCAGAGAGGACGGGCATTAAAGCTGTCACCACAGATGAGGATCAGATGTTTGATTTCAAACGGCAGAAAGCAAACACTTCTGCTCCGGCTTCATTAACCAAGCACCCCCCCCCCCCCCCCCCCTCCCTCCACACACACACACACACACACACACACACACACACCCCAGACCCACAGATTCCCTCCCTCCCTCCCTCTCTCTGCCTTCATCCGCCTCGTCACGGCGCCTTCCTTTCAGGGCGCTGCCTCTAACACAAGGCCTCACTCAGAGCCTCTTGCTAAATTACCCCGTACATATTTTCACGTAGGGCAATTGTCATGCCGCGGCCTACAGAATCTTAGCCTTTCATCTGTCCAGTTTGTTCTCAGCCCTTTTCCTCTTCCTAATGAGCTTGCAAGATTGAGAACGCGCAAATATTCTGAGACATTCGTCCCACAAATGGTGGTCCCTCATATCAAAACAGTGAGCGTCTCTTTTGGTGAAAACAGGCTCACTTCCAGTTCAGCACAGACGCAGTACCCAGACAAGTCTGGGTGCTGTATTCATCAGACTGTGTGGTCCTGTGTGTATTGTTTTGTGCTGTGAGATGTAATGTAACATTATTCTGAGGGCTGAATATCACACTTGCATTTCTTACTGGCAGGCCTCACGGCACATGGCTGTCATTGGTGCATATGTCAAAGGTAGGCAGGTGGAAACATCAGCAAAGGCTCTGAACTTAACATGACTGACTTTTTTGGGAATAGTTATCTGTAGGAAATGACCATAATGCATACATGTTCATAAAAGAATAATGAATTTAATATTTACCTAAAACCTAATGGATATGACTTGTTTTATACTGCCAAAAAATGAATAGATAAGCATAAGTAACTTAAACATACATTACAGTATGTTTACAGCATGTGTTATATGATGCAGGGAAACTGGAACTCCTTGCTCACATAATTTGGTACAGTACTTCAAACCAGCTTGTGTGAGACATAACCTTATCCCATCAAAATAAATGTTTTGTGGAATATAAAATGTAAAATTGAAGTAATATATTTAAGGTATATTATACTACATATATTTCAACATTACATAACACATCCACTTTGAAAAACATTACATAACATTTCCACTTTGAAAAATGAAATTTTATGCTTAAGTTGTACAGTAGTTGTAACACTAGTAGTAGTAGTAAAATTAAATGTTGAGCATAAATTTTGAACATCATGTGTTCTATGGTTTATACATACATTTTTATCTATGGAATCTTTAACAATTCATATTTTATAATATATGGCATGTATTTTGTTGGAAAATGTATTCATATGCTTGAAAATGTATTCATTGCATTCTACAACTGATGGATTTGATACATTCAGCGTATTTTATTTTATATCTAGGTAGTATTAATTAGAAAATATATATATCTAGGTAGTCTTTTTCCAGAATCTAGGTATCTTGATGTATTTTAAAAAGTTCTGCCATTGTGCATGAAGGACCTGCATTCTGTGGACTGATTTCTGGAATGCTGTGCTCTCCTCTTCCCTGTCTGTACTACAGCGCCCCCTAACCTTAGATTGCCCTGCCAGCATTTCACAACAGAGGGAAAATGGGAAAAGAGGATGACACATGCCCTACATACAAATCCCTGTGAGACTATGAAAATCTCTGAGCTTCTTACAGTAGTTGTTTTGTCATGTTTTATATCATACGACTAATAAAACACAAGTCCTTTACTAAAGACTCCCAGTCCCCTAAGAGCTTTGTTCTAAATGCACTGCAAACACGAGTGTTCGGCATCAAAACTCCTTTTTTTCCCTCTTTTGTTACTCGCAGCCGCCTTTTTTTTTTTTTTTTGTAACTGCACTGAGAAACACAGTATTTTTGATGCATATTAAATAAAAAAAAAAACTGCCAGATGGTAGATTTGGCTGGCCCCTTGTCATTCAGTTGATGTAAGGCTTATCTGGAGAGAAAAGGCCCACGAGCATCGTTCGCATGTTGTGAAGTCATGTCACGCTTGTTCTGTTCTTGGGGAGCCCGTTGGTTCAGTTCGCGCTCGCCGCAGACAATCGGCCTGGCAGATTCTGACCGAATTTCGGCCGCCTAATAATGCACAGGTTAAGTGAGATGCGTTGTGTCGTGCACGACGGCGGATGGAACAAAAGACAAAGCGGTGCCTTCCAGATGGCGCCCTGCCAAAAACACGTCCTGACAATAAGCCACGTGCAGGACTTTGGAATCACCCATAGAGACGACTCTATCTCCCTCATCAATATTCAGAGGACTTGTAAGGACAGAGACATCAGAGGAGCATCCGGAGATCTGCGCGAGATAAAGTGAGCAGCGCTGGGCAGCACTGTCCTTCGTTTGCATTGCTAACACCACTGTAATGTCGGTTTTTAATCCCTGATATATATTCCCAGCAGGACAGAATTTTCCCCGTTCCACACCCGTTCGAGAAATACAACGGAGAAATACACTACCAGTCATCACCCTGTTTAATATGACCCTGCATGTGCAAGAATGTTGTTGTTACAGGATGCTGCTAGATAGCGCAACACAGAAATAGGCAAGCTGTGCGTACTGTGAGTGCCTCTGATTTCTTGTGTACCTCCCACCCCCCCATCCCATGAGTCTGTGTGACAACCCCAAGTGTGACACAGAAACACACAACAAGCGCATACACGCGCGCAACACACAGTGCCCCTGAGTGACCTATGACCTATTTGTGTTCAACTGCAACCTGTATTTGCTGATCAGTGAAATCTGTGAAGCGATGAACTGTGGAGAAAACCACCTAATGGGGGATACGTGCGTGTATGTTTGTGTGTGTGCGTGTGTGTCAGGAGGTGCAGGGAGGGATGGAGGCAGGTCATTCCCCACAGAGCATGTGCAGACTTACTGGCCAATGAGACTATACAGAAGATGAAATTCAAATGAGCCAAGAGTTTTTCATTCAGGTATCGGTGTAAATGTCGGGACCACACAAACCGCAGCTGCCTATCTCTTGAAGCTGGAACACAGCACATTTATAAACTGTATTTCATTGGCGCGTGAGCTGTCATGCCTATCTGTTGTCTGTCGTCTTACTACATTTGAAACTCAAAAGGATTTATTTTGAATGAGGACTATTTTTTTTTATAACGGATCATCCACAAAAGCCTTAATTGTACCCCCTCGTCAGACAGACACTCGCTTACACTTGATAAGTCTTTGATATCCAGCGCCTCACTAATTGTAGTCTCTGCAGTACATCCATCTTTTTTCAATTTCCTGATAATTAGCCTCTAACTCTTTCATCTGTCTTTTCCAGCGCACTAAATCTCGGTCTTTAATGAAAGTTCTTCTGCGCCCAGCAAGGTTGACAAAAAT
This sequence comes from Megalops cyprinoides, assembly GCF_013368585.1. Taxonomy (NCBI): domain Eukaryota; kingdom Metazoa; phylum Chordata; class Actinopteri; order Elopiformes; family Megalopidae; genus Megalops; species Megalops cyprinoides. The sequence continues at coordinate 27,485,508 of NC_050592.1, forward strand.
AAAAACCCCCAACCGGTCGCCATTCACAGGCAGTGTCCTAGCGTTGCAGTAACATTTGGCTCTGTTTAATCAAACCAGGTTTCTGAACGACTTCTCTGAGACTGATGCTGGATGCAGCTTAGAACGAACACGGAGCATACTTGAAACTGTCTCCAAAAAACAATTAAAATCAACAAACGGTTACTTTGGTGCCCTCTTTATGATAAGAGTAGGAATGAGACTGACTGAAACTAAACATTGTCAGATAAATAGCACACATTGTGGTGCCACTCAGTCACAGTACAATGCCCTTGCATTGACCTTCAACAACAAATTCAGCAGCACATTTATTGTGATGCATATATTTTTTTTACTCAGTCAATCTCAAAAATTCAGACAAAAAAACTGACTTAATGCATTTCTTAATGTTAAGGCCAAACTGGTTTCTGGTTTGACTAAATTGCGCTCTGGGTAGGGTAAACAGTTACACTCTAAAAAGCTATTACACTCTTAACATTATAATTTTAGTTTACGCTATGCTGCTTTGTCTGTAAAGAATTAAAGGATATAAGTACTCTGGGTTTGAGTTTTTGATGACCTTCCCTTACCTTACAGATGCAGTTGTTCTGCTGTTGAAGGCACACACACCTGGGTCCTTGTAGCGAGATTCTGAAAATTCCACAGTGCCTTTTTGGGATGAGAGGTCTTCAACAATGCACAGCTGGCAAATGCTTAGAGATCCAGTTTAATTAATCTTCAAATTTCAAATAAATGCAGACAGGTTTCACTGCACTGTGGTAGGTGAAACAGAGGGTTAGTATCTGAATGTTTGTATCACATCACTTCTCAGATGTAGATTTCATTGTGATAAAATTATTGACTGAATGAATAATCACTTTAAATCAAGAAATTATTCACCTCCGCTATACATTCAGAGAACATGTTCAAACCAGTAGAGTTCTTTGAAAATGTGTGTCTCATCTATCAAGTTGTGCTTCTGTTTTGTATGTATTGATGTGAAATTTAAACTTACAGAAAAAACAACCAGCCTAAGGGAATTCGCACATATTTCTTAAATTTTGAAAAGAGACATTTTGTGAAAACATAGTAAGGCGAACAGTATAGAGCAATCGCAGTGATGTTGCTAAAGTCAAATAAAGCAAAGTTAAATATACCAATTTGTATAATATGTTAGTGTAAAATGTTCTGTGTCGTAGATACGTAGTTATGGCAAATACAACGTATACAATACAAAACGCAGCTCCTGTTAGATTGTTAACATGCTGGGAATAATTCAGTTCATTTGAAAGCGGCCACGCTCTATAGTGCCATAATCTGTAGTGGTGAGGTTAAGAATTGCGCCATCATTTCTGTTTTTTTTTCCCCAGCAACAAAGGCATTGATTGGCCGCCGTTATCATTTTCGTGCACCGCAGTGCAGCGTTAGCATGCTTTCCGAGAGCAGAGGACTGAAGATGCAATCTTCCCCCCCTGCCGACACCTGCGTGTCACACGTGAAAATAAACAAAAACATAAATAAAGACCGCACAAAAATCGCATCCGGATTGATTTTTCAATGATGCTCATTGTTTAGATAAGGAGTCATATGTTCCTAATGATCTCATCGCTCCGGGAGGGAGTGAGTTATCTCACGCCCAGCGATCGCGCCGCCGTTTTAAAAGGGGAGCTGCAGTTTTATTGCTAAGTGGGCTTCAGCACGGTAAAGTGCCTTGGGGCCGTGGTTAACGGGGTCATTTAGAGAGGATGGGAGATCAATACAGATAGGTGGAGGAGAGGTGCATCTTTGTCACTGTGATGTGCAGTTAGAGCCTGATTGTTCTGGGTATCGAGCGCGTACGACGGACAGAGCTGGGGCCAGTCTAATTTCTTTAGCCATAATATACCTTCCACCAAAGCAGTCATACTTAACCCTTTCTCAGCAAGGAATTCAAACATTTTCAAACATGAGACTCTGTTATGTAAATTTGTAAATATGTAGAATTTTTCATACATGCACACCCACACATGCAGCCACTAATGCATGGTCTTTTCTGTTTGATCAGTGATGTCCTCATAGGTTGTCCTTATGTAAGTAACTGCAGTGCTGTCACAGTGTTGGATGGACTTTCAAAATGGTGACCTTTAGTAGAGGTGAATATGAAAACCATGAATAAATACAACAGCAGGGTGGTCAATGCCTATCAGCTGAACGTGCATGAAATGGTGAAGCCCTACAGGTAAGCGAGAACCTGGATGTTTACTGTGAGCGGTTTTTATTTATTTATTTATTTACTTGTACTTCTTTTGTTTCCCCATTCCATTGAAGTTCCCAGAACTGCCTGGGGCCTCTCCCCTGGCAAGCCCAGGATGGTGCCATAGTCTTCCTTCAGGAGTCAATTAGGCATGCAAGACGTGCCAATCAATACTCGCCCAGCGTGACGTGTGTGAAGGCGGTGGGAAGAGCGCGCTTCTTTCAGGGGCGATGACACAAACTTCTCACAGCATTACAGACGCTAAACACGATTTCTGACACACGCCACACAGAGCTGCCGCGGCTACACCGGCGAATAAACAGGGAATTCCCCCGAGCGCTTTTTTCGCCATCTCGCTTTGACACCGCGCGCCTTGCGGACGGCTGCCAACAGGTGGCAGGCTTCCGGAAGCTGACGGAAGACAACGGCGCACATTTCATATGATGGAGCGGAGAGCTCGCCTCATCGGCTGCAATGGCCAGATAAACTGCCACGATGATGCCATTTTAGAGATACGGATTTGTTATAACTTCATTCGCTAGTGTTTCTATACCCAGCAAAAACAGATAGGATTCCTTCTGCGAGGCCCTGAGTAATTTATACAAAATAACAGCGAGCGACAGCAGCATGTTCTTTGTCTTGCCAGTTCTCCTTTATGAGCCAGCAATTGCGCTGGTTGTAAATTAAAAAAGCAAAAAAAAAAAAAAAATCTCTGTTCCCATCCCACTTCATCGAGGTGGAATGTCACATATTTTGTTTTTCAACGTCTTTATAGTTCTGCAGGGATGTGGGAGGCGTATCAAATAACTGCGCGTTGGGCCGCGGCCAGCGTTTCGCTCATTTATCACGTCTGGGGCCGACCGCACTGAACAACCGGAGGTCAGGTGTTTCTCCTCTGCGTCTGTCACTCCGTGCTATGAACTCTCCAGCCAATCACAAAAGCCCTCCCATAATTCACTGGGTGTGTACCCACCCTCCCTTCCCCCCTCCTCCATCCCACCCCACAGAGTGAGAATGCTCCATTCGCACAGGCAGCCTCAGAAAAACACTGCATGACATGTGAGGTGATGAGGTGACAGTCATTTCCTCCTTTCATGCTTCATTACTGCACTAAATAAAATAAAAAACGTGTACTTTAATGAAGTCTATTTGCGTAATTTTGATTTGTTATTTAAACTTGGTATGAAGTGCAACCAAAACTGCTTATTATCAGTTGCTAATTATTATTTGTGAAATCGGCGCTTGCAGGTGTGTTTGGAATTTTGGTGGCAAAATAGAGAGCGGAGAGCACATGGTTACTAATTCTGTTTCGCTATGCATGTTGCCATTAGCGGGTGCAGCAAAGCTTAGACTGAGTGCAGCCCAGGGACAAGTACACCCTATATCTTGGTAACGGGCGCCTGAGGTCAGTATCGGAGTTGATCTGAGCCTCCATTTTTATGATTATGAAATGTCACAGGCTGCAGAAGATGCCATTCGCCAGACAATCAAGAGTGATGAATCGTATGGAATTGATGGCAAGTCGTCCTTCATTGACTTCCTTTGTGTCCCAGGTGTCGTTTTGAATCGAATGACAGGAAAACACAATTAAACAGCCCTTCTGTCCATATAAACACCTGGACAGATTAATCAGAGCACCGGTAGCTGTTCTCCACCTCCCTCTGAACTGGGTTTTTGGATCAGCCTCAAAAACAGAGGATTCATTCATTTGACCCAAGCATTTCATGTTTAGCCCATCGTCACTGACTGCCAAAAGTGATTTATTTTTTTTGTATGAGACCATCATTTATATTAAAATAAAATACATACATTAAAAATGAATGAAATTAAATACCAATAAACAATTGAAATGAAATTACTATAAAGGCAAATAAGTAATCTTCCTTATTATTGGCGTATTGTTAGAAAAACAATGACAATGTTTTTTTAAGAAGTTTATGAAACCACGGGAAAGAAGGGAGTCAAAAAATAAAATATTATTGCAAAGAAATGCCTGCAAAATTAATAGTGTTGAGCAGTGTTATTACAAGATGTGTATTCCTGTAAAATAACTACAGGTAGATCGCCAGTCTGACAAGTGAAGGCTCCCTTTAACACAAGGCAGTGCTTTTAAACATCTGTCATGTTTGTGCCTACTTATCTTCCTTCTGAAGGCACCTTGTCCCAGTGCGGCCCATATGTCGGATGACAATAACTCTTTGTTTACACTGTTGTCAGGTATACCTGCCTGGGCAGCTCTGTTTCATTTTGCTTTATGCCCAGGTTATAAATTCTCTCCCTCTATAACGCGTTTCCCTACATACACATACACCGGGGCTTATTACCCATACGAGAGCTGTAGCCTCCGGCAGCGATGCCAGTCATGATGAAGTTGTCCGTCAAAGATTTATTAAAATCACACCCCCACATCCCCCACCCCAACCCATCCACCCTCCTTGGCAGCTTTCCCTCAGGTGTACCGTGTGAAATTCGAGATTAATTAAATGTCTGGCTGCTTATGCTCATTGACATATTTATGGCTTTTTAAACAAGTTCAGGTGTCGAAAAATGCTAAACAAAAAAGGAAGGAGAAGAACCGGTGACTTTCTGACAGTCAAGCAATGCTGCGCATTCATTAGGAAACCGCAAACGCATTTGAAAATAATGGGGTGACTACGGCCATGGTAGCTGCGTCTCCAGTGTCAGCAGGCGGAGACAGGAACGACCTCCGCTCCTGCATTTGACATAGCAAGGGTGGAGCGCATGCATAGCAATAGCTGCTTTCCCGTACAGGCCCACAAAGGACAGCTAGAATAGGAGGGCCACTGTACAAATGACAAAACCAAGCAGAATAAATAACACCACATGGGCTTCGTTTATGTCATGGCAATTTGTTAAAATTACACTAAACTATGGTGAATTTGCCACATGACCCATCTTGCTGTTACAGGAGTCTCTGCTCAGTTGAAGCTGGAAATTGCAACTATTTGTTTCATACTGCCACAAGCACATAAAGATACAAGCAATACATTTAGCTATCAGGCTGCCCTGCAATATTTATTTTATACAGTAGCCTTTTTTTTTTTTTTAAGAAATTGCAGCCATGGGGTCTGGTGACAATCACGATCACTGTTTTAATGTGATTTTGTTTTCATTCATAAAATAGTCTCCCTCCGACATTAGCTATTAGCTCTCTGATTCCTCAGCTGGCTGTCAAGATATCCTGCAAGACTGATTTGGCAGAACAATTCATGTAACGGATCTGTATCCCTCCAGAAGTGAATTCAAAAGAGAGGATACGTTTCTACAAACATATGCAGATTAAGACTGAAGTCTCCACACAGCCACGAAACACTAGTAACAGTGCATAGAATTAAAAAAAAAAAACTATCGGCTCAGAAACCACATGAGGCCACATGAGGCTGGCTGCTGCACCTATGGCCCCATGCTGACCCACCCCAGGACATGTGCACCCCAAACCTCAATGACTGATAGTTAAGGGTGGCTCTACACAGATAGCCCACACATTGCTGCCCTACTCTTTATTTATTGCTGTTGAATAAACACCCACTAAAGCAACAACAACAACACTCTGTGGCTGAAATATTCTTTTCCTAGAGGACGGCAAACAAGTCCACCTCTGCACGAGCTGCTGCAAGAGACAAAGGCACGCCGCGTATTTACGATGGCGAGCGGAGGGCAAAACAAACATGGAGGCAGGGCCGCGAACGCCTCCGTCGGCGGATGTTCCAGGGGGTCCGGAGTCACGTGACCAGGGGCTCGCACGTGCGCTTCATTAATCTCCGCGGTGCCCCAGGTGTCATGTTAAATCAAATTCCGGGAAACCGCAGTTGAACTGTCCATCTGCAACCTTGTCATCTGTAATATTTGATAAATGCGCTTACAAATCCCCTAACGTCACGCTTTGAGCACCTCGTCCATCTGATCTCCAGGTTCAGCGTTTTGTGTGATCTCTTGTCTGCCCGTATAGAGGCTCACTGCTGTGGACCCCTCATGAAAATTTCACGCTGAAATATAAAATCCTAAAATTTTGGAATTCATTCTTAATTTATGTGGATGTACAGCGCATATGCTCTGTTGGAAACTGTATCCAATATATTGCTGCATTCAGATATGCAATGCTTTGCTTTTATTGGAAGTTAACATGTCTAACTGGCTTGTAAAATACCATACTTCAGTACATTACTACAGTATACATAATAGGTAGACAGAATATCACAGCACTAAAGCAATATCATTACAATAAAGAGATTTGAATATACTTTATGTTTCATAAAGGTTTTGAGGAACTGCAGTAGGAACAAGCTCCTCTGTGAAAGAATTTTCGCTCCTTGCGCCCCTTACAAATGTGCCTCAAGTTGTGAGCGCATCTTAACCCAATTACACAGTGGTAATTACTGAAAGCATCCTGCTCTACCTTGAAAAGGGCCATGCACTTATTTGATCTTAAACAAGAAATACCTGTATTATGTCAGCGTGTGCTCTCTCAATGTCGGAAAGCTTCTACTTGGTTTGATTAGATTTTTGCTATGGGGGAAAAAATGGCTTCTTTGCCAAGCTTCCTGTATATGTAATTTGGAGAAAAACAGGGAAAAAGAGCTAGATAAAACAAACCAAGTGCTACTTTGGGCACAGTGTACCAGTTAGATTAAATTATACCTTCAGGGTAGTGTTGTGGGGTATTAGGTAATGCTTATTGATGTTCACCCTCTAGGGGACTAAAAAAAAATCACTTTTCAGTTTTCATTAATTTCTCACGCCATGCGGAGGACAAAGTTGTTGTAAAGTCATGACTTTCTTGCAATGACTCACATATGCGCAAGAGAAGCGATTTTTGTGATGTCCTGTCACTTTTCCCCACAATGGAATTTCCACATTAGAAACATATAAAAACAGTATACCATCGAGCTGTTAACCTTGTAACGCGCTTCTCAAGAGGGACTGGTAATATCTACTGATGCCTTTGAGGTGCCAGTTTGGAGGAAAGATTAAACATCAACTGAATGCCTGACGACACGGAACGATGGGCTGTTATAGCTGCCACAGCTAACGCACAGCCGCCCGCTAATACCGGTGTTGTTTTTCACATCTGTTGCAAGATGATACTCCTTAAAAAACAACAGCCGAGCAATGTTTCTCACCTTGATGCTGAAATATACTGTTATCATTCCATTCCAGTAATAATTCTAATACTCAGAACTGTTCCGCACATAACCAGAGTTACACACATAATAGGAGTAAATAAAGTCACTGAGAATAAAAGAGGACCAGCTGTATACTATGCAATAAAACTAAGTTTGCAATTATCCAGTGTGCAATTATAGGGAGTTTACTGTATATGTTGCATTGTACTAATTATGTTTGGATGAAATTCAGAAAACAACTCCTGATACAATGAGTCAAATTTAACACAAGGTTTCTTTCCCCTCATTAGCTTTTATTTGGGGGGGGGGGGGGGGTGTTGGAAGAGGGATGATTACCTGCAGTGATTGTGAGAAATAATTTTTACCGGTGCTCATGTCTGCCCATTTGCAAATGCATACTAGGAATCTAAATTTAAGGGGTTATTTTTCCTAATAAACTTCACCCTGGTTAGTCTGACTGGTCGCTCTAGCGCTCTGAATTTGCAGATTGATGCCCTTCTCATGTTTTCTGTATAATCCCCCCCCCCCATGCTGGCCCGTCACCAGATTGCGCCATCATTTTTCATAATTTCCTAAATCTCCATCGGACTCCACCAGAGTTGCACACCTGCAGATTCTGCCCCGTCAAGCTGAGCCTCCATTAAAATAACAGGAGCGAAACACACACGTACAAAACATCCCTGTTGCCACGGAAACTCCACGAGGATGCCCAACTCTCCGGTCAGACCGTGGTGTGAAAGCAGAGGTGAAAATTGAGACTGACTTCCTGTTCGTCGATACAATTGATCTCCCTCTGGCTTTTGGTCAGAGCTAGGCCCAGATTTGACCATATGTCAGAGCGAATGTAGTGGAAGAACTGCACCGAGCAGGGATCACAGGTTAGACGCCTCTCAAGCAACAGAGCACTGCTCTCATTTTATTGACTGCCAAAGACACACAGCACACATCCTTGGGTGGATGGTGGATGAATCTTATAAAACATTGGCAGCAATCCTGTGTATGCATCCACATGCCCTTACATTGGAGACCATGCAATTCTGGAAACTCAACTGATTCTGAAGGCCTGCAGGGCCTGTCATGCAAAGCACAGTTATTGCTGGTGCAATTGTCAGTGCATTTGTGTGTATGTGTATGTGCGTGTGTGTGTGTGTGTGCATTTATATGTGTGTTTGAAATCTTTATATTGTGTCCTTCCTTCAAGGAAAAAAAATAAACCTGGTCCGACGTGACCGCGAGTAATTACAAAGCTTGAGAGCCGGCAAGAAGAGTATGGAAAACATTAGGAAAAATTGGAGGGGCCTGCTTAACTTTATTGTGTTGAAGACAAATTTCTTCAAATGTTTAGTTCTTCTGGTGACACTAATAGTCCCTGGAGATAGGTGGGTTTTCCCATTATTCACCAATTACTTCCCTCCAGTGCTATTTCCATCATCTGAAACAGCAACATGTGTGTTATTTCAACAGATCGCACTGGACACTTATTGGAGACTACCTTGAAAGGGCTACCACAATTACCGCAAATGGAGGTCGCGTCTACCCCCGTCCGTTATTTTCCGGGCGTGCGTTTTAATCCCGCTCGCTGGATGCCATGCAGTAATGGCAGTGTGAGTGTTCCCTGATGTGGGGAGACAGCATAGCGATGGCGTGAGGACATCCGCCATCCGCCTCAGAAAGAATCCCATTCTGATCCCTGGGCCTAGGGGCGTTCCCGGGCGACCAGGCATGCTCAAACGAACACAGAGAGCCCACTGGTGTGTCCTGAAATGGCATGAGGAGAGACATGTCGCATTCTGTGTAGTGGCTGGGACTCTGGACTCTGTACCCAGTGGCTGCAGAATCCCCAATGAGGCACTGCTGTTGTACACTTGAACAGGACATATGATTTTGTTTGCTCATGTAAAATCCAGCAGCATAAATGAACTAAAGAATTAATTGCTGTCCTACATTTGAGCACTATATCCCACTGCAGTAAACTGCTGCAGATAAGGTGTATCTGAAGAAGGTGAATTACACAATGGAAAAAATCCTTGGAAAACTGAAACCACATTTTTAACAAAAAAATCTTCTGCAAAAATGATTGGGTTTAAAGAATGATTTGTCATGTCCATTTTATGCCAGTAAAATGATATTATGTGTAGTAACTATTTAATTATTGTCCCCATTGAACCTGCTAAATGAAACTAATACACCCCAGGGCAAAGTACTTGTGGTGCCATACAGCAGAAGCAGGAATAACATAGAGAAATATAAAACTTTTTTATGGATTCCTTATGGTAATGTTTCCATTTCAAGGTAATGGCTGCACCAGGCTTATTCACACCTTCAATACGCCCTTCACACCAATATCAATGACAATTAAAGAATGATCCTTTAATTACCAGCAGCCTCTCCGTATCATCTGCACCGTGTTGGAATAAAAGCACCCACACTCATTACGCACCAACTATAATTTATGCCTCAACGGGACAATGCATACATGTCAGAGATAGTGCAGAGCACACTGAAGGAGGCAGGAAACGGTTAATTTGTCCCTTTTGTGAAGCCTTTCTGCATGCTGTCATTCCTTATGAGATGACCTTGTAGTGTGGGACAGATGCGGGGCGGGTCTCTCTGAACTATCGGAAAGAGGTTCCAGGAACTACGAGCTGTGGACCTTGGGTGTTAAATGTGAGGAGCTCCTCCATATCAATGTGAGCAATTACACAGTTACTCGGGACTGACTGTAACATAGTAATATATGAAAACTACCACAGCCAACAAAATGTGGTATGAAGGAGATTTGAAATATTTTATTAAGGAATAAGACCATATGCGTGCATTTCTAATAATAACGCTAATAATAATAACAGCAGTAGTAGACAGCTGTTATTGTGTAGGTAGAGCTCCTAATGACCCAGACCCAGATCGATTAGAGCCTCGTCAACACCAGTGCTGGTTGTCATGGTGACAGGATGCTGATCCTCTGTGTGCGCCTCCTCTTGTCATCACTTGACAACTTGACACACCTGAGCCGGATGCTTGAGGGGCAGCGTGCGGAGCAGCGTATGGCATCACACACCTACCCAATGCACACACAACACACGCGCACACACACACACACACACACACACACACACACACACATACCTGACACTTGTCTGGAAGGTAAGCAGAGATGCCACCTAGCAACCCCATATCATGGCTTGTGAACATGGGGAATTTGGAGTGTGACTGAATAAATACATATCACGGTATCACGGCCTAGTTATTCAGATCACCTTCATATAGCTGAGAACATGAGAAAAACATTACTTACACAGAGGACATTGTTTATTAATTTGCAGTCTATGGTGTTAAGAAAAAAACATAAGTATTGAACACACTGCAGGACACCAAACTTTGTAAGCTTTTCCATTTTCCTCAGGGCAGAATGTCTTATTTCCTACGGCTCCATGGGAGCAGAGCTGTTCCTCAGACGGCTCCCTCCCCCCTCGACTCCTCTGTTGTGCATTCTGGGAAATATCAATTGTGCACTCCATTGTGATGTCACGGTGTCGGGACGGTCTCCCTCCATTGTTTTCCCTGACAAAAAGAATGGCAGCGCCATGAAAGCGTCGCCATGAGATGGGGGGGGAGCTGTCGCAGGCGCTCAGCGGCTCACGGCTAATTGCTGACCCTAACAGGCCCAATTAGCGGTTACAAGCTCGCCGCTGCGGCCCATGGGAGCTGTCCGCGCAGCCAGGCGCGCCAGGACTCGCTCGCTCCGAGAGCACAGGCCAGACGGGCCCCGCTTTCTTCTCCTCGCCTCCCTCTCTCTCTAGCGCATGCTCCTGATGCTTGGCCTCTGAAAGCCTCGACAGAGACGCCTTTTGATGAGCAAGAACTGAAAAGAGTCAATTGCTGTGGCAATACTGTGCATGCAGTAATAAAACCGTACTGCAATCAGTATGTGCACTGAGCATGGGGTTTACATATGACCCTCAGAAGAGCGTGCCGCTTATTGTGTGTGTCAGTGCTTTGATCAGACTAGATTGTAAAGTAAATCCAAACGTTAACTGTGTTCACTTCGAGTGGATCCACCACGATGCAGAAAATATATACCATCTCTCAAGCCATAGGGGACAAACGTGGGTAGCCATATCAGTCCTTTCAAAATGACTCTTTCGTTATTGCGCAAAGGCTGCTCTTTGTCGAGAAATCAAGGAAACAAGTTCTCACTCACGGAGCATCTGTGCATTTCTGTTTTGGCGAATATGCCTGAATTATTAATTACTATGCACTGAATACCAGGGGTTTGCTTATGATCCTCACAGGAAACCAAGGAGGCATCAGAAAACATACATATTTCCATCTGGGTTTTATGCAGGAGGTTCATAGCGGTTATGAATAGGTGTTCGCCTCCTGTTCTTTTTTTTTTTCTCCATCGTTGTCCCTACACGACAAATGGGGCTAATGGAGGGAGGGGGGGGCCAAGACCCTCAGTGGTGGGATACTAATGACCGTGTCCACTAAAAGCACCGCATGTAAACAAGGCCAATGCATCTTTCACCATGAGGAGATGCATCAAGCCGCTTAATTAAGAGTAAAATGTGGCGGGTGTGCCACAGGGCCAATTAATCAACATTGATACATGGAGGTTTAATTAGATGATATATTTTAGGAGGGGGGATGGAGGTGGTGGTGGTGGGGGGGGGGTGAAGCTATAGAAGAAAAACCGGTTACTGCCCGTTAAATAATTTCCATCCCATTGAAAATCCCGATGTAAGTAAAACATTTAGCCAGCGAGGCCTGCGCGTGGGAGGATGCATTTGGATTACCTTTGTGCGAAACAGTGAGCCTCCATATGGCTGCCTCTGTTTGACTCAGGCAGAGATGTACAGTAATAAGTTTCATAATTCCCACTGCTCACATCTGGATCCATCCGCACATCAGGCTGTGAGATGCCCCTGGTGGTCCTGACAGAAATGGGGAAGTCACAGACGCCACTGCCAACGCCTGCATTCGGTATTCCTCATTTTAGCTGCAAGTGTGTCCTTTTTTTTCTTCACAAACATAGTTTGACGGATTCAGCGATCGACAGCAATGACTGAAAAAAATGTGGGTACTTTATGAAGCCTACCTGGAGATAAGGAGTACCTGCCACAGAAGGAAGGCAGATCCATTGTTCGTCTTCAGTCTAATTTTTCCTTTATGTCAACAAAGAACACATGGAACACAGATTCACCTTGTTTGTTCCATTTGACTGTCTAGGACTCACATAAACACAGGTAGAGCTGGGAGTGAAATGGTTAATCCTGTAATGTTGGTTATTGCTCTCCTGCAATAAGAGATAGGCAATCCAATTTGAAAAGATCGTCAAGCCAGTGGTGAGGGCAAGGTGGGGGGGGGGGGGGGGGGGGGCACATCCATGACTCCCAAGCCTCATTCAGTGTTCCCGTCCCAATAAACCTTTGTTATGTCATTACAGCGTTCCTCTCTTGCCTCCTCTCCCCGCACAAGCTAAGCAGACCGCAGCCGTGTACCCGCGCATATCACATTACACTCCACATCTAACAGAGGCACACTACAAAATTTCAACACGAGAGCAAGGGAAGTGATGACCGTATCAAAATGCTGTCATGGCCACTGTCTGCTGTTGTGGCATTACCCATACACCTTCAGACAGGGCCCTCGCCTCAAACGCCTCTTGTGTTTTTCCACCAGATCCACCCACCACACAACAGCAAGACAACTGCTGTCCTTTCTGTGGAGTTGTCACCAGCGTTCGTCTTTGGCTGGAGGGCACTCCCTTACTGTGTTTGCCTGTCTGATATGGATTTTTGGGCTGCTCACCATGCTCAAAGAAAAGTATAATTACTGATATTTCATTCAGTGTGAGAGTATGTGTAATTGTTATTATGTGCATCCTCAAATGCGTGTTTATGTACAGTGCATTGTTTGTTCACCTAGAGATATTGCTAGTTAAATCTCTTTTTTATTTAAACCTATTATTGAAAGACACTGCCAGTTAACTGTGACCATCAGTTCACACGTTTTTTTATTCTAGCAAACTATCGCCACAATTCCTCGTCTCAATTTACTAGCATGTGTAATTATCCACATTCAGCGCAGCTCTTTTGTAAATAACCAAAACGGTTTCAGCGAGGAGTCCTTAGTCCTTAACCGAATAAATAACACAACACCCTGGGAAGCGTAATAATCCCTTTTGTCTCACTAGATTTTTTGTTTCTTTCCAGGCGGGAAGGAAAACCTTTCTCCAGGAAGCTCGGCTTGTGCTTTCACTTTTCAACATCTCTTATCTATTTAAAGACTTTGATATGTAAACTTACAAAATCTTACCTCAGGCTAGACAATCGGGCCTGCTCGTCTTCAGTCCAGAAGATGGCGGAGAACAAAGAAGATGAAGACAAGACAATGGGAACGGAAGAAAAGAGACAACGTTACAGAACACGGGCAGTAATTAGAGGGAAAGACAAAGCACATTAGAGCAGCATTTCCACCAAATTGTTTTTGAGTGCGGCGAGGAAAGGACTTTGTTTTATTTTTGTACCAAGCTGAGCTACACATCATCTTACATTAGGGGAAAGCCGAGCCCAGCAAACTGCCCGTAACGTGTCCGTGTAGGTTTTGCTCTGCGTTCGCCAACACTTTTTAAGTGGACACTTGCGTAAACATCGCAAACACATTTCGGCTAAACGCGCTTCACCACAGCGCAGCGGGAGTGAACGCCAGACATGGTCGAGGCCGAGAAACCGGATGCGTCCTTTCTCTCTCTCTCTCTCTCTCTCTCTCTTTCCGCCTTTCTTACACTGACTTCATCCAAAATGGCCTGGCTGAAATTAACTTAACCCCAGCATGACAAATTTATTCACATCAGCCGCGCAGACACTAAAAGCAGATGAATGTGAAATCCGAATCAGAACATTGTTTTTTGCGTTGTCAGGAGCAGCTACAGAATGACCATCACTCTTTGGCTCGGGGATATTTTTTGTCAAAATGGTAGCTCTGCAAACGGTTTAAAATAATCCAATCTAGCAAATCTTTGCTCGTCCGTTTATAATAAAGGCGCGACCTCATTCTGTTCGGATAGATCATTCCGGCGAAGGGGGCTGTCTTGTAAACAAGCGTAATTTACGCCGTCAATAACAGTAACGGGCAAAAGGCTGTGAAACTGGTGGCTGGCGGGTTGCGGTGTCACGACACTCATTGACTTTATCGCCCACTTTCCCCTGGGCTGAGAACTCCATTCAGTCACATTTCGAGTTCAAGTTCAATAATTTGTCGCTAATGCGGTCTGCTTTTCTTGCATGCGAGGGAAAGGAAGTGAGCTGCTCTTATTTTAGTATAAGAAGGAATTATATAAGAATAGCATGTCCCATAGATAATGCCTGTTTACTTCACTGGTAAACACGTTTTTGAAGAAGGAGCATACTATTTTAAAATAAATGAACAATTTTGCTCCTTTGGCTTTATTCATGGATATGTGGTACATATCTACAGTTGTTTTCTTATGAAATGACATGCTGAAAGTCTGCAACAATAATGTGAAAACACTGTTATAGCAAAGAAATAATGTCTAAATAAATGAATACTATGATGTTGATTTGGTGCAATTAGGATTACTACTCAACCAGTAACACACATGTGGAGGTGCACACATGCAGAGAAAGTCAGACAAAAACAATTAAAATAGTATAACAATACCAACACATCCATCTTCACAGTCTTATTTTCTTTAATGTCAATAACAGAGGCAGCTTTAAATTGAAAAAACTTCAAATGCACAGTTGAATGCTGGATGTATATGAGTGTATTCGTCTGTCAATGGATAAAAAAAAAAATCAGCCAATTGTGCTTAGTAGCCAGACGTTTCAAAGGACAATGAGGAAACATTTCTTTTGCAAGCCTTTGTCAAAGGGAGCCTTTTTCCATTTTTTGAAAAGCTGAATATCAGCACTGCTTTTGATGTAAGTCACTGCCTACTCAGGCAGCTGCAATTCAGTGGAGGACTCATTTTATTATTATTGCTTATTTGGCAGGTATCCTTAACAAGAGTGACTTACATTTTACATATTATTCGTGTATACAGCTGGATATTAACTGAAGCCACTCGAGTTCTGTACCTTCCTCCGTGTTTCTCCCTGGACTGGAACCTACACTCTGCTGGTTGTGATTCTAATTCCAAACTGCATAGCAGGTCATTAGTAAACCTAAATGAATGGCAAATATTAAAGTCAAGACGTCTTAACGTTAAGAACGTCAGTCCGAAGCATTAAAACAGTAAGGCAGAAATTAATATTTCTGCAGATACAGGTTTAGTGTGGTCACATGCCACCCTAGATACCTGTTATATCAATATACATGTTTGATGGCAAAGTATTTTTTTTCTGTGCTACCATCATACTGATGTTTTTGGATGAACATGTAACTATTGCCATGATAAATTGCAATGCAGTAATTAATTCAGATGACATTTTGCCAACAAAATACTTTAAAGTACTACAATAATGCAGGCAATAATGTGTCCTTTAAATTTCAGCCTTATTATTATTATTGTTGTTATTATTATTATTATTATTATTATTATTATTATTATTATTATTATTATTAGGCTGAGTACCTTTAGATCAAGGCTGAATAAAGCATTCAGGGCCTTATAGAATTTATCATTAAAATTTAGGCATTTAATTTGTATGTGTTCCTATGACTTCTACTACACATTTTCTCTACCCAGCAACTTTCCT
The DNA here is from genome assembly GCF_013368585.1 of Megalops cyprinoides. Taxonomy (NCBI): domain Eukaryota; kingdom Metazoa; phylum Chordata; class Actinopteri; order Elopiformes; family Megalopidae; genus Megalops; species Megalops cyprinoides. The sequence goes on from NC_050592.1 coordinate 27,501,605, forward strand.
TACTGACTCCAAATCACTGATTTGAGGTTAAACCACCAGACCACTACCATCCCTACCATAAAACACTCCTGACAGCTGTCTTCTTGATTGCAGTGAAGATAAATATAAATATAAATATATAGATATAATTTCTTTTCTAATGCTAGACTTTATGTTGCTTGTCTGTTTGGCAGCAACGCTGAAAGATGTAATCGCTGAGCGCCACTGAGAAGATGGACTGAAGAGAGGGACAGGTGGACAGACGTGATAAGGCACGTGTGGAACGGCACAGCGACTGTGTGTGCGTCTGCATCCAGCGGGGGACAGCTAATAGCTGATGCCCATCATTGACTCTGATGACCATTTTAAATCTCTCATCTGTTTCACTTTTTATCATTTTCCCTTTCTTTTTCTTTCTGTCTGCTGTGCTACTTTTACTTTTCCTTCTCTTTTTCCATCTGCTGAATCCCATTATAAAATCCAAGACGGTGTCTAAAACAATTGTGTCCACCTTTGCTCTAGATACAGCAGGTTAAATACGCGGCTGTGAAACAGCGCCTGATTGGCTCGTGGAACGTCAGGTGATTCAAGTCCCTGTCCTATGAATGGCTTTAATGAAATAATTAGGAGCTTGAATGACAACCAGAAAACCTTTGATCTCCAGTGGACATGAATGATGATGCCTAAATGTCCGTGGAGGTAGTGCGGTGGAATTTAAAAAAGTCATTTTAAATGCAGTAATAACACTTCTTTTCCTGTTTGGCCTCTGAACTGATGATCATGTTTTCCCATTTTTGAAAGCTTTTTTTCAGAATTGTCTTATTTTATATTCACATGCATTTTAGATTCTGTTCACACCTCTTCATGACATCCTGCTGCAAGTGTTCTGAGGTTATAAATAAAACAAATACCAATCTTTTATTTGAGGTGTTTATTTTTGTCTCTGTCATTTATTGCAACATACAGTTGGCTCAAAGAAACAGCATGCTTACACCAGGAAATATGTAAGAGAGAAATATGTAAGAGCTCTTACAGAAGTGACAGTTCTGAAAGTGTTCGGTATTTTACCCTACCATTATCATACTAAATGTTAATTTAATTGTTGCTAAATTACTTTTACTACTAATATTACATTTTTCATTACATTACTTTGTAGTCAAACATTTTTTTCCTGTAGACAAAAAAATCTTAGAAGATCCTAGTGTCTTAAACATTTTCTAGTCTTAGAATGATGCATAAACCTGCCCTCACAGAGTAGCTCCAGCTGTATTTCCACAAATACATGTTAACAGTTATTAGCTGTCTTATTTTCATGTGATTTCATCATTGGACAAAATTATACATTGTATAGTTGTTCTGCATTTTGCAGTTATCCAAGTTCTCCCTCCTGAAGGACAGATAGCTCTTAACATTTATTTTATGACACTTGTGAAGCGAATGGTGGGTGGTTTCTGTTGTCCGTGGGTGTCTTGTTTTGTTAAAAAAAAAAAAAAGTCAACAACAGACTGCAGTAAAAACTAAACAAGAAACTGTATGAGTGTAGTGTGATATCTGACAGTAAGTTCGTGTCGGCAGTGTACAATGTTTGATAATACTATGTTGAAGTGAGAGCTAATGCTTGTTGGAAAGCAGAAATAAATAGATCCCATGACAATATATCTGTCAAAACAATATTTGTCCCTAGCACCTGTTCTAACACCATACTTTTTTCTTTTTCTTTGTCTTCAGATGATGTCTATATATAATTTAATAAACTTGAATCTGGTTGTTAATTAATGTGCATCTAGTTTTTTTATTTAGGTAAAGAAGAACAGAAATTCTTCATCTGCTCGTGCCATGTCAAAATGATTACAGAGAAAGAGAAATCACTGATCATACATACACCAATAACATTTTCATCATGTAAAAATCAGAAAATCTGTCTGGAATATAAAACCATCTTGTTTACAATTCAAATAATGACAGGATACATTGAGAGGCTGAAAAAGGGGGGAATATCCTATTTAAGTTCCCCTTAAAGTCCCCTTCAAATGATTTTCACTGCCTTTGTGCTAACGGTGTCCATGGTTCTGTCTCTGTGATTGCTCTTAGAAGGGTGTAATATGAAACTGTCTCATTCTGTGGCCTTTGCCTCTCCCCCTCTCTCTTTTTCTCACCATGGGAACGCAGCGGGTCACCAAGGGGACCGTGGCGCTGTGCCCAGGAGAGGGGACACCTCTGAAAGCGGGCGCTTAGTGGCAAGAGGTTCACCTGTGTTGATCCTCTGATGAGGTCAGGTCTTGTGTTCAAGAGGAGACGCAGTCCTCTCGATCGTAGAGCACCTGTTCTTTATTTACAGGGCTACACAAATAACTCTTTTCAAAGAGGCCCCTGTGTTTGCAGGAACATGCTGGAAGAGTACTTTGTTTATAATCTGTACATAAGTAGATATTTATGGTAATAATTTTGACCTCGCAAATAATGTGTCTCTGTGTGTCACTTTTCTACAAGCATTTGCCCATGGTTTTCATGTCCTTCTGTTTTATAAGCAAAGAAGTGTGGTAAGTAATTATGGGGTGTTTTGTTGTTGTTTTTTTCTGTAAAAGTTGCAGTGATAATCACAAAATAATTGTACTATTCTGTGTGGCACATTCCACATGTCACATGCAAATGAATGAGTGAATTTTGTTCTGACCCCTTCCACAAAGTTTACCGTGAAAGTAAAGCTACAGCACTGGGGAGGAAATTGACAGTCTTGGTGTTGGGGGGACAACAACTGGAAAAAGTGATGTACAATCCACTCTTACTCTGACTACAGTATGAAGTTCCTTGATGCATGCTCAAACCAGCTAGCTCATAGCTTGTCACAGTGCTCATGGCTGCTCAGAACCCAATAACAGCCATTCGCTCCAAAGCTGGCTACCGCTGCAGTTTGCAGTGTGTAAGGCCTGGGGGGGGTGAAAGACCGGCCGCCGTCCTGCCTCCGCTGTGAGTGGCACTGCTGCCTCTTTGCTGCTCCTAACGACGAAGCTCTCGCCCTGCCGCCTTTAAAATGTGAAGGGCTGGTTACACGGGTAAGCGCTAATTACCGCTGCTCGTCAGCATCCTCCTCAGCAGCTCCCAATTACACGTCTCAAGCACAACAAGAGGGATGCGCCTGGCAGTCGTTTGTCAGACTAATTATTTGTCTTCAGCCTGCAATTGCTGTAGGAACAGGTACGCAGGTAATTGCCTGGTGGGGTGCAGTGTTAAGCTGTGCTTTCCCCCCCGATTGTCGGGGAGACGAGCGAAGATCGACGCTGAAGTTCAGTAACTTCAGTCAGTAGTTGGAGCCTATTTCTGTCTTTGTATCAAGGAGCATTTTGCTCCTTTGATGTTTTTCATGGTATTCATATATATATTTAACTGTGATATGTAGGTTGATAACTTGATTGTGGGTACATTTGCTCAACTGCCATAATGCAGAATGTTAGAGCAATATTTTATGTATTCTCTTGAAATGTATATATTTTAACAGAAAAGGCCTTGTTTTTTGGCCCATAAGCAAAGAAATAGGTCACTGTCATTGCCTCTGATGTTTGGTCCTAAAAGGCCGTCCCCTGCCCTCACATTAACAACATAAAAAATTATTATCATTTTAAGATTTGTATCAGATAATAGTGCAGAGAGGTTAAGCAAGGGCGGCTGGACGTGATGTCAAGTCGAATACGATAATTAGCGTAGAGTGGGCTCGTCGGGAAGACCGGGAGTCTCATCTGCGCCCCGGATCCAACCTCACGCCACCCTCCCGCAGCCCGTAAAAATCTCGGAACTCCAATGGAAGATGACCGCTGATTTAGTGAGCGCTCCCTTTTTCTGAGGTCTAGCCCAGCGCTGCAACATGCTCTGCGGCCATCTTGCAATGTTCCGCTCGGGAGATTAGCCTGTGGCTCTGCACGCGGCCCCAAAAAAACCCCAACGAAACACAAAGGCCTACGGTGGGGCCCTGGCGTCCGGCGCCCAAGCCCGCTCCCCTCCGCGCGCTTATTCATAACCAGGATTCATAAGGCTCGACAAGACAAACAACCGTAAGTCGATCGGCAGAAGAAGAAGAGGAAGAAGACACGGTGTGGGAGGCTTCTTTTTTGTTCCACTTATTTATTTATTTTTTACCAAGATACACAGAGCCATCTGCTTAGCATTTGTTGAACAAAGATTTATTGTGCTGTAGGACACTAATCCAAAACACACATCTCGCCTTTTTCATCTGAGAAGAACAGCGAGGGAGGTGCTACTCAAAACACTGCCTGTCTGCTGTCAGCTCTCGCTTGACAAGAGAGCTGGCAGAGGAGGTGAGGAATGTCAATTACGCCCTGCTCCACTTGCAACAATCTGAAATAAGTTGCCGATTTTGAAGTATGATCATTAATGTGTCTTACATATGTGTATATAAAGGGAAACAAATGTATAGCTCTTCGGAATGCAAAAATAAAAGATGTTGGCTGACACATTACCTCACTGTAGATGTAAGGGAAGGTCATTTATGTTTCATGTGACAGGGGTGGATTTAGCAAATGTTTTCCGTGCAAATCTGGCATTCCTCTGGGCCGTCTGCACCTAGGCTAAGGGTCAACAGATCTTCAAAACAGCACGTTCAAAGTGAACATGTGATTCACAGCAATGTACAGTGTATGCTTGCTTGTTACTCCTCTACCTCCAATCAGACTGTGTTTTCTTTGCGCTGGCTTCCCGTGATCTTTGACACCAACATGGCAGGCAAAACGGGGGAAGGGGGGGGCAGGCAGGGGTTGGGGGAGCGGAGCGCGTGTCGTCTTCGGATGGTTGAACTTGGCTCCCGAGGTAAGACAGAGGGGTCAGTGTGTCTACTTCCTGTGAAACAGGTGCCTCCCTGCCTCCCGGAGTCATCTCTCTGGGAAGGGTGAAGGTCCTTACCCCCATCAGGTGCTTGGCGAGGCCCCCTGCCCTCCACGTCTTCCCCAGCAGGTGCGCCCATCACGCGGAGCACCAGACGCAGGCGTCACCACGTCAGGGTCTCCCCGCGCGGCACGATGTAACGCGGAGGCCCTTCAACCCCGAGGTGGGGCCCCTGCCAATCCGCCCGCCGACGGCCCGACCAATGGGGAGCGCTTCCTCCCTAATCCCGAGGTCAAGGTGGCTTTGTTCGGAGCCGAATCGTTTTTTGCAGAGTGCCGCTTCTTACAGTTTCCCTCTGCGACCCGCCGCCCTCCCAGCCGATGCAGCTGCTCCGACGCGCCGGACTCGTAACTTGAACGCGAACACCGTTTGTGGCCTCCTCTTTCCTTCCCACTTCCTGTGCGGGTGGCCGTCTTCCGCCATGAGCCAATGCTGTTAAACCCCCTTGCGACTACACGGCTCAGGTTTCAGCAGTTCAGGAGAGTTTGCCCTTTCGACAGCCTCCCGCGACATCTGGCGAGGACCTGCTCGAGCGAGGCGGCCTGTTATGAGCTGCAAAACCCGAGAGACCCACCTCCCCGGCTTCATGCTATTATTTGCTATTGTGTTATTTTCCATTTCCCCCCTTGCAATTAGCGACAAACTCAAACCAAGAGCGAGATGGCATTAAATGATGTCAGCAAAATATGCTAAATGTGGAGAAAGTGTGTTAAATGTAGAGATTTTAATGCTATTTCCCCACCCCCGTTCTCCCTCCTACCCACTTTCTCCTTCCTCTTTCAGATTCCTTCTTATTCAGTGTGTACTTAACATCCTTCCTTTGTTAAGGTCTTTTTACAACACCTGCTTTACAATTATTACAGGATTGCTTTTTAATGCACACTAATAATATTCAAGCTGAGTCGGTTTGCAGCTAATAATTACATTCACCAGCATGGGGTAGCAGAGTCAGTAGTCTCCAGAAGGCTTGAGTGCTACAATACCCATTTTAGCATGGTTCTAACTAACTCTTCATGGCTCATGGAGTAAAGCTCTACCCGCTCTCTCAGATTAATCGTAATTGTTGCTTTACAACATTCAGACAGCAGTCTGATGATAAGGCTAACAGTGTTCCTCACCAGCAGTCAATTCAATTAAGAAAATATCATTTTAAAAAATGACTGCAAAGGGCTCCCAAGGGGTTCAGTTGGCAAGGTACTCGTCTTATGTGCAAGTCGAGCTCTAAGGCCTTGTTTCAGCCCCAGCTGTGTCATCAGCTGATAATGGATGTTGTTGGGCTTCCTCATCTCTCTTCTCTCTACAACTTAGGCATTCTACAAATAAGGTGTCTATGAGCAACTCAGAGGGTGTCATTTGCACCCCGTCTATCTTCCAATCAGTGCTTGCATCACTGTAGTGCGCTTTGGAATTTGCAGTATGATAAATAGCCATTGGCTGCATGCGAATGTATCTGAGGAATGGATTTGTCTTGCTTCAGCACTCCTCCGTGAATTATGAGGTTGTCGCAGTAAGACAAGTCTGATGTGCAGTGATTTCAAAGGGTTGCATAAGGGGGGAGCATGAAAAAGACTATATTCTCTCATACACCTGTGATCAGGGGTCATATCAGGTAGCATTCCACCACCTGGACTGGGATCACACAAAAAAATTGTGAAAATATCTGAGATCCATATATCATATGCTTTCATACTTCCAAGTGTCAAAAGTTTTGAACGTCCTCAGATGAAGCACCAGAGAGTGTGCACCGAATTTGGTCTTTCTAACAACCAGCTTTAACCTCACCTAACAGGTGTAAACCACTGGAGCAGTGCTGTCCACTTCCACTTCTGTTCACACAGTTCTGAGGGTTTTATCAGATGCCTTCCAAGCAGCATTGGACTTCCTCCTGGTACAACGGGTGATTCAAGTTACCATCCAATCAATCAGTATGTTAATTAAGTAATTATAACCCGATTTGACATGAAGGCCAGAGCCCCATGGATCTCCATTGGAGATCATTGTAATATAGCAGGAAGGTGAACTAAAAGTGACCTTTACAGGTGAGCTGCCCAGCAACGTGTGTAAGCCTTTCAAGTCAAAGTTCAGGATTTAAAATGCCAGTAGTATATGTGCTCCAAAGAGTTACATATATATATACATATATATATGTATATATACATATATATATATACACAACACATGCTACTTTAGGGTGCTTAAAGAAAGAGGCTGTTTCCCAGAACAATATGGCGCTGCCATCTAGCTTTGACACTGCTCTCCAACTAGACTTCGCCTTTGACAATTAATTTACAATCACTATGAATATGACAGCACATACTGTGCATTAACGTCACAAGTGCATCATTCATTAGGGTGGATTGGTGGGGTGGTGCATGAGAACTGAACGGGTTTCTAACCTAAGACAGTGTAATTGGATGGTATACAGACAATTTACCATATAATTACATCAAAAACTAATATGCAGCTAATATGAGAGTAAATATGAAACATGAGGTAGAACATGGATTTGTGGTTTCTGTAATTACACAGACTGGGTGCATCATTGTCTGCACAACTTTAATCTCAGCTTCACCCCTTGTTTGACACAGTCAAAAGCTTGATTTTATCATGATCCTTCAGCCACCTACTGTTCTGGTCAACGGACAACCATCAAATGTAACTAGGGATTAATTTACCACAAGTGAGGTGATGAGTGTCTGAGGTAGTGGGAAGTGAACCATGCTGGATATGTAAGGCTTTATGTCTGATTGCCTCAGTCAGGGAAACTGTGAGGAAGCTCAGCAAGGCTGGTTATTACATTCTGTGCTGGGATAGTCTATGGGGCAGGCAACTATGATGGGCCATGCTGCCATCCATCCGCAAGGGGTCCCATAGATTTAGGAAGCCTTGTGGAGTGAAAAAAACTTATCTATGCTGTTATTGTTTACCTAAAATCAGCCATAACCTATTAGTTGAGTTGCATCAAGTTAGGTAACAATGCCACACCTCTAAATACTGAAATTACCCAAAATAGTGTGTGTTATGAAAATTCAAATACACTGGAAATGTTAACAGAAATGTAAAAATCTACTTGAATAAAGGTATCAATGCATGTAATACAGAGCAGAAAACCACATTACTGGCACAAGCACTATCTGTGCATATGTGTATTTTTGTTATTTAGATTTAAAAAATACAATGTGTCCATCGTGTCAGATCTAATTCAAATCTTAAACTGCCCTCTAGGATCAATTGGAAAAATACAGAACAGCGTTGAATGAAAACAGAGTATGCAAATGAAGCCGTGGTGGTTGAAGCCCTCAGGAAACGGTGAACAGAACTGCGACAGTCTCACCTTTGGAGTTATCTCGCTTTGATTGTCCTGTGTAAATACGCGCGCGGCAGCTTTAGCCTGTGCTGCCGCTTCATTGACTGAATGCTGCTTCTGTGATCAAACACCTGTTTTTGAAGATCCCTCAGAAGTCTTTATGTTAAACCCCCGAGATCCCTTACCCCGGGGCTTCAAACACATAAACATGCCAGTCACTGAATAATGATAACAAATAAATAGTGTTAGATAAATGAACAGCACACATTTATATGGTAAGCACATTAAAACACCGGGGTTTGAAGGCAGCACTGCATGATTTTAAATGCAGACTAGCAGTCTAACTATTCAACCTCCCCCTGGCACAAATGCTTAAATATAATCAGTATTATTACAGTTATAATACATATGCATTTTATGCATATAATTTCAGATATATATGTAATTTCACAGTACATTCTACATTAATATAAATATATATGTTTAGATATAATACATAGTGCACAAATCACCAAACACTGAAGTGGTGACAATGTGTTTTCTAATATATCCATGATATTTTGAGTAATCTGTGAAGTATAGTTTGACATATTATCAGTGAGCAGATTTCTTAAATGGATTAGTATTATATTACACGTGTGAGTGATGGATTAAAATTCAGCAATACAATGTCCATTAAGAAACCAGTCACCATGGTTACTGATGATAATAGTCCACATACTCTTTTAAATCTATTTTAGATCTTAGACCGCAGAATCGCATTATGTGTACCCCACCCCTTACCTCACGTCTGATTCCCTCATCTATCTGAACACCAGGATACTGCATGATTTACTCTGGGATTAATTGGTTGCTCACTGTAGGTAATCGTCTACAGGGAGAGAAAAAAAAATCAATTACGTGTTGATTTTTCAACAGAGCCGAACTGCGGCGTTCCAGCTGATTCTCCGCCACTGTGATGTTAGACCCAGCGGTGCAACTGCAGCGCTCTCCGCGCTCAAAGCGACCGCGATCCCGCCATCACGATCCACGACGAAACAAGTCGAGTCCCTGGCGATGGCGCGGGACACTAATGCATTCATGTATTCCGGTTAAAGAGCTGCACATTTTTAATTTAGATGTAAGAGTTCTCAGATCTGTGCAGATAACCTTCATGCAAATTCACCGTCCAAATTTTCACTGTATTCATAATTACCTTTTCATTATCCTTTTTTTTTTCTTTGCATGCCTAATGTGCATAATAAGGACTCTGTGTGTGACAATGTGTGCAGTGCTCATTAAGTATGGGGACACTTCTCACGGCTGGACACTTCTCACATGTAACAATGTTATTTCACTCTTCAGATTCTATGGGACAATGGAATGCTGTGGGTATTGGCTGTAGCCACACCTCTGTGTTCAAAGAGCAAAACATAAAATAACACACCACAAATACTGCCCCATCTATCATATGGCGGACAGTACATAAAGTCCTTCACCACACTTGCACATATGATGTCCCATGATCAAATCAATTGTGAAGTGTATGGATGTGCAGTGATCCAGCCCACACTTGGTGTCATAAATAGTTCTGTTGTATCATTCCAGTGTCACTGATCGAACAGGCGACCATGTGTGCCGTGATGACAAAACGACAAGGATACCATGTTTAACCAAGGCTGAATTTTATAAAAGCTGAAGTATGATATGAAAATGCTGTGTGTTCCAGTCCCCTTAGTCACATGCCAAAACGCATTAACACCATGTTAAAAAGTGGTAGTTAAAAATTTGAGTCTCTCAATTGCATATAATGCTTTTCACATTCTATTACTAAATGTACAAATAAGTGTTCTTAGCACTGCAGCTCCTCGAGACTAGAATGTGATTACCCGCAGTCATTTATTTTTTCATGAAAAAGCAAGACTGAATTATTGCCACATGTATGCCCGATTACATAATTGTCAGAATTCATATCCAGACATATTGGGTGAAATCAACCAGAAAGCCAATATTTTAATCATATGCTCTATACTGGACACCATACCAAAAACCATGAAGAGAGCTAATGTCATTAAATAAATGATGGAAGATATGTATTATATATCAAGCTACCCGACCAGGGATTACACATGTATAATGCATTACCTGTTTAATTTATTCATTGCGACAAAATGAAAATCTTGTTCAGTGTAATTTTTGAGATATAGCTGTTACACCCGTGCCGGGGTTTTGTTGTGCTTTATTAACGTGCCGCGCAGTCGACGGCAGCTTGCTTTGCACTCACCTGGCCTGGCTGCGCGCGTGTGTGCCGTTCCGTTGCAGCCTGATATAATGGTTTGCATTTCAGCTGCCCAGCAGATGAAGTGCTCTTGACCCCGGAACAGCTTTGGAGCCAAACCTTCCTGGCACCGCCTACACTCGCCTACAGTGTAATGCATCTGTCTGTAAATAAATGAGCTCACCAGATTTGGGACATTTCTTACCAACCTATGATCAGAGAAAAAAAAACTGATGTTGTGCTTTTTTATTGCTGTCTTGGGGGAGGCTGCAACAAAAGGATTGCAGCGATTGACTGTGATTATGTGCAGATAAAGTACAGCTAAGGAGGTTAAACATTTGTTTATTTTATTGCATGAGCTATCAATATATGAACATGATCGTGTTACCTGACTGGGAGTAAGCATTAAACTTTGAGGACATGGTATTTTACGCAGGGTAAACACACCTACTTCTTCTTGGTTTCTCTGGGCTCTGAGCCAACCCACTAGCATGTCTGGGGCTGTGTGCTTATGTGTTAATAACACACATTTCTTCTTGCCCACTCTCCCACTCAAGCAAAACTGTGCACATAACATCAACAAGAATCTAGCTAAAGTCTAACCCCAAGACAACACCTAATTATACATTATAAATATGTATTGTATGTTTGTGTATGCATATTATCATATATATGAATATTTCCTTAATTTGTTGGTGTTCATTCTGCTTTTGAAAACACTTTTGATTTTAGAGGGCAGTGAAACAACACATTGTCTTCAGAAACCAGATTCTTTTGGTGGTGCACAACTTATACGTATCACAGCCAGTAAATGATCAGATAGCTTCACTGTCAAGTAAGGTTGGGGTCACCACAACGTTTGGTGGAGCAATTATGTGTGTTTACCGTCACCTCCCCGCTCCCGTGTCCACCCCTGCCCCCGTTCATTTTAACAAATGGAACGTTCCACAGCTTGAGTGTGAAAAATGTAATTTTTGGACTTTCCCACACAGTCTCGGGGAGGCACACCGAACATGAGACTGCGGCCCTAAATGCATAGAGCTCAAGCAGAGCCAGAGCGGTGCAGTGAGCGGAGAGCGAAACCGTTTGTGCTTAATTGCCACAGCAACGGCGTGAAAGCGACGGGAGCGCTTCATTATTTACTTCTGAGCGGCCTGCCCCACACCCACCCTGCGTGTCACCATCACATTCCGTTACAATACCTGTGGAAAGAAAAAAAAAAGAAAAATAATAAATGAAACACATAACACATGAAGGTCACAGCTACAGGAGATATGATCCCGACCAGGCAGGCGTCTCCATACGGCTCTCCGTCTCATTACTGATGGGGCTGCAGCGAGCTGGTTATTGGACGCCTGATGAGCCTTTGGAAGAATATCTATCGGGAGAATGAGAGAGAGAGAGAGAGGGAGAGGGAAAAAAAAGAAGTGTAAAATGCTGACACACCTCTAATAAGATAAAATAATTGAAAAAGGTAGAGAAATCGAGAGGCTCTGTGTTAAAGTTTGCCATTAATTGAGGAAGCGCTTGGAACTGTGTGGTCTATTTCTGCCACCGAAATGGCAGGCATAAAGAGATAGATGGAGTCTTAAAGGTAGTGAGCCAGAGAGAGAGACAAAGAGAGAAGGTGAGAGATTACTGTTGTTGATTTTTAGTATTCATGCGATCGCTATTATTGTCATGGTTGTAGATGTATTTATTTTATGCTAATGATCATTTTGCTAATTGCTTGAGCAGCACACCTTTGTGTCACAGCAACAAAAGCACAATGTATTTAATGAAAATGAGACAGACGTAGTGTGTCATGGAAGCGGGAAAGCAGACAGGCGGAGACAAAGAGGGAGAGAGAGTCCAGGGTAGGGAAAAGTGAGAGGAAGAAAGACAGTTAAGGGAGGAAGTGACAGAGAGAGAGGTCAGAGTGGAGACAGAGAAAAAGAAGGAGGCATGAAGGCAAGGAAAAGATGCAGCAAGAGCCTGGCGACGTAGGAGGGGCAGAGAGGGAGTGAGAGAGAGAGGGAGAGAGAGAGGGAGAGAGGGAGGGAGAGAGAGGGAAAGGGAGAGGGAGAGAGTTCAGAGTGAGCCCAGACTCTGGCCTGTCCTTTTGGTGTCCTTCTGCGGGCCCCAGTCATGCATCACTCATCTTGTCAGATTGAACTCCGGATGCTCCTACCCAGGAGAATGCTCTGACTCTGGCAATTTCTCTTCATTCTCACTAACAATTTGGTAATGAAATATTGATTTTTAGTTAGATTCATATTGATGCTATTAGGTTTGCATTGATAAATCATGTCTGCCCGCACTGTCTGTGTGCAGAGCAAGCGTGTGCTCGCCAGAGCCCGGGAGATTACAATCAAGTCATTGATGTGTTAATTTGATGGATATTTTTGTTCCCTTTATGTTTCAGTGCATTTGGTAACATTGTTTTTATTACAAAGCAGGCTAACAAGAAATTTATGACCACCTCCATTTCCTCTTGAATGCCTACAGCCCTGGCCCTGACGGTCACAGGAGTGCAGCATTAAATACTCATCGGCCAAATATGCTTAGAATATCGGGACAATTACTTCCTAAATAAGCTATGAAGAGACTGCATAACAAGAGGGGACCAGTCCCAAGAGGGGCTGCAGCAGAGTAGGCTCATAAGCACAAAAGTCTCTGATATGACTGATTTTATTATTATAGGTATTAATTTATGTGCGTACATTCAAATCTTGGTACAGAACCAGTGCTCTAGCAAACCTATTGACTTTTTTTCCAGTCAAGAATGCTCTTCTCTGTTTTTTTTTTTTTTAAATAAAAATATAAATAAAATAAAAATAGTCTGATGCAATGCTATTGTGTTATTGTTTACTGTAAAATATAAAAATAAAATGATGAGACAGAGAAGTCCCCCAGGGCTCCATGCTCGGCCCGCTCACATTGTGAAAACTGTGACAATGAGACAGTTTAACCAGTATGTGGATTCTGAGATGCGGCAGAGTATATTCATGTTTGCTACAACATGACACAAAGTGTCAACGGAAGAACTGCATGTGTGGTGGTTTAGCAACCTGGTACTTCTCACTTGGATAAAACATAGACCAAAACATATATCCATGCTACAGGCACCATTTTTAAACATACAGTATATTAAGGTAAGATATATTATTGCTAATGTATACATGAGGCTAACATTGTGTTTAAATGATACTACATGTTGTCCTGAATTCATGTCCTGATTTTTTTTTTCCTGAAAAAGATAATATCTACTGTGGAAGATCATATCACTTTGATAAAATCTTTGCTCTGGGGGTTCCTTCTTTCAAGTAATTTCATAAAACAGCTGATAACAATGACAGATTGTTTATGTCTCTAAAAAGACAATCTACACAAACTGCCTGTTCAGCTCTGTTTAAATGCAAAATGTCCAGCTCAATCTACAGCATATGCTCCTTTCCCACACTGTTTGTTGGAAAAGAATTTATACATTGACAATTCAATTTATAATGTGTTTACTCCGAATGCCACAAAGGAGTAACTGGTTTACATTTCATTATTAATTTACCATACTGCGTGTTCAGAACCCCCTCTGCTAGTTCTCTAAATATTTTGGTTGAAATGCAATTTTGTTTGATAAAATGACAATAGTCGGTATTAAGAAAATGTAGATGTTTCCCAGATGTCTGTGTTGCTGTGACATTTACTCTAAATGTAATTTAATTCTTAAATTATGGCTTCTTTGGCTTTATGGTGCTTTTACCGTGACGTCCACGAGCTCTCTCCTCCTCTGCATTAAGGCCCATTCTGCCGGGTTAGAAAGGTAATCCCTGCTGTTCTTCAAACTGGAATGGGGCTGCCGAGGGTGCCCGGGCTCCAGGCCCCGGGCCTTTCAGATGCATCTGAGTCTGAGCAGCCGAGGTGTCTGACATTTTGAGAGCCGTTCTCTCTCTGGCAAAGCCTTTACAGCTGTCCTTTATCCCTGACGGATCGGGCCTGAGGAAACGTTGTACCTTATTACGGTGCAGTTGGAGGACCAAATGTTCAGAGTGAATCATCACTGCCATCAGTCCCCCAGCCCCCATCCCCCCGGTTAAATGGAGTCGGTGCAACATGCCAGCATGGAAGCGGGCATCGTGACGTGCCAGCCGTTCGATACGTGCGGTGCCATTTGACGACCGCCGCACTCCCTTCTCGGGTAACCTTTACACGGCGGCACCGCAACCTCCAGCGCTGGCACAGGGACATGCCGCCTCTTCGGCTGTCCCCAGCCCAGTTGGGCCCACACGCACGCGTTTGCTAAATGTTAAGCATTCACATGCAAAAACAAACAACTCAGAGCCACCTAATGTTGTTGCTGCTGTAGTTGTTGTTTTTTTCACATATACCTCCTTCTCAGCTGAGCAAATGACCTTTAATGTGTCCTTAATACGTCTCAGTGACTGTGCATCATCGCTGCAATGGCGCACGCTATCAAACTGCACAAGAGTTTGTTTTGAGAGTGAGGGAAGGGGGTCGGGGGGCAGGGGGGCTTTTCCAAGAGAAAAATGGAGAGGTTCGCTTGCGCTGTGGTGCTGGTATCGGACACGGCCTCTTCATCAGAAGAGTTATAGACCCGCACCGCTAACCGGCAGGTCCAGGGTGCTTTGTTTTCCTCCTAATAAGTGCAGCTTTCCCCTACCCTCCGGAAAGGTGGACTGCCTTAAGGGGTTTTAATCTCTCACTGCTGATTTCATTGCTGTTGACAAACAGCTTTTCAATCCCCTGATTTGTATTGCATAACCTGTTTAATCAACTAATTTCAATTATGTGGAAAAGCTGCACTTTTCCTGCCTGCCTGGGTCATCTTTGCAAATGATGACAAGTTCTCAGTTGACCTACCTGGTTAAATAGAAGTGAAAGGAATGAATAAATATTGATCATTGTTTTCTGTGGGCTGATGGAGCTACACATGGTGACCTCGCAGTAAAGGTGCACAGTTCAGGTCCCTGAAGAGTTGAAAAAAACAGATCTGCAAGGACATTCCACAGGAGAAATGGAGACTGCCCACTTTCATTTGTAGATAAATTGCTTTTTGTAAAGCAAACTGAAACTCCCCTTAAAGTCAAACCTATACGCATAAACAACACACGGAAGCTATGAGACTAAGCCAACTGTTTCATTGCTAAGCCTGAGTCTGTTGAGCAAATGCCAGTAAAATTGCAGGACCCTTTTGCGTTTTTGTTTTTCCGTGAGGCTCAAATAATATATCGGTGTCATCCGGGAACGGGAGGCAGGGAGAGAGCGGGGGGGGAGGCCCCCCGGGGAGCGTTAATCGCCAGGCCTCCGTCAATCAGCTGCCGATAGCGTGGCGGTGACACTCGTCTGTCAGTCAGCACGAGGAGGGGCCTCATTAGTGCTGCTCACCTCCCCTCAGCCAAAGCGCGGCGATCCCATCCATCACTCACCTCCGCTGCACCGCACCGCACCGCGCCGCGCCGCACCATCCCTCTGCAGCCGCCAACGGCACACACGCAAGTGTCTCCATAGCTCATCCCCGCAAAGTTCCCTGACGGAAAGCACAACAGCTAAAAGAGGGAGGGGTGGTGGTTGGCAGAAAGGGGGGGGGTGGAGGGGTGGGGGCGGCAGGGGAGTTGGGGGTGGGGGTGGAGGGGGGCGGGGGGCGGGGGGGTTGGGGGGGGGTGCTGGGAGGTGAGGGCCAAAGGAAAAAGACAGAACAGTCAAACATTTCAGGCATGCCATTCCGGTGTAATGAAGCATGGCGACAGAATATACCTGTACAACATTTGATAAAGATGAGCTGACACATCAGTCCAAATAGGTTCTTTTGTGCGCCAGGATATGTCTATCCATCACTGCTCTGTGCTCTGACAGACAGAGACCACGAGAGGGAGAAAGAGAGAGAGAGAGTAGGAGAGGGAGTGGGAGAGAGAGAGAGAAAGGAAAAAGGGAGAGAGGCAGAGGGAGCACAGGAGGAGGAATGCGGACTGAGAGAGGGAAAGCAGGGGAGAAAGAAAGGGAGAGGAGGGAGAAAGACCAGGCAGGTCACAGCACCGTCAACAGCTGGTGGCCGCCATCAAGGTTGCTGGGCCTCGCAATTAGACCCCAGCGACCGGGTGTCCTTGTACTTGCCGGTTTGTTAAAATTTGCTTCAAAATTCTCCAGGAGGAAGAGAAAATCACAATTTAAAGAGGGGTAAACTGAGTCCATTCTTCTTCCCCTTCCCTCTAACCCCCTGGTCTCCATCTGTTTCCTTGCTCTCCGCATGCAGAAAAGAAAGAAAGAAGGATAGGAAAAAAATGAAACAAACGGAGAGAAACAATGGCAACGCAGTGACGCTGCTCTCCGCTGGGAGCGCGGTCTAAGGCCTGCCACGGTCCAGGTGCAATCAACAGCCTCAGTGTGATTAATGAAAACTTAACGCTGGGCTAGACACAAATATTCATCACCTCGCTGCCCCTATTGTAATGCTACTGGAAAACTGCGCCATGGCGAGCGAAAACCAGGAAGAGGAGACAAAGACATCAACAATGGGGTGGTGGATCGCTCCGCGGCTGTAAAAACCCCGGCATTGTTCCTCGTAAAATGCAGTTGTTTGATTTATGCAGAGTATTTGTGCACTCAGAATGTTGTGAATTCATGTCCACTATTAGAGCTACTCATGTTACAAGCTGCGGCGCCACGGAGCTTTCCTCATAAGTTCGAGTAACGAATTTCTGCGAGCTTTAGCTTTGGACTAATGAACTGCTGAAAGGCTGTGCAGCACACCTGTCAGCCATTTTTAGTTCTACTAATAATAATTCAATCCAGAATAAATACCTCTGTTTCATTAATATCAATGGTCTGCTGATTTAGATTCAACACCCCCTGAAAAAATGCCCACGTGTGAATATGTAAGGTACAATTGTGTGCAAAAGTATCTACTGGCATTTATCGCAATTCACCAGTTTCTATCCCAATAACGTTATTTCTTTAATGTATGATTTTAACTCTTCTGTGCATTAGTCTCGGTGACAAAGTGCTCCTGGTTCAGACAGTAGAGGAACGCCTCACTGCTGACCTCACACGGACGGCGCCGTTGCATCGGTCAAGAGACGAGCCGTTAAAGGTCTTGCCATGATCCCGCGTGACATGTGCCCCCCGAAGGAATAATGCTAACATCAGTAAAGATCCTCATGAACGTGCCGCGAGCTCGCCATGTCACAGATCTACTGTGCTATTGTACAGAGAGTGAGGGTCTGCCATTCTGAACTAAAATTAGCCTCTTCCCATCTCAAATCGCTCCCTGCTTCACCGTGGCGCAAAATGCCTTACCGTCCGGGAACAAAGCAGCAGAAAATGATGCGCGACATTTTTGTTTGGTAAAGGGTTTGTTTTCCGCAGCAACAACAGAGAAAAGCCCTCATTGTTCTGTTGTTCTTCCCATATCATTTGTTTCCTCCTTAAAACTATTGTTTGTGAGAATAATAAGGCCCCAACGGTTCTCACACAAAGAAGACATTTAGCTCATATAATAAATTACTAAGGCAGAGGAGTCCCAGATTCTCTTATTCATCCAACTCTTGTGCCACAAAACACAGAAACATGGCTGGATAACACCCACGCCGAACGCGCTGTTTTCATGAAGCCTCCTGTTTTTAAACTTTTTACATCTGATTCATTTGCTGATAGGCTATTAAACAAACAACGGTTCTTAAGCCAAGATGGCAGACACAGAATTGATTCTAACCACTATGGGACTTTATTCACAACTTTGAGCAACAAAATGAAGCAATTTTTTTGTTTGATTCTAAAACAGTATTTTTCATAATTTTCAGTGACCACCAATATCATTATTATTTGTAAAAATGAAAACAAATGTTATTATAATTACTATTGTTGGTTCTGTTATTTTTGTTATATCTGCTGCTGTACTAATAATAATAACAGAGATACTACTATTGTTGTTGCTACTACTACTGCTAATAATAATAATAATAATAATTATTATTATTATTATTATTATTATTATTATTATTATTATTTTCTCATTCCTAGTTGAGGACAAAGCAAAAGCATCACAGCTGTTAGATTGACTTCCCCCACCCTCACCCCCCCCCCCTCCCCTTTTCGGCATAAACCCAAAAAATGAAGACAGGAGTAAAAACTGCTGACTTCATTCTCACGTCCCTTTGTCTCAGTGTGCAGGAAGGAGTAGGTGGATGTTTGACTGTTTCATCAACGGAATTTGGGTATTATAACACATCTGTTGTACTCAGGACGGCCACCTGGCCGCTCGTTCCCCAGAGGCTCTGAGACAGGACAGGTTGGGAGGTGTGAGACTAGACTGGGGAAAATTAACACGTTCTGCAAAAGCAGCGGCAGCAGCAGTGCTGTGCTGGTCTGGGTTCAGCCCATAATTAACTGTAGGCTAAAAACATTCAAATCCTTATTGACCTAAATGAACATGTTTCTGAATACTGCTGTTCCGCCCCCTTATTGCTTATCAAATGGCCACATTCACCCTGATGAACTTCAGTGACCTTTGCGTTCTCAAATATCTCAGAACCTCAGCACAAAACAGGGTAGAAGTATAAACTGCATTATCATGAGCTCTGATGTTGGTGTTTTAAACCAAGTTAGATGATCATTCATTTCTTTTCATTTTTGTAATTAGTTAATTACCATTAAATTATGGGAATTCATAAAATTAAAGCATGAAATATTTGTGTTATTGTTTGCAACACTGAATTCTATAACTGGAAAAAGCGCTAATAGTGAGGATTTTCATAATTAGTAAATTTATATTCTACATTTACATATGATATGAATAAAATTGCTTTTAAGTGCCAGTAATCTGTACGACTGACATACATGAATACATATCCTGTCTTCTTTAGTTAATGTTGTAGTATATTAGCACTTATTATATTAACAGTATGTTTTCAAAAGGGCAGTATTTCTTCCTATTCCCGAATTACTTTATCAGTGACTGCTCAGTGGTACTTCTAGAAGTGCTGGCCGGATAAAAGGTGCCAAGGAGGAACATGATCTTTGTCCGTCCACTCGGAATAAGTGACCTGCACCACCCCCCTCCTCCCCCCACCCCCAAATGCAAAGGAATGTGATGGCTCATTTTTCAGGTTGCTGAGAACAGTCAGCCAGGGTGCTCATGAGGCATTGGACTTTAATTGAAACGGTCGATGTGAAATGTTTGCGGTGAAATGGAAACTGAGGAAGGCCCATGTGAGTGGAAAGCGTTATTTCATTTTTTAAAAAGGAATATTAAAGCGCATGGGCAGGTGATTTTTTTTTTCAGCCTTTTACACACACTGTTAAAAATAGGTTTGAGTCGCCTCCATCCAGCTTATCCCCCATATAGTAAAACACGTCTATAAAAACCCAGCCCCGTGGCAAAGAATTAAGTGCTCTCCAGGGCTAGACAAAATCAATTCTTCATTCTGTTGAATTTCCTGCTACGATATTTTCTATTTAACCATTTGTTTCAATGCTGGCAACGACCTATCCTTTCCCGACGACCACAGTGCAAAACAGCGTAAACTGAAACTAGGACAAATACTCCAAGCTCAATTAAACTTCCATCTTTTCCTCCCTGTGCAGTAATTTCAGCTCGACCAAAAACATTCTTGCAGGAAAGTAAGTTGTGCTTCTTCAGTTTCTTCTCTATGTACCTAGCAAGGTCAGATGTGTAATTAGTAAGCCCAATTTATATTTTCATTGCGGCTCAGCTAAGAGAAGCTGAAAAGTATGAGCAAAGGCAAGCTTTGAATCCTGCAGAAATTAGCCTTGAATTTCTTAAATATTCCTGTAACGGTGCTGTATGTTGTACATTTGCTTCTGGGTCACAACATTGGGAAAGATTTCATTGAGAGCAAAAATGAGGTAACACTAACTAAACTGGAATTAAATTATAGAAAAAAAACAGGAATGTTTTTTTAACGACTGTTTAAAAGCTAAAATGCACAGAAAGCAAATTCGTTAAATCTGGGGCCTATGTGTGCTGGCGATGATGGGGCCAAAGCATGGTTCTAGGCTGGGTCTGCTACATCTCTGTATGTGCCACTTTCCAATCAAACCTCTGCACTCACGACTGCTCTGTGCTGGTGCACACACATACGTGTGTTTACAATGTAGACTTAAGCAATATCAGATTCGCGCCAGAGAAGGTGCTTATGAGCATTGTATGATCACGAGATACACCATGACCGGAAGGATACCATTCACCTTTTGCAATAACACTCAAGACTTATCTGAGCATAATCTTTAGCCCATGTTGGCTGGGAACAATCTGTACACTTACAGTATGTCTCTCCTTATGTCTTTCATGTATTTACTGTATGGTCTGAAAGCATGATGGAAGATATTTCATCGGTGCTACATGCTTTCACATTCTGTAGCTTTGTGTCTCATGCCATGTTGGCCCTAACGTATTGTACACACTCATAGGTTAAAACAGGTAAAAAAAAAAATATCAACATTGGGGTATGGCACTGGCTCTTAGAAGGAGAAAAATACATGGGTCTGATGTGATAGTGAATGTGAATAAAACTACAAAACAGTGTAAAGTTGTGAAAAGGTAAATTTAATCCAGTTTAACAGTAAGTGTGCGTAAGATATAAAGAAGTTAAAAATAGGATGTTGGTTAATGCAGAAAGATGAGGAGACACAATTTTCATGGAAGATATAAAACAGATATACTGTACGTTCACAGTGCACACCCCCATGATACAGGGATAGCTACTTGGCCAGTCAATCAAGTCTGCACTGTCACACTACCATGCTTGTGTGTGAGACTGCTCAACGCTTCTCTCTGCACTGTCCCGTCCTGCTCAGACAAGGCTTCTGAATCCAGCTGCACAGACACATAAGACGACAACACTGTCTGAATCCCACCTAAGACCTCTGTGTAGCTGCTGGTTCAGTGAGCTATCTGTGTTTCGCAGTGACTCCACAATGGGGATTATGTGTGAAGTTGCGTGTAACGCAGGAATCGCACTCCGACTTTCATGTGCAACCTGAACGTAGCTCAAGGTCCATTACCTGTGTGCTGTGGACAGCACTGCGTCACGGTACTGCATCACGCTGTCTTGCACACTGCTGCCGTTAACATTTGCGGAGATAACAGAGCTGTGACTGAACCCAAAGCCAGCATTCAGCAGTGAGGGTCTCTAATGGGCTGCGTTCGTATTAGAGGAAGCCTTTGTGCCTGCAGCGGCGTTTCTGAAGAAGGCCCTTTAAGACGAAATCTCCCCAACAACCCCCCACCCCCCCACACCCCCCAGAGAAGAAGTCTGCTTTAAATATTTTGACAAAAACACTTTCACACGCCTTGGAATCATCACCCTTAATCGGCCTAGAATAATTCCATGAGAATTATTGCGGCAATAAATTACGCAGTCATCCACTCACAAATGTCACTCTAAGGGTTTAAAGCCATTACCCCTGCCAGTTACAGTATATTTGCGGGAGGGGACGTCATTTCCGTAATGGGTCCTCAAGAGCCTTGCAGAGGGACAAGGATACTGTCAGAGTTGTTCAGACCCCTTTGTCGTCAATGGTGTCCCATCCCCAGAACTGTATTGTTAAAAATGTTTTCATCTTTCGCAGATGCTTCTGAGAGGAGTCAGTGTGAGGTATAACCCTGTGGTCCTTATGAATAAAAAATAACCTGAACCAGCAACATCTATTTCTTGGCCTCAACATTAAATTTTCAAGTCGTTTTGTAAAAGAAATAATGAAAAGGTAGTGCTTGGCTATTCGTTTGAAATAATTTCCACATCAGTTTGTGGAAACTATAACAAAATATTTGGTAGCAGAGGGCTTGTATTTTGTAAAACACAACAACATTTGAACTGTTGGAAGTGCCTGTCTGAAGGCTTTATCATGTCAGAAACATGTGTCAATGCAGCCGTTTCCCATATTGTCCCTCCTGGTACTTCAAATGTGTTTCAAATTAAGAGCCTCAAATATAAAATCCACACACCTCTTTTCTCCAATCAGCAGCCTTTAGTGAGTGTATCTTACCCAGCATCTTAAGCTAAGTTATATCATCACTGAGAAATTCAGACAAACTGTTTCCTTACCTATTTAGGCATATTCAGATTAGCCTGATTTTATTTGACAGAATCTACATGCACTCTTTGTTGCCACTATATTTATGTATAACGCCGGCCTGTTTGCGCAGGCCTGTGCAAATCGTGTCAGTCAGTGTGTAGTTTCCTACAGGCTAGTATTTATTGAGAAAACAGTATCCAAGGTCTTCTGGAATGGGGGATGACGATTTGAAAAAAAAAAGAAAAGCACCCATTTTCAGAGCTCTGCGAAAGCTACTATTTGAAGGGGGTGCTGTATTTATACAACATCCTGGCTTTAGAGATCAAAAAAAAAAATAGAAACACCCTGCTTCGCTAGGAGCCACACACCTTGCCCTGTGCAGTTGATTTTTGCCTGTTTCGGGCTACCGGTTTGCTCAGAATCCGGAGGAGTCGCCCGTGAGGAGCTGAGAGAAAGCGTCTTCCTTCCTCCAGCCTCCGCTCTGAGGAGCGCCAGTCAAAGCTGCACACTCTAAGAGAGTGAAATTAGCTCAGCGGCAGGGGCGTAACAGCGGAATATAAAGAACCTGTTGAAGTCACAGATGTATTAATAAACAGTCACGGGGAGGGGGGGGGGGTGGTTCACTCTGTGGGTGAAACAGCCGTTTCCTCTCCATTAGAAGAAAAGAGTTAATGACACGCTTGTACTGAATGTCTCTCTGATCTGCCCTCCCTTTTATGTCACTTCCAGACACATAAAGCAACACTGAGGGATAAGGTGACACGGACAAGGCAGAGGAGGACTTGAGCGGGGGAATTAGAGAGAAAGAGAGGGGAGGGCGCAGCACCAGCGATCATTAGTAAATATAATATAAAATGCCAGTACGTGGGCGAAACGTTCCAACCCCCCCGCCCACTCACCCTTTTGAAACCTCCATAATGAAAACACATTGAAGACAGCGGCTAAAAAAAGGGGGTTGAGAAGGGAGGGGTTTAATGAAGGGCTTAATGCTGGGCTCGGAGTAGCACCAAAAGAACAAAGGTGAAGTTCTGCTCTCGTCTGTCTCCACCGCAAAGAAAAGGGGCCAGGGTCCAAGCGAAGGCACTCAAGGTCGCCCAACGGCTCGTCTGAAAAACAAGTGGCTCAGCGCTGGAGTCTGGGCCGCAGTCCAAGCCCCGGGCCAGAGAGGTCCAGGTGCCGTTCGCGCACGTATATCCCATCATGCAATTCCAAATTCATCACAGCTCCATGCAAACCGGGCGTGAAGAAAGACCGGCAAAATGCAAAGGGATGCGGCCATCTCGGGCTCACGGTAAATTTGTAACGTATTACCGGCTTTAATTTTCCAAATACAAATTAAATCCTCGCTAAGTTGACTTTAAAATCAATAGTTTCATTTAAGAACCGTGCGATTTAACAAAACTAAGAACCAGCTGGTCTGACAGATTGAAGAGGGAAATAAATCATTGGCTTTGGGGGTTAAATATTCGATTTGACTTGTATATGGAGCAATGAATTGTCAGGGGGGAACATGCTGAAATTAACTCCAGGCCTATTAAGAGTCATATTGGCCAGCTTTACAAACGTTCCCTCTTGCAATTCAACACACCAGGTTAATATTGACAACAGAGAAATCATGGGCTGCAATGAATTAGTTCTAAAAGTCATATAGCCAGAATTCATTTTCTTCTCACAGTCCATTTTAACATATCATGGTACTTAAGAAAGAAAGAGCCATGAAAATATATAGCAGATTTTTTTGGACAGTTGAAACAATAACAGCAAACACACTGTCAGAGAATTGAAACAAAGCCTTTTTTATCTCTCAAAATACTTTTGTGTATACATACAGGAAATATACATGACGACATAAAACATTTAGTGTTATTACTCCTCAGTAATAACACTAACACTTTGTCAGAATCAAAGGGAGGGGGGTATGTCACCTGTGTCAACTGACACTCTGCAGCTTCCGGAACTAGGGTGAAATGGTGTGATCTGATTCCAGTGAATTAACGAAAATAAGTCCTCTTCGATCCCAAGAGCAGGACGAAATCAGAGAGACGGATCAAGTCTGGGTCACACCCTTACTGTGTGACCCCCATTTAGCCATTGTCTTACATTTTCAAATAATGGACATATTCTGCCTCGCGTCCATCAATCAGCCACTTAAAATCTACTGAAATATACTTTAGGGGTTGCAAATTACACTTACAAGGGCTTTCCAGCTTGGAATAAATTAGAGCAATATTAACAAAGTGTCATTAACCTTGTGTAAAGCTATATCCGGTGATGATTAATGCATCTTATTAAGAAAAAGTAGATTGTTTCCAAAAATTAACATTTTTTTTCTGATGTGGTGTTAATAGATTTGTTTATTAATCATTTATAAAGTGCCCATTTTACAACCCATACAATTAGATTTAAAAAAAGGTTTTTTCCAGGTTCACAGAAAGGACTTCTGAGTGTTGCATTCACTTTGATTCACTTTCACTCTTTTACTAAACTGATGCTTTTAACATACAGTCGGATTTTCTGTGGATACAAGGAAAAGTTACAGCACCAACACAAAGAATACAGTAAAGCCTGCAGTTTCACTAAGAATGTAGAGTGGATTTTTTTGTTATTACTATTTTTTTAATAAATGACATTATGTCAATTCATTTGCAACATAATATTTTTAAACTGATATGACATAACTGGTCATCCCCACCCCAAAGTAAAAAAAAAAATCTTTTTTACTACAAGGTTTGAAAATACCTAAAGAGGATCAAAAATAACGAGGCACGCTGTCATCCATTCTGACAGCTCAAAACACCAGTACCCTGTCCATCGCCTCTCAGCCTCCGTACTTACTGCACCCTCTCTCCAGTTCCTGGGGGCTGTGGCAGGGTGTGCAGGCAGGTAAGGGCATTGCAGTCCAGTCCAGTCCCACGTCCACCATACCTGTGCACTGTTTCGGAACTCCCTTGTCTGCTCGCTGTCAGGGTATGTTGGGAGCCGCAGGGCCTAACCTTCAGCGTATCCACACAGTCGTACACAAAGGGCCCCCGCCTCTTCCCCCTAGCTGGGCTCTGAAACCGGCTGTCACTTCAAATCCACCTCCAGTCCATCTCCGCACCGGCAGAAATAAATAAATAAGTACAAATAAAATAAAAATGAATGTCTTCCTGTCAGAAAAGAAGCAGAAAGGATAACTGCATTGCTTGTTGGACATCTCTGTTCCTTCCACCCTTCAAGGCATAGTAAACACGGTACTTTCCTTGCCAAAAGAACAAATGCCCCCCCCACCAACCCCCCCAACCCCCCACATACAGTACATTATCCACTCTGAAGGCCCTGTAGCTACGGGTTCTCGGTTTTCTTGCCCGGACTACTGGATGCGATCCTCCGTCTTTTAAGCAGTTGACTGACGCTGTCAGAATGCCTGGCAATCACGCGGCCGCCCTGACGGTCTGCGGCAAACGAGATGTGACACGGCAGTGGTATCTGGCTCCTCAGTGCCGAGTATATTTCGGATGGCTCAAAGGGGCTTAAAAAGTAGAGCTAATAGAGCAGATGTCAGAGGGAAATCGGGAGAGATGTATTTTTAGAGGGACTCCTGAAACCTGTCATATTGAATTGAAGAATTCCCCAGCACAGCGGAACTGTTTCTCTCCCTGCTCACCGTCTAACCGCAACTCCTGGCTGCAAATGATAACCGCCTGTGCGTGCGAGGCCCCGCACGAGTGCCACAGCAAGGTATCGGCAGCTGCAGCACTGTTTATGCTTTGTCTCTCTCTCAGACCCACAAACAAACGGCAGCGTGTGCAGGCTGAAGGAAAATAATTTCTTATTAAGATATGAGTGGAGATCTGATCTGCCGTCTCTGCTTTTGTGAAGGATGTCTTTTGTCCGAGTGAAAGAGAGAGGGCAAGCAGGTGACTGCTGTCATTGGAGGGAGATGTAAGGCAAGTACTCGTGAGACAGATCCAGCAGTTATAATAGACAGCAATATTTAGCACTATGACACGTCCCCAATGCAGGAATGAAACCTACCCCCAACTCCATGCTCTCATTGTGTGTGGATTTTCTGAGAGACGTTTCACTTGGGTCGCACATTCGTGTTACCTGTAAGCGTTTAATGATGCAGCGGTGCAATACCCATTATTACAACTTAAGTGTTGCTATGTTACTTCCTCTCTCTTTCTTTTATGAAACCTTTAGGTGACCATTACCCTCCGTGGTAAGAAAATTATGGAGACAATCCTCCGTTAATGTTATCTACAGTACAAGGAGCACACATTTTTCGCCATTTCTCACAAAAGGGCTCCTCTTACCATTGTGCGCCATCTACTGGCGGTAGGAAAACCGACACACACATATTCTCATGGTACATTGTTAATTCTCATATTGAGTTCATATGTGAAGAACTCAACAGAAAGTCTTTGTAAGGAACATGTGAAACTTGATATACCTATACTGACCAGCTTTGTTGTTTGTGTTCCTCAGGTTGAGACTTATTGTGAATGTGTCATTACACCTATAGCCTATGTGTTTATCAATCGCACGTCAGTCGTTTATTACCCACAGTGGCAGGATTTTAGTTAGTTCTTACAGTTTACAGCATCTCAGCCAATGGGGAAATAGATTTTCAAAAACTTTCCATACCCAGTACGTCTGCTATATTTGTTTGATGTTTTCAGCTAAAGAGCAATACTTGGAAAACATCCAGCAACTAATATAGGTCTCCTACCATAGCTGACATATCAGTAACATGGAAAGTAAAAATACATTATAAATCTTTGTTTCGCCTCATCGCCTGTCAACGTTGTGGAAACACTGAGAACTAAAAACTCATGGCCTAAATTTTCATGGTGCAAATGGCCAGAGATTGTAACGTTACCTCCTCACATATTAACATCTGAACCACGTTACCCAAATGTGTACTCTTTCTATCTAATGTCGTAGCTGTCAAAGGCAGATTTGCCAGACGTTCAGGATTTTTTAGTGTTGGCTACCATGATACACTTCATGAGAAGAATAGGCTAGCACTATACTCAAGGATGTGTAACCATTGCTAAATGGCTGGAGTGAGGTTTTACACTATATTCAGACTTTGCATGCAGTGTAGGGAAAAAATCAGAAGTGTAAAACCTTAAGCTGTGAATGTATTCAGGTCAACATATGCATTTCAGGTTCACAAAACTTTTTAGATGAACAAAGTTGTGAATGAACTATTAAAATATGGTAACAGTTTCATGCTTTATAGGCGTTAAGTCATAATAAAGTGATATATGATTTAAATATTGTCATCTTCTGTTTTGTGTCAACTTAGACATTGTATGAAAACATGTTTAAGTGATTTACTTTTCAAATTAGCTTTTCAAAAGGTTACGCTTTTCTGGCTTTCAAAGTGTCAGAGCCATGATTGTAGTAACAAAAATAGGTGTCTCATATCCTGTCACAAGTGACATGCTGATCACAGTTACATGTTACATGGCAGACAGTAATGGTAAATATTCTCAAATACATGCTGAATAAAGTCTATAGTCTATTAACCACTGCACTGTGGGTATGAAATAATATGTAATATGCTACTGTATATAAAACCTGGATATTTAGGTTGCATGCTCCACTTCTGCACAGTATTTTTTTATTCTGTAGAGTGCACAGAATTTCAGCATTATATAATTTCAGCAAGTCTCATTCTGGCTGTTTGGCTTCTGTTGGCAAAAAAACACTATAACAGCTCTTGTCTAGTGTCTGGGAATCACACAGTGGCACACCTCTGTGGAAGACATCTAGCTGTCAGACTTCGGTGGTCTACCTGGGTCCGACTTGCCAGTGCTAACTGATGGAAAGTGAAAGATAAAGATAATCCTTACAAAGGTGCAAATTTAAATTCATCATTTGTGAATCCTGACATTGCTTTGCGGAATGCTGTTAAAATGAATACATAGCCTTTTGTTTATTTATTTGTATTTATGTTATGTTTATGTTATGTTTCCTATTTAATCAGGGATAGCAACAAATGAGTCACCCATTTTTAGTTAGTACTAATAAGTCCTGTAGGATTTCTCTGAAGAGCAGCAGCAATGCTATTTGGAAAGAATGCTATTTTTTTTTCTTAATCTTTATGGTGTCGTTACTTTCTCTCTGCCATTTTAGCATGTGTAAGGACGTGGTTTAAATATATACATCAAAGATGAACTATTTTGATTGCACTGGGAAAAAAATCACAAATGTCTTCAGTAGTGATATCATTCATGAAAATCAAAAAAATGGGAAAATAAGGCTTGTTCACTATGATCTTGCAATGCATTTTATTTCAGGACATATCTGTTGTAAACCT
Organism: Megalops cyprinoides; assembly: GCF_013368585.1. Taxonomy (NCBI): domain Eukaryota; kingdom Metazoa; phylum Chordata; class Actinopteri; order Elopiformes; family Megalopidae; genus Megalops; species Megalops cyprinoides. Next base: position 27,530,384 of record NC_050592.1, read on the forward strand.
ACAGAATTAAGATATTTCCACAAACACAAATCCTTCATGTGATTATATCATTTTTTTTTTAAAAGAAGAGATCATTCATGTACAATACACACAATATAGACGTGCCATTCACTTTCATAAAGCTATTCGTAGCTCACTGTAAACATACCCATTGCAACGGCCTTCCCTGCCTACCCTAAGGCGTTCCTGCATTCAGTGGAAACTTAAAGAAAGTGTGCAGGTTTTGTAGACAATGTGGCAACAGGAGAATACATTAAACTACATTAAGCGCCGTGTTCCCTCTGAATGATTCCTGTTGGGAGTAGCCGATTAGCATATCTGGGGTGAAAGATTCTAACCTGATCTTCAAGTTCAGCACAAAGAACCCAAATCACTTGGAATTTTTTTCAAGGCTGCAATGTATTCATTTTGCTGCTGACTGAGCCTACTCCCTGGCGGGATGCAGGTAAAAGCCAGAACTCCAGGACTCCTATAACTCAATACGGCACTCTCTGTAAACGCTCACAATGAGAAAACGTCTAATATATTACCATCGCTTTACACGTATTATCCGTAATATCAAATAGGCTAAATGATAGCACTCCCACTTTACCTGCTAATGCTTTTTATTTCCACATAAGGTTGTAATGAGTGCATTGAGCGTCATGCAATAAATTAGTTGCACATTGTCCCTGATCAGTAAGTAAAATGAAAAACTATATGTAAGTCAGTATCATTCTCTGAAAAAGGTTTTTCTATTGCTCTATTAAACCATTTTTGATGTGTCTGTGATATTAATAAATGAAGAACTGCTGTTATAGATGGAAATGTTCCTATGAAAATGCGAGGCCCTGGGCTTCAAGCATTGGTTCTATGCTAAATATATTCAAGTTCACTGGAAAATCTCAATGGCGTCTTGGGAAAATGGATTTTGATTCTTACTATTACTAATGGGGCTGTGTCTGTACCACAGTAATTCCATGGCTATGGTTTTGAAATTTTGCTTTGTATGAAGTTTGAATAATTGTATCGAAACGATATGGCCCTGGAAAGAGATGAATGTTTTAGTCTTACTAGTGTCGCAAAGAAAACTCAACATTTGGGCTTTAATGTAGTGTTTTATCGTTAAAACGGCCCTCATTAAAATCTCAACATGCCTCCCCTTTTTCCTGAAGCAATAGTTCAATTATAATTACAGCTCTGGAATTCAGGGTTTCTGAGTTGCAGCTTTTACTAACATACTAATGTGCGATGGAATCAACTTAATACACTTAATAGTAATAGATGGATGTTCAGACAACATATAGGAAACAGAACATGGTTTCTCTATGAAAGACTGAATCTATAAATATGACATCAATGTTTGCTGTTGCTAATGGTGCTACTTTGGAAAAGCTCAAAGCTAGACTCACTGTATCATGTCTTTAGCGTGGCATTGTGATTTGAATGTCATCGGCAGCGTGTGGGGAGGAATTCAAGCCCAAATGCAGCATCGTAGCATTGGCATTAAATCACTGTGATACACGTACACAATTGTGTAGCCATGGCGTACAGCCGTTTTAAAAAAACTCAAACTAGTAATCTTTGCGCTCATGAATGACCAATCAGATGCGAACCATCAATCAGCCACCTGGCAACCTGCCCCTGGTGAAGAGAAAATCAAAAGTGCTAGGAAAGGTTCAACAGGCACACACTGAGCAATGTGGTGCACCTGGTGCTGAAGAGAGCTGAAGTCCACAGTCAGAGGTTGTGGTGTGCTTTTGCACTAGCTCTAGACTTAATTTCTGCCAGCACTGCAGTGAAACATTGCTTAACTTTTCCTATTAAGGGCGCTTCATTCACATTTCATCAGTTATCAGATTTACCAGCTTGGCATTTTGCATGCTGGTCTTTAGTAGAGACTTCAGTATAGGCCTGTACTTTATGAACACATTTTGTGAGTGTAACAGTCCATTGAGTTTGTCATGTTCTTCAACATATTTTATTTACATTGTTGAGTTGAATACAGGACATTCTATAGGTGAGTGTGCTGTATTTTAAGAGTCTGAGACAACTGTTAGCGGATACCCACCATCAACAGAAACCAACCACTCAGCCAGCAGGTATCAGTTGGACTGGATTCATGTGAAACACAAGTCTTTTTAGCCAGCATTCTGTCACCCATGAATGCATAGGGAAGGATGTGCACTTGACTGATTTTTATTGTAATCATGCCAGGACAAGAACACAGTCAATTATTGCTTATATTATTGTTGCATATAATTATTGCATATAATATACTGCAGCATTGGATTGTGATTACAGTATCAAAATATGGGAATCAGTATGCGTAAGAAAGTGGAGGGAATTATGGAGTTATTAATACTGTGGTGGTATTAGCACTGACACTTTGATTAAAACTGTTCAAGCCCCTGAGAATACGAAAATGTTGTGTATTAATATATTGTATTAAGATTCAGTTGTGAAATATTCATGTCTGTTCAACACTGTGCAGATGTCTCCCTCTTCCAGTTACTCCTTTCTCTATGTCTTTCTTTCTGTAGAAAGAGTAAAAGAAAAAACCCATAAAGGCCATATTTTCTAAATTATGTATTTATTTTTGGTGGCTGCACTGAAATCAATCCATGCAGCACAAAAATTCATGCGGAGGAAGGAATTTTGGTGACTTTTGCTTGGCTTTCCACCCTGTGTCTTTGCTTCTGTGTCTTTCTCTGCCACAGTCTGAGTGACACTCCCTGTACAATTAGACACAACGTTTGGCGGTTCAATGTAATGGGCAGACCGGTGCGTGGAGGAGAATCCTGCCCTGTTCTCCCCCACCTCCGTCCGTCCATTACAGTGCAATGCCTTTCAAGAGCCTTAATCACAATTCCACTCAGCTCCCATTGAAATACTTCTCCCATCGCAGGTGCCAATAAAGAAGGCCCCTGAGAAAATTACACCAGAGTTTAAGCCTCCCCGCTAATAACATTGGCACGGACACTTTGCCGATATGCATTTAGCGCCCAAAGGCTGCGGTCAGCGTGCGGGGCCGGGGCGGAATGACACGTCCTTCTTGAACCTGTCCGGTCGGGAGATTGGGCTGTCCGTCAGCATCGGCTCCTGCCATCACCCATGATCCCCCCAGGAAGTGTACAGCTGCCGCAATTACAAGCAACACGAGGAGATCTTCGGAGGGCCGGCCCTGCAGTTTTCCAGGTCCAGACCGTGTCATTTCATCACACGTGCGTCAATGGGTCATGACAGTGCCGATGCGGTGTCTCTTGCTGCTGAGCGAATTTGGTTTAATGGTTGTTATGTATTTGAATTATGTTTGCTATTGCTCCCTCTGTGTGGGACATAACTGTAGTGCTGCGTGACCTCATCACGTTCCTAGGTCAGTAAAAAGTTGATGTTGTATTACTGCATGACCTCTTGTAGACTGTTCATTAGGTTCCTAGGTCAGTAAAAAAAATTGACCTTGACTCTAACTTGCAGTGCCTTTGTATGTTGTGAACAATATAACATTTGTACAAGTAAATGGTATGTTGATGCATACTAAATAATGATCAGCAATGATGGCTGCAAATGTCTTAATGGTAACATGAATTTCTGTATGTGAGCCACACGCTTGGTTAATATATAATAATAATCAAATGTGTGTGCAGATTTATTAAAGATCTCTGAACAACCAATGTTAAAGTAAACTTGTTACTGGGTGCCCCACATTTATTTTGTAATGCATCATAAAATGGATGGCATGTCAGACTGGTGCCACACATTGACACAAGATATCCTGTTTTTTCAACTGCTTGTGAGTTGGAAAGATGATATGGGATACAATAATATAAACCAATATCTAGTATCTAAGTCATCTACCAAAAGAGACCACATCTCATTCAGAGAGCTGGTGGAAGAAATATTGTATTTATACTGTAGAGAACTTTGAGCAAAACAAGAACCAAGGCCTCTGTTCAACATAACGGCACTCTGCTTGGTCTTTAGCTCTGTCTTTGCTTAGCCAATTTTAAGCAAATTTCACTGATTTTGCTTTATTTTTTAACACCATAGTGATTATTAAACATATCATGTTGTGTGACAATTGGAGAAAAAATATAACTTGTTCAAATAGATGACCCAGTTAGGGAAACAGTGTACTGCAGTTTGGTTGAATACAGGTCCTAAACTCTTAAACAGGCATCAGGCCTTGAAAAAAGGCTCAGGTCACAATGACTGTCACCACCCTGGACTACTCTCCCTCTCATGATACAGTGTTTCCTGCCCAACAATGCATACATTATATGCTCAACTTCCAAAGTCTACAGTTCTCTGGGTAAAAGTAGATGTCAACTGTCAAAAGCCAGTTTTATCCTCTGCATGATTTAGTTTTGGCAAAAAATATATATATGTACAAAATTAATGAAGTACTAGAGGACCCAAACTATATTACAAGGCACACTGGAAATAGCCAACTCCCTTTAATCTCCGGCAATGCTGATGTCAATTGGTAACAAGTTGGTGACCGATAGAATAGATTTCAAGTTAAGGGGTTTAGGGTTTGAGCGCCTTTCTTTCCAGCCTTCTGTTGTTCCCCTCCACAGAGAGTGTGGCAGCGACGCAAGTAACTGAGGGATTTCTGCCAAAGTGTTGCATTAAGTTTAAGCTGTAAAAGCCAGCCACAAGCATTAGCCGTTAAGTATCAGCGAAAGGGAAATTAATGTGAAGGGGGGGCGATGTATGAAATGTCATTAATGTTAACTCTAATCACTTTTTGGCTATTAAGCACAAATTAGTGAAGGCGATGTTAAATGTCACAGTATGTCCTGGGAATCATTTTCACTTTTAAGAATGGAGGCCTGCTGAATAGGTTCTGATTAGCATACTTTAGATCCAGCTAAATCTAACACAGGGTGACATAAGTCAGGCAGTGCAATAGGACGATGGCATGGAATGTTAAAACACAAATGTACTGGAGGCGACTGGAATATCTCATTGTTCGGGTTCAAGGTTATTCTCGAGGTTATCCCCATTTAGAAAAACGTGTGATGTGCTTCTTTTGAAGGCTCTTGTGTTAACCCTTGCTGTGCAATACAAAAGCAATCAGAGCATGGAAAACTGAAAATCTTAAACTGAAAACTGAAATGACTGGAAGAATGGCACGACAGGTTTAGAAATGGCACGGGTTTTAGTTTGTGGGTTTGAGACTTGTGTGCTTTAAAGGAGTTAATTCTACTCATAAAAATTGTTCAGCAGCTTCACAGTCAATATAGATTTGATGAAAATGGTTTTAAGCAGCAACAACCCGCCTCAAACGGACATGCAATCCAAGCATTTACAGTAAACTGCATGTTCCTAAATTAATCCTTCTTAATGTTTTCACAGCTCTTTGTGGCTGTGAGTGCTTCTTTGCTATATATCGAGTTCAACAGAGCTGCATTTCAAGGAAAAAAAAAACAGATATAAAAATATACAATTTTTTCAATATGAACAATTTGTTCCAATTCTCTGAGACCAAATCGCTGTACAGAAGTCGCCTACAATGCACAGAGATACAGAGGAGGAGCTTCCAATCCTCCTTTTTTTTGTCAGCTGTTTCCGTGTAAATAACATTTGATATTCATAAACACCCCTTTCCATTCATTACTGTCAGTGCAGTGAGAAGCGGAAGGCAGAGGTCACACACTCGAGGTCCTCCTCATGCAAAACGCCCTGTGGTAGCTGTCACTTGGGCCTTCTCCGAGAGAGCCCCCAGTCCTCTATTAGCAAGGCTCTGGGTCATAACCTTTTGTGGCATTTGCAATTCCAAAAACCTTTGATTAGTGCAATATTTACATATTCCACAGCGGAAATGTTCTGGTGTCGGAAGCACTTGAAGTGTTGTAAATTTGTTTGGCCTTTTGCCTGGATTGCTGGAGCTCTCGTCGCTAACGGGGCCCCCCGTTTGCTCGTTCCCCCCTTCACCCTCCCCTTTTCCCCCCTTCCCCTTTGCTGTAATACTGCACCATTTGGTTGTTAGGACGCTTTTGAGGGAGGTCTGCATTCTTTACCTTGCCGGGGACATGAACGTTGTACCCATGAGAGGAAGTGTCCAATCACGACTGCTCGCACTCAGCTGAGATTGGGTCCAGGTGGAACTGGTAGGCTTGTCTGGTGTCAATACCAGGAGAGGCAAGAGACTCAAAAGCAACTGACAGACAGAGAGAAAAAACTGACGGGTGTATTACTGCATGCCTACAGTGTCCTCCCCATGTCCACTGCTACAGGGTGCACATCATGCTTTTTATCACTATTAAACGGCATCTGTCATTCTTCTCTGAAACACAGTAAATGGAGGTACGAGTGTTTACAAATGTAAATCCATCATTACATTTTTTGTTTTGCTAAGAATGTCCAAAAATTTCAGAGGGTTTCATTTTTCAGCACTCAAGTTTTTCCAGGAAACTTAAACCAGTTAAGATTTGTCATGATTACTGATTGCAGTTTTCTTCATCTCAGCTCTTCTGCCGTTTTTGACTTCCATTTTTCATGTCCGCGTATGTATGCTTACTTTTTTCCATGAAAATTTGCAAATAAATTGAAGCTTCTGCTGATATTTAAATGTTAAGTAATGATATTTGTCTGAGCTAATTATTATTATTTTTTTCAGAGAAATACTATAACCACCTTTAAGGCATTTATTAGACAGTTTGGGGTTGTCACCGTGTCCTCTGTCAACTAGACAAGCCCCTGAAGTTTGACTTTCCTCAAATCATTTAAAAAGTTGTTTTGGTGATTTATGTGAAGAATATTTCAGTGACCCGTCATTGCAAAGCTTATGCGCATAATGTGAAAACATATCTGTATGCAAAGAATGTCATACATTAAGCACTTCCACTGACAAGCTTGTACAGCAAAGCACTCAAGTTTTGCAAGTTGCACTCTGTGATGTAGAGACCCATTTGTGGGCTGAATCATTATCCCGTACATCAAAGAAAAACATTCATCAACTGTCCAGTGCAGAACACAAGAGCAAGTCCTCTCCAAATCTCTCCGAGAATGATGGATGGATGAAATTTTGCCCATGCTAACCTTGACCTTGAAGGGTCTGGCTGCAGGCAGATAGAACTGTCCGAAAAAGGTAGTCTTGTCCAAAGCAATCTCATCCACAGATGTGACATTCCAAACCTAACCTTAACCCTTACCCTAACTGAACCCTACCCCATCCATCTAGCATTAACCTCAATCCTTATTCCAGCCCCTTACCCTAAATTCACCCTAACCTTCTATATGAACTCTTACTTGAACCTAAAAGTGTATTGTGAATTTGTTTTGATTGAAAGTATTTTTCAAGATCTCTCTTTAATGAACTTGGTACTTGAAAACTCAATATTTTAATAATTGTAAAATGGACTAAACTTTTGATGTCGGATAGAGCCAAAATGTGTTAATCCACATTAAAAAACACCCTTATCGGAACTTGCAGACAGCCACACTGCAGTTGGAGCTCACGGATTGTGGAATACTCTCCTCAGACTCTCTTAGTTATCTGATATGCAAATGCATCTAAAATTGCAATAAAACATATGAAGCTATCCATTACATTCCTTGACTATTATAACGGCACCCAGATGGGGAGGGATGCTAGTTTATCTCCCTCTGTGACATTAATCCACCTGACAAAGACAGGTGCTGTCTCTGATCTGGCTCACACAGGTTAAAAGGAGAAGTCTCGGTTTCAGTGACCAGTGGCTGGAACGTCGGTTTCAGCAGCTGACGAGCAGTGCCAGTCAGTTCTCATTTTTCAGCCCAGGGCCTCACAAGCATTACTGTCACACGCATTAGCGTCACACGCCATCTGCTTGGAAAAAGCCATCAGACGCCAGTCAATTCATTCTGACACAAGGATCCAGAGTCACTCAAAACAAATCGCTGCTCCCCGCAAACAAAATGGCATAGAGCCCCAGCCGCGAGGCGCAGAGTCATACACAGCAGGTGAGATTGCTACCGCGCCGCCGAAAGATCCAGAGCCCGTAACTTGGCAGCATTTGAAATTTCGTGGCCCTAGATCTCCAGCTGTGAGTGAGCACCTTAATTACATTTCCAAATGGTCAGAGAGGGAGCAAAAAATACTACATGGTAATCCTTTTTTTTTTCATTTACAATACACAACAGATGGAATGGTATTTGAATTTTGCTGCACTGGTGTGAAATTTGGATTGTTCATTCATGCCATTGATTACATGGATGTGATTTATTTTCTGCGCCACTCATAAAACATTTACACACACCCCTACAAGACCTTAAAGGTTGGGCCGCAATGCCAAGTTGTGAGGTGACCTTCTGATGAAAGTTGGTTATTGCTGCAGAATTCATTAAAAACAGGATTGTTTTGATCCGAGTAGCATTCCGGATTATCTTGATTTCCAAATAGGCTGTGGCAGGATTTGGGTTCCCTGTTTGGACTCTTTTCCCAGTGGTGGGATGTATGGGCCATCTTACTGCCAAATCCCTCCAGAATGGTTCACAGCTCCAACCAGATGGGCTGGTACACAATGTTACCACAATGTTTAAAGCAGTAAAAACACAAAGTTACTCCCTTTGATTGGACATGACCCAACTGTGAGAGGTCACAGGGATGACCAGGCAGCATTGGGCCTCCTTCTTTTAAAAGTCACTTGTATTGACACATTCTCTGGGTGTCAGTCCTATTTGACGGGAAAGTTGTACTCCGTCTCTCCTCTGTGAGAATAGTGATCAACATCCTTGAAGAAAGGAGTTACCAGGGAGCTCATATCACACAGTTCTTTGTTTAGCATATCACCCGGGTAGATGTCTGCATGAAAACCTACCAGAAATCACATCAAATCTCTTTTTAATATAAGTATGTCTTGTGACAGTCTAGAGTATTTCAGAGATTTGACCTTGATATGGGGGTATTTTTACTTTACTATAATTAAGAATGTTAAAAATAAATCCTGAAGGTGATTGAGATTTTAAAATTGTCAGCTATGCATGAAAGGCATTTTTAAGATACTTCACACCTATTTAAAAGGTCTCCCACTGTAACACTTATTTTCAGAATATCATTGCTTTAAGATAGTTATTTAATGAAAATGTTAAGAGAGTAGATACATTTCACCCACTTTTCTAAGCGGACTGCTGTTTGGAAGTGGATACTTTCTTGCTGACCTCACATCAAAGTGGAGAGAAAAGGTGTATCTTTGGTGACATGGCGACCACTGCAACAGCAGGTGTTCGCCAGACCACGAGTACAGCGACTTATTCCAGACTGCAACTCAATAACATGCATTTGAACATACCCTGTTGAACAGCTGTGGGAGATTTTCCACTACAGTGAACATTACCATGTACAGAGGAGTGGTTTCCGCTGCTCTCCCTACTCTTTCCTATATCTTCAGTATGAGAGGTTGTTGTGGCACAAGGGCCCTGTTGTGAGTACTGTGGCTTTTGGGGGGGAGGCATGTGAGTGTGCTAGAGGTCCTTTCACCTGGCCCATTTGTTCATAATAGAAGCAGGAAAGGGTTTTCATTTGAGGCATAAGCTGAACAGGTTAATATAATTCTCCTGAGCCCAGTTCCAGGGCAACCTTCACTATTAATCTACCATGAGAAAAAGAGGAGAAAGAGCCCTCTGTGAATGACAAAGCCAAGCTTGGCTGGAGGCAGCAACCCATCTCTTTACCATTACTGATGTCCAGTTACTGTCAGAACTACCCCCCTAGCAGATATGTACATATAAATAAAACCTTGGTCAAGGCACATCCTGGCATTGAACTACCAAAACAAAAGAATGCAAAGCCCTGTGCTTACATGGCTTTATACATACATTTCGCTTGTTGTACAAACACATGACCATCTTTGCACAAACAATGCACTGATGTATTAGAGTCAACAAAAGCAAAATTTAAATCAGGCATCATCTAAACAGGTCAAGGTAGAACCTCGACCTGGTTCTGTTGTTTTGCGTTAAGAGTTCTTTTATCAACTGCAGATACCTGCAAGCTATGTTGTCGTCAGGTGACAGAAGCAATTTCGCACTGTCCACAAGAGGCTGTCTTATTCGTCTTTTTAATGTGGAAATTGCATTACCATTGGAACCACGTACAAAACAACTGTTCAGACATGAGCATGTATCAGGAGAGGTAGAAAAGTTCTTATTGGTAACAGTTTGTCAAGTGGAATCTGTAGAATGTCATGGAACTTTAAAAAAACATGGTTTTGCGTTTAAGTTGATCCATTATAACTGATAATTTTACATAAAAAACAGTGATCAACAAAATACAGTTTAAATACTATTACCTATTCAACAACTAAAATCAAATCAATACAAAATTGCTCATAAACACACAACTCAAAAGTCTAAAAAAAAAAACAAAACAAAGAAACTAGCCTGATTCTTTGGAATGCCACCCTCGTCTACAACAGAACAAACCCTAACTACAGAGAAGTCATTTGGGAGCAGTTGCTGTTGTTGCTGTTCCCACTTTCTGGGAGATTTTGGAATGCGGTAAAACATAGAGCAAAGACAAACCCGAGTCACGTTCGGGCGGCGGCTCGCCCGCACACCTGAGCCACTGGCTGACACGGGTTCAGATGTAGCACTGTGCTTTTTTTTCCTCAGATACAATAATTATATGTTATTGATTTATGGATGCAGTAATTTTGTCTCAGATGTGATTATCTGCCATTCGTTTCAGCCAGGAATGGTTAATGGAATATTTTGGACAGCGCACAAATTACAGTCGTCCATGTTCAGGAAAAATCGATGCTCCGCGGAGCACAGAGTTGACTTAGATGTAAATCTTAAATGTAAAGTGTGCGGGCCGAGGTTAATGTATTTCAGTCAGTAGAAAAGACACGCCTCTCATACAGCGATGTCTAGATATACTTCCTATATTCTTATCTTCCATTAATACATGGCATTTACCCATAATTTCTTCATATATCTAACTCTTAAGAATGGCTTTCCAAGAGTATGTATTTTCAACAAACCCACATTAGAAATCATATTTGAAGTACTCGGGTGTGGGGAAAAAATAATAAAGATGACATTTTGTTAGTTAAGCACTCACACCCTTTCACCTCACCAAACAAGAGAGAAACACAATAAATATTAAAGCAAGATCATCTCATTAAGTGCACCAAGGTTTACCAACAAACTCATTTGGTATCTGATGCTGTAAAGGGTTTGGTTAGACAGAAAGAGGATACACTGCTCCTTCTGTTTCTGCTTAATCAGTCCAAGGCCAGTAAGTCAAGACAGAGGAACTAGCGTCAATCTAAAGCAAATAATGTATTTGAACAATAACATTAGTAAACTGCTAAATCTGCTCACACCATTTGGTATGCATCAGACATAGTTACAAGTGCATTACTATCATTCTTTGTACACGCACCTTTATGAAAGCATACACATATCTTATGTATATAGTTAACCAATTGTTACAGAAATTATACCATCATTGTACATGTAAAAACTACTAATATCTCAAAATATATAAAGATATTTGCATGCTTGGAATTTCTATTATGTGTTTGTTATTATACAACATTGCAGAGCTCAAAACAGCTCATGATGCGTTTATCAAAAAAAAAAAAAAAGAATGTCATTAGTTGCTCCCTCTCTCGTTCTATCTGTCTCAAGGCAAGTTTTTTCCTGTAATGTAATAACGTATAGTTGCATGTGCAAATGCTGGAACCTGATATTAGTTGACAACAACAGGTAAAAGGTTACAGTAAAATAAATACCTCTGGGGTGGCCTAATCATTGCATATACCACATGGCTTTCAGTACGAATATATATCTGGCCTGCCAAAGTTTTTTTTTCTTCTAGCAAAGGAGGTATCCTGTATGTAAATTTTGAGAAATGATTAATATGTCAATATTGTACCTTGTAATGAGAACATGAAATCTGAAATATATGAAATACATTTTAAATACATACCGTACATGTCAAAATTTGCTGTATGCAAGACAAAGTGTATCTATTGTTGAATCTTTAAAATGCACACAAAGTGTGCAATTTGGAAGATGCAGTTTACAACATATGCAGAAAATGACATACAGTATGTGACATATAGAGCAAAACTAGCTATATGTCCTAAAACATATTTTGTATGCTTTAGGAATTACAGCCAGTTTGATATAGTTAAAATGTATTCCTTAAATTTTGGATTTTAATTTTTTCTTTTTTAGTAAGCGCTCAAATGCATCAAGCTAATATTAAGGAGCATGGGGAAGAACAGAGGGAAATAAGCAAACAAAATAAACCAACAATGGTGGTCCAAGTCCTGAGAAAATGAAATTTTGAGAAAGTCCACACCAATACCCTTAAATAGATCAATGCTCACCATTCAACTGCCTATTTCCTGATTGGGAGTTCTAGCCCATGAATGTCTGAAAATCATTTTCATCACAGCAATAAAGGTAACCGCACTGTCATTGAATGACCGCCATTTGACCTAAATCAGAGTTCAGTTGCCTTTCCCTCCCTCCCTGTCCATTCAAGCCTGTGCTTTAGTGAGCGCATGTTTTAAATTCCAAGGAAATGCCATTACAGTAATTCAGGGCTTTAAAACACTGCAAAATGAAGGCAAAACGAAGTGAAGCTACGTGCCACATGTGAAGTGGACTGATGGCTTTCAAGTTTGGTAAGATTCATGGCGAATTAGTATGTGGTGGTTAAAGCTTCATAGCGGTCCATGTAAACATGTCTCCTGACTCTCAGTGGATGGTGAAGGATTTTTGGAGTGCTTTCAGAGGTGTTTGGTTTGCAGACTTTTTGCAAAAAGCTGGGGGGAGTGGTGGTAGCCGAGACATAGCCCAAACTTGGGTCACTTGATCTAAAACCAGTGATCCATTTCACAGTGTCATTCTTTTTCAAATCTTGAAAAAGGCCTGCTGCCAAATGTACATTCTGACAAGCTTACATTTACACTCCGTTCAACCCAAAGGCATACGGAAAATGAGTTTTCCTTCACCGCTGGGCCACAATCACTTTGCAGGGTTTCTTATTTGTCTGTTATTTACAGTCAAAACGGCCGATTCGTTGTCCAGGACGGTGTTTTCGGACGGGGAGTGGTCTTGGAGCAGGTCAGCTGGGCGGTCCTCGTGCAGCTGGCTGAGGGCACCGGCCCCAGGCTGGTGGGACCTCCCATCGGGATACTGGGCGTTGTCGAAGGGGACGCCGTGCACGCACATGACGTGGGTCTTTAGGTTGCCTTTCTGAGAGGCGCTGTATGGGCAGTGCCGGCACTGGAACGGTCTCTCGCCTGCAGTACACAAACACAAAGGGGGGTGGGGGGGGGGGGGGGGGGGGGGGGGGGGGGGGTCGAGGTTTGGAGTCAGACAAGCATGTTCCCTGGATACGGCAGCAGGTCAGTCACGTCTCTCACTCTTTGAAGGGAACCAGGCAGGTTAGGTTACCAGAGGAGGGTGACAGCACACTCATGACTGACGGAACAGCGACAGGCCATATGGTGACGGCTGACTGTTTACCCCGAGGGGACGAATCAGACTTCTCTTTCCCATTTCTTTCAGCTGCGCATATGATAAATAAATGCAAGAGCATGTGTTGTTCTATGGCGGTGACTACTTTCAAAATCTCCTTTTTAGTGCCTTTCGCCATCTAGTGGTTATGCAAAGGTACTGGCATTAGTTCAGGGGAGTTGCTCGGAGATTTGTCCCACAAAATGAATATAAGTGTCACTTATAGTAAGTACATTCTCTAGCTGTTGTGTAGTGTAGAGTGTTAGTGATTTAAAAATATTATAATGCTCATATGTCTTTGTTGCCCACTGGCCTTCCATCTAAACACTCTAATCTGCACCTAATTACGACAATAGCATCCACTAATCTTAAACCCTGCAGTACAATGGCTTGTATTCCATTCGACCTCAACGCACGTTTCAGCAACACATTTAAGGAAAAGGTTGCTATTTTATTTCTTGCACAAACATGATTTTGCCAGTAGCTGAAAATGTTGCGAAAGAAAAGGGAAAGCAACACTTAAATCTGTTACTCAGAGTGGTTAAGGACAAATCGCATTACCATTAGATTCAAACGGCAGCCAGTCCTGACACAGGGGTCTGAAGCCCTTCTACATCAAGCTGTACAGCAGGTCAGACTTGACAGCGCTACAGCCCTACTTCTTGCACACGCCCTTTTTCTTGTTGAACAAGAATACCATGGGCGCTGCACTCTAGGTTTAATTAGACTGACCTACAATGCCTCTTAATCCATCCCATAAATAAGCAACACACACCTGAACAAAACAAATGAGACTGCCATTTAATTGCACCTCGTTATCGTTTTGAAAAATGGGCGAATTTCCACCAATTAATCACAATTAATCAAGGTAATCTCGAACGGGCGGTAACGCGGCGGCTTGAGCCGTAAGTCTGAGCCGAGCACTTTTATGGCTACGCGTCCTGAGAGGAAAGTGAAAATCTCGCGCAGAAACAACACACTAAATTACACTAAAGGTTATTGTCACCGCGTCGCACTACCAACAATAGATTTAATTGGACCTTTCCTCGGGTTCTGTGTTCATCATTCATAACGCCCGATAAATGTAAAAGTATGATTAATTAATGGAGAGGTCCCACCGTAAGTGCAGACCTGGGACTTTCTGAATGCTAACGCAGATATAATTTATCTGCCCTGTTTCTTCTGGAGAATGTTTTACAGGTTGAGGGGAAGAAAAAAAAAATCCGGGCGGACGGTTTTTCGATTCGGTGTCTCTTGGTATGGGAGGTGACAGGGCGCGGGGTGAGGTCGCCGGGTAGGGATATTTGGGTTCAGCTCACGCTGTCACACAGATGGGTGTGGTGAAAAAAAAAAAGACCCCTCACAAAGAGCGAGCCAATCCACATAGCGGTGCGCGCCCAAAACCAGCACTTGGCTAACTGCTGTGGCTCAGCTTTGCTCTTGCTTGTTTCTCAGTTCCTCATTTCATAATTCCAGTTATGGATTTTACCAATCACTAAACACAGAGAAACGGACACTCTGAATGTGATGACCGGAGGGGGAGAGTCGAAATTTAACTACAGTGCTCTTGCATCCCTTCAGCGGTGTCAATTTTGCCATTTATAGTGTGCAAATTAATTATGTACTCTTAAAACACTGCTGATATGTTAAATACTGAAAAAAATGTGGCACAAAAAATTAATTACCAATTACAATGTCAATGACCTGCAATGTCATCAGAATATTATATTTAATACATTGCTCGTGTTAAGTAGTGCCACTTGCATCAAAATTGAATAAATACACTCCGCATTGTGAGTGTGCCTGCGTTATGATAGCCGTTGACCTCGAAGCATCAGGAATACAAAACAGGTGAATGTTTAATGATGGCTAATGAGCAATGAGGCACTTCACATCCGATAAGCAGCATTATTCTGGCCGTAGCCGTGTTTTGCCATGCGGCTATGTGGATGTGCCATCTCGCATTTCACTTCTCATCACAGCACTTTGGAAGCAGACAAAAAATGGGTGACGTATTTAAATAAAATAACAAAGGACACGACAAGGACTAAGTGATGCTGATAAAAATACACAAAGTTAACAAGAGATTAACTGACGTGTGTATGTGGGCGGAACAGTGGGAGGGAATGGGGCTGATAAGATGATCGTTTCAGGTGTGATGCGGGCTTACACAGGATGTTTATGGACAAATGACTGATTAAAAAAATAGTTAAATAAAAAACAGATAACTTCCGGAATCCTGTATCATAGCTGATGAGCTTTGCTCCACTGCCTTTGTGTGCTATGAAAAAGGCATGTGGGATGAGACAGCATCTAAGATTCTTGTCCCTGTTGATTCAAACCTTCGAATGTCAGACAACTCCTGAAGCCCAAGTGTGCATTGACTACTTCTCACCCATACCAATGGCTCAGCCAGTACAGCAGTCTACATATTCTGCTTTGGAAACTCTGCCAAAAGATAAGCACATTCTCTGGTGCCGTGGAGAGTGAAGTAGTAGTTATGGAACTGGAACCAACTGGAAGGTTGTAGGTTCGAAGTCCTTGATGGGGTACTGTGGTTGCACCACTGAGCAGGGTGTTTAACCCAAATGACTTCAGTGAGTGTCCAGCAGTGCATATGGATGATGTGCAAAATGTGAGATATGCGAGTCACCTTGGACTGAGGCATCCACAGCTCAAATCACTCAGTTAAAATAGAATGTGGAAAACAAAACCAGCAAAGAAACACACACACACACACACACACACACACACAGAAACTCAACACCCAACAAACAATGGAACATACTTGTTTGGGGACTTCAGCTGGGGTGGAGTGAACGTCAGTACCTCGGAGTCCGTTGGACTCAAAAACCACTGTGGGGAACAAGGGGGCTGGTTAAAGACCGCAGACTTTCAGTTAGCCAACATTAATCTGAGACCATTATAGATCACCCGGCACCAGTTACTTACGAAAAAAAGAAAAAGAAGAAGAAGAAGAAGAAGAAAGGGAAAAAGAGAGAAGGTCGCCCTTGGACTGAAACCACCGATTTAACATGACACACAGAGTTCCCGAGCATGCTAATGGAGGCCTGGGGCCCTGCCCTTTTTAATTTGGACATTTACGCCAAAGAGAGCCATCACTGCCAACTTTAATTATGACTATATGCACACAGAGGCGCACGGAGGCTCGCCCCTGCATTACTTACCATTTGGCCCTTGTCACTTTGCATCACACTGGCTCCTCCGTGCATCATTCACACTTCCAATAAAGAACTCACTGATCTGGCTGTCTCCCGCTATAAAGTGCCGGCTTTTCTGAAGGGGCATCGTGAGCCGAGCCGACCGTTAGCTTTAGTGACTCGCGGATCGCGGGGAGGGGGGGTGGCGGGGTGGAGCGGTGTCGCTCCCTGTTCCGTGTTTCGCCTCCGCGACACCGACACCACCGGCCGAGAGGGCGCTCCCCTCACGGCCATTTTGTGAAATGATTTTTCTTTTCTTCTTTTTTTTTTTTTTTTAAATGACATGAATAAAGACTGGCCCGGGTACAGAGACGTGTGTGCAAATGGAGACATATGCTGAAATGGACATTTGATGTTCGCAGCGCTGGTGGCGGTGCATCTCATTTGCATGCGCAATTACATCTCCCTAATTGACATCTGATTAATAATGTATACGATTTTTTCACAGGTCAACATCACAAGCAAACCATGTCCGTTCGCAAGAAAACAAACCGACACTGTCAGCCCGGCAATAGAGAATTCACACACGCGCGCACACACACACGCACGCACACTTCTGCAAAGTCACACTTAATCTGTATCTCTCTCTCTCTCTCTCTCACACACACACACACACATAGGAGATGACCTTTCATGTTACGTACTACTTTAAAGACCAAAACATGTTTGCCAGTAATGCACTATATTTTCAGTCATAATGCAGGTTGTCTTAAATTTGGCACTTTAATGACAGTGAATTGGATTTATGCACAAAGCTGGAAATATATAAATAGAATTTAATAATAATTTTACCTAAAAATGTAAGCAATTTGAAAAAGCCAATCTTGTGTAAGTAGTGGTGTGTGTGTGTGTGTGTGCATTTTTTGAGTGTAAGTGTATGTTTGACTCACTGACTGTGTGTTTGTTTTATTGTGTGCAATAAGGTGTGTATTTTGTGTGGGACTGTGTGTGTGTGTGTGTGTGTGTGTGTGTGCAAGTCTATCCTGCTGTGTGTGTGAAGGTGTATGTTCTGTACCTGTGTGGGACCTTGTGTGTGAGTGTGTGTGTGTGTGTGCGTGTGTGTGTGTGCGCGCGCGCGTTCATGCATGTATGCCTGTATGTGTACACCTCTGTCCTGCTGTGCGTGTGAAGGTGTGTGCTCTGTACCTGTGTGGGACCTCATGTGCGTGCGGAGGTGGCTGGGCTGACTGAAGCTCTTCCCGCACTCCCGACAGATGTAGTCTCCCTGGCGCACCAGTGACCTCAGCGCCCCTGCGGTTCACAGAGAGGGGAATGAAACACAAAGTTAAAGGAGACAGCAGAGCGGCTGGCTGCAGCAGAGAGAGGGAGGCATCATTAGTATGTCTAATGTGTCATTATGTGGGGCTACCTCCAGGGCCTGGACAGCAACTGTCAGGCCGCATCAATGCAGGGCATGACAGCCGGACACACGCTAGACCCTGGCACCGCATAAATTACAGCCAATTAAAACGCGTCACCCGTGATGTCCCTGCTCCAGGACTGGGGGTGTCACATGTCAGGTGTTCACTCCCTTCCCCCCCTTCCCCTCCTCTCTCTGGATGCTCTTTTCCAGCCGTCAACCCGGGTTGGCGCTGACACCGCGGCCAATCAGAGTGACGTGGGCGTGGCCAGCGGAACAAAATCCCCCCCCCCCCCCCCCCCCCCCCCCACCAACCGACCCAGCTGGGGGGTCGGGATGGAACGAGTGAGCAGGGTCATGATCCCCCCCTCCACCGGCACAAATCGCCTGCTGTCCACCTGCCTGCCGGTGGCTGGGTGACCCCGGGACCGGCGCAGAGCTGGCTGTTGGAACGAGAGGCGGCAGTGACAGAGAGCCCCGCTGGCAGCCGTACAGCGGACCCCTTCCTCTGGCCCCTGCTAAAGCCCCGGTCCCCAAGCCATTAGCATTCACGCTAACCAGAGGAAGGGCCAGCCACCGGACCAAAACAAACCCTCCTGCTTTTCGGAAAGGTCACTTTATTGCATCTGACTCAAAGGGCTGAGGAGAGGCCTGACGATATCTCCCCTGACGTCTGACGGAGACTCCGTCCGCATCTCTTTCCTTACGACGCGCGACCTGGCGCATGTTCAGCTGTCTTACCTGACCTTAGGAAGATTCCCGCAAAACCGGGAAAAAAACACACAAATATGAATTTTGTCGTTGTCTTGTAATGTTGCCATTTTTGAAAAGCAGCTGCTTGCTTAAATGTCATTTGTCTCTCTGTCTTGTGCTGATACTTAGCATATTTCTGGTGCCCGGCAAAAAACGACCCTGCCACAGCCTGGGAGGCCACCGTGTCTGCCATTTAAAGTGTTAGGAGCCAAAAGCTGGTTTTGCGCGTTGGTCAATAACATAACACTGGCCTATAATTTCATTAACCTCACATGTGTGGGGGCGCCTCTCAGGTCTTCTCCACACATACACGCAGCACCTTGTGTGGGGGGTCTTCCAGGGGATTCGGACTTCCTGTGTTAATGCACCTCCCCTGAATTATTTAATGACGCTGTCACGAGCAGGCGACGCTTCTGTCCGTCAATCCTCTTTCCATTATCTCGGTCTGCGGAGACGCCTTGGGGCCCGGCCTGTGAGAGAGCTGGTAAAATTGCACTCTCAGAGTGGTGCAAGGCACCTATCCCTTTTAATCAGACAAGCTGTGGGAGTGCACAGTGGCTTTCATGCATGCCATCTCATTAATATATGTAGAAAAATATATTATATTTAAGTATAATGTGTAATTTATAGACATGTACTACATGATATTTATATATTATGTCTAAATACATTAAATATAGAATAGAATAGTTATTGTGTTGTGTATTTTGACATATTGAGATTCATTACCCATCACTTCTACGGGCAAGTTCTGTTTTCTCCCCAGAAATAATATTTCAGCCCACACCTAATGTCCTGTCCTCACAAAGTCACAAATAGAATGGAAACTACAGCAAAAAAATTACACTTTTTCTAGGGCTGCTCAACATCTCACAATACTAGGCCTCTGACACTTTGGTGAGTATTAGGGAAAGTTCTGAACAGGTTCCAAGACTGTGGCAGTAAGAACAGAAATGCTGGTCGTTAACCTGCTTAAATTTACGATACTATGAGCGTACTTTCAAAAGGAGCAAGTTAATCACCTGTTTTAAACAGCCGGGCGGTGAAAAACCAAACCCTTGGCACCTGGGCCCGAGTCGTCCACGGAGCTTCGCAAACCAGTTCCACCAGCGCGCAATGAATCAGTCCAGTCGCAGCACGCGCACGTCGGGAGATATGTAACCTCAATGTCACCTGTCACGCAGCCAATCATGAGACACAGCAGGTGCCTGTCAGCGCTTAATAAAAGCGGAGGGCCAAACTCGTGCATCTCCCACGCTCACACATAAATCAGCTCACCTTGGGACGCCACTCCCACCACACGCCGGGAGTGCGTGGGGCTTTTTATACACCCTTTTATACACCCTCCTGTTATAATTGCAGAGATTCTACTTACTTATGTATACTCTCAGTATAAAAAAGCAATGCCTCATCTGTGAGAAATAATACATGATTTCTGCAAGCCAGCTTTGGGGGGTGGAAGGAAACTTCCTGGAAAAGTTGCTAGTAAGGAATCCTCTAAGGAATGTGCCTTTGTTGCCTGCTTCTTCAAAACAGTTCGACCAGGAAGGGTGTAAGTGGGGCAGGCTGAGTAATCAGAGCTGCTCCTCAGATGCTGAAACAGACTCTGACAGCTTCTCTGTGTCCCACAGATGGAACGCGGTGACACTCCGAGCACAGACCTTAAGTGTCCCCAGTTTTGGCAGGTGGTTCGAGTCTGTCACACCGCAAGTACAGAGGAGCACTTTAGTACATCATGCTAATCTGTGGTGCTCCCGTCTAATCTAACTTACTTCTGAGATCAGACCCCTCTCTCTCTGTCTCACACACACACACACACACACACTCACATACATTAGGTCCCACACAGGTACTGAACACACACACCTTAACACACACAGCAAGACAGACATGTATACACATACACACACACACACACACACCCACCCACACACACAGTCCCACACAGGTACAGAATACGCACCGGTGCACATAATGAAAAAAGGAAGGAAAAGGACTCAAAAGGACTTCACACTATACAAACGCTACCACGCCCAGAATTCACAGTGCAGATATCTGACCTATTTCTGGATCCTAACACTGTACAGTGTAACCGTATTCTATATGCAAATCACTGAGCACCCGGCCCTATACCTGTCTGATCCAGCAGGGGGTTGGCTGAGCCCCAGCGGTGGTAGAGGGTGGCGAGGTCATGCGAGTTGCAGTTCTTCAGGAAGCTGAGGATGTCCGCGGGGGTGTCGGGCGTCTCGACTGTCGCCTCCTGCTTGATCTCGCCGTACAGGGAGCGGGAGCTGGAGACAGCGCCCCCGTGTGACTGGGAGGAGCCAAAACCACTCCCACTGACACTCTCCACAGCCCACGGGTCGGGAGCAAGCTGCCGCAAGGTCGGGGACGCCTGGGGTGCGTGTGGCTTAGTCCTGCCCAGGGAGAGATGAGGAGGAAGCTGGGGAAGAGGGGACGCCCTGCTCCTGCTGTTCTCCGATAGGCCGTGCTTGCTGGACAGCATGAAGCCCAGCCCCTCCTGGGGCAGCAGGTACCTCTCAGCCAGCCGGCTGCCTGTTTTGGGGCTTGGGGTGGAGCGCTGTGAGGCCCCGGCGTTCTTCTCAAAGGCCCCGGCTGACGACACCTTGGGATAAATCTCCACCCTGGGGCGGCTCTGCGGGGCCTCTTCCGTTTTGTGTTTGGTGGCTTTGGGGTTTTTGGCGCCAAGCGGCCCCGCGGCAGCAGGGGGCGCTCTTGCTGATGAGTGCAGGGCCCTTCCCTGGGAGGTGCTGGGCTGGCTGGTGCTCGCTGTGCTGGACTTGTCCCTCCTCGACATGCTAGGAGCCGGAGGGCGTGTGCGGGCCGTCCGGGGAGCGGGGAGAGGCGGGCAGTCCTTCCCCCCCAGCACAGGCGGGGGTCCCGTGCGCCTCTGGAATGCCAGCCCCTCCTTAGGGACCTTGAGGCTGTTCCTGATCGCCCACTTGGGCACCAGGGCGCTGCTGTTGATCTTGTGGGACACTGTCTGGTGCATCCACAGCACCTCGGGGTAGCAGGTGATGTAGGAGCAATAGGAGCACCGATGTCTGACCAGGCCGTCCGATGGAGCCGGGGAGGCCCCGCCCCTCGGCTCGTCCGATTGGACAGTCAGATTCAGTGGCGGCGAACAGGCCCCATCCGAATAGTGCTCCTCTTGTGATTGGCTGGCATCCTTGCGTGGCGTCCCCGCTCCGCTTCTGCTGTGCGAAAGGCTCTGGCTGGTTGAGGCGGCCTCGTCGGGGCGGGTATAGGGGTCAGAGCGGCGGAAAGGGGGCTGCAGCAGGACCTTCCTCAGTTTGGGGTAACCGCTGAGGCCTCCCCTCTCTGCGCTGCCTCCGGTTGAATTCAGCGCTCGCTTGCACAGGCCGGCGGTGGAGGAGTTCCCCACGCCCCCGTGCTGCTCTTGCACGTGCGACGTGAAGAAGGCGAGGTCTGAGGCCGCAAAGTCACAGAGGCTGCAGACGTATGGCTTTTCATCTGCAAGAGACACAGGCACAGCGGGATTAATACAAGGCTCTGCAACATACACAGGGTCTAAAAGGAAAAAACACTCTCTCTCTATGACAAATAACCTACAGTACAGACTTACATTTTCATAAAATGTTTCTGTTTTTCATTCATGTGAAATTATGAACTATAAATGTACGTGTCAACCACGATTCGTTAAGAAATATCGCCAATGTACACATACACACATACGTACAAAGTCTATGAGAAGGGCCAAAACTGTAATAAGACAGAAACTTCAATGTGACTGATACGTTAGAAAGACTACAATCTGCCACTACAGTCCAAGTGAAAAGTTTGGATGCACCTGATTAAGACATTTTGATGTCTTATGCACAAATGCTTGAAATTTGTTTCTTAGACAAATATAAACAGTGAAGTTGATGCCGATGTATGAATGTCTGAAAGAAATACTTTTGAGAAAGAAAATATTTGAAAGAAATTTTTGAAAGAAATATTTCTGGCGGCTACTTTGAAGAATCTAAAATATGAGATAGTTATGAGTTTTCACTACATAATTACATTTGTGTTATTTCATAGTTTTGATGCCTTTAGTACTATTCTAAAATGTGGAAAACAGTAAAAATAAAGAAAACCCCTCTATGAGTTAGTGTGTCTAAACTTTTGACTGGTACTGCATGTCCTCCATGAAAAAACCATCCTTTTTCACGATAAAGGCAATGATGGTGTATGACCACTAGATGGCAGAATTAAACAAGCTATGTTATATGACTACACACCGTACAATAGGGAATGTTGGCAACCCTTGATCAGATCCAGATGAAGGAACTGGCTGCACCCGTTCAGTGGGACACAGCTACAATTTATCAACAAAATGTATAACAAATATGTGAACGTGCATCCAAACAGGAATACAAGTTGGCAACAGGCTCAACCACCAATTTCTTTCAGACTTTTTTGTCCAACTTCCATAGCAAAACCCTTAATTTGGTCTTCCATTTTTAATGGAGCAGTCACAAAATTCTGTTGCTTACTCACAGTCAAAAAATAGGTTGATCTAAATATAAATGTGCTAAATATACTCTAAAGATTGTAGAAAGGCTATTAGGTGTACGGACACTGCCATGCATAGTAAATCAAGATTTCTATGATCCTCACTATATATTTCAACAATTGATTATGATGATTATGACTATTGCATGCTATTAAAATTTACACTATTAAAGACATTCTTCATGAAAAACACTTAAATCCTCAGGAGGTATGTAAAAATTTCTTTAATCTACAGAGTAGAGCTCCAGAAACAGAAAACAATATATCACCATGGATAAGGTGGGGGCAATACCAAAGTCAGCCACACGATGGAGCCACACATCACGGCTCACCTATGACTTCCTGTGGCAGCCGCCACAGAGTGCCGCAGGAATGCATAACACTGACAATAAATTGTTGAGCAGGGCCTGGGAAAGAGACCACGCGCTTCCTCCGCTCCTCCAGGAATACGGCTGTTTACATACCGCGAGTCTACGAAGGAGCACCGCTTCCGCCTCCCTCGCTCTCTGCCACTGGAACAGATGGGCTATGACTCCATTCAATTTTTCAATTAGATAAGGAGGCGGCCATCTGTTTTTGATTTGGCGGCCTATAGTAGAACCGTGGGACGGATAATGCCGTGGGTGAGCTGGTAGCTCGGTTTCTGGAGGGCTGGAAGTGGGGTGGTATGTTGGATGCAGAAACCCCCCCCCCACCCTCACAGGCTACTTCCTTTTGTGTTCTCACCTGTCTATATCCAGCTCCTCTGGAAGAGCAACAGCAGGGGAAACAATCAACAATCTTAAAACAGCCAGCGTGCTAATCCTTACGTGAGCATTAGCCTGGCATGGCACCTGTAGAAGGTGGACATGCTCCACCAAAAATAACCATAGTGTTGTGTGTGCTGCTGAGCGCGGCTAACACGCTGGAAACATCCAGCGGCTTTCGTGTGGTAACGACACGCAACACTACCGCAGCCAACGCTCAACATGACACTGGGGCGGCCTGAATGATTCTCTGTGATCAACCGGTCGATCGCATTATAGGCTGTGCGGTGCCCTGCCCTTCAGAGAGGGCTGTCACAGAGCACTCTGCAAAGTGACACACAGAGCAGTCAAATGCGGCTGTAATTGGGCAGGTCACTGTGTACTACCATATGAGCCCAAGAAATGAATCCTTCAACCCAGCACTGGGAATAGCTCTGTCTTCTTGCAAACAGGAAACTCCCGTACCCACCTTGTGGTTCAGGCTCTGCACACTTTCTGCCCTTGACAACAGATCTAAAGATCAGCTTGTTAACCCCCAATCCTAACCCCAAAAATGTAGTGTTTTGATTTTGACCCCGGAACAGCTGCTGACAGCATGAAGTACCCACGCTATATTTCATAGTGTATAGTTGGAAGGGTGATTGTTCTCTCATAACTGTGATCTCTCTGCTTCAGGTTCATGGATTTCCTTTGCTCTGTCTCCAGGCTCTGAAGTTTTCCTTGTGGATGAAAGCCTAACCAAAAAAGGCAACTGGATTTTGACAGTAAAAAAGAAAGGGGTGTGTGTGTGTGTGTGTGTGTGTATAGGGGGGGGAGGGTTGGTTCCTGAGACAGGAAGTTCTGAAATAACATTCAAAGCAAGTTTGAAGACAGCTGGGCCTATTTTTGACATTTACACTTCAGGAGAAGTATAGTAGAGATTATTTAGATTTGTAATTGTAGACTAAAAGGTGATAGAATGAAAACATATAGTTCTTGCTGTGTATACATCTTGTCTACATAAATGTCAAATATGTGATTATGAAAACAATAAGATGTCAGTATTATGATAGTTTACATTTGTCTGGTGCATTTATGATTCCCATAACCCTCACAGAAGTACATTTTATTATTATATCATTCAAAATGAAAAGGAGAAAAATCCTTGACAAGTTTTACTTTGCAAAGTTTACATGGTTTACAAGTCCAATATCCTATCGCATGAAAGTATTACTTTCTAAAAAAGGTACATACAGAAGGCATATTTTATAGTTTATATTATATCATATATTTTAGATTTTTATTATAGGTATATATTTAGACTTCAGGGAAAATGAATAGTTCCAAGTTTAGAACTTGAACAACTAAACAACCAGCGTGTGCACAACTTTCACCACTAGGTGTCTCCTGCTTCCACTAGTCCTCCACTAGTCCTCCCCTTTGGGTTGAGTCGATAGTGTGTTTTCACAACAATCATTTCACTGACATCTGCGTACATCCAAACTGCTCAAAAGCAAGGACTCGAGCGCAGCACTGCGAATATGACGTGCCACAAATGTGGGCCACTCAGTTTGGTTCCAAGGCTTTGCGGTTTTCAGCGACTGCACAAACAGACGCACCGGTGCGTTTGTGGTAAGGACAAAAGGCCCACTCTTGTCTTTCATGTCGAATGTCACCACGGTTGTTTGCTGTCACAGATAAAGCTGCTCTGCCCTTTGCATAAACTGAGAGCGCGGAGTGTTTTTTTATCCTTCCATTAGAGAGAGTGAGCTTACAGTCATTCGGGACGACCTCAGCTGACAACACCCGACAGCGTGCGCTGCCTTTGCAATTCTAATCCTCATGCAAACCGCAGTATCACAACAAAGGTGCTGCACTTCCAGTTCTTCAATTAAGGCCACGCTTATGAATCTCCCTGCCCGGGCTCGGTGCATATTTACAGCCCTCTGCTCTCCTTTAACACATGTGCCATATATTTTGCATTCAGTGCTGTAGCTTTGATAGACTGCTGTGGAATGCCTGCGGGGTTCAAACTAACGCCCTTAGTAATTCACCAACAAAGACATCAACGTCTTCTGAATTGGCACAATGCAGACGTTTGTATTAGTATTTGATACAAATCCTAATTTGTATTTGTACAAATACTAATTTGTATTTGTACTAATTTGTATTAGTATTTGAACAAAATACAGTTACTTGGGAACGGTATGTAAATGTTATCTCTGATGGTAGAGAGTTTAAGGCCAGAACAAAAATAGCCAGTTAAAAGTATGCATTCCATTGTCATAGAGCTGAACTATTTCCGCTGTTGCTAGCGTAAAAAAAGACAGCTTCATATCACTGTGCTTTAACATTACACAATTATTAAAGTGAACGTGAGCAATGAGTGGACCTCTCCACAAAGCAGGAAATTACATCAGCGTTTAGAACCGCCGCTGGTGAAGCGTCTCCCTCGGGATAAGATGCTTTAAGTGAGGGGCAGCAGCGTGGCACAGGGGTAAAGAGCGGGGCCTGTAAACAGGAGGTGGCCGGTTCACTTCCCCCAGCACTGCAGTACCCTTGAGCAAGGCACCTAATCCAAATTCAGTCAATATCCAGCAGCATGAAATGGATGATAGATAAGCTCTGTAAGCTGCTCTGGATAAGAGTCTGCTAAGCGAACACTGTAATACTTAAGTTGCCGTCTTCAAATTCAAACCATTATTGTGAACAGATGCTGAACTTAAACTACGTACATATCTGACTTTTTATGTAAAAATAAATACAATTAGAATTTATTACAAATAGAGGATATCGACAAGAGGAATCAATGGCCACAAAATACAGGGATCAAAAAATACCATGAGATATTTTTGCATAATGAGACAATTAAACTAAAAATTAATATAATTCTTAGAAAATCTGATTAAATGTGTGTATATACACACACACACTGTATTCTATGTTAAGTAAGGGATGTGTGCTGGGGTGATGTGTTCATCACTGACAGAAAGGTCCACCTTACCTTTGACCATGAGCTGGCCTCTGTCCCCCATCCCATTCCCGGTGATGTCCTCTCTTGTGGCGGAGGAGGGCGGTGAGCCCCCTGACCCTGGGGTGCTGGGGCGGCTGGCGGATCCCGACTCAGCCTCGCTGGCGGATCCCCAGCGCGCCCTGCTCCCGCTCTCGCTGCCGCTGCGCACCTCCTTGCGGTGCACGCGCAGGTGCAGCGCCATCTGCTGGTGGGAGCGGAACACCTTCCCGCACTCGAAGCACTCGCTGCTCTTGCTGCGGGAGGCGCGGCGGCCCTGGCGGGACGGGGGCCTGTACTCCGAGTCGCTCAGGCTCTCGGGGCTGAGGTCGCCGGGGGAGGCGTGGCCGTGCCTCTCATTGGCTCGCTGGTGCGAGGGCTGGCCGCTCCCGCCCTGGGCGGCGTGGTTCCCGCCACTGCTCTTCCTCTTCCCGCCGCCGGCCCCGGTGTGGCAGTCTGGGTCCCGCCTGCGCTTCTCCTGCCCCAGCAGGACGTACTCGCCCTTCTCCCGGTCGTACGCCACGTCCGCGTCCGCCAGCACCTCGTCCCAGCCGAGGTACCTGCCGTTCTCTGTCACCTCGGCCACCTTGCCCCGTGTGGCCAACTGCCAGGCCTGGTAGCTGCAGACCGGGTCCAGCTCCGGGATGCGCTTCCCCAGCCTCCCCTCCGTGGGCGCGTCTTTCAGCCCGACCGGTTTGAGGCTCAGGTACTCCAGGAGCCGCCTCTTTGCAGCGGGCGAGTCCGCGCCGTCACTCTGTTTTCCGCGGTGCTCCCCGCTGGGAGCCGTGCCATGGCCGTGGCTGTGGACCTTATCGTGGGCCCGCAGGCTCTCCCTGGTGTGGAAAAGGTTCCCGCACTTGGTGCAAAGCTGGTAGAGGCAGGGGACGCTGGCGGCGGCCGCCTCGTCCTGCACCACGTCGTTGATGGTGGCGGCGCACTCGGGGTCGCCCCTCGGCTTGCTCCTGCCGCCTGCCCTGGAGCCGTGCGACTTCATGTGGTTCTTGAGGAACCAGGCCTCGCGGAAGCGCCGGCCGCACACGCGGCAGCCGTGGTCGAAGGTGCCCAGGTGCTTTTTCATGTGCGCCTTCAGGAACCAGGCCTGGGTGAAGGCCTGGCCGCACATGTCGCAGGGGAAGTCGCCCTCGCCCTCCTCTGCCCGGCCGGGCTCGCCGTCCGGCTCCTCACGCGCTGCCGCATCCACGGTGATGTGTGCCTTCTCCACGTGGCTCAGGAGCTGATCCTCCCTCTGGGCCTCATAGCCACACAGGCGGCAGCGGTAGGGCCTGTGGCAGAACTGCGCATGCTGCTCCAGCTCAGCCTGGCTTCCCAGAATCCTCCTGCAGAAGACGCACTGGAGGGACGGCGCGCCCGTCTTGTCCCTCTTGACGCTCCTCATCAGGGTTTTGGCCCTGTCCTCCCTGGCGTCCCCGTTCACCGTCCCGTTGCAGGCCGAGGCGCTCTTGGTGGGGCTGGAGCAACCGTCCGAGCCCTCCCCCACCTGCCCCTCCCCCAGCTCTGCAAGCCCCGCCTCCTCCTCGTGCCCTTGGCTCAGGGTGCCGATCTTGTGGCTGCGGATGTGGACCTTCAGGTTGCCCTTCTGGGAGGCCCTGTGGTCGCAGTAGGGGCACTTGTAAGGCCTTGCCCCCGTGTGCTTCCTCATGTGTTGCGACAGGGAGCTCTGGAAGGGGAAGCTCTTGCCGCAGATGGTGCAGGCGTGGGAGAGGGCCTTGTCCTCATCGCTGTCGCTCTTGCTCGCCTTGCTCCCGTCCTCAGAGCCCTCGTGACGCTCCATCGTCGCCACGCTCTCCCTCCCAACTCCCACCCGATGGACCGCCGGCGACCCGTGACAGTGCTTGTGGAAATGACACGCGGAGCAGGACTGCGGGCACCTCTCCTTGCTTCAGTGACGCATTCTCTGCAGAAACCCTCTTCGTCAAAAAGCCGCCTCCGATCCAAGAGAAACCACGTTTCTGCACCTCACTGCTCGGCTTCCAGCTTGAAGCATTCGAGGCGCGCGGCTGCCACAGTCCTAAGACCTGAGCGAGAAAAACAAGAGAAAGGAAAAGTGTGTCAGCGAGCAACTGCAAAGGGCGACTTCTGAAACTCGCAGTGCTGCTCCTAACATCTCAGCAAAATGCCATCCAAAACTCTTCTGAATAAACTACTCTGTTACTCACACAACCCTCTTCATGTGTGGGGGTGTAGGCGTGTGTGTGGGTACACAGGCAGACAGAATAACCATTTGTTCAGGGAAAGAAACTCTTTTCATTGAAATGTTACAGAATAGTGGTATTAAAGGTTCTGAAAGATAAAAATGCCAGTTCTTCTGGTTTGTTTCTGAATTATTACACCGAATTGGATACCCGTATTAAATGATTTACATGCCAGACAGCCAGGGGTACACCGATCTGAGTTGACACATTAAACAATGAAGATGAAAACCAACATTCACATCACCAAGAAAGAAATTTAGGCCACGATATGCCATACTCAAAGCATTGCTTTAGCCCACATTATCAGTCCTGTACAATCTCCAGAACACAACAGGAAGTGGCTCATTTGGTGCATTTTTTTCCATCATCATTTTCGGAGAGCGCATACACAGATCTGATCCTTACTAACTTTTCTCAAATCAGAAATTCCCATCTATATTCCAGTGGCTCTAGGGTTCACAATGTGAGCTCGACCAAACCCCCCTGGATGTCATGAAGTACAGGAAGTGCACAGAAAAAACCTCACTATTTAATATTTTACGCTCTTAGATTACACCATTAAGCCAGTACCGTGCAGAGAATCAAAGAGGAAATATGAAATGATATCAGAAACACAAGACATACTTAACTAATTCAATTCATTCATTTGAAAAAAAAACACATTAGAATTCCAATCTGAATCTTCCTGCGTAATAGTACACATATTTTATTGATGGTTACAATGCAAAGGATTTAACTTTTTTCCACCAATATCTTTTTTTATGTAATAAGGAACGCCAAGACGGATCATTCAAAACCCATTAGAGGGTCTACTGTCTCAGTCGTTTCATTGCTGACCCTCCACTGATATGAAGATGATTGTTCAAGGGCAAAAGCAATATAAAAATCAATATCTTAAACACGGCTCCTGCCCGTAGAACCTACAGGCTATAAGACACTGATCTAAAGCAGCACACATTTAGTCTGTTCCAAATGACAGCTGCCATGTTGAATTTCTCACAGCCTTTATTTTAAAAGGAACTTCTATCAAAGTCATCACACAGCATTGAGCCAAAACTTTTTGACATGTTTTTTGCCCTTGTCTTTTCTCCTTGTCTTTGCCTGGATAAAGATGAAGTCAGTGTTTTGTGCTCTGTTCAGAAACACACTCATACAGTATGTGTCATAGACAAAGCAATCTTTCTCCTGTCTGTTGCTCATTTGTCAAACTTGCTTGAATATTAATGGCACTGTTCCGTTCGGTGGAAATTAAAACACTGTCACATCATGTCCGCTAGACAAGCGAGTATCGGAGATTCAGGTCTCAGATGATACATCAAGATTGGCTCATCTCCCGTCTTCGCAGAGATAAATGACTCCACTCACAAGAGTCTGTGTGTTTGTGTACGTGTCTGAGTAGCCGGTTCAAACTGACAATACAGCACATCACTCACAGTTAATAAGTGGATAAAGATCTAGTCATCATCCAAGAGCTTTACCACCAGATAGGATCTACAGACATATATATTTGTTCCTGATATCACTCTGGACTGGGAAACATGGTCAACCTCCAGAATGAAGCTGTCAAAAGAGTGTAGGATAAAGAAAACAGTTTACTGTTTTGGAGACTTTGGGCACTGGGCACGGAGCCTTCTATGTCAGACAGTATGGGACTAAGTACGGAGCTATCACGTCAGGGGAAATGGACCTCAGCACAGAGCTTCTTGGTCAGAGAGAACAGACCCCAGCATGGAACTATCTGTGCCTTGACAGTAATGGCCCCAGCATGGAGCTTCCCCCACCAAAAAAATGGGCCCCAGTGCAGAGCTATGAGTGTGTATCATGGCCCAAACTTCGCCAACATGGAACAGGGCCTGTATCCCGGTACAGACCCCGGGAGGTGTAAAAGTGAGGAGCGCAGATTGAACCCTGTTGCTTCTTCAGGCACTAAATCTCCTGAGTTAAAAGACACACCAAAAAAAAAAAGAGAGGAAGCACTCACTCTCCGCCACTCCCCAAAACCATTCTTTCAGCCAGCCCATAGGCTAAGAGAAAATGGCACATTGTTCCCCTGCTGGATCAAGAATGTGATGACAATCTGAAAACACAAAAGGGCACAAGAGACGCATTCCAGAATCCAGAGCTGGGAGGGCATCACCCACCTCTTGCTGATTTGCCCAAACCATTTAGTCCCACTGCCATTGATTCAGGCTTTTTCTGCCGGGGCCATTCACAGCACAGCCTGACCCTTCCACTCCATGGTACAGCCCAAACCCCCCTCCCCCTCCCCCCGCCCCCCCACATGTTGCTTAAGGCCTGCGGGCCTTTTCCTCTGTGTGCATTTTGGGGGGGGGGGGGGGGGGGGGTTGTGGTGAACAGGGTTCATGGAGGCTGAAGCAAGGAGCATGGCCTGACTAACAGCCTACAGACTCCCCAGGGTGGGACTGCTTTGAGCCACATGTTTTTAAAGCTGCTTAAGTTTAAACCTGCACAACATTACATGTGTGGGGCCTCCTTTTTCACCTCGCTTTCAAACAACCAAAACAAACAAACACAACAAACACTACCCCTCTAACACAGAGGCCGCCGCAGACGTTAAACTTTAATCTGCTCTCTGATGGAAACGCCACTTAATAGGGAGGCGGTTCCGGATTATTCTCCCTCAGTTCAGCCCGGACTGAATTGCTTATTCACACAAACGTCCTGGGTTGATACGCCAGTTTAGCTGAAGAAAACAGTGCAGGAATGGGATGAGGTCCACAAAGACAGCACTTCGCTGCATGAACTGGCTTAGACACACAGTGATACCTGGGAGTGGGCTGGGATTCAGGAAGTACTGCGGTGCCCCCCCCCCCCCCCCCCCCCACGCAGATTAAATCCAAGCAACGTAAATAATCTGAGGCAGCGTTCCCTGTGTCCTCAGCTCCTGCCCCCCTCCCCCACTGGGTCAGTACGTCGCTGCCGTTCAGTATTCAACAGCAGTCTGTATAATATCACTGTATTCTCCTCCCTCTTTCACTCATTTGCTTCCTCGCTCTCATTCACTCTTTTTCCTTTCCTTTCTGTTTGTTTCTTATTTTCTATAACCCCCTCTCTATATCTCTCTGTTTCTTTCTCTCCCTGTCTTAATACAGTAGTACTTGGCAATTTCTTTTCCCTAAAAAAATAATCTAATTTGTTTGCAGATCAGTTTGCTGAATGGGCCAGAATCCAGAGCTAAGCTTGTCATCCACCAGACAGTCACATGCTCTGCAAATTAATCTGTAATGAGATTAACTTCAGTTAGAAACAACGCGCTAGCTTCTGCACACACGGGTAAAGTTGACAAATTGGTTTACAGAGGGCAGTGGAAAACCAGGGAAATGGTGGTACCATTATCCCCAGGTCCTGGCTTAACACGCTCATAATCACAGAGAGGAAAACAGAAATAATTGTGGAATCTATAATAAGATAATTCTGTCACCCATTGACAACATTCCAAGGCAGAGCACAAATAGGATTTTTAATATTTTGTGACAGAAAGTGCAGATCCTGAAATCAGGAAATCCTGGCATTCTGGTACTATTTTCCCATCATATCCAAATATACCGAACCTCTTCAAACATTTTCTTTTTTTTCCCCCAGGCGGATTCTTGAGACATCTGGCGATAGTCACCGAGCACATTCTTTACCGCGGCCGCAAAGGAGCCCGTATTTTTAGCATGTTATGATGTACTGCATTGTCCGCCTGGAGAGCTGTACATCATTTTGAATGCCCTTGTGGGAAAGGCAACACCAGTCTGCAAAATACTAGGCGGGGGGTGGGGGAGGAGAAGGAGGAGGAATTCGGTAAAGAAAACCATCTAAAAAAAACCTAATTAGAATAAACAAATTTGTCCTGTTTGTGTGTGCGTGAGGAGGGGGGGGAATCAATGCTGCTCTCAGTGAGACCATCCCGCTCTCGCCCGAGAGAATGAACGATTTCAGAGCCCGGCTCTTGACGCGGATGAATGAAGCGATGCGTTCAGCGCTGAATAGAACAGTACCAACGCGGACGAGCCCCCGAGCCCGGCCGTTCTCAGACCAATCAATAATCCATTATGAACCAACTACATTTCAGCTCCCCCCGTCCAGGAAACGGACAAAGACGAGTACTGTATGCCCCTCAACAAAGGAAAGGGAAAATAATACAAATGCATAAAGGAGGGGCCACACTCAGGTCAGTGATTTCTCGAAAGCATAAACCCCTCTTTTACTTACTTGCATAAATATATTAGTGTTTTGGGGTAAATCTTGTGCCCAGAAAATTAGCATACAGTACAGCTAGTGTGTTTTAATATACTTATTTTGCTGTATGGTATATGTAAATGCTTCTGGCTAACACCAGCCTGAGCCAAACAGTATTAAATAGCAAGAATGTTGTCAAAATGTATAACTATAAAGAGGGGGAATTCTCTTATTCCAGCAGCCCAAGCAAATAACCTGTATCCAGACCATGCACATTTATTTGATTGTTACGTTTATCATTACAGCTAACCATTATGACAAAAAGGTAACCATGCTAAAAAGTCATTTTTACTCATAAATTCTGCAAAATGATAACACAACTAAATACAAATGATGTACCACTCACTGTGAATACCTCCTTTGACAACTCTCACCTTCATACTCCATAATTACACCCTCACATACATAGCACTTCACTGTTGCATTTTTAAAGGAGGTGTGGACTTATCAGTGTACAATAACAAGACTTAAGTATACTGAGGTATTTCCCTGGGAACCGACCCCAGCGTTGATCTAAACATCACTTGCCAGTTGCTCTCGAGGCACCATCACAAGAGACCAGTGCATTTTTCAAACTGAACTGCTGTTGTTCTTGGTTTAAGTGAAATGTGCTGTTTCCAGAAGTTTCCTATCAAAAATATACAGGAGTCACAATTCCATCCATATAGGACGATTTAAATGCATTTGTGTACTTCTTGAAAAGGGGGGCTACATTATTTGCCTTCAAGTTGACAAATTAAGGGAACGAAATGTGGGGATCTCCTTTATTTCTGGGAGCCAGGGCATGACTTGTGTTCAAATCAAAATAGGGCCTTGTAGAAATAATCAGTTATTGCACTTTTAATTCTAGTCATTTTAGTCCTTGTGATGAAAGAGAAATGAGAAAGAAAGAGGGATCTACATCCACATTTCACATATGTGTAGAGATGCCAGAGCTGGACTGGGAAACCAAAATATTTCCACAATTTGCAAAGTCAGTTACCAGCTGCTCAAACAACAGCAATGCCAACCGGTGGAGACCTACCTTGGCATGCCCTCCACACCTGAGTGCTGCCAGTGAATGCGTAGGTGCCTTTGAAAGACGATCACTTCATACCCGCAGAGGACAGCAGGGCCATCACGGTGCTCATTGTTGAGGACCTGGGGTAGCCCCACAGTCGACCCTTGACACACATGTGTCTGGGCACACAGACAAAGGAAGACTCCACGCTGGCCTGCTCGACCCCCAAAAAGGGGGGTGGGGGTGAGCGGGGAGGTAGTCCCTCTTTCAGGGTTTTAAATGTTCTTCAAAAGAAAATACTTGTCTGTTCCCACAGAAGGGGAGATGGGAGGTGGTTGCTGGGGAGGGGTGGGTTGACGCTGTCATGTTGTGGAGAGAATACAGTGCTGTACCGGCTGAAGTTATTGAGAGCACACACATTTAGCCATTAGGTCAAAGTGCAGAGAGGTTTGGCCTGGCATTTTGTAGATACAGGTTTAAGACGGGGCTACATTGTTCTGTTACTTACGCATTTTTTACTGATGGAACAGAGGGACAGTGTAAATTTGTAAGAAAAACAACACTGGCTTAAATTATTCAACGAGAGGTAAGGCCAGACGCTTTCCTACACTGAATACCTCCTCCTTAGTTTTATTAAGTGTTAAGTGAAAGCAGATAGCAGTAAGACCGTGACAGGGTGTCCCCATTTCCATGTGCGCCGCAGCTGAAGTTAAAGTCATCAATTCGCCTCACTCAGCGATGACTTTGGACACACTTTAACATCACTGTGATTTTGCCCCAGTGTTATTGAGAGGATATACACAGTTTACATATCTACTGCATTCACAGCACTCCATGCATGCTTTTGGCGGCAGCAGCGGCCGGTCGGATACAAAAAAGGGAGGCAGAGGACTTATCGTTAAACTGATAACGGTCCCCAGCCTGTTATTCCTGAGCGACAAGCTTGCCAGTTTTAGCCAGGATAGACCATCACGAGATAATTCTTTTTGCAATTGTAATTCAAATTGTACCTTGTGTGGGAGAATTATTTCAGTACATGTCACATTAAATCATTTTGAGTGTAACAAAGAGGCCGGGTTATATCAAACAATCAAAACAAACAGACCAGAGTTTTTTTTTTGACCGACTTTTGTTTTCGTTACAACTGCAGCGATTTCACACAAACCGCTCCAAGGCAGGGCTACAACATTAAATGCAGTCAAGAAGAACGGAATCAGCTGCTACCAGAACTGCATGAACCTGCTAGCCTCTTTAAAAAAAGACAAAAAAACACAGGTTTAGGGCAGCGATGAAATAAAATAAAATTTTTGGCCCCCCTCATTTATAATTCATACCTCCACAGTTTTGTAAACAGCCATTAATTTGCTGGAAAAGGCGTGCTGAGGCCCCCCCAGAAAACTGCGGCTCTGCCCGTTCTTCTGCCTCACACCCACCAGCATTCTCATGCCTTAGCTGAAGTGCTCTACTCGCAGTTAAAGAAGCCCTGTGACCCGGAGGCCTTTCTCTCCAGGTCCCTCTCACACTGCTCGTTAACCCCTGGCTGCTCCCACAGGTCTCCCGCCCGCGCAGATTGGCGTGACCTTTCAGACGGAGCACTGTGGGATTCAGACACGCATCCTCAGACAGGAAAACGCGGAGAGGACCAGGAGCCGAGTCTATGGAGAAACCGCTCAGAGGACAAGGGCAAAGATCAGGGAGCAAGTGGTGCAAAAAGCAACACGAACACAAAACAAACCTGGCTTCTCTGCAGTCATTATTTCCTGGCTGATCAAAAGCACAAAATGTAGCACTCCAGACAAATGTTCAGCTCTCCACAAACTATACTGCCACGCCATAATAATAAACGTTTTGTTATCTGTATTATTATTATGCTTACTATTATTAATTGAGCATTATTTTGTTAAGTTCCTCATCCAGCTGTCAGATAGCCACCCTTTCATAGGTGCAAACCAGACCTGTTCCAACACAGCTCCACACCTCCAAGAAACATTTGTGTTGGACTGTTATCTCTGAATATATTGCTAATAATAATTGAAACAATTGACTATTTTTTTGCTCCTTAACTAATAAACAGGCTCCAGTGTTTTCATTATCAGCACTTCATGAAGGCTGTCACCTATAACAGTCATGTCACAGCAGTGCAAGAACCTGAGTCTGACACCCCCCAGAGAATGCAGCTTTAATAGGGTCTTGAAAGAGACTGACTCCACAATTCTCAGTACAACAAAGCCAAGCTATGGCACAGTCCTAAGAGTCCTGAGACTGACTTCACAACTGCCTCTGTAACAAGGCTATAGCGTTGGCATGACAAATACTCATCTGTTCTGCAATCCCTTCTCAACATACACACATACGTATGCACAAACACACACACTTAATGAGTTGGGCCAGAAAGAGGGGAGTCATCCGGTGTACAGGACTCAAACACACCAGATACTTTAAACCGTTCTCTAGACTACTTACTGTAAACAGACGTTTCCTTGGAAGCCAGTAGCGCCTGCCTATTTATCAGTGTTACTGAGAGGCCAATGCCTGATAATTATCAACAGGGGAGAGACGGGGGTGGGACTGGGGGCTATGCAGCGCCTTCACAGAGAGGGCCTGAGCGGTAAGCAGAATGACCATTGAGTCAAAGACACCCTGATACTCTGCATAACAATCCCACAATCCCTCACTCACCCTAATTAAACAAGACACTCCGGGCTGCAATAAGGAGAGCAAACTCTCAGTCACACTTCCTGCGAGAACACGTACATGAAAAGGCTACGGCAGGTTACAGCAGAGCCAGGGCCATGCGAGCTGGTGAGAACATGTTACATGTAGCCTGTCATACTACAGCGACATACCGTGTCTCCTGTCCTTACTCCCCAAACAGACACTCAGCATCAAAACAAAACTGGCTTCTTTACAGAACTTTCACAAGAAAACAACACATCAAATATTCCCATGAAAAGCTTCAAAAGTTGAACATATGTGCATGTGAGTGTGCAAATGGATATTAGTAAGTGTGTGTGCATGTGAGTATACAAGTACATGCGCGTGTGTGTGTGTGTGTGTGTGTGTGTGTGTGTGTGTGTGTGTGTGTGCGTGCACGTATGTCTTAGGGTAAGTGTGTGTGCATGTATGTGTATTTTAAAACATAGAATTTTATTATATTAGCATTCTAAGTCCACTAATACCTAAATGTAACCAACATTAAAAGCCTCATTTAACACAAATATCTACCCTAATTTGTTTATTGAAAATATGCAGAGCGCCACTTTTATCTTTTGTGGTCAAACTGAATGATATTTTAAGGGGGCTGAACATAAAAATGCAAGCTAACAGAAATTCTCCAGCTTTTGATCCCCAGTGAGCCTTATGTAGATAGGTTTGGCTGTGAAAGTCTTCTCACAATGCCTTGCTGTTCCTCTACTGTGCACTGCGTCGGAATGAGGGGCTTTCCAGGAGGATGACATCACAGCTCTGAGGCTCTTTAGATAAAGCCCACCCGGGGGGCCATCACGCTGGACAGGCAGAGACTACCCCCCTTTAAAATCCTATACATCATTTTATAGGACCACGATAGTGATGGCCCCCCGCAAAATCCTATACCATGCTAGGGGGCCATCAATAGAACCATGCTATTGATGACCTCCTGCCAAAATCCCATACAACATGCAACATTATCCATCCATGCATTCATTTGAATGTGAAACCGGTTTTATTTTACACTCAACATGAGGGGGGGGCTGAAGGAATGGCTATTTTGTCAAACACAGATTTTAGTCTTGTTGCTGGTCTTCTTGTTTCTGGTGATAACCTGATACACCTATTGCTCCCTCATGTTAGTCCACTGTACTTACTTCACAGGACCCAGCAATACAATCTGTATGCACAGCAATAATTCGTAATGGGTATGTACACTTCACACTTATACAGGGGCTATTCACGAAGCTCTCAAGGGCCCAGCACAGCCACCCCTGCTGTTCAATATTTGTGATAGAAAACATCAATATCCTATACAATATAATATATAACTACTTTTATGACTCTCTTCAAAATCTTATCTCAGCACTTGCTTGCAGAAGTGTACCTTCAAAATCGTATAGCATTACTGCTACTGCAACTCTACACTGTCTGTAGGCTTTTGTTCCACCCATCGTAAACCACTGTAATTTGAAAAAATTGTAGTCTTTACTGGGCCACTGTTGCTATCCTCTTAACAGCTGAGAGTTTAAATGGTGTGGAGAGTACTGGAAAACCTTCAGGACAAGAGGTGAGTAGCCCCTCATTACTTCAGAAAAAGTCTCACACCCACAGCCATCACAAACAAAGCCATCCCAATTTTAACACTCCTTACATAATGAGTGTGAATTATGATGAGAATTATAAAAACACTTATAGTAAACTGGTCTTTTGGGCTCAGAGTATTTAATATCCAATAGGACAATCCCATTGTGCCATATCCAATACACTGTGGTACAATGTGACACACTAGCATGATACGATATTTAGGACAGTGCTCTGCAGTTTTGGAGAGAGACCTGGGGGTACCTTTTCACTCCCCTGGGTTCCGCACAAAGTGTGTCAGCAAACGACTGAACGCCCAGAATGGTACATAACAAAATGACTGCAGCAGCGAAATGAAATCACTCGTGGATAAAATTCGATTTAACCCCAAAAACATGGTGTTCCTTTGTAACACTGGGCATTCAATAAAGGGCAAGAATAATAACTCTGTGCCTCTGGCTTTTGGATAAATATATTACAGAGAGAAATCGGAAGATTGAAGAAAAAAGCATAATACTGTCTGTGAGAACCAACTTTTTTTTCCCTCCTTGGAGGAAATTGCCTTATGACTCAGGAAACCTCAGAAGTGAAGTCAAAAGAAAAGTTGGAGTCATTGTTCTGGACACACTTTGTGATAATTATAAACAATTTATATAAAGTATCAGAGTAACAGCAGAGTAGACCCTAAACGATACAAGAGCACTTCTACCTCTTGCACCTGCAATGTCTGTAAAATTGCCAATTCTTTTGGCCAAAACCTCCCACAGAAAGTCCACCTTTAGCTACACATCTGAGCGGGGTCTTTGCAACTTCCTACCAGCGCGCTCAGCGTGCTGAAATCTGATATCTTAATCCTACTGGAATAGTCAAAAGACCACAAGCTCAAACCACAACAAGCCACAGAAGAGCCTCCGTGCTGCGAACACAAACAGAAAGAGGAAGTGTGGGAGTCCAACAGAGGGAGCTTTGAGTGTTTGTAGCTTCTCTCTGGTGGATTACAGATAAAAAAGTATGCTACAAAAGGAAAACAAATTCAGAATATCCCAAGAAGTCATGTACTGAACAGCTGTCTTGGAATAATTTCTTTTTTTACCATTTTTTTTTATCACGTATGGGGTTTGTAATTAAATATAACTCACTAGCACTCCAAATGCAAGAGCCTGTACTGATACACTTGGTACCACAGGGGCCTCTCCTTGGATCTATTTTAAAAAGTCTTGTGAGATGTGTCACGTAGCCTCAAGACGAAACTGCTGTCGAAATGCCGCAAATCTCTCGCAAAACACTGTTATTAACCTGTCAATGAATAAAATACACATATGTATTTTACATGGTATAAACTTACACGTGTTTTATATGTAATTTATAAATGGATAAAACAACCACAAAAGCCTCATGACTACATAGCCATAAAGGCATAGGGATGGAACAGACTTGTCATGCATGTGTGCTGTTGTTAATGCTAAAGACTTGCATTTATATATAGCAAGTGAGAAAGTGACTCCTCTCATCCCCCAGCAAACACGTAACACCCACCTGGGTA
Organism: Megalops cyprinoides; assembly: GCF_013368585.1. NCBI lineage: Eukaryota > Metazoa > Chordata > Actinopteri > Elopiformes > Megalopidae > Megalops > Megalops cyprinoides. The sequence goes on from NC_050592.1 coordinate 27,570,711, forward strand.
ATGCACGGCAGCCATTTTGTGCCCAAACAGTCACTGAGGTCGAGAGACACGGATTTAAGTAGGTAATTAGACTGGTGGATGACCGAGGGGCCGGACTGGGAACCAGACTGAAAATGCTGCCAGGACACGAGGTGGCACCCCTACTGTCTGCATTAAGGGCCAAGGGGGTTTTTAATGAGCGGCGGAATCTCTGCCATTGGGTCGTGCTGCAGGTGTTTTCGCTGTGCTTCTTGAAAGTCCGAGATTATGGCCGGTAAAACAGCAAGAGTCGCTCCCGGCACTGTCCTGTGACGCCACAGCCTACCTCTAAATCCTTAAACCTGTTACACAACAAATAAGGCAGGATTAGGCCTATTCTTTCAGCATTTGATGATGCACTGAATAGATCTTTTTTTTTGTTCTACATATTACATGCCTGATCAAAGAGGAAAGATCGGCCTTGCAGAAACCGCACTGTGGAGGAGCTTGTGGAATAAGTATAAATTGCAAGCCGAAGATCCAGGGAGAGTTTGTGCAGCGTGTATATGTGTGTGTCTTTTTTGTATCAATATTACCTGTGGACTGTTGCCAGCATGACACAGCTAGCTGCTCCATGAGACCCTCTAAATATAGAGCATTTACAGGATAGAGGTTCATTCATTCACCTCATGATCTCTCTTGGAGGAAGGGGGTTGGGGTGTCTGTGCACGTGACCTTTGACCCTCACGCCCAAGACTCCGGGCACTGGTGATCATCATCTACTCTATGTTCATATCCATACAGCTTCTCTCATTTCGGGCCCATCACAACAACCAATAATTGGATGATTTGGGAGCTGTCCGAGAGTAATCCGACAGCATTAGCTTTCTCTGTAAATAGAGCGCGGTGGACGGGGGCAGGGATTAGATTCTCAGATGATCCCCTCTCCTCTCCTGCACTTGCCGCTGGAGCCGTTAGGCGGGCAGGGCTGGAGCTCCTCCTAGACCGGAAAACCTCGGCGAGCCGTTCCCCAGGTCATCTTTTCCCATTAGCGCAGGAAATAACACTGCGTGCAAGGTCATGCCCCGTGCCGGCCAGATAAAGACAAGACTCAATATGTTACACCGGAAATAAAAACGAGATGACATTCCACAGTGCTCTGGACGGGCCACATTCTCTGAAACAGCAGAGAGGCACCACAGTTTTCAGCACAGACGACAGTTATTCCCAGTTGTTTACAAAGGTATTACCATGCTTTGGGATACATTTTCTTGAACTGCATGCACTGTGAGTTAGGAGCAAGACCTTAAATTCCACCATGAGGAATGCTAACCAAGCAAACAATTGCGTTCATAATAAAGTATTCTCAAGGGCAAGAGATAAGTCCAGCCCATATTAAAATAATACCCTGTTCTAAAACAAACCACATTTCATTCATCCTCAAGGCTGACAGAGAGGTCTCCACAGGAAGGAAGCAGAGGCTGCACACATACAGGGGGGAAGATAAAGGGGGGACCTCAATCACTTGAGTATTAGAATGTTTGGGCAGCGAAGTGCTGAAGTTGCACCCTTAAGCAAAGCACTTCATCTGAACTGCACCTGCAAATGCCCAGCTGGATAAAGGAATGGCATGTTAAAACAAAATGCAAGTTATGACTAAGAACATCTGTAAAGAAAATAATAATAATAATAATAATAATAATAATAATAATAATAATAGTAATACATTCGACAACAATAAACAATACCCTCCTTGATGTTTATGGATAAAGACTGCCCCTATCACTGCCACATGTGCCTCTCAGCTCCATCCAGGGCACACCAATGACCTTGTGGGGCACTACGGAAGGACGGGGTTCACAGCACCCAGGGATCAATACCATTCATCCCACAACAAGGCTCCCGATCTGGATCGGACATCTGAGCCACCTCAATGGGACGGTTAGTTTAGGGGTAAGCTACACAACACAAGCAGAATAATCAAACATCAAATATATTTTCACATTTCCTCTCGGTTGTTGTTCTTGCTCCGTTTCCGTGTGTTCCCGCCAGAGCGGTTTTAATTTTAACAGAGGCGCCTCGAGAAAAGTTGAGATCAGCACGATGGGGGAAAAAAAGCTTAATAACAGCATATCTCTCATCTGGGGAAACAAAAAACTGGTGTTCGAACTTCAGACGAGGGGCGTAAAAAGGACAATGAAGGATCGATACGTCCATTTCCAGCTATTATTATTGTTATTGCAAAGGCAGTTTTCCGCTTACACGGGCTGTTATTCGCAAAGAAGGGGCTCGTATCTCACTCGCCTCTCTGAAACAGCAACCTCAGGGAGAAGTTGTCGGGAGCGGTGAGAAAGAGCCTTGCCCGACTCAGGTAATCCTACACCGTGAAATCTTATTTTCCTGCGTAAAGTAAAGCAAACAGAACAGGGATCTGGGTCCGGCGGCTGGTTTTATTACTTCTCCCACTCGGCCCCGGGCCCCGGGTCCTGGCCCCTGGCCCTCCAGGCCCATCTGGACACAATGTGGGAACGCGGTGGGGGGTAGAGAGGGGCGCCTCACGTGTTTTTTAAGGACCCATCGGGGAGGAACTGGGCAATGTGCTAGCTCACTTTGTTTGGACTGCGATACCTCCAGCGCAGCTTATCCGAGTGCTGTGAGACACCTCTTTAATAAAGAGGTGCAGCTGTGAGTCTCCATTCAATCTAATCACAGCACACCGGGTCCTTACAATTCAGTCACTGATCTAAGTGTTGTAATGTCAGACTGAGACTTTCACTTTAGAAAAAAGCCATGCTTGTTTAATTCTCCGACTCCAAGTTCAGGACAAAACACACTACTGAAATAAAGGCCAAAGCAAGCATCTACTGAAGATGACTTAATTATGTCAATTTTATTCATAGGCTTTAGTTTAATTCTGAATATGATAAGAATTAAAAGTTCAAGGGCAGCATGAATACTTCTCTGAAGAAAGGGAGAATCTACCTATTTTTAAATGACTGCGAGTGCAATGAATGCAAAATGTATGTGTGAACCAAACTGCATTAGACTTCTTACGACAGCTCTAAAAATAGCCAGAGTGAACACCATTAGCATTAGCTAACTAGCCAGACTGGCACATACGCTTCCTCCCCTATTGTGGACTTTGAACACACACGTTCACGGTCTGACTGCGCGACAGTACGGTGCTGCCGCAGCGCAGCGGAACGACCTCTCCTTTAATCCCCTCCCTCTCCGCCTTCCGCATGAGCGCGTCGGGTGAGGAGATGCACGCTGAAAGCAGGCCTGCTTCCGGGGCCCCTCTCCCGTCTCTGGGGCTAACGTCCGAGAGGGACCAAAAGGGGAACAGGGAGAGTTATGCAGCTGCGCTGACCACTGTGCCTCTCACGTCCCAGAGCTCGTCCACAAACCTACCGCTACACCGCCACAAACCCCCAAATACCCCCGTACCCCCCACCCCCCCACCACCCTCGACCCCTCGACCCCCCCCTGCTTTAAGGCAAGGTTAGCGGGACATCCCTGCCTTATCGACACGCTTGTCCTATTAAATGATTAGCTGTGGCCCAGGGACGTTTCCAGTTTGTTTCTCTAAATTATTCAGACATCCAACATCTCCCCATTTTATGGTTGCAATCAGCAAATTAACTGCTCTTCTTCTGCCACGTCTTCATTGTAGAAGTGTCATCAGGTCATCAGGTGAGATGTCATCAGGTGAGATGCATATTTTCAAAATGTGAGCATAATTATTTTACATTATACATACATTTGGGTTAAGTACCTACGTAAAGGGGCATAGTGTCATATCTGGAAGTTGAACTCATTGCCTACAGGTTTCAAAGTCTGATGTCTAATATCTTAAAGCAGTATAATCTTACAACTAACCACAATCAGAACATATAACATTACAGAGAGCTATTTACTGCACAAACTCAGTTGAAATGAATGCTTCGGTTATTACCATTACATTTAGTGTCAGTACCCTTTACAGCTAGACAGTTTCACAGAATCTCATGGTGCTGATAACACCGGCTGCATTGATTCCACTTCTTCCCCCGCACAGCTGATGTCATCAACTAACGTGACAGCGGTGATGAAACCAGCGGCTTTTTTCCTGGCCGGTAACACTGCAGAGGGGACAGCCTAGAGTTAACAGCAATTGCGCCCCTCTGTATTTCAGCCAAATGATTTTGGGGGGAAGAGGAGCTAGGGACCCACGAGACGTTTGTCCACTTCTTCAAAACGACAGGATTACGGCCCTATAATCCATCTGGTTTGCGCTGAAGATGCCCAGCTGGACCGGCCTTGAAATCCGGTCACGTGACATCTTGCAGAGGCAATGCGTGCATGCTACGCTGGAGCGCCGCAGTACGGTATGTGTCAATCAAAATCACAACTTCCTCCCGATCTATTTCTCAATGCACTGTGATGCAAGGAAGGCGAAACTGCTGAGGTGACACAAACGGAACAGGCCCAGTCCCAAAGCTCACCACGCATCTCGCGGGTGTGTCCTGGGCACAAAGGTGTGGCCGCTGCACACCTCAAAAGCAGTCAGTGACCTGGTCGCAAATCCAGCTCACTACAGTGACTGATTCTTTCCCGGCGTAATTACACTGTATACTTTGCCCTGAATCAACGGGCCCTGAGCAATCCAGGCCAGGAGCAGGCAGACACACTCCCCAACAAGTCTCCCCTAGCGGGGGGAAAAAGAGAAGGATTCTCAGATACCGCAGTATGGCTAATCTAATTATGGCAATAATTATAGCTAATCTAATTATGCTAATCACCCCCACTGTGCCACACAAGCCACACAGCGAGAGCACTTAATTACTGCACCTTATCGTGTTTGTACAGTAAAATAAATAAATAAATAAATAAATCTGCAATGCCCACAAAATGTAAATCTCCCTTGGCGGCACTTCTTTGTTGTTTTTTTTTTTTTGAATCGCAGCATCTGTACTTCATCAATATTCCAGACCTTCACCATCCCCCCCAGCCGATGCATTCTCTGAGCAGGAGGTCCACCCTACAGCCGGGCCGAGCCTTTCTGGGGCAGGACCGGGAGCACACGGGAACAGCGGCTCCGCGCATCGGACGAACGGGCGGAGAGGGAGCGGAGCCCTGGGAGCAATCCCTTTTAATGAGGCGCCCCTCGTGGACACCGAGGCTGGGTAAGGCTTGGCCCCGTGCCCTGCCCGCCTGCAACATGAGCCCCCGTCGTCCCCGTACGGCCCGCGGTTTCATGCACAGGGCTCATGAAATATGAAGGAGGCGCCCAGGTAAGAGAAGACTGCTGAGTGGCACACTGAGAGAGGCGTGGCGGTGGTGTGAGGATCACCGCGCCACTGCCAGGAACACCACAGCAACCTCAAGCACCGGGGCGTATTCATAAGCATTCCGCTGCTCGCGACAGCAAACTCCTGTTGCAAAGCCGATGATTTTTCATAAGCACTGCCTGTTGGCTGTAAAAGACTTTATGAAAATTTATGGGTGCATAATTATTATGGGTACATAATTATGGGTTACTTATGGGTGCTTAATTATTTGTCAACAAGCTTACCCAGAGTGACTGACAAAGCTTATGTTTGTACACATTATCCACACAGCATGTTTGCGGTTGGACATCTGCAGAAGCAATTCAGATAACTTTTTAATCTTTCCAGGGTTACACATCCCGCACCCTTACTACAGCAGGTGCACTCTTCCTCCTGAAGCTTTTGATTGATCTTCAGTGTATTAACAAAATCTTGAGTTCCACATTGTCAGGTTTATTATCAGAAGTTTTCAGTAGTCAAAATCTTCAGTAGTTTGATGAGACAAACAGCTGTAGAGTTTTTCAATCTGAAGACTGTTATAAAATTTTACGCTTAAATAGTTTGCTTTGACAGATCATTTCACATTACTGGCACACTGGCTTTTTCTGTTTGCCTTTTCAAACCGCACGAAAAAAATTGCTCACTATCCTTGTGGAAACTCCTTCTAATACAATTTTTTCAACAAAAATTGAAAAAAATAGAAAATTGAGCTGAATGAATCATTTTCGCTTGTTATAGTTCTGTGCAGGGGAGAAAAGAGCTTAGTTCAACAAACTCTGCTTATAATGTAATTAGTCTATTGAGCAGTGTGTGGAGGGGGGAGAAATCAATACAAGCACAGCGGTGACATCTGGGGCTGACAAAGAACCGGACCCTGAATGAATCCCAGCCCGTTGCCACGCGACACCCAGCTACATCCCTTAAGCTCATTCGCTTCTACCTAAACTCTTAATGATAATTGGTGCACACACAAAAAAATGGCATGCACAGTGCAAGAGTGAACCTCACATGAGGAAGATTGAAAAGAAACTGCTTAAGAAGGCTTAGACCCTTCAGTAGTCAGCAAAAATGATTCATGTGTGGTGTAACACCAATCGAAACACACCCTGTAAACTAATTAGCGGGCGAAGACAGCAATGAGACTGCTAGAGCTTGCTCACAAAAGTGACACCGAGAGGTTCAAGAATGGAACACGTAAATTTATTTATACAAATATTACTTCCCAGAAAAGAGGTTATATTTAAAATTTGAATGATTTGCAGTTTATATGTGACTTTAGACAATGTGGAAAAGTTATTCTAAGACAGAAAAATAAGTGTAGGCCTGTTTCCTGAAGAAACATTCATTTTAAAATGGTGAGAGATAAAAATATATATATATATATATATATATATATATATATATATATATTCTAGCAGCACAAAAATGAGTCAAGGACTTAAGAAGACATCAACTTTTCTGAGTCAGGAGGGAAGCTGTTCTTTATTTGAAAGAAGGAAGGAAAACAAGCCATCAGAATCATCTAACTTCACTCACAACCAAGGGTAACTGAATGGTGTACACGATACAGTGTGGAATGAAAATATCATATCAAGGCAAACCCTGATGTCTTATCTGTGACATGTCCAAGTTGAAGTTTCAGTCCACACTGTTTCTAATCTGAATACACCACTTCAACCTCTTCACCTCGTCCTAACTAGCAGAGAGAATAAACACTCATGACCCGCCTTAATAACACAGTGATGCAACCTCGTAACGGCGGTGTTTGGTGTTGCGGTCGGGGAATTGGGCTTGTATCCAGAAAGCTGCAGGTGCAAGTCCCTTGAGCCGCTGGTACCCTCGAGCAAGGTGCTTACCCAGAACAGACTAAATAAATACCCAGCAAATGGATATTTACAAAATGCAGTGTGGGATACATCATATGTGCATATTAGCAGTCTGCGGCAGGGCCAACAGTACCCCTGCAGCTGCCGAAGTCTTGATGAACTGGAGTCTTTTACAGGCCTCTGAGGGAGCGTGCCAAGTTCGGTGCTTGTTGTTCCATACGGCTGACGCCACACCCTGACCCCTTTCCAAGACACCTGACACTCATCCTTCCCACATCAACCCAACCCTCTGCCACATGGGAGGGGTAACAGCGAGGGCACCAACTGAAGGGCGTCTCACAGAGCTGCCCTCAGAATATTATAAATACTTCACTACCAGCAGGAGACAGCAGACGGCAGCCATCATTTTCAAGGTACTGCAGTATCCATGAGCAAGGGGCTGCCATCCAGGCCTGTATATCCCAGTGAAAATTCCCAGGAGCTACTCTCACATGCAATTTGATTTATTGTGCATTAATACAGCAGCTGTGTCAATAACAGATCAGCATACCATCCTGTTTCTGTACTGGGCCCCTTTCTGCTAACAGTCCACTGCTACATTCACATCATATTTCAGGGTAAAAACCAGGCACAATATATGGATGGTGTAATTTCTTTACTATTGCAGCAATTATTTACGGATATTTACTTTAGCTTTTACCCATTAAAAGACCTTACAAGACTTACAAGACCATCATGGCAAGATACAGAGCATGTGTCACTACTAGTACTCCTATTAAGGCAACTAGTATTACGACTTCTGATAAATTATTATTATTATTATTATTATTATCATTATTATTATTATTATTTCATAATGGATTAAAAACTCTAAATGTCAGAGGCAAAGGAAAACAAAAAATGAGTCTATTCTATGTGAGATTATTATTTTTAATTCAATAAATGCACTGAGCAAAGAAAGGGGGATGGAGCCAAACTCCCTGTAAAATAGATTCCAAACGAAAATCCCACCAAATTAGGACAATATATCTCTTAATCCCTAATCAACCTAGAAAACCCCAGAGCAAACCAATCTCCTCCTGAGACCTCGGCCTGCTCCACCAACCAGGCAATACCAAATGTGGCCTATTAAATCACCCCTGGCACAGGCCCTATCCTACCCCCCTCCTCCCTTAATCCTGAAGATTACCAAATCGTTTTCTTTCGTTCAAATTTTGCCAGGGACCTTGCTTGTTAGCTGCTGGACACGCTCCTGCCGATGGCCACGCAGATCAAGATGACCCTAATAGTGGGATTAAGACACACCTGTTAACCCTGCAAGCACTTGTAAATAATGAAGCCCAAGCAGCACGGATGAAGAGGGAAATCTGTTGTAGCACAGACAGATTTTCCCCCTGGAAAACAACTTCCTTTTGGAAAAAAAAAACCACCCGTCTGCTTCTCTTGTGTTTCCTGTCCAGCGCTTCTCATCTATAATTTAACCCATGCACGTTAAGTCTTTCAGGGCAAAAGAAAAAGAGAAGCTTCGCCTTCATCTGGAAGCCGTACTCAGTTATTCAAATCACCGCTGTATGCAAATGCAGCGGCCTGCTGTTTATGCGCTGAGCTAAGTACGTGCCCTTGCTATGCTACCTGGCTCTTCTTGCATTTACACACAGCGGTGTGCTTATGTACTGAACCTTAGGGCGTGCTCTCCGTCTTGCTCACAGGGATTGCACCAATGCCGATTCATGCTCAGTGGTTTTCTGTTCTGTTCCCAAAACAGGGAGATGTGTTGTGTACTGGTTCCAATCCGGAACTCTGGCCCTGAAGGACATGAGTTTGAACTTGTGGTGGGCCGCTGTAAAGTAGTTAGAAAATTACTTTAGGTGTTTACCCTGGGGAGAGACTTCTGTTTCAAAAAATAACACTACAATAATGAGTACGCTACAGTATAATGAAAATGAACTTATGAGTAACTTGAAAAAGTACAAGTAAAGTAATGAAAGGCAGCCAGGGGTAACATTTTGCACAACTAGATGGGGAACTGAAAGTTCATTTATACAATAAAAATACACTTCATGCTGTCAGCCACAACAGAAGCAAAGGGTGATACTGCTGATAAACTCTAGCAGTAAGGGAGGAAGAATAAAAACAATGACCTTTATTGAACAAATGTAGTAAAGGTACACACCGCGCAGTGCTGAGTCCTACCAATATGCAGGCAGAGGGGACCAGAAAATAAATAAGCTGCCAAAGACGAATGGGTGGTATTGACCTGTTAAGCACTCAAGTCTTCATCCTCGTTTCCAAGTACTGAAGACAAATTACACTGGAGGAGGCAATCAAATAAATTGTTCGCTTCCATCGTGTGTGAGCCACTGTGAAATGTTTCATGAATATGTAAGACTTACAAGGGCTTTCCAATGAATATCAAACTCTCTTCAACCGCAGCACTGAATTAATCTTCCAAAAGAGTTCATAAAGTTTGAAATGTTTCTTTATTGTTGTACTTTGAATGAAAAAATGCAATCTTTCAGGTGGAGCCAGGAATGACTCGAGTTTGATATCAGCCCAAAGATTCACTGCCACACTTGTTCTGTTCTCGAAACTGTGGCACTGCTTCCTCTTTCAGAGAATAGGTGTCTATATTTTCAAAAAAAAAAGTGCACCACAGTGACACAGATGTTAATATCACATGTACTCTGTTGGCTTCTTTTTAAAAAACCCTTTACAGGGTATAAAGACAAGGACTGATACCTCTGCATAGCATTTCAAAGCCTCTGAAAACAGTGTTAATATCTTGTGGTATATCCCCAGTCTACTCGTCCTGACAAAGCCACAACAGCAAAACAAAACTCCTTAAGTTCAACGCAAACAAAGAGACTGCTTTGTATTCCACACAGAACTCCATCTGAATTCAGTAGAGATCAGAGTAATAGCAATGGCTTTACTTTTGTGAGACGAAATGCCCACCTAATAACAAGCAACCAAAGAGGTTTGGGGTTTTACTTTTTTTTTTCTTTACTTGGGCGACCAATCAAAATTTAACACTCACCCTAGCAGCCAAAACAGTGCCATCTTCCCACCAGGATTATGATGAGACACAGACTAACACAATAGACCAAGCCATGCCAATTGGACCATTCTTCTAGCAAGTCTATCTCAGATTTCCCTGGGTAAAATCTGGGGGTTTTCGCAGCTACCAAATACAGAAATTAGTGATTTATTTTCTTAAAAATCCCCTAAAAAACTGACATGGCAACAGATCATCCCGTGAAACAAAAAAAAAAAAAAAAAAAACAAGACCATGTCGGGGAAAAAGGACAAAAAACCCTAACATACTTAAAATGGCCCAATCAAATGTGGTACCTTGTCTACCTTGTTATCATCCAAAAACCCCTGTGTAAGTTTTTTCTTGTGGGACAGAGAATGACAGAGTACTGGATTGCTACTCGTTGGTTTCAAATGACCCTAAGGGAATTCTGTGTTCTTTATTCAACCATCCCTTTTCAAACTTAACTAAAAACTCCATGTCTAATCTTCTTTGTCTTAACAGTCACCCTCCTGAATGACCAATGAGGAAAGCACTAGAGGTCTGGTGGCTGGAGAGCGTGGTCTGAGTCATAACTGCAAGGCACAGGACAAGAAACCATGCTGCAAGAACTCACTGATGGCTTCTGTAAATTCCTGCTTGGAATAAGATAATATATCTTCATACCACAGCATACCCAAAGAATACCTCCAGTCGCAGAACTACACACAATTGACAACTAAATGCTTCAGTGTTCAACAGCATTCCTCTGCATTCCTCTGTAGCCAAAGGGGGTTAATTTTGAGGTCACAGAAATCTAGTTAGTGCAGTCCATTTCCAATTCATTCGGAATATATGGAACGGATTTGTGGAGGGCAACCCTAATCAGCTGCATTTAGCAGTTTCAAAAAATTCTTCACATTCTTCAGTGAAACAATTTAGCCATCCAGTTCGCAAGGGGGTTCAGTATAGACTGAGGAGGTTTTGTTCACAGGAAGGACACTTGCGAAACGGCCTCTACATGTTTTACATCTGGAATTATGGTTAACTGGTGTTATACCACCTAATCTTACTTTTAAATATCATGAGGCCACAGTGCTGGTAATGGTTGGGTTTCAAATTCAGCAACTCAAAGGATGTTCATTTTTAAGGCGAACATTTCGAAATGCCATGCCACAGACCTGTTTTTGCCTGACATAAATCAGAAAGTCAAAATTATTGAGCTGCCACTGATCGAGCCTGCTTACATACTTGTCATAATACTAATTTATTATTTGTTGTTGTTGTTTTAACTATTGTAAATTTTAACTGATTTCCACAGGTCCGGTGATGTGTATAAATGCAAGAAAAGCCTTGTTTGCTTGTTGATGTGTTATTGGTTGCAATATCCGTAACTAACAGTAGGTGGCACTGAAGAAAATTAAAATAGGTTAAAATCGGTTAAGAAGGTATAGTTATTATTACACGCCAAGTTCTGATTAAACTATCCAGGAGGATGACAGATGGCTCATATTGACCAATCACTTTATTGTTCTCCTACTGTGCCATATGTCTGCAAAAATGTCTACCAATGAGTAGACAGTATAGGTGTATTTGGTATCTTTGGTCTAATTTAACGTTTTAAATTGAACCTTCGAATAAAAACCGACATACAATAATATTTTTCAGTATTGCTTCTTTTACATCAACCTTAGTTTGCAGCATAAAACCAACAACCAGAGACAGCGCTGTAGGTCAAAAAGTTAATAAACACTGCACGCCAAATGACTATCCAAAATGATGAGCCAGCTTTCGAGCCCTTGAAAACAATATTTAAAAGTCAGAGCACTTCGTGCAATGAGTCTCTACTCGTAAAGTACAAGACTATGAACAAGCAAGCGATAACACGATGACAATACATGAAGACGTAGAGGAACGGTGAAAGACGGTGTAAAAGAATGTACGGGGACATAAAAAACGAGTACCGCTCCCTCACTCTAATACCACTGTGAACCTTTACAAGCTACGAAAAGGAATTAAACAAAACTTCCAAAATAACCACTTCCCTAATGCCATAACACTCTTGGCACCCGAGAACACACCCCTCAAAAGATCATCCTGAAATCTTAGCAACATAACTTCCTTACCAGACTACGTCGATTCAGCAAGACAATAATATCCCTCCTTGGGAACAGATATATCCATACATCCGCACGCACACTTGACTCGATTGTAGATATTGCGGGAGTGCCCTACAGTCTTCTCGATCTGAACGTCTTCCTCTTCGCTCTTCTTTCTATTCGACTATATACTCCCATCGCATGGTAAATTCCTGACGCGCGGTCTGTCCCTCGGCACCACAAAGGTTATAAGTTTTGTACCCTGCTTGTCGTTACTCGCAGCCTCACTTCCTCTGCCGATTCACTTGCATTGAAAGAGTAGACTGGCGTGACGTCCTCGCAAGTGAGCACGGATGACAAGTGGCTCTTGGGGGGGGGGGGGGGGGGGGGGGGGGGGGGGGGGGTTCTGAGTGTTTGACCAGATGACTACAAGCACAAGCTACTGTCAGGTAAAAGCAACGGCAAAAGCAAAAAAGCTCACCATCCGTTCAAACACCGACTTCCGTGTTTAGACGTATTTGTCAATAATATGAGCTATTAAAATATTCACTCTAGACACACAATGCCTGCTATTGTTATCTTAACGCACTTGTTTATATGATTAACTGCCATCGCCATAAACAGTACATCAGGGGTGCTCCTTGTAGGTTACCGGTATGCACTGAATAAAATCTTATTTCTAAAACGATGTAAAATCCTGACATCATTGTAAGAACGCAACGCTTTGGAGGAGAACAAAATAACTCACCTTTCATACTCGTGTCTACATTCTTTCAGTGTGATACCTGTATTTCTAATGTTGAAATGCTCAGTCTGCGGATGAAATAACAGACCGCGGCGTTATCGGGCGAGACTAAGAATCATATAGACCGTGCAGTTAATCTAGTTACATCATAAAACAGCTGGTTCTCACCGTAGACACAGTAGGTAGGCTACTGTAAAAATGTCTAGACCACTTTTAGTGGGACGTATTAATTATGTCTGTTTCAAGGCAATTATAGCAACACCAGTTTTCGCTCTACACATGTTAAGTGCACTTGTCTTTGTTCGCGTGGTACAATTACACTGGATTGCAACAACACTCGCATTTCCCATATGTGAATTTAAGGGAACGGTCATTGTCTTAAAATTAATCCAGAAATGAGACAAACGGTTGACCAAAGCATGACTGTACAGGGGTGCTCGATACAGTCTTGTCGACGGCGACCTATCCGACGTAGCCTTTAACACCATTACGTAATACATTAGCTATCGGTCTTTTAAAAGTAACAAGTATTTCTGAAATTTTCGAGGATGAGAATCGATGTCATGTACACCTCTTCGAATATGTCCACACCGGAGAGAACACATAATAATGGCAACATTAATGTACAGCCATTGCCATCTCATAAGGATCCTGTCAGGAACATCAGGAGTTTAAGACTACCCCTCCCCAACACATACACACACACACACACACTCACCCTTTGCATCCCGCCCCCACCCCCACCTCCACCTCAAAGTCCCATGGCTAATTTTCTCAAACTCTGTTCCTTTTCTTCTGCCGTTTGTAAGGACAGTTCTAGTAAAAGAAAGCGATGCGAAAAGTCTTCGTTTGAATTCCGGCACTTACAGATATTTGCTTAGTGTTACACTCTGTTTGTGCCATCGCCCCACTCGTGATTGAGATGTGACTGTCGTTGTGCTCCGTATAGTTAAAACAAAATCATAGCAAGGTAATGATTATATCTGTACGAGTTGCAACTTCCTAAGATAGAGAAAGGAATATATGTCCCTAGGTCTAAACTGGTTTGCGCAGTCAAGGTGACGACATTAAACATAACGTTAACGATTATACACATACACATTGAATGAATAATATTTTAAAAACGCACGACTAATTTAGAACGACTGTTGTTCTGCTCACGGTTTTATTCGTTTATTCGTGCAACCGTTTCGACTTAATAATGGAAGGACCGTCACTGCTACGCAAACTATACAGTATGGCTTTAAAGGGGATGCCACTGAGTGTAACGCTGCAACACCAAAACGATGCATTTCTGGTAAAGGAAAGTTTATCATTTTTGTTTCATATCGTTAAATGCCAATTATTTGGGATAGCAGCGTGAGTCCGAGTATTTTAGAATAGCATCGCACAACAAAGAATAGCAGACAGCAGCAACATAATAATCAAACTTACCTTCTTGTTATATTCAATATTTCAGAATGGACAGAGCTATAAAGAAGAAAAAAAGCTGAAGGTGAAACCATGCGCTGTATCTAGAACTGCACACGAATGAGTCGGATCCATTATTCCAAAGGGGATTACTTTAAATCAGGCGTACGTATCCTGACCAAAATTCAAAACAACCCTTTCCTCATTTTGACTGTCGTAACGAGAAGATGTTGTCTAGAGTCGATCGAGACCCACGATGGATAATCCACTTTTTAAAGGAATGCAGGTTGTGTTTGCACGTCAAATGTTGTCGTGCTACACCTTTTGGAGGCAACGGATGGTTTCTTCCGCACTCACTATCTACTGTTGTCTCATCAGCATAAAGTTCTTACATTGCAGGGAAACTGATTTGAACCCTATGAGCGCACGTAATGTGCAATACATTTACTGTGTACTTTGGGGTAGTTCTGACACATTTCAGTAACAGTTCCCTTATTGTTTGTAAGTGGTTATATTGACATAAGACGTTCAAACGTATTAGCTAATTGCTGCTAAATTATTCATTGCGTTGATTTTGGGTGTGCTCATATCCTGAGATTCAAAATGAGTTTGTCTCATAGGCCTACAATTACGCATCTAAACATTAAGCAGGCTATGTGTTGTGTTTGGAAATCATCTCCGTGCAAATATATATAGATATGTATATATAGTTTTTAGTTTATTTATCTTATTTGGAGCATACATTTTACAGGAAATGTATAATATACATTTCCTGAAAAAAAATAATATACATATAAAAACAGTTTATTTGTAAATGGCATATCCGTTACTTTTCCTTCAGGTAAGGTTTCTGAAAACGAAACCCTGAATGAGACGTTTGTTAACCATCGGCGTGACCTTCTCCGTGATTGACCAGTGGTGCTTTTTGCTCTGCCGCAATCTAAATTTGCAGTTGCCTACGATGAAAGTAACGTGTACATGTCGAAACGTCCGAAACTTGACAACATTTGACAAGATAGCAGGAACGTGGTAGCAAACGCCATTGCATGGTTGTTTTGTGTCATTGCTCTATATGTAAAGAATGCCGAATGTTCATAAAAGACTGTACAGGAAGAAACGCTGGAGAAATCAAGACTTGAATGGCATCCAAACATTGTCCAAATGAACAGGTCGGCTTTTGAATGTTTGAGTGGGATTGGAATTTGAGCCGATTTTAATTTTTTAGGACAAACACTGTGGAACATTCATTGGAAAAAAGGGCTTTATTATTCTATTTCAATCCTAGCACTTCTTGCCAGGGGTCTTAGATTTGCAAGCAAGACGACGAGTATTTGTCAGATCCATTAATACCTCTTCGTTATGTAGTTACAGCAAATAGATGTTTTCCCCGAAAGGAATGCAACTTTAGTTTGTGTTTATGCAGTAATTACCTGCATCATAAACAGGCAATGCTAATGACAGCTTTACCATTGATGTTGTTAAGATGGCTTTGGGGTAAGGCGGAGCCTAAACCTTGTTTCAACAGACATTGTTCCTGAGCAGTGCTGTGCTCATTATACCTCTAAATGTGGATATACTTCCCATTGTCTTCTTCCTGACCCTGAAATTTTTTCAGTAACTGGCTGCTTACTGTCCCTCCCTCTACCAGCAGATTTGTCTGTTTTAAGAAAGAAAACGTCAGAATTTTGAATATATGTTTTCATGAGTCATGAGATGTTCACCATCTCCTTGCAAGGGTGTGTGTGTGTGTGTGTGTGTATGTGTGTGTGCGTGCGTGTGCATGTGCACTTTTATCTTTCAATTTTCTTCTTTACAGATTTCACAGATTCGAAGACTATAAAGCATTTTATTTTAGTGACACTCTGCAATGGCAGGTCTGCGATACCTCTATCCGTTATCAAATGATGAGTTGAAAGAAATGAACTCCTTGTGCCATTCTGTTAGCCATTTGGTCCCATTTCCCCAAGAACAACTATCATCCTCTAGCTTGTATGTTCAAAGCATGCTGCTGTTCATTTTACATGCTGGCTTCAGAATTATGGTCTGTTTCTTGCTAATATAGATGTCGAGCATGCTATCTGACATGGAAATTACATGTCAGATAAGTAATATGTTAATTATATGCTTATTATTTTTAGCCTTGAAAATTGGACACACAATTCCTATCCATTGTACTAAATAATATGATGTACGAGATGTAAAAATATGATAAAACTATTTTCCTGTATTCCTCGAAATATATTGTACAGTTTTTAATAGAACAGCTTGTAAGGGACATCTGCTATGTCTTTATTGTGTATATGTATTAGACTGTAGTGGAACAGACAAAGCGTCTGTGTCGAGGAGCTTCTATAAAGACAGTGATCTTAGCTGACCTAATTTGCTCTCACCCTTTACAGGCTATTTATGACATTCCCCATTTATTCTTTTAGCTGGGTAGCTAGGTAATACATTGTGTGGTTACAGAGGTCCTCCTCCAGACTGTGTTTCATTAATATTGAGTGTGTTTTCAGGGAGCAGTGTAGGTGTAACTTTCAAAGGTCTTTCAAAGTTTGTGTTTTGAATACTATATTATTCATTTACTTGGCAGAAGCCTTTATCCAAGAAGATATGTACAGCATACAGTTTACACATTGTATGTCTGCACAGCTTGATATTAACTGAAACAATTAAGTTTAGTACATTGTTCCTTACCTGTTAATAGCAAACCTGTCACGTTTTGTGTACAGCTCCCAGTCTTTAACCATTTTGCCACAACTCTACCGTACAGGATGTGTTGGATTCAGTGGTAGCTTCTGATGCTATCTGACGCAGTCTCCAAGCAGAGAAGATAGGGTGGGAGTCTATGAGCACACAGAGTAAACGTGTTACAGTAGAATTGTGGTGCTGGATTTCCCCTGAGTCACTGCTTAGGGCCTTGCGTTCATGTCTGCCATTAAAAGTGTGCAGAGTGCCGGTGTATTTCAACACAAACAGCACTTGATCCTGCCCTCTAAGAGTGTGGTGTGAATTGCAAACACATCGTGAGATGTTCTAGATAAATTTACAGGCGCCATGCTCATTACCTATCCCCTTGTCACTTGTTAACTGTCTGCACGTGGCTTGTCTCTTAACTGCAGGGGAAAAAATAACAACACATTAGCATGGCATGAAATAGCATGTTCTTACCACTCTCAGTAGCCTTCCAGGTCAGTATTCATCCCCTTTTCACGCACAGCTTCAGTGTGAGTATTAGAGCAAATAGGCATTTAATCCATTGCAATTAAATTATCCCCTTAGAGTGACAATCATTTGGCTTCATTATAAACCTCAGCCCTGTTGAACGAGGTGGGTTTGAGAGTCACTGTGCGCTGGAGGTGCACTGAACAGGTTTCATTGTGCAGGGGAGCTCGTTAATGTGTGGTGATGTCACCCTTCAGATTCACGGACAAAGACCTGGATTAGCCCCCCGACGCACAGTGCTGTGGCGTGCCGAATGGATTGTGCCGGAAGTTGTGTTCCACGGGGTGACAAATGCAGGGCTCTGAGTGCCGTGTTACAGCTCCGGCTACATCCACAGGAGCATCTCCAATACAGCGGACCTGCACTACATTTTTTTAAATATTAATGAGATATCGACTTACCCCACCCCTCCCCCCCTACCCCACCCCTCAAAACCAACCCTATTGAAAAACGGCCAGATAACACTTTTTTTCTTTGACCGAGGGCCATCATTTTCTTCTTGTGCTACTCTTATCATGTTCCCTTATGTCTTTGTGCGTTAGAGAGTGCTTCACCTGTACAATTGATCATTCTGTGCCATCCTCATTGTTCCAAAGGGAAAATACATCCGGCCTCAGGCCCTAATGTGCAATGGAAACCGCAGAATGACAAGCTCTACGCAGCACTTCAGCACCAGATGGGCCCCAAACCTATGTCGTTATCTTATTAATAATCCATCGAGGTAGCAGTGACATGGACAGTACTTCCCTTTAAGTGTAGAATCATAACACTTGACCTGCACAAGTGTCAAGAATATTCATCTGCTTATTTAAAAAACGCGTGCCATTATTTGCATCTCTGACAGGTCTAAACAAAGAAGAAAATATTTATTCTCCTTAACATGAAAAAGTAGCTGATTTTAAGGTTGCAAATTGTGCCATTTAATGATTGCTGAACACAATTATTATGTTTGGAATGAATGAACATGCCAGAAAGAGCCAGAGAGCAAAAATGCCCCAGTGTGTGTTCATCCTTGTTCCTGTAAGCATGTATGTCATGGTATTAAAGCACACTGACAGCTGGAGTAAGGCTGTTGACATTAGCTGAGGGAACAGAATGATGAAGCACTAAGTGTCTGTGGACCCCAGGCTGTAATACATTTACCGTAGAATGAACTAATTCAAACAAGCTGAGCCGAGCCACACAGACACTCAAGCTTGGAACCTCAGGAGTCTTGAGGTTTTGTCTTTTTCAGTATACCCTGCCCGTGTGACAGGGAGGGTTTTTTTTATGACCACAAACTGGCAAAGGGTGTCATTCCAGGAGTAA
Source organism: Megalops cyprinoides (assembly GCF_013368585.1). Classification (NCBI taxonomy): domain Eukaryota; kingdom Metazoa; phylum Chordata; class Actinopteri; order Elopiformes; family Megalopidae; genus Megalops; species Megalops cyprinoides. The sequence continues at coordinate 27,589,601 of NC_050592.1, forward strand.
TAATGCTCACACTGATACAGAACGCACGTCACAGTCTGATATCTTGATGCATTGTATTCCCATATGTGGATATCTTCTTCTTTCAGCACAATGTTAAAGGGCATGTCTTAATATCTTGTCAGACAAGGTTTATTTTGCCGGTACAGTAATGGCCTCCTCACATACGACAGACATGTGTCATTGCACTTTGTCACCTTCTTAGTAATAATGATCTTATTATTAGGTCACTTTCACAACACTTTCACAACACTCAGACTCGGTTTTTTGTGACTGTTTTAATTTAAAAAAGAGGAGAGCTTTGAACACTCTAACAGTGAGCATCACACAGAGTAGCATGTCGGTCTTACAAGAATTACGCTAATTTTTAACTGAAATCAAAAACAGAAATGATACAGGCCATACATGTGATAATACTCTCTTTTTAGCAGTAACAGAGTGTGTTCCAGACATAACTCAGTACAGAAATTGGAGGAACGTCCCATTAATAACACCGTTTTTTTCATTTGTCCTCATTTGCATTTTTCACTTGAAGTGTCACATTTTTTGACATGCCATCTGAGGAATGCAAGATTATTACAATGTTATAGTCTAACTGATGATTCTATTCCTCTTAAACCAGTATGTTCTTCCATTCATCTCACTATTGGACTACTGAAATATATTAGCATTAGGTGACATGTGCTCTGAAAATAGATTGAAAGGGAGTATTTCCTATGAAACAGAGGTATAACTTATTTGTTAACCGATAAAGACCTTAACTTTACTGACTGAGACACACTGAAACGGAAAGGCAACAGAACTGTGTTCTTGCTGTCAGTTTCACATTCATACCTTCTCTTAGAAGAGGCTTCTTATGGCGTGAAATGAATCATGATATATCAAGTTTCACAAAGCCTTACCGCCAAAGCAGAATGAACTTCAGCGGTTGCTTTGCCCTCCTCAGTGCTTTTGAATCAGATCTCCATATCCCCTTACTGGGGACAGTAGTTGTCTCATTTCTTGGAATGCAAAAATCAGTACTCATTCTGTGTGTAAAGATTCAAAATGGCAGTATGGCAAAAGTGCAGCCTGCCTGTGTGCTCTCTGTATGTAAGGATATCAGCTCCAGTTCTTCAGTTTTAATTTATATCAAATAGGAGGTTATTGTTGTATTATTTTCGTCAGAATTTAGTGAATGACACCAAAAAATATTGAAGATGAAATATGAACCAAATGTAGATTATTAATATCAGTGTTAATGTTTATATTTCCTGACAATTCTGGCAATTCATCAATCTACTGAATTGACACAAAAGGTGCAGAAATTCAAACAGCAAAAGACCGTTGTTACACACATTCACATCGGACTGTCGTTTAGGCACTGACTTCAAATATTTTTTTCATTATTTTAAGTTGACACGTTTTACCATGCGGTTTGTGATTTGGTGTGCTCTGTTCTGCAAATTGTTGTTTTCATGCTGAAAAATTAAATGTTTAGCTTTAGTCCCATTTAAGAACAGAGGGTCTCATAGCTAACATTCTCAAGTAGGAGTGCAAATGTTGCTAGTTTGAAACCAGCGCCACCCCAAAATAGCCTATATTAAACATTTTGAAAGCTGTTATGGTTTACATCCAAACTGTTACTGTTACTTTATGATTCACACGCAGAGGAAATGGCACTAAAAAAGGCCATGTGTCTCCGGCACGCTCACCGACTCACCAAGTGGCTTCTGCAGTAAGGATGTTTTAACATTATTGTGAAAATTAGCCACAGCCTTTGAACAGCGGCTGTTCACGTCTTACGTTTGGCAAGGCACACTTGTTCTTCAGACTCACCATTGTCATTTCAACAGTCCACTTCCCTTTCACTTTTGCAGAAAAAAACTGCTGTATTGTTATAGTAAAATAAATGGGACATATTGTTTTCAAAAAAGATGTAAAGTGCCGTTTCATTCATGGTGTCCATAACCTGTACTGTTATGGCAGATTGGGCTTTTAGACACGATGAATATAAAGAAAATGTATTATTTTTCACATGCTTGTGAAGACCCTGGAAGCTCCACAGCTGCATGTGTGCATCATTAACATGTCGGGGATATCTGCGCTACCCCCTTGCACCAACACACACACACACACACACACACACATTACTGCAAGGGGATATTCTTCCATTGAGGCTGAGTCATAATATTCATGAGGTCAGTGTGCCACAGAATAAAATGATAGAACCTAAAATTCAAAAGAAAACCAAGGCAGTGGAAGAACTAGCAGCATCTTATGGTTATATTGGAATTAAAGGTGCAATGCATAAACCTATGGACTAGGGATGCACTATGCGATGACAAGCTGCAACTCCAGCCATATGTATCTGTCTCAGTCCTTGTGGATGAAAGAAAACATCAGTCAATCAGCTTGCATGCAATGCATATGAGCAAGTGTAAAAGATGCATAAGGTATGGTGAAATATGCTAATCAAATGTGACGCTCCACAAAGCCCATCAAAGCCTGAAGAGACTCAAGGAACATGATTGGTTATATAGAGAATAATAATGTTATATTAGTTTGAATTTGAGACAAACCAGCTTCTGCAAATTTGCATACTCACTTGACCCCACACACTGTGATGTGTTCAATGCACTATCACTTTATATTCAGTTAAATAGCAGGCATTAAAAGAAGCCATAAGAATGTATATTGATATCATTGAATGTGTATTAATGTTGTGCTCATGGTCTTCTGTTTAAATAAGTATACATACAATAGAAGAGACATTTCTATTTAATATATCCATTAAGTGTATCATTCCATTTTTATTTCAATTTTTGACATTTTTAGCAAACGTAATGTAAACATGAAAGAGTATGTTGCTGAGACTAAATTGGTCAGTTATTACCTTATGCCTCTGGGTTTATTGTTCAAGAAGCATTGCTAGCAATTGTTTTGATGTTGTGTTTTTTCAGCAAGAAGACTTTGAAATGCCACAACACTGAAGCAAATCAACGTATTATCAGACACACTGTCTCATTTTAAAGCTTGGATCCTGCTCCATTATTTTCAATCTGTGGCAGACGGTAGCATAATTGCTAACATAAGGCCCCCGTGATCACAACTGGGTTATGACAGACAGGGCTAGACGCTGGGAGCGGTTGTGTCCATGGCAGAACAAAGAGGAGTCGTCTAGACGACACAACGAAAGTTATTGATTATCTTTGGCCAAACTATTTCTGTAATTCCCCTGCTCCCTGTGGGTAAAACACGTATAATTTAGCCCCAGGTCCATCTACTCCAAATAATTTGGCTCTCCAACCACCATCCCCTGTGCGTTTCAATGCAGACCAAATAAATGAATATTTATTATGGCATTGTTTTACAAATGTGGTTCCAGCTGTCTGAGTATTAGTCCATGTTGAAAATCAGGATGGTAACAGTGCTGAGGGAAAAGTGCTCAGGCATGTTAACAGTTTGTTTAGTCGTTAACTGGGAGTTGACAGTTACATGATAACAATTGTGTCAGCTCTCAGCTTCCCTGCCCCTCATTCACTTGCCAAGTGGAATGTCCTGCCAGAACCTCTCCGGCCTGTCCCTATTGTTTTCAGTTTCAGTTCGTTACTAAATACCCCAAATTAACTCCCTAAAGATTTATGTATATCATTTGTCTTTAATTTAATGAGTTTGTGCTTTATTTAAATTTCTCTTTTTAATTTATGTAGGATTTAAATGTATTTTGTTTTTTTTCCTTTTATATTTGTTTGTATTTTACAAACAGTTTACAGTTTGTTTGTAAATATAAATATATTTATATACTATACTATACTATACTATACTATACTGTACTATACTTTGTTTAGTTTTTGTCTTTGCTACACTGGTTATTAAGCACTGTGAGGACACTGTTTAAAAAGCTCTGTATAAATAATGACATTGTTATTAGCAGCAGCAGTTGTAGAATAAGTGGTTGACTCTCTGCTGGGCTATTTTTTTTCATGTTCCACCGATGCACGTGGTTTGATGCAGTCCCTCAAGGGCAGACAGTTGAGTGTGAAACCTGGCTCTTGCACAGGGAAACACATGAGTAATTGTGGTATTACTTATTGGGTTATTACCGCTTTTGGTGTCACTCCAAAACTATTTGCATATCTCTCCTTTGAAATGTCACAAAAATGAAATGACAGCCCTTTTAATTGTAATTTTTATGATCTTATTTTTTTATTAACGAAACTGTTTCAACCATCTTTGAACATGTGTTGCTACCCTGACTTGCTGTTCTCCTGTGGGTGGGAGAGTGCAGTTGTTGAGATGCATGTGCAGTAGCCAGGCCACTCCTTGTGACACTGATGTGACAGACAGCTGTTGCTTGCGTGGGGCTGTGCCCACTTCTCCGTCCTGCAATCAGGCAAATGCTTCAGTTTAGCCAATGTGTCTGAAAAGACCAGCAACTCGATTCCCTAATCTCCTATTACCCCACAGAAATGTAATCCCCCCGACTCCTAATTATGTGAAAGACTAACAGCCTTGTTTCTTTGTTGTATAACGGAAGAACACTAACAAAAAAGAACACAGAAAATAAGGCTATTTTTCTAAGGTAAAAACAAAAGATACAGTGTGTTGTTTGCATTTATTTATTTTCATAAGCAAATCGGTAACTCACTTTTTTTTTATCATACCCTTTTTTTCTGAGGATAAACAAAACTATGACAGACACCAAGATGCAGTCATGTGTTGGATAGCTGTGAGGTGAAGTTTAAATTTACAGTGACGACAGCAGTCTGAAGCATTGGTCTTGGAGTAATAACAAGGCTGAAATGTGTCTTAACTCTGGAGGGGGAAGAGGAAATAATAGAGCTGCTGATGTTTTGCAGTGGGGGGATGGGCAGTGGTAAACCCCCCCTTCCTCTCTGAGTCCTACATTGTGTCTGTTGAATCAATGCCCTGATTCTGGACAGAGGACCAGAAACACGAGGTCTGAACTACAGCAGCACCCAACACACTCTTATTCACTTATTTCTGGTTCCATAATAGCATGAAGTAACATAAAGCATATGTAATAATTACTCACTATCTATCAATCTATATCTGTATCTGTCTATGTGTATATATATATATATATATATATATATATATATGTGTGCGTGTGTGTGTGTGTTGTGTGTGTGTGTATGATACATATATAAATCTATACATATATACATCTATATATAATCTCTCTCTCTATGTGTGTGTGTGTATATACACACACACACACACACACACACACATATATATATATACATAGAGGGAGGTGTATGTGTATAACTTCAAATCCTTTATTGGAAAAAAGCTATTGACCCCTAATGAATTTGCATATTACAACCAGTAGAGCAGTATCACAGGTTACTGCCTCTGGAACCGCACAACCCGACAATGCCATCTGTTGTCTATGGTTTTCCTTCCCCCTCTGATTAAACAACATGGGGAACAGGGCTTGCGCTGTGGAGCGTTCTGATATTGAACCCGAAAAGAACCACGCGGAAATCCATGGGCATAACTAGTTCAAAGTTCGCATGCTTCATGTAGTGTGCGCATTCTCAGTGCGCCGCCAGCGCTCAGCTTCTAATGTAGTAATAAACGCGGAGCGAATAGCCTACCGCTGTGTTGCGGTGTCGTCTTTCGAAACAAGTGGCTGTATCTTTTGTTGAGTAAACTACATAATCCTTAATTTAGATTTTCAATAATCATTTCATAATATCTGAATTTGATAAATTTGTTGTTGTTTTATGTTGTCACAATGTGAGTTATATTTTAACATTGTATTCCAGTTCCAGTTTTTGGTAATCATGTTGGCTACTGAGAATGCTTTGCAAGAAATCGACATTCTTCGCAAGCAACAAAATGGATGTCCATAGAAAACTGCAAGCCTTCGTGCATAAATTTACTTCTTTACAGTTCTGTGAAATGAGAATGAAGGCGTTTAACTTGAATGTGTTTCAACGCTTTTAAAATGATTATTATATTGTCATCACCATCAATATTGCACCCACAATATTCTTTGTGTCTGCGGTGAGGACACTGACAGCGCTCACAATAGAAAATCCAATTAGTCCCGTAGGGGCGTCTCAGAACGTTTACCCCTGCGCATTCCTGTGGGACCAAGCACCGCATAACCGAAAAAAAGTGAGGAGGCCTTAGAAACGTAACCCTTAGGACCACGCTAGGCGCAGCAAAGACGCGCTAACGTGGAAATGAAATGATAAAAACCCGTAATACAAGTGCAATTTTCCCCTCTTTGAATCGCTTTCATGGTTAATGCTTGGAAACGGCTCAGCTCCTTTTAGAGGGAATTAGCGCGTCCCCGCATTTAAACCCCTAATGAACTGCGATGGAGCTCGGTAGGGAGTCTTCTCGGAGAATACAGTGCACAAAGGAGGGCTCCAGCGTTTGTTTGCTTCATTCGAAGCCTATGTCTTCGAAATCGGCATAGTGTGCTTCATTTTAATGTCCCTGGCAGAACGAAGAGAAGACATGCACATAAACACAGACTAGCTTATTCCTATCTAAATGAAATGGTTGACTTCATTTACCTACGTAGAATGTTTGTCGGATTTCAGATAATTGGTCTACACGATTGTTTTAAAGCTATGCCCATCATGACCTGTATGTGATGGAGCAGTGTGGCAAAACGTTTCAATCTGTTGCTGTACCCCTACAACAAGATACTGAATTGTTTCAGGAAATATTTAACTGTATGAAGGGATAACTGCCATCTGTAAATTATGCATATTACCCTTGATACTATTGTCTCCTAAGTATACACAACACAGAGTGTAATTTATTGCAAATTCAATACAGTTTTTATGATGTTGCTTTGCATTTATTGGTTTCACTGATTAGCTATCCCTTTTGGCAGGAGAGGTTTGTAACCAATTTAATGGAGTTAAAAACAATGACTTGTAATATTAAATCATTTAAAATGTTCCACTACAGAGAGAAGCATATGATTTTTAAATGACTCAATTGAGCATGGTATTGTGGATATCGAGTAGATGTGTTGCTCAGTTGTCGTGCTTACTTCAGTTAGTCTGCAATCATAGCTGTTTTAGTTTCAAAGTCTGACAAATGGATTGCTTTTTACAAACAGTGGAGGTAACACTGTTGTCATTGCCAGATTAGTACTCTCAAACTGGTCACCAGACCATCATCTAGTTTAAGAGCAACATAAAGGTGGTATCCCATCCCCATTCTGACTCTGGGTCACCATGGCAAAAGAGAAATTCGTCGGTTGACTTATCCAGCTACAGACAAGTAAATGGTTTCTTTCAACAATTTTGCTTAAATGAGCCATGATCTTCAGATATCACACACTGTTAATTCTGAGTCTATAGAGCCAAACTAAAGTACTTGGACGCAGGCATAAATGCCAAGATGAATAAATGGCAGGTTACACACAATAGACCATTGAGATTTTCAGTACAGTATCTATTGTTATCTGTATGGCTTTATCATGAAGCTCAAAAGCCTTTATCCGCATTTACTCCTGTTCACTTTCAGCCGGGGAAAAATCTTTCCAGAGAGTGAAGACACCTTGCACATGCTTAAAAGAATATTTATTGATAACTGCTAGAGATGCTTACTACAGTATATCATTATATATGTCATACACTATAAATAAAGCTGTTAAATACAAAGTTCTGGATCAGTATACAGTGTACACTATACAATAAACAGAATAGCATGAGCAAAGATTAGGTCACATATGGTACATGTTTTATAGAGAGGCAAATCGTTACACCCCCCACAGCTTAATGGCTTTATGATTTATATCATTATATTATGCTCAATTTGAGATGTGCATTTATTAGCATCTGAATTATTACCAGTGTACAATTAGGCCATTCAATCATTTGTCTAAAAAAGGTCTCCCATAGTTTTCCTTTTGTAACAGCTATGAGCAGAAAAAAAAAATGCAAAGGAGAAAGCTTCTGTTTTCTTCTGTGGCCTCCCAGGGCATTCCATTGTTCTTGTTAATTCAGAGAACACGACATCGTAATTCAAAATATAATGCAAAAATAAATCTCCCACGTTTCTCCCCAAAAATAAGCATTCGTTGGTGTGTGGTTGCAAGTTATGTCATTTATTCGCCACCCAGTTCTTTGGCTTTAACACAGTGAAATCAAAGAAAGACTTAAAACCCATTGGCCAGAAGCAGAAAGCAGCCAGCGCTGTGACTGGCAGGGCAAAAACAGTAGGCCTGTTTTCTCTGTGTGTATGTATGTAAGAGCCTTTAACACTTTTCTTGCCATGCCTGCTCACTGACTGCTTTGTCTAGCTGGTGTTGTTGCTTCAATGTCCATAAGAGGGCCCGCCCGGACACACTAAGTGCTGGTGGAAAAAAAGTCCACTTTTCACTGAAAACAGAGGGCTAGGATCTGAGTCTGTTGGCTCCCTTGTGTTGATGGTGGGCTCCTATGTAGGTACATTTTGCCCTTTGCAACTGATCCTGGATCAGAAAGATATAGTATTTTCATACTTAATGGTTCAGATTGAAGACTGGTGGAGAGGAAGCTGCCCTTAAGTCTGTTTTCAATGGCAGAAAGCACCTGAAGTGTGAGTTCCCAAACCCTTTAGCCACAGAAATCCAATCTGCTGTCAGTAAACAGATAACTCCCAGGGTGAGGGGGGAGTTCACCTGAACCTCAGGCTTCACTCAAGTGGAAATATCAGCCTTGAAGTTATCTGGGTATTCCTCTCTCTACACGAATGAAAAGAAACACAACCGGTCATGTCCTCTTGACCTCAATCTGTGTTGTCACAAACACTCTCAGTAGATTCATTTCTCTATATTCATTTCGGATGAGAAATTTGAATTGGATGAAAATAAGAACAGTGCTTGTGAATTATGATTGTGATGGTGATGACTATGCTTGTTCACCATTTCCCGCTTGAGTTACTCAGCTTAATTTAATGACTAAATAATGAATGACTGGTTAAATAAGTCATCTATGATCAACTATTTCCCTGTAACTTCTTGCTTTCTTTCTTGCTTCTTGCTGTTAAGGATGAATTGAAAATCGCTTGCTACAGAATAAAATTATATTGGTCATATTTAGCTGTCTCTTCCTGGTATGTTCATCCACTTGCCTACCTAGAGCTGGCCCTCCTGTATATCTTAACCTTTAAAGGCGTGATGATTCATTAATGCCAGTGCAATTAACAGCCACCAACAGCGCCGCTGCGCTACAATGTTACAGAGCAGTCCACTGACAATAGCAGCCTAATGTTGCAGGCAGGACCACAGGCAGTGATTGACAGTGACCTTCAGAACCCAAAGAGACTCACTTGTTGGGAAATCTAAATTATTTATGTAATGATTTTCATTCTATTTATAAATGATGAAACCAGCCGAGAAAGGCGCTGTTGAAAGGCTGTTGAAAGGTGTTGGATGATAGATGCTTTCCAAACCTAACATCAGTGTTGTAATATGTGCTTTTTTTCTCCCTCGAGTGCTCTCACTTCCCTCTTCCTCTCTGTTGCTGTCTCTCTCCTCTCTTCCTTGCGCTCTTTTTCTCTCTCGATCCCAAACCGCGGTGTTCTTCCCACAGTCCACCATTGTCATGCAAACGGCCTGTTTATTTTACCGCCATGCCATCCATCAAAGGAAATCTGCTTTTATCTCGCCGTGGTGCTCTGTACCTGTAATTAGATTTGAAACGGGAGACGGATTCTGTCGAAGCCCCACACGGACAAGCAAACGTCCGAATCGTTCACCGTGGCTGTTAAGCAGCAGCCCCTAATGGTGTCTAATTGATTTGGCCTGTCAGGACGCATAAAGCAGAGCACAGTCCACACATCCAGATGTTATTATGTGCGCGTCCTGCGAAGGCGTCGATGCGGGGGCCAGCTCGCCACATACGAAGGGCTGGGCTGCGTGCGCCGGGCTATGGATCGGGCCTCACGGTCAGTGCCGACCTGCTGAAAGCATGGCAGTGATGTTCACGTGCTCACATTCGGAGTCCAATTTTCGTGGAGGGTGGCTGTACAGCAGCTGGGTGGTACTCCACCTGGCCGGCTCCTGCTACAGCCCGAAGAGAAGAAAGCTTTTTGTGAAACATTCAAAAATAACTGCTTTTTATGTTTCTAATACCAAGTTTGTTCTAAATTTCAACAAGACCTGAAGTCACAATGTGGCGTAAGAAACAAAAAAAAAAAGCTTGCTTATTTAGCCTCTTGGGGTTGAGACTTGAATCTAGGCCCAGGCATAAACCGAGTTTATGGTTTTTGAATCGAGCAATGCAAACACATCTCATTTTACACAAACAAGAGGGAGAGAGGCAGGGAAATGAATGAGCTGTGTGTGAAATGAATAGGGGATGGGGCTGGAGGGGGGGGGGCTGGGGGGTGGAGAGCAGATGTGGATAATGTGCAGCTGAAAGGGAGGGAGGGGATCTCTGAGTGAGCAAGGCCGTGGGAGTGGGGGGGGGTTGTTATGGCAGGGGGGACTGGATTAACACAGGGATTGTCCTCGACGTGAGCTACCGCTGCTTCCCAACTTTACCATCTGCCTCTCTCTCTTCTCTCGGCTTCTCTCTAGTCTCCTGTTCTCGGTCCTCTCTCTTCTCTCTATCTCCCTCTTCTCCCTACAGTATAAGTCACTCAGTCCATCTCCTCTGTGTCTACCATCTGCCTTTCTCCTCCATCTCTCCTTCTCTCTCTCTCTCTCTCTCTCTCTCTCTCCATCTCTATATTTACCATCTGCCTCTCTCTCTACCTCCATCTCTGTATCCGCCATCTGCCTCTCTTTCTCTCTTTCTCTCTCTTTCTCCCCCACTCCCTCTGACTTTAGAAGATATCGTCACAGCATCACAATAACATTCCACCTCCTAACACTCAGCCCAGTGTTTACCTTATGCACAAGTAGCATGATTATGAAGTTCAAATTTTATTGATCACTAGACAACATTGTGTCCTTTTGTTGGTAGGCTTTTCCCTTTTATGTAACCGTAAAGAAATGTGTTCTCATAACAAGATCAGTTACTTATGAGTCAGAAGTATAATATTGATTTGATTAAATGAAGCACTTCACCTCAACAAGTAGTTTCCACACTGTGTTGTGCATTGGGTGAGAACTCGCAAACACTTGCCATGCCTAGTACGCTACAAAGTTATTTACTTTCTTTGTTTAAATAGGAATCTTAACAAACTAGAAAAGTGGCCAGCCACTGACAGCCAGAGAAGTGTCATCCTGCATTATCCACGCTATTACTTTGAAAGGAGGATGAGAGGTGGGCGGAGCATGGTGTTGTAGACATGAGCGGTATTGTTCTAGAATTCACAGTGACCTAAGTCTAACTGCAGTCCTTACTGCTAGATCTGATAACAACATGCACGCTTGGAACCCAAGGACGAGTCCCTTCCTGGCTTTCTTCGGGCAACATATTTCATTAGTATGCCACAACAAGACAGATTTGTTATTACATTCAACATAATGCAACTGATTAAAAAAATGAATTTAGTTAAGAAACAAAATGGTTTTGCTGCCACTGTTTTGCATTCAGTATTAATAAGTTACTCTCTCAATTTCCATAGCAGATGAACAGAAACTTATAGATGTTGCATTTTAAACATTGCAGCCATGAATCACTCAAGACCTAGTATACGTAACCCCTGGTGGGTCTGGTTGCCTGCTGCTCACTTCTGCAGACACAGACTAGAAATTGCTCAGAAACTCGTAAAACCGGACAAAGACACAGAATTGGTTACAGAAAGGGTATATTGGAGTGTGCTCCTATGAAGGGTGCATTGGGAATAGACTGAATACAGCTTGCCTTTAACAGTGAGTTAGAGGAATAGGAAGGAAGAATAGGTACCATAAATGAATGAGAGTAAAACCACAGTCCACCAATGTAGTCCACAGCAGATTAATGTACTATAAGTGCTTAGCATCCAGAAGATGATTTATTTGTAATTTTATTAGCTGACACCAGCTCGGTTATTTCCTTGAAAAAATAACAGATCAGAGGAATGGCAAAAAAAATCTCTGGGGTTTCGCTGACAAAAATAACTGATTGAATAACAAAAATATTAATAAAACTGAACCTATTTTAATTGGCAGCAGAAGATCGAGCTATCGTGTGCTAAAGTACAATTCCCAGGCAATGTTTCTCAGAAACCTGCTGAGCTCTCCTCAGTTCTTCAGAGGAAGCAGACACTCACAGCTCACCATTTTTATGAATTAAGAATTTATTGAAAGATGATATGACATGCAATTTGCAATATGGCATACTGCATGTTTGTGTGTGTGTGCGCCTGGGGGAGAGAGTGCCTCAATAGGTGTGTATGTGTTTGCTTGTGTATTTGTACATGCATGAGTGGGTGCATGTGCACTATATGACTAGGTATGTGTACGTGGTGGGTGTTTATGTGCCTGAGAGAGTGGGTTTGTGTGTGTGTGGCTCTGTCTGTATGTGTGTGGCGCGCATGTGTGTTTGTGTATTTGTGTGTGTGTGTATGCACGTGTGTGTGTATGGTGTGTGCCTGAATGTGTGTGTGGTTGTGCATCTGATCTGCAGCAGTGGCAGTCTGAGTCGTGTCTGCAGAGAAGTGTCAGTGCTGTGATGAGACAGTGCTGTGGCACAGAGACACTCTTGTGACGGGAGGCAGAGGGACCTGTTCTTCACAGACATAAATAACACCCACAGCTGTTCTGACTCACGCTTTATCCTCCATAGTACGCCCCTAACCACACAAGTATCTCCCATTTCACACTTAATAACTGCCCCCAAAATGACCAAGTGATACATTCTCTACACTTGATACAGTACCTTTCGCACATTCCTCTGTTTTTTCACATGCCTAAGATATTGATACACAACCTGATACATGGGGTGGTCGTTGAATAGTCATTTAATTGATGGTTTAATTTATGAGCTTGTGAGCATTTTTTAGAAACATTCTACTCTGTATGTTTCTGTGTGTGTGTTATTGTTTGACCTTCCCATTGGGTCAAGGTGCATTTTGTTTTCTTGAAATCCTTTCAGAGCTGTGGTTGCCAGCATCATCCGGTCCTGTCAGAGGAGATTTCCACACCTCCCAAGAAGACCTCAGTCACCAGGCACAGACAGCCCAACTGACAGCTGAGTGCCTTCTGTAACACACCTGAGGGTGGGGGGTGAGTCCAAGTGGACGTCACCATCCACAGAGCGATGTTACCCAGAGGGTCACCCGAGTGAGTTTGTCCTCTGCAGGACAGATTCACTTCAGACACTGTTGCTATCTGCAGTGTGAGAGAGTGTCAGTTTGGCTAGAGAGGGGAAGAGCAAGGGGTGTCTGTTATATTGAAACAGAAATGGAAAAAAAAATGGAATTTTTTTCCTTCCATCCTAAAATTTAAGGATAGGGCTGTACTGAGCATCACTCAATTCCACATGTTCACTTATTGTATATCAATCTGTATATTACTATTTTGGCTTGGTGTGTCTCGAAATGTTTCAGCAAAACAACGGCTTATTGTCAGGCCGATAAAGCTGATTTGCATTGTACTGAATGGGCTGAATGTCTCAGAATGGTTTTGTTCTTATGACATGTCTGGGCTGTCCCCTGTGAATGTGGGGAGGTGGGGAGAAATATACTTGAAAAGCTTTCTTTATTTTTGGAATTTCAGTGGAGCTGGTGAAAGGCTGTGGGACAACAGGTAGAAGTGCTGGGCAGAGGCAAGCTCAGAGGCATACTTCCTGTGATGAAAGGTGGACACTAGATCATGTTATAACCGTAATAGAGTCCTAAATTCAGCTTAGTCTCAATGGATGGTTGCAGCTAGCACTCTGTTATTTATATGTGTGAATGTCTGCATGTATGTACATATGGAATTATTTAACCTTCATTTAACCAGCAGGCTCAAACGAGAACTTTTTTCTATTTTGCAGTAACAACATGGCATCAGGTGCGCAGCGTGAGGCATTGCTGAGCCTTTTAGGAGGGCGCAGTTTTAGGAAGGCGGTGATTAGGTGACTGATTTGAGTTAGGAATTTGATGAAGGCACTTCTGTTTACAATCCCACAGGTCTTTCATGAAGATGATGTTCGCAATACTTTGACTGCAAGTCACCACTTTGATGATAGAGCTCTCTGCTTTGACAGCAGACCTCAGAAAGACCTCAAGGAAAAGAGACATGCACAGTTACTCGGGTATTGAAATGTCAGACTGGTCCCAGGACATCTGCTCTGGAGTGATACAGTGAACTGAGCCAATTACGTTAAGCATGGGAACAGATTCTGCAGGTATGCACAGCCTGAATTGCTTCCCAAGCATAAATGTCATTAATGTGTACAACACAAGGTGTGTCTATCAAACAAACCTGCAGGTGATATTAATGTGACAATTAAACGAGCAACAACACGCATGCTAATTCCCAAATCTTTTACCTCATTAATGACAGTTTTGACGGCTCAGAAACAAATTAAACCAATTAAAAATGTACTTTTTAACCATGAACAGAGAGTCAACACATTTGTCTTCGGCAAACACTCTGTGTTATAACATTTGGAATAGTATATACTTCAAAAAAGGGCATCTGACGAAGCAAAAATGCACTAATACAATAAGATCTCCCCGTTCTCACTGAGCACGGAAAGAAGTAGCAATGAACCTTTAAAAAAGGGATCTTTTAAAAGGGGAAGCCTCTCTCAAGCCTTTCTATAGGAGAGCTATAAATTCCTCCATGGGCCATTGTATCCTGAGGGTTTCTCGTACCAAAAGCCACAATGTCGTCCGCCATTCAGCAAAGCCCCCCCCCCACCACCTTCTTTTTAGTCCTACGAGGAACCCCTCCAGGACGTGTTCTGGTCTCACAGAAAGGAAAGCATCACTTTCGGTCCGAGAGAGACTGCCCCCAATAGGATATCCTGTTGCCTTAAGGAGTGCGGCTCAAAGGAAGAGCCTTTTTACGGAGGCCGCTCTGCGGAAGTACCTTCCGTCAGCCCCCGTTAGGTCAAAGCTAAAATGGCGGGAGCAAGATCTTGCGGAAGATATTTCTCATCTGTGAAAGGGCCTGCCTTAATGTGATTTACGGCGTGGCTCGAAATGCGTCTCCCGTCTGTGTGAAAATCAATCGGTACATTCAATCAAAAGTCTTAACACCGCATTTCCAACCAGGCGGCCCGTAGCCACTCGAGAGGACAGCACAACAATCCCCAATCCTTCCTCCTCAGTGAGATGTACCTTTCCACTGCAATGTGAAGCTCCCTCTTCAACAACATGCAGAATTGCTTTAATATTCCATTAAACATCCATGCGGACGCTTGAAGCCAGTTTAATGCAGTCCTCTCACAACTAATCCGTGTGACTGCGTTATCAACGAGGCATTAAGATGATCTATGAAATCACATTAATTAATCCCCTGTTGAGAGGTCTGCAGTTGTTGATAGAAATGGTCATTATCTCTTCTGTCTTGTCTCACATAGGCCCTCTTTACACTACTCGAATATTTAGATACGACACTGGTTGTGGTGGGGAGGTCTAAAATCACAGTCATCCTTTGACAGTACCCCAGAGCTGCATACAAACAAGGGGCATCTGTGTACATTCGTGGCGTGTCAACAACACAGCAGCGTGACAAGTTTGCATGTGCGTGCAGGTCTTAACCTTTGACTGCAGGGGTCTTGCATGGGGCGGCTAACCTTAAACTCCTTCCACACAGATGGGTCTTTACTCTATCCTGAGGGCCTCAAGGACTAGTGTGTTTGTGTTCTGCAACGCCTTTAGAGGTGCTTCTTCCTGTGATTTTTTTATGGTTGCTTTTTATTCTACAAAAAGAGTCTCATTAGAGCTAGATCTCCTACAACCTCCAGAACTGCTCTCAAGGCAATTTGTTTGGACAATGTACAGGGGGTCACATTCTCGTGTGACCTTGACAGCTTTCTTTGCCTTTCCACTTTTGATTATCAATGATATTCATGTAAAATCAATGAAAGAATGAGACCAGTGACAGAAAGAAAGTAAGACTGACTGGATGGATAGATGGATGTATGGATGGATGAGTATGAATGAGCATGAATGATCTGGAAGCTGAGCAGAAGGTTGCAGAGTGGCTGTGGAGGTCATGCAGGGAGATGGGCAGTGTTACTCATGCACACAGGGGCAGGGAGCAGAGATGAAAATGCTGGGAGACATGGGGCACTTACAGAGGGAACAGGCTCAGCATATTCAAACTCAGGCAGGGAGCTGAGGAGAGCTAACACAGGAAGACATCTCTCTCAACTGACCACTCACTGTGGAGTGCTTATAGGCACACACACACACAAAAACACACATATACAACTTCTGTCTCACACACAAAGACACATACAGCCTCACACACACAGATACACCCTCAGAAATACATACGCACATACACATACACAGAGGAATATCACAAGCATTGTTTTCATGTTCATTTTCTGTTCTTTGTTTACACAGCAGTGAGATCCTCCAATCACTCAGGCTTGCGCCCAGACTCCAGCGCCCAGGCTAATGCATCAGGGACAGTGAATTGAAAACTATTCACTTCCTTTCATTGTTGCTGTTTGAGATCATTGCTGTTAATGAACATTTGAGCTCATTTCTTGCACAGAACAGTCATTTAGTCTCAAGACTAATATGTATAGTTGTTTTAAAGGGTCCATGGTCTGTGACTTGTCAATGTTTGATGAATTTGCAAAGATGAATTGAAGATACTATTGCTCTGACAAATGGATACTTTCATTGTATGTAAGTTGATGGCTAGTGTCATCTCTCTTTCTCTCTCTCTACCTTTTTCTTTCTCTACACACACACAGACACACACACACATTTCGATAGATACAGTAGACAGATAGAGAGACTAGACTCGAAACAGAAGGAAAGTCACTTGCAGAAAAGGTGTAGATCATTACACATGAAGCAATCAGGAAGTGAAGAATACCAACGTGACTACGATCTTAAAATGTGACGGTTGAGACGTTACAGATCTTATCAAAGCGGTCTTGACAGGCCGGCGGATTAGCACTTCCTCACTCCATTCTCCGTCATTACAGTCCCTCCACAGTGCCCTCTGGTGGCTGATTATCACACTGTTATACTGGGAAAAGAAATATATGCTGTTCTTAAAAATCAAGAAAATATATAAATGAAACCAACTGCTAACATCGAAATCAGGGTTAAAACATACTGGAAAATGTGACAGAGTATTGTTCTTCACTGTGAAGTTACTCTGAGAGTGCATCCGTAGTACTTCCTCAAAATGCAGGATTTGCATTAAACTTGCAAAGCAAAGAAACTGGTGGTCTTCTCAAAATGTAGTCTTAGTTTTGATTATCCACTTGTCTTTCAACTAACGGAAAAGATCCTGCTGTTTGAATCTGGGAAGTGATTCTCTAAAACGTCCACTAGTTGTGAGGACATTTCCTTTGTGCTATTTGTATTACACATTTGAAGTCTCTTACAACATTTTTGGTAAGATAAATATTTGGTAATCAAATTAATTTGCATGTAGGTCCATTCAACAGATATGGTATAAGTTACACCTTTATACAAGGTGAATACAAGTTTATTTTCATGTAGCATTCAATGGGTTTGCTCTGAATCTAGCAGATAAGTCAATGACTCGTTTTTTTCCTACAGAGAAACATGACTGACTTGACACTGCTTCTTGGACCTGAAGCATCCTCATGTTGATGTGGCCTGTTCTATACAGGAATTATTGTAACCATATTTCAACATGTTACAGATGTCCAGTGATATGTGATATAATTGACGATGTAGACATTTTCTTTTACACATGCCATTGGTGGAACATCACCCACATTATGACAACAGGATGCTATTTAATTGAGAAAAAGTTGCAAATGCAC
The DNA here is from genome assembly GCF_013368585.1 of Megalops cyprinoides. Lineage (NCBI taxonomy): Eukaryota > Metazoa > Chordata > Actinopteri > Elopiformes > Megalopidae > Megalops > Megalops cyprinoides. The sequence goes on from NC_050592.1 coordinate 27,607,417, forward strand.
TAACAGCTTAGAAATTTGCAGTGTATGGGGAATGTGCCACACTAGGCCACTTGTATTTTGTTTACGAACATACAAAATGCAGGACCCACAACAAAAGTCCAGGTGTGTATTCTTATTAGAAATACATTGAAAAAAAAACTCAGAACAAAAACTTACTACCAGCAGGCAAGTGAATGAATTAATGTCATGGACACTTTGCTGAATGGATGTTTCAACTGACAGTTATTGTACTGCATGTTCATTAAATGATTGAATGTGCAGAGGGTACCTAGCTATGCTTTGTGCTCACAAGTCTTTCTCACATTTTCTTTTTCACAAACAGAAGTACCCAACGAGTCGCCCTGCCAACAGTGACCGAAGAGAGCATTGGGTTATTTGTTAGATTCTCTCTCAGTGGGCGTGCTTTGATTTCACGTGCAGGCTTAGTACCGGTCACAGGAATAGTTAGGAAATCATTGTTTGGCTGGGTAGGGGGGGGGGGGGGTGCTGTGGCAATGGTGTGCTACTGAAGCAGCCAGCTCTGTAGTTCTCGGGCAGAAAGTTTGGTGTTGTGGTCAGACAGACCCCCTCCCCCTCTGCCTTCCGAGACACACTCATAATGAGACCCTCCCCCTCCCTCTCTAACAAAAAATTCACACCACCCCCATACCTACACACGCTATTATACATGCCAACCCTCTGCAAGCCATTCCCCTCATAATAACATTGTCTTGCTTGTAACAGCATAAAGAGATTTCAAGGAGCAATGAAGAAATTGTAACTTTCAATGCTGCAATAATCACTTACGTTGCTTTTTTGAATGTGTAGCGTGACCAGAGACTGAGAGCACTTCGAAGATAAATATGTTTCACTTTACAGTACATGTCCTTATTCAAGTTTATAAAATAAAGTACATCCTATTTTGATGTCAAGGATAGACTAAGGATAAACCTGTCGGCCATTTTAATGCCCCGTTTACATAATGCCACTCACTCCTGACCGCCTTCCTCTTTGTTTTGATAAAATAACATTTTTGGTATTTTTTGTCATAGACAGTTAAAATCTGTTTACACATTCCTAATAGGTCATCCCACTGAGTCTGACTGAGATTAACAAAGTGAACACTTCACAACAGAAGGACTGATTTTTAAAGTAAGTGTTCCTGCATTTTATTTTTGACTAGCAGACAAAGGCTAATAAAATTACCAATGATTCATTCTTAAATCTTTAACTCATTTTTTTTTGAATAGCTGCTTTGCATCTAATGCTGTATGATGCATGATGTCCAGCAGCTGCTTTGTGATTCTGTCTGTAACTTTTTTTTTTTACATTGAGTTGTGTTTCTCATAGGGGCTTAAATAAGGTCTATTGTTGACTTTATTCTGTTTTTAGTGGCATGGGGTTTGATGGTAGACTTTCAATTAGGTATGCCAACTTCTCTTTCCTGTCATCTGTGCAAATGCCCCCCCCCCCCCCAGATAAAGCTGAGTCAATTTTAGGACTTGGTAAAGTGACTGCCTTAACTCATCTGTTGTTGTATGCTCTGTTTCTACTCTGTTCTACCCAGCGCTAAGTTACCTCCCACCAAATAGAGGATGACTGGCACACCACATACCACTCATCTTCAGCTGGCTCAGATATGCTTGAACAGTGTTCAGGTTTCAACATATAGTCTGGTCAAGATGGCCAGTTATGCACAGACAACTCCCATTCCCTCCCAACTACTCAGATACATTGGCCAGACACACCCCTATGAAAGTTCTGTCAGGGGTCAGATGTCATACTGGCAGAACTGGCATGACATAACATGGTCCAGTCCTTTAGAACTTGTTTGTCCTATTGCTGTAGCATTTTAACATGTAAAACTGGTAACTGAGCATTGGATATTAAAAATAATGACACACAGACACACACACACACAACAAAAAGGAGAAAAAACAAGAAATTACTGCTTTACCAATATATATTATTACATTATATTATTATGATATAAAGGTCAATCTTATCCAGAGTGACCTATACAGTGCATTTAATAAAGTGGCAAGATGAATACAATAATTATTTGTTTTGATTTAATTTCTTTTCTTGTCATTTATAACATGAAGTCTGAAGAAAGACCTCTTTTTAATCAACGAGAAGCAGGAAAAACAAATTATTGAACTCTCCCTTGCAAGTCTATAGTCTGTTTAATTTTTAATTACATTTTGAGTTTGAAACTTGTGAATGCAATACACAAAATACAATCTATTATTTAAATTAGTAAATACACGCATCGTCGATGTAATAGAAAGCGATGTGTTATAGAAATATTAAATGGCTTAATGTGTTTCTAATAATTTGAAAAGAAAACGTGAGTACTGTACGTATTTATAAAGTATATGAATACGTGCTAAAAATCATTTTACTTGTAGTAACCCACCAATGAAATCTTATACGGTGATTCACAGTACTCTACACTAGGGGGCTCCCTCTTCCACATTCGCACCGAGCCATATCGACACAAAAGTTCATGGCCCCGTTCCCTTCTCCGTGTCGGCGAAGAACTCTACGTTTGGCCGCCATTTTGAAATCCAAATCGTTCACAGTACACCCGCCTTGAAACCTGGAACTATGCCGCGGGGCCGACCTCGCAAACTGAGGGACAAAACCAACGATGAAACAGGTAAACAGTGCCAAAACGCCACGAATAAATAAAGCACAGTCTAAGCGTTTTAACCACGCCGGCAAGCCTTGGATAAATTGCGGTGGCTCTGAGATAAAATCATTTGAACATTGTGTATATAGTCCCCGGATATAGTACTGTTGGTGTCCATTTCTTTTGTGCAGTAAAAGGAGTGATTGAGGCGGAATGATATTAATAACATTTGGTGGCTCTACTTAGTCCGAACCATCCTAAATTTGCACCTCGTGGAGTGCGCTTCGTGCGGGGAGAGCGGAGGGCTGGCTACAAATGTAAACACGTTTGACGGGACAACACTTTTGATTAGCCAAATAAACGTTGCGCTGATGTTGGACGGGTGCTGCCTTGTTTTGTTTCCTGGTGTGAATCGAGTTGTAGCTAGCTAGCCAGCCAGTTTGAACGTTTAGCCAAGCAGCTAACTACCTAGTGCGGAAGATGATTTTAAGAAATACGAAAAGAAAACGTTGGTTACTGACTTTTGCACGCAGCTAGCAAGTTGTTAGCTCCCCAAGTGCTACGGAACTGTGCTTTGACAAGGTTGAACTTAAAAGCTAAGTTGGCCACATGCATTAGCTTGTAACGCAACTGGAGCTTGCTAACTGTGTAGCAGTTGTTAGTTAGCTAGGATAGCTAGCTAGCTAACTTTCTGTTGGCTAAACTGTCTGAAGTAGTTGGCTAGATGAGTGGGTAGACAGCTAGTTAATAAAGTATTTCCGTGAAGCTAGCTAGCCTTGTGTAAGATATGTAGATACATTTTTATAGATACATTCTAGCTAAGTTCAGCCTGAGTTGGCTAACATTTTGAGCTAACATTGGACTGACAATTCAGCTAACGTAATCAACATGCTAGTTAGTTGCAAGCAAGGTGTGACCAGTTTCAAAACCATGAACACAGATTTTACGTTATCCATCTACACCACGTTAACATAACCGCACTTTTGCTTGCTTGTTAGCTACAATTTTGCAACGCTGTTGTCTAGCTAGCTAACTTAGAGTTGCTGAATGACAGTCTCAGCTATAGCTGATGTTAGCTGGTTAGGCTAGCAAAGTTACTATGCCAAATTTTGTGAACTTGCGGGTGCACCGAAGTCGCACTATGTATAGCAGTAGCCCATTCTTAGCCACTTGATCATGTCAAAGCCCTTGCTTTAACCACCCATTTCAAAAAATGAGCTGCTAACTACTAGTTATGTGCTCAAGCCCAACCCAACATTACACAATGAACCGTTACAACTAGCTGTTGGTGTTACCCATTCATTGTCAACACTACCATTGTTATGGAAAGCATTTCCCCAGATTGATGGAATAACTGGGCAAGAGTAATAGGATATCCAATTGTATTGTTTAAACAAATTTTGGGACCCCCTTCACTCTATTTAATGTTTTGTGAGCACAGGCACTTGTCAGCGATATCACTGCCGTAAATACCACCAGAAGCCTACAGAAGATTCACCTATAATCTTGACTAATTTCAATACTATCTACACAGCTCAACAGGTTGTTAACATAAGCAGGAACATATGCTTTAAAGGGGCATGTGTTAGAACGCTTTATTGATAGTCTTCCTTTTTGCAGAAGGATTGCAAGAGTCCAACCCAGAGAATTCTGGTTTCAGCCATGCAGACACTAGAGAGAAGAAGTGCACTGTGTGCTCTCTGTCTTTCACCAAAGAGAGTCAGCTTCAGCGCCACATTCGGGATCATGAGGTCAACGATAAGGCAAGTGGAGTGCAGTGGTCATGCTCCTGGGACACTGTGGGACTTTACATGGTTGACTACATCACCACAGGCAAAGATACAAGATATATGTTTGTCTGAGGACAGAGAGGTTATGAATTTGGTTGCAAATTATACACATTTGTGAAGAAACTGCTTTTTTGACAACCAAATAATAGAGGCTGTCTTAAATTTTGTGGATTTAACACATTTATAGGGCACCCAGGGTTGTCTCATGGACTCATGTCACATGGATATATGACTGGAACCTCAAATTAATAGTGTATTATCTGGAAACATGCAGTCATTTTTTTTTTTAACAATGAACCACAGAGAAAGTGCTTAGATGGATGGATCAAGCACATACTATATACACATACTGTATGTCCCAACAGCTACCCTGGAGTTTGTTTTTAAAACAGTGCTGGGTACCTTTTAAGTTGAATATGTTAAAATAGTAGTTCCAGGAATAAGGACTGAATTTGTTCATTTATCTTATGAAGTTTTGATTAGTCTCCCAGCTGAATGGTGAACGGCACAAATTGATCAGTGTTTTCTACCTATTACGTGAATGTCTGATTGTCACATATTTTACTGACAGCAAGTCTCCGAAGAAAACTGGGTAGTGATACATAAGAGTGTTCATGTGCCATTTTATATGCCAATATAGTTAATAAAATGGGTGTTAAGATCCTGCTGTGGCAAGAGGAAGAAAATAGCTTCTTAGTTCACATGTATGGTGACTGTGTAAATGCAAAAACTGGTACCTTTACTGCCCCCTGAAAGTGGTCATTTTTCTTATCCTGGTCACCCCTCCCGCCCCCTCCCGCCTCGCCTCGCAACAGCCGCACCGCTGCGACGAGTGCCCCATGTCCTTCAACGTGGAGTTCAATCTCAAGCTGCACAAGTCCACCCATGCCACCGAGGACCCCACCTGCCCCGAGTGTCAGAAGAAGTTCTCCCGAGTGGCCAGCCTCAAGTCCCACATCATGCTCCACGAGAAGGAGGAGGTGCGTCACCGCGGCGACACGTTCCCGTCCGGCCCTTTTTCTGTTGTTTGTGAGAGCAGCGTGAGTCTATGCACATAGGGGTGACATATTTGGAGCGCCGATTCCCTGAATATAATCGCCACATGACCTTTGAACTCCCTTATCCATTTAAGAGTGATCCAAGATAGAAAGGCATTTGAAGAGGAGAAGAAATGTATACACGCACACTGAACGCTCCCCAGGGGGTGTTATTTAACTGTGTTTCTACCGTGCATGTAATGGTCTTTGTTGGGGGTTTTTTTTCCCCCAGTGTGGTTAATGTCACACTTGAAAGAAAAGGCTTGGAGAATGCATACAGAAGGCTTTACTCTTCTAAATAAATGCGTTGGGACATAATTTTAACACATAGCATTATACACTTCATTTTAATGGGCTGTAACGATGTGTTAGGATGCACTGTTGACTCCTGATAACTGCATGCACTCAGGGCCATAATGATGTTATGCACTTAACTAGAGTATGCGCATAACACCACTGATTATGTTTACTCCTGTTAAAACATGGCCAGCTGTGTAGCATGCAGTAAAATGGTGTGTGGAATTATCTGATATGGGTCGACTATGTTCTAAAATAATATTGGGTGTACAAACCAACACATTTTTAAATTGTTTATCATACTGTATGAACACTAATGAGCATGTAGGACATTACAGTATTTTCCCTTCTAAATGTACTGACAGTAACTTAAACTCTTAACATCATCAAAAAACTTGATAGAAAAGCAGCTGGCAGCTATGATTCAGTATACAGTATGTGTTCATCATCATCAATAATTCATTTGGCACGTGGAGATGATTAGTAGCATATACTGCACCGTTACGTCTTGCAATTTGAGATTGATAGACAAGTCACAATTTAATTATGACTTTAGTTTAACAACTATAAAGGCCCATCAGAATGTACTTCCTTGTCTTCCGTGACATCCCTCACTCACTGTGCCCTTATCCCCGTCCTTACCCCCTCTCCTCTCCCGGTCCTCCCCTCCAGAACCTGATCTGCACCGAGTGTGGGGACGAGTTCGTCCTGCAGAGCCAGCTCAGCCTGCACCTGGAGGAGCACCGCAAGGAGCTCTCCGGGAACAAGGTGTACACCTGCAAGACCTGCGGCAAGGAGTTCAAGATGTCCTCCCAGCTGAAGGAGCACATGAAGACCCACCTGAGGATGAGGTGAGAGACGGGCCTGCGCCCCATTCACCTGTTACAGCCACGCATATCATTCAGATCCACTATGCAGGAAACCCACTTTACTGAAACCTACGTTTCTTTCAAGTGTAAAATATGGTGTGGTGATTAAGGAACTCTGCTTGTAGACAGAATGTTGCAGGATTGATTCCCATGTGTGGCATTGTTGATCGGCACTTGAGAAAGGGGTTTTCATCTTAAATTGCTTTGGCATATATCCAGCTGTCTAAATGGAAGATGTACTGTACAAAATGTAAGGCATGCAAGTCACCCTCCAAGCAAGTACATTTTTGTAAGTCACTCTGGATAAGAGTGTCTGCTGAACGTAAATGTCTTTCAGTTCAAATGTACAAAAAATGGACTGGGTAGAAAGTCTTATAGTTTTCAGGGAGGTTAAAAATGATCACCCAGCTTTTAAAAGTGCAAACACATGTGACAGTAGTACATACACTATATGGACAAAAGTATTTGGACACCTGACCATTACATTGCAATGACATTGTATTCAAATACATATACTTTAATATGGAGTTGGTCCCCCTTTTGCAGCTATAACAGCTTCCACTCTTCTTGGAAGGCTTTCCACAAGATTTTGGAGTGTTTCTGTGGGAATTTATGCCCATTCATTCTGTAGAGCATTTATGAGGTCAGGCACTGATGTTGGACGAGAAGGCCTGGCTCGCAATCTCTGTTCCAGTTCATCCCAAAGGTGCTCGATGGGGTTGAGGTCAGGGCTCTGTGCGGGCCAGTCAAGTTCTTCCACACCGAACTCATCAAACCATGTCTTTATAGTCCTTGCTTTGTGCACTGGGGCACAGTCATGTTGGAATAGAAAAGGGCCTTCCCCAAACTGTTGCCACAAAGTCGGTAGTATAGCATTGTCCAAAATGTCTTGGTATGCTGAAGCATTAAGATTCCCCTTCACTGGAGATGAAACAGGTGTGGCCAAATACTTTTGTCCATATAATGTATGTTCAGTGTTTAAAAGCTGAAGGTGCGCTTATCTATTGACATTTCAGATGTTTAAATTAGAAATTAGAAATATTGTCCATCTAGTTAACACACTCCAGTTTTTTAAGCAACTGATAAGGGTGATAAGGATTGCTAAAAACATGACCCACCATATGCATTAAAAATAGTAATTGTAATATTTTCTGAAAGCATTGGTCAGCATGTCCCCTGAAAAATACTGTGATTTACAGTAAGCCAACTAGAACAACAAGAACAAGAAGAATGTTATTTTCTATGATTACTGTTATTAACTGTGTAGTTAATCATATTGTTTTCTGTGATTAATTGCACAGCCCAAATAGCATATGCTTTCCAAAGAATCAGCTACACTGTAGCATGACACTAAAGCAAAGTTTTGGAGCTTTTTTGTGAAATTAGGCCTTTTTAGCATCAGGGTATTTCATGCATATAAACCCTCATGAATTAATGCAGCAATGATCCCATAGAGGGGACCTCTCTGGGGAAAAAATAACCCTGTGGAAAGTGTTTGGGTGGAAATAGGAAGCATTTAGAAATAAAAGCCCTCTTCAAGGAGGGTGTTTGGTACGCTTCATCTTGAATTGCAGGGGACCTTGAGAATGATTTCAAACTCCTAATAAAATAAACTGTAATGAAAGCTTTTGATTTGTTCTGAGAAATGTGTGTGTGCTGGTATACTTTAAGTGACTCTCTGGTGATGTTCAAGGTTTTAACTGTACACTATTTATCTATGAAAGTGTCACGCTGCAAAGAAATGTAATTAAGTATGATTGGAGAGAAAATAAATGCTTGAGTTTGGAATTTTAGCACATACTAGAATTTGAAATGGTTTTTGTTCAATATTTCATCAGACCAATTATCGGCAGTTCGAGAAATTACAAGAGAAACATTGACCGGAGTGGCTTCACAAACGCCTGTCTACACTGCGGGAAAACGTTTAAGAAACCCAGCCAGCTGGTACGACACATTCGGATACACACAGGTGAGCAGCATACAATGCAGTTATCAAGATTCTGAAGTATAATCTTTACTGTATGTTGTTGCTTGGAATAACAGTATTTTGTCTATGGTCTTTGTTTCAGCTTAGGAGACATCTCTTTTGGGTATCTTTGTGTTGAGGTGTTTAACTGTACAGGGCTTGTACACATTGAATAATGGGGAATTGCATCTAGTTTGAATGGTCTTTCTGTGCTACTGAGAATCACCACTAGGAGGCCCTCCTGCTGCATCATTTCAGGTGCTGGCACACTGTCTTCACTTCCAGTTTCTCTGTTGTTTTTTTTGCCTCGAATAAACCATAATTCAAATAATTTTACAAATAATTAGCCTTAATTAGTCCATGTTTCCTGGGAATTCTGCCACCATCGAGTCTGAGAGACCTAGAATTGCCTTGAGAGTTTTCGATTTTTACTTTGATTTTTAATGCATTGGCACTAGCAGCTAAAAAGTTACATGTATTGCTGCCTGCCTCACACAAACTCGTACCAATTAAAGTACTTTCCGAGTCTACCACAATACCTCTCCTCGTGTAAAAGGGTGGTTGATCAGCTGTTCTTGGCTCTGGAATGTTTGTGGTCAGTACCTCAAACACAACTGGCACGCTCCTTTCCTGTTTTGTAAATTACATTTGTCGTATTCTTTCCTTGCTTTTGATTACCAGTCTCAGTAAATAACTTTTAAGGGAGTGGGAGAAACCTTATCACTCAGTGGCAGACAAATCACATCCCACTTGGGCTGAATAGAGTCGAGGCGTGAGGTAGCAGAGTAGGTCCTTCCTCATTGGCTGCTTTTGTGTTACCCCAGGCGAGAGGCCGTACAAGTGCACTCACTGTGGGAAGGCCTTCAACCAGAAGGTGGTCCTGCAGACGCACATGGTGCGCCACACGGGCGAGAAGCCACACCTCTGTATGCTGTGCCCCGCCTCCTTCTCCCAGAAGGGCAACCTGCACTCGCACATCCAGAGAGTGCATTCAGAGGTAGGTAGCCCCCCCCCCCCCCCCCCCCCTCCCCGAGACAGCACTGCTAAGCTGTGCTCTCTGACGTCAATGGCAGTGTTGACTAGCACATGGGAAGTGTAACCAGAAGGTCTTAGGCTTGAATCCCATGTGCAACACAGCAGTTCCAGCCTTAGGGAAGGTGCATAGCCTAAACAGCCTGATGGTTTAATGGATAATGTATTCCATATACGCACGTGAAAGCCACAAACTGGATAAAGCTGGCTTTTTCAGAACATCAGGTACTTATTCATTTGGACATTTACTAACTTGCTTTACTAAATAAATCCAGCTGAATCCTCTGATCCTGTATAAAGAGCTATTGAGTGTACAATATTGCCATCAACATGTGCCCTGGGGCTGTCATTGTGGGTGAGCTCAGTTTCCTCTGGCCTGCAGTCCGATAGGTTACTCCAGGTGCCACCCTTCACTCTTAGAGCCTTCGAAGTTTACTTGGTTCACCGAAGATAAAGGCTTGCTGAGCTGCACGGTTAAGTGCGGAGCTGGAGTGGAAGGCCTGCGGCCGCCACCGCACTCCCGCACTCCCGCACTCGTCAAGCGCCTGCTGTGCGGTGCAGGTCTGGAGAAAAACAAGAAGGTACGGGCGCTAGCTGCGGGCTAGCGCGCCTGTAAAGGGCCAATCCGAGCAGGGTCTCACGGGGGCCTGCGGGGGCCTCGGCTCTGAGGAGCACTCAGGCCCTGCCTCCTCCTCCGGTCGCACAGCGGGGGCTCCGAGGAGACAATGATAACGTGCGTGGAGCCTCGAAACACCCTCTCCCCCAGCTCTTGGCCTCGCATGAGGGAAGAATATGGATTTTTAAGAGTGGGAATGGTGTAGGTCCATTCAGCCTCCTCAGCTGTCACTCAGTATTCTGTCAGCTTGCTTGGTCGAATAATACGCCACGAGTCGGCGTCAGCGGCCTGAGTCCCCAGAACACTGCCGCAGACTTGGCGCCGCAGCGTGGGTTGCCTAATGATGCAGTATCTTAACGAGGCTCGGTGAGTTGTCTCCTGTTCTGCTTCTGTCAGAGTAAAAAAAAAAAAAAACAATGCACGCACACACACTTACACACACACCACACACACACATAAACGCACACAACAGTACCACTAATGCACTCCCCCGTGTCAGAAGGGTAAACAAATAATAGGAGGCAGCTCAGTTCGCCACGGTGCACGCATCCGTTTTCACTTGTCATTGTGGTGGTGGAGAAAGGAAAAAGAGGAAGATAATGAACAAAGTGGCTTCACTGTAATCAATGCCTGAAAGGCCCACGCTGGAGTTTTTGTATGGAAGGAAGGTTTGGGGGAGAAAACAAAGCCTTCTCATTTTTGGCGGGGTGCGGGTAGAGAGAACCAGTCCGTGCTGACGGCGCGCCTCCACCGATAATGACCTCTGCCCCCTTCGGGTGATTCTGGAGCTGGATACGGCCGTGTCGGCTGTGTGTGGATTGTGTCTGAACCGGGTGTCGCCCGAGCTTCATTAGGAACGACCCCCCGCCGCTCTGCGGGTGACGGCCGCGGCCCTCGCCCTCTGCCCCACCCCCCCCCCCCCCCCCCCCGACGTTGCGGAGTCACTCCGGATTTGAGTCACCGGTGCACTGTGGCACAAACAGCAGCTGCTGATAGGAGATAGCATTGGTGCAACAGCCAGAAAAAGGCAGGGGAGGAGGGAGCACTCGCGGGGTGAGCCACAGAAGAGCCTGCTCACACAAAAACAGCCCGCGCTGAGAAATCTGAGGGAAGGAGTTAGACGGGGAGAAAGAGGTGTACAGAGGAGGGAGGGAATGGGGGGAGAGAGGGGGTGGTGGAATGGGGAGACCGGGGATGGGTTGAGGGAGAGAGGGAGAGGGATGGGGAGAGCTGGCTGGATGCTGATAGAAGTAATGGAGCGACGCGTGTTTGAAGTTTCCACCTGCTCTGTTTGCTGGCGTTGCCTGAAAGCTTAGCACATCAAAGCCCAGCGCCTGTCTTTGATAACCCCTCTTTCAAGCAGCGTTCAACTGAACATATCCGTCACAACAGTCACCTTGTCGCTTGATTGGAAGCAGTGACACCCATGTGCGTATTCCGAGGCTGAAATCAAAGCAAGATCTGACGCTTTGTTTGGGGAACGAGTTAGCAACTTTTTTGTGCGTTTTGATTATCCATTTATTCGCACAAGTGCCCTTGAGCCTCTTCTGCTAGGTGCGCCATGATTGAAATATAAGGGGTGATGATTATTTCGGGAGAGCCTAAAGTACGATCTCCAAAGCACTCTGAGGCGGTGTAATGGAGTGAGAGAAGAGCGTCTGCTTATGGCTGACATTTTGTTTTTCAGACGGGCGTTCCTGTCACAGGTCGACCCTCTTTAGCGGCACGGTCCAGCTGAACGGAGTCCCTCGCACTAGAGTGCAGGCTATTCTCCAAAAAAGCACTTTTTCCCTTTTAAAGTGCTGCAAATAATCCGATCAATCTGTTTGAGAGGGTGATATCAGTCACATTGTAGTCCTGTTTTTTTCCGCATGTCATTTTGCTTTTGAGGCCCAACAGTCCATTTTGAAAGCTAACCAGCCCGTAGTTATTACCTGTTGTTCCATGGCACACGATTTCATCAGGTGTCAAAGACATTGAGAGGCTTAGCATATACAGTATGCAGTGTTGTATGAGCAGAATACTTTGGTATGCAATAGACCCTTCAATCTATCAATCTGTGCAGAGGTAAAAAATGTTATGGCAGAAGAAGATTATACAGGCCATTATGAAAGTCATGCCAGATAGAAAATACTCCTTCTGCTCAGTCCTTCTGTCACAGATTTGAGGAAAACATGTTCTGTAGGCCTTCTTTAAATACAACTGTTGGACTGGCTATTGAAACATGCACTGCAAATATTTGGTCAAGGGAGATACTGTACTTTCAGCATCTGTGTAATTGCTGACACCAGACAAATGGACTTTTAAATTGTGTGATGTGTAATAAGTTCTCTATGTTTATGGTGATCCATCATCTCCAAGGCCAAGTGTGACCTGATATTCCTCTGATAAATGGAAAATTCTATTGAGGTGGACCCTTTTAGCTTTTTCATTTTTGTTTCAGGGTTTCCCTCATAATGTTTGTTCTCACTGGGCAATTTGAAATGTTCCTTTTTATCTGAAGTGTTTGTACTGGTCATCTGTGTGTACAGTAAACTTGTTGAAAAAAAAGTTGAAAATTGTATCAGTAGTCAGTCTTGCCATCAATTTTTTGAGAAGCTTAAGGGGTTGTCTTTATATGTTTTTCAGTGACAGTTTAATAATTGACACATTATTAAGATGTCGCCCAAAAAACAAACTCCATCATTAGGGCTGTACGTGTGCCGGGTGGCATGTTGTAACATGAATTAATATAGGTCAGGCAGCACTTACAGCTTTAGTTAGGTAGTTAACATAAGACACTGCACTTACTCATTTCAGGACATATCTGAAAATGATTTATACAGTTACAAAGACATTAATTATGTATTGAATATGTGTAATGTAGGTCTGGTAATACTGAATATTTTACTGAATATGTGTTTGTAGCCAAAAGAAGAGATGATGTCAGCCTGCCTCTCATTTCTCTCTCTTTTTCTCCCAGTAATTCTCTCTTTCTCTCCCTCCCTCTGCAGTCAAAGGGAGTGCCATTGTTCCCGTGTTTGGACTGCAGCTGTGTGTTTAAAAAGCTTGGCAGCCTCAACGCTCACATAAGTAAGATGCACATCTCCATCATTGAAGATCCTCCCCACACACAGGTGAGGACTGGCTGATGTCCATATGTGTTAAATGCTGAATACAACAGCAGGGTCTCCTTCACACTCTCCAATATAACCAGGGCCACTGGTGGCAGTGTCTGTGTCTGTGACATGCTGCCTGCTAGCTTATGAAGGCAGTGAGTTTATGGGAAGTCTCTGAGTACAGTAATTTGCGGGCGTCAACACATGGAATCAGTTCATTCAGATCAATCTTTCTCGTTACTTTTCCCTTTCATCTCTTACCTCCTACTCTCATCGGTGCCGTTCTCCTCTCCTTCCGTCCCTCCCTCTCCTCTCTTTTCCTCTCTCGTCCTCTCCGGCCCTGTCCTGTCCTTATTAGGAGGTGGTGGAGGCGGGGCAGACAGTAACGGGGGCCGACGGTTCGGCAGGAGTGACCGACGTCATCCAGCAGCTGCTGGAGCTGTCAGAGCAAGTGACAGGGGACAGTGCCCAGGCCCCTCCTCCAGTGCCGGCCATCTCCATGGAAACGGGCATCAACCAGGACATCTTACAGGTGAGCTGGGCCTTCCCCCTGTTTCTCATGACCTGGAAAAAGCAAAACAACAAACAGCCAAATTAACTGGCAGAAACAGGCAACATCGCAGGCCTCTCCCTTCTCCACCACACCCCCGTCCATCTCTCTGGAGCGAAAACTTTCTGTTTTGTTGGGGTTTCATTAAATTCTGCCCAACCTAGAAACAACTTCCCTTGTTAGAGGAGGTGCGACAACACAGTTGTCTTTGCCTTTGACATCAGTGGCTGCTGGAGGAAAGCTCTCCGACACACAGCATGGTGCAAACACCGGGAATCCATGCTGCTCGGCCCGGCTTGTCAGGGAACTTGTCAGCAGAGCTCGGCCGGGCCCCGGTGGCCATAATTAAAACACCTCTCCCTTGCAGGAGAAACAGGGCAGATGACAGCAGTGAGACTCTGTAACTCTCACTGAGAGTGATGTCTGCGAAGGAAGACGTGTAAAGTGTGGTGCAGAAAATATTAAAGGACTCCATTAATCGCTAGTTTTTTTTTTTTTTTTGGCAAAATATACAAAGGTCTTTTATTGCTGGCAACAAAATGTTTGATATATATTGATGTAGGTCAGGAGGGGAAAAGGGAGTCAGTGAGTCAGGGGGATATAGTAGTCAGGGAATGATGAAATGGTTCTTGAACATTGTAGGTGGATGTGTGGAGCCAGGCGGAGAGATTGCAGAGGAAAGGTTTAGTGGCTGAAGGGAGATTGACAGCCTCTTCAATCATGCGGCACAAAGGACCCTGAAATTGTTTTGCTCTGCTCAAAATTATACACCAGATCAGTTCATAGGTTTTGGTCTGCCAATCGATGTGTTTGAGCTGAAGTTGAAGGACTGTCATCGCTGGCGTTTTTCTTTTAAAAAAAAAAAAAAAAAAAAAAAGAGAGAGAGACAATATGGTAATACGCTTTTCTCTGGGAGGTCAAGGATGCTTACTGAGCGGAGGAACTCGAATAAATTTATTGCACTTGTGCGCCACAGGCAAGAAATCGTGCTGGATTACAGGATGGTTTCGCCAGCACTGTACCCCAGTATACCTTCCCACTTACACTGTCACCCCCTACTCAGACATGATTCTGAGCTGAAAGGTCACACATACGTTTGCACATAATAGTGTTGGTAATACACTGACTCTTGACAGGTTGCAGCTATGAGGAAAAGATTTCTTTGAATCCGTGAGGGAGGCATCACCTCATAGATACCATTGTTGTTACAATGTCTTATAAATCCTTTGTTATGTAATTAATTGTTTTGCTCAAATTGTTTCGCAACTGTTTTTCCTTGTGTGAAATGCTCTGTGTGCAAATACAGACGAAATGTCTACTGGTTCACTGGTCAACTTACGATTTAAGGTAGCATGGCCGGAAATCATGAGAATACAAAGAACCACGCATGATGTGTCATCGGTTAATTAATGATCCATCCCTCAGACATTAGTCAATTGCATCAATGTAGGCCTGTGGTCACCATACTCCCTCAGGGTCTACAGCTGGATCAGTACAATGTAATTAACGATCAAGCAATTTTAATGAACCCGCAATACCATGTAAGATCACTGTTCTCTGTGTATGGGGATAGAGCTGTATAAACCCTTTAGGCGCTGACCATAATGAACCCAGCACTGCGCCTCCCTCGGTGTTCCTCCGTTGCACCACCAGCTAATGCCAGCACGCCTGTACCGGGGCGGCTGTCAGATCTGTCTTACATTCTACGTCACGCTCGGACAGGAAAAGGTCCTGCATGCTTTATATTTCGCCTTGAGCACCCTCCAGGCAAGCGCAATCTAATAAGCAGTTTTCTGGACAAGAACAGACTCGCAGCGTCAAATAGTAAATTATCCAACAGTCACACCTTTGACTCACTAAAAAGTTATTCCGTTTTCTCTTGATACTTGCAGAGCTTGTGGTAGCACCATTTAAAGACCAGCATTGATTCAGACATGCCTTTTTGATTGTTTGTATCTTGCACCAACATTTGAAAGCCGATCTCATGCCACCTAAATAGGACCCTGTGACTTAAGCAGCAAGTCTTGCTTGATTTTCTTAATTGGGTTAGTTGAGGCTATCAGTATAGCTTAAAAATAGATTACTGTATCATAATGATAAATGGACAATAAGTATAATTCAGTTTCAGTTCAATTCAAATCTCTGAAGGCTTGTAGTTTTGAAATATTATGATTATGCCTGTGAGATCGTTATAACCTCTTTAGGCCTCAGTGCAATGCAAGTAGACAGCAACAAGTGGAAAGTCATCAGCAAAATCCTATTATATTGATGCAAAGCAAACATTTTGATTAATGTGACCCTCATTGCCACAGGCAGTGCTAGCAGGTTGGAGAAGTCCTTTGTGTGCTGTCTCGTAGTGGGTCAGGACCATGACTAACCAGAAGGTTGCAGGTTCATATCTAGGGAGGTACTGTGCTGTGATATGTTGTCTCTAACTGCAGCAAGCCCTGGAGAACAGTGGCCTGAGCACCATCCCGGTCCAGTCGCACACCCAGAACAGTGGGGCGCCCAGGCCAGGAATGACAGCCCAGAACCAGGCTACTGAGGGGCCAGCCTCCGTCCCTAATAAGGGCCCCAGCCCAGACAAGATCAACAGGAAGGAGAAGAGGAGCATCTACAAGAAACCCATGCAGATGCCAGGTAAGCAGTGACCAAATGTGGCCTGTTAGGGGTGTCATGAATACGTGTGGAACTGATTTAAGAGCCAATACTCTGTCACAATTAGTTTTGTGTGTTCACATGAGCGCTATTATGAAATGAAGACATTATTATTACATTATTATTACCATTACATCATATAGCAGACACTATTACCCAGAGTTAAGTGCATCACAATGCTAAGAGTAGTTATTGAAAAGTACTACAAGAGGTCAGTAAGATGCTGAGTTAAGTGCTAAACTAGTGTAGAGTGTATTATTGTACTTTTCATTTAGCTGATGCTCCTATCTAGTACAAAGTATCTCTAATAAAGTGCCATGAAAAGTTGCACAAACTGGACACCACTACTCACATATGACATCGGTGTTGTAGTACTAAGATCACAAGTGTGTGCTGAGGTCAACAAGTGCAATGCATTATACATGACAGAGGGATTATAGCATTTCGAATACAATGCTAACACATACCCTGAATTAAACCTCCACAGAAATAATTATGTGTAAGGGGAACAAACAATCATGTGTGGGGAGGGAGGCCAAGATGTGGCCTGAGGGAAAATGTTTGGTTACCAGCCACTCATTAAACAGCCAGACGTTGTCTGAAAAGAGCCACTGACTTAGTGGATGGTAGGTATGTCTAATTAAGTGCTCTCATGGGGGGGGTCATTTTTAAGACACTAAAATTATTGGCCAGTTTAGATAATATTAATTCGGTAATGGAGAGGAGGGGGTTCCATTGTGGCATAGTGGTAAGGAGCAGGGCTCATAACCAAAAAGTTGCCGGTTCGATTCCCTGCTGGAGCACTGCTGCTGTACCCTTGGACAAGGCACTTATCCCAGAATTCCCTCAGTAAATACCCAGCTCTAGATAAGAGCATCTGCTAAATGACAGTAATGTAATGTATATTAATTTCAAGCCACAAGCTTACTGGAAATGTATGGTTTGCTTGGCCACCGTAGCATGCGTCCCCTGTGTGTCTGTGCACGCGTCCTTCCCGCAGGCTCCATCAGGGAGGAGAACGGCGTCCGGTGGCACGTGTGCCCCTACTGCTCCAAGGAGTTCAAGAAGCCGAGCGACCTGGTGCGCCACATCCGCATCCACACGCACGAGAAGCCCTTCAAGTGCAAGCAGTGCTTCCGCGCCTTCGCCGTCAAGAGCACGCTGACGGCGCACATGAAGACCCACACGGGCATCAAGGCCTTCGAGTGCCAGTGCTGCCGGAAGTGCTTCTCCACCTCGGGCAGCATGAAGGTGCACATGCGGCTGCACACAGGTGAGCCCCCCCCCCCCCCCGGGTTAGCCCCGCCCGCTCTGACACACGCACGCGCCTTATGGATTTCAGCTGCCGCTCGCAAATGCAGTTCTGTAGGCTTGTGTGGATTTCCTGGAAAAACTACCTGAATGCTGCAATCCAGCAAAGCGTGGAGCTGTAACAGAAGAATCTTGGCAGTAGGATTCTCCTTTCGCTGGCAGATAAGAGAGGTCGCTGCCAAACAAACAAACAAATTTCATTTATGAAAGTATTGCTTTATTTACATATCTTCTTTTGGTTTCATTAACAAAACTGAGGTTTCTGAAGCAATAAATTGCAATAAACAACTGATAAGAAATTATTATTGTAATTACTAGAGATGAAATTACCTTATTTTGGTTTTCGATGATCACAACTTTTGTCAACCACTAGGGTTGGTTTTGTTTACATCTTTTTAGGACAAATGATACTTCTTGTGTATGTTGAACTAGCTTGTTGGCTACCTAGATATACTTAACTGTTTACATAATGAATTGATGTTACTCTAACATATAATTCTTGGTAGCTAAAGTAACATGAAATTCTCAAGCACCATATTTCAGTATATTGAACAAATGGCACAGATCAACACCTGCGGTTACATTACTAGCTGTGAAGTTCATCTCTACACTTCCTCTGCCCTCAGTTTTCAGGGTTGTAAGACCGCGCTGCGGTGACAGGCACAGCACCGCTATCCTGAGGCGCTGTGCTTTTGGAGCTGCTCCGGCATGTTGACATATTTTCACGTGCTCCCCGGTTAACGGATTTCACAAAGGGTGCATCTGTTTCCCTCCAACGCTTTTTTCGCCCGCGAGAATGGCGAGGCGCGTTGGAAAAGGAAAACAGCAGATGCAAGCCTTCTCCCGCTGCATAGGAGAGCGCCGTGTTCTTCTGAAAATAACATCATAAAAAAAAGCCCTTTTCAAAAAACAGGGCGTTTTCACGTCACCGTCGAATCCAGGAAGCTTTTATCAATGCTACAAGTTTTCAAAGGGACTTCAAAGCGGATGCGGTGCATTTACGCACCCTCCGGCTCTAGCGCGTGACCGAGTGCATGCCCGCCGTCCCCCGGCATCGAGGGCCCCGTTACTCTGCCGGTCGCCGGTGTGCAGCCTGTTTGCAGATAAGAGATTAGTCAGCGCCCCCACACTGCACTGCGTGCTGTGTCTTTTTGGTACGTGGAAGTGGTCCTGAAAATAAAGGGAAAGTGTATTTTTAGACTGGGTTTCCACTCTTCTAAAAAGCTTCTACATGCCAGTATTTAGTAAGACATGAATGCTCAGCAGTGTATGTTAATATGGAAAACATATTTTGCAATATATGAATATAAAAAAAAATATAAAAGAAAACTATGTAGGGTGCCAAAATACATGGTATGACATTATGTATGACAAACACTATGACACGTGGTATACATGATATGCTCTACAGTGGCTGCTTAGTGCTTACATGTGTTTTATGAGGCGTAGAAAATATTTCACAATATGCAATTTTATAGTAATATGATTCTGATATGCTGCACACAAGATTCCCATCAGTGATCATTTAGGTTTGCAGGACACTGATAGAGCTACTTGTCAGCACCACTTGTTATACTTCACAGCGGCCATCTGGGGCATTGTGGTCCTGTCTGCTTCAAATGGAAAGTATGTTTTTGTTTATTTATGTTTTATTCAGTGGGTAAATTTTATTGCTCAATGAGGGATTCATCAGTTGTGTCTGAAGGCATAAACAGAAGAGGAGAATGGCCGTTTGTTTTTTGTTTTGAGTATGGGAACTACTCAAATGGGAATTAGGAGTCCGGATTTCTGCTGATTTCATCAGTGTAGCAAGCATAGGGATTTGCGTCTTTGTCTGTCAGTTTAAACATTTATTTTTGAAAAAAAGCAAAGCTAATTTGTCACTGACATTTTTTTGCTTTGATTATAGGTCGTTGCAAAGTTGTGTGTGATATCACATTAAAATGCAATGAAAGATCTTCATTACAAATCACTATTCTGTTTATTAATTTAGGTTTATAGCAGTTCCTAACCAACACTGATTTTGCATTTTTTTTTAAATTGCACAAGGAAACTTCAAAACTTCCCTGTAAGATTCTCACACTCTGCCTTAACAAAGGGAGTTTTTACACTATATTTCTACTTATAAATTAAAATCATCTTTCATCACTTGTTGTGTCCCTAAGAGCCCTTGTTGTCATTTTGCATTGTGGCTCTTTTGATTTATCAAAAAAAAGCAAAAGTGATTAAGATGGTGCAAAATCATGGTCCCTTGAAGATGTAAAAGAGAGTGTGTTTTAATTGCACTGTGAATTGCATTTGTGTCACCCTGAAAGCTATATCTTATATATTTATTTTTTTTTTTCAGTTCTGAGTGAGTTCAGGCATGCCTTTAACACCTTTCAGTTTTGACTTTGCACTCAATGGTCTCCCAGCTTTAGTTGACCAAAGTAGTTAGTGAAAGGTGCATTTAGGAGCCCTGAGTCTGTGGCAGTCATGCTAAACACCCTGGGTTCCATTATCAGCAGTCTGCAGCGCAAAGGGATTGGGGTTGTAAGCTTTCGATGCACTGCTGTCTAAAGGACGTCATTCTCTGTTTTTTTTGATAATTTGCCTATTTGGTATTCTGTGTCAGCGGTAGATTATGGCATCTGTGTGATTCGTCATGGTCTGGAAGATTGTTGGGAAGATCGATGTCCTTCTGTAATCAGGACAGTTTTAAAACTTGGGGGTGTTTGATCACAGCGCTGTGGAATTTTCTCCAACGTTATGAATCATAAGCTTAAGTAAATGTTAGTTTTCTGTGAAAGCTAACAAAAAGGAACTGTAGATTGAATTGAATCTTTCCCATTTTGAATTTCCATCTCATTGGAAATTCACAAAAAAAAAAAACCTGCTTTAATGTCAGCCTGCGCATGTTAACTGCTAGTGTTGCTGGGTTCAAGGCGTTGTGCTAAGTCAGATTTTCAAATTATTTATCTGATCAGCCATTGGAAAAACACTAAATTCTAAACTCTTACATTGTAGTGGCTAATGATTTAACATACACTTTAAATTGGCTAAATTGTGTCCCAGCATGCATTAAAAACCAGATGGTGTGCTTGACTCATCCACCATTGTGCGTGATTTATTTATTACTGTTTTATAAATGTATTACAAAAATGTTTCCAATCATGGGAGGCAAGCGCAAGACTGGTCTTTGGTTGGCAAAAATTCACACCTCCGCTTCATCCCAGAGTTTTAGCTCCATCAGAGATGATATACGGCTGGGGCAGGAACAAGAGGTGTCTGATAAGTGGGAACTCTGCTGCCACTATAAAGCTTACAATGTATGACCTGCACTCGCGGCCAAGTTTGGATTTAATCTCAGGCTGTAAAATTGCCGAAAATTGCAAAATGATTTATTTCAGTACAATCTGTCTTTGATTATAATCTAGGAAAAAGTAGACCACTTTCTTCCATTCCCAAAATAATACCCACATGAGTTTTCCCAGCAGAATGTTTGCTACTGTTTTCTTATTTTATCTCTATTATTTGTTAGCATAGTAGACTCCCTCATGCAAGATAAGATGCAATACGTGCAAAGATATAATACCTTTTATTCCCTTTTCTGTATTCTCTCTGTAGCCTCTTGATATGAATGAATTTCCACTTGGAGTGGAAGCAAAGCACCTCATTTGGGGGTTCTGCACCCAGAGCCATCAGGTTGAGAGTCTCACTCGCTCTTAGTGCTGTACCACACTTTCATTTGCTGGTATTGCCTTCTGATGTGTAGCCGTGTTTTGGCTTAAGCCGCCCGCCCCTGTGTTCCACCCTTTCCCGCAGGAGTGCGGCCATTCCCCTGCCCGCACTGCGACAAGATCTTCCGCACCTCGGGCCACCGGAAGACCCATGTGGCGTCGCACTTCAAGAGCGCCCAGCAGAAGAAGCAGAAGGGCCCGCGGAGGCCCCACAAGACCCGGTCGGCCCGGAGCAGCCTCCCGCCCCCGGACATCCCCCTGCACGAGCCCATTCTGATCACGGACCTCGGTACGAGGCGCGCCCCACCCGACACCCTCGGCCTGTCGGCTTTGTGAGGCTGCGTGGGTTTAGAGCCAACGGTGTTGAACAGAAGTCAGCTCTGCTTATGAGCATCTCCTATTTTATTCAGCATGGTTAAGCTTAATGGTGCATTTGAGATCACTGCCTTAAAAAGGGATTTGTAAAAGAGACTACATTGTGCATAGCTCTTTTTAAGTCTAATTTGATTAAAGGACCCTAATAGGCTCATTTTTAACTCTTCAGTGAGCAGCATATGTTTTGCCTGATGTATTCACAGAGTGTGGTTATTTTTTATCTCTGTGTATGGATGCTAGGGCGATATACACAAGCAGATGTGAACATCTTCTTAAGCCTAGCTTGAAAGGTTTTTGTAGTTGTTCATTCTTCAATAAATAACCTAAAACTTGCTGACAAATATTGTTAGTAAGGTAGGTCTGCTTTTGTTTGATATGTACATAATGACCATCCAGAAGTTTAATGTGGAACTGCTTGTCTGGTTTTCATTTGTCGCTCTCTTACCATGTTTGGCCGTGACCATAAAGGCTGTAATCTTGTGTGCCCCGCCGCAGGTCTCGTTCAGAACCAGAACCCACGCCTCTCCTTGCAGCAGTACCTGGACATCGTGGAGAACGACCGACCCTACAAGTGTCCCTATTGCAACAAGGCCTACAAGAAGTCCAGCCATTTGAAGCAGCACGTGAGGTGAGATGGCCTGGGAAAACAAACAGATAAAGCCGGTCTTGAAAATGCTTTTCCCTTTCCTTTGTTTTGTTTCATTTTGACCAAAATCAAGCTTCTACCTAAATGCTAGACAACTGTTTTGCTCTAAGCTACAAGCAATTCCTCGGCCCTTCAGTGGTCTGGGCCCTTAATGTGAGAGAGTAACAGGAATTGATAGGAGTAGATGGTCTAAGAGCTCCTCTCCAAGCCTCTAATTGTACAATCAGCTTGGTGCTGAGAGTTCTCTGTCCCAGCTAGTTACATGGTACCCTCTATGTGAAGGATTCAGCTATGATGCTTCAAAGTCTATATGCAGTTCTCTCATATGAGGATGCAGTTCATGTTGTGACAGTCAATAGCAATCGATTTTTACCTTTCAGCATAGAATTGCCCAGGCAAAACAACGCTCACAAGGTTAAAGGTCCCGTCTAGCATATAACAACATGATGTGCTTTACCCAACAAGACAAGGATCTCTGTTTAGTGATGAAACTGTCAGACAAAATAGGTTTTAACTGAGAACACCTGGGGACATGGCAGCAATTTATCTTCGAGACAGTCCACATTTACTGTGACGCTTGCTTATAACCCAACCGTCAGGAGTACCGAGAGAGATCGTGCCTAAGATCGCCTCCCCTTTGTCCCACGCAGAGCTACCTTCACTCCCACGGGCGAGTAGTGGGCTTATCATCCATTTTTTTCTGTTTTGTGACGGTGAGTCACAGAGACCCATCAACAGCTACGCATTTGCAGAAGTACCCCCCCCCCCCCCCACACACACACACACACACACACACACACACACACCTTTACTCAGTGTTCTGAAAACCTTCCTTAAAAGCACTGTCTCTTTCTGTGTAATGCGATCACACAAGCCCGGGCAGAAGGCAGAAAAACAGAAACTGCACGGGCGCTCATCGATCCTCTCCAAATGGCATTTTGCCCTTTTGCCTTCGCACTTTGCGATTTGTTTCTTGTTGCCTCAGAGAGGAACCAAGACGTGAAGGTAGCTTGTTTGGTAAAGGTCACATATCCGAAATGGAAGGGACACATTTCGCTGAGCGCCCTTAATTATGGGGGCCCTCTGTGCCAGTGCTCTTCCTGTTCCAATTAGCCTGGAAAGACGTGGTCCCGATCTGTGGGGGAGAGCTGCAGGAGGCCCGCTCGCACACCGTTGGCATTTACACGTGAACCAAATCCCACTGTCCTCTGCTTCCACTGAAAAATGAAAAAGTGCGTGCCAGTGTACAGAAAAAGTCTGAGATTTAAGTAGTATTTCTACAATATAGGCATAAATATACAGAGGCTGTGCTCACAGCATACAGCGTTCATCTTGTGTGCGCCCCCCGGCGCCCGTGTGTGTCGTCCCTGGCACCCTTCGCCCTTGCTTTGCTGTTGACGCGTTCCCCGCGTGCCTCCCACCCTCCCCGCAGGTCGCACACGGGAGAGAGGCCCTACAAATGCCTGCAGTGCAGCAAGGGCTTCGCCTCCTCGGGCGTGCTGAAGGCCCACATCCGCACCCACTCCGGCCTCAAGGCCTACAAGTGCCTGATCTGCGACAGCACCTTCACCACCAGCGGCAGCCTGCGGCGCCACATGACCACGCACAGCGACCTGCGGCCCTACATGTGCCCCTACTGCCAGAAGACCTTCAAGTCCTCGCCCAACTGCCGCAAGCACATGAAGACGCACAGGTAAGCGCGAGGCCCACGCCTGCAGGCGAGTCAGTGCGCTGATATTACATTACATTACATTACTGGCATTTAGCAGATGCTCTTATCCAGAGCGACTTACATTGGTTACAGTTTTTTTTTTTTTTTTTTACAACGTTATCCATTTATACAGTTGGATATTTGCTGGGGCAATTGCCCAAGGGTACAGCAGCAGTGCCCCAGTGGGGAACTGAACCGGCAACCTTTCGAGTCCTGCTTAGCCACTATGCTCCACTGCCGCCATATATGCGTATATGCAATATGCATTGATGTAATCCTCGATCCGGTTGAACGCTCGCAGTACAGGCTCAGGAAAGCAGGTTGCAGAGTGAAGCTGAAAGATCAAAAGGACTTTAAGCAATTTTTCTAGAGGAGGGCTAGCAAAATGCTACCTACAGTGCCGTGTGGGTAAATGTGATGAATAAATTTGTGCTGGAATAGAAATCATTATCTGTGATCAAAATATTCCTCTGCGGTACGCTTTTATGTTTCAGGTCTGACTTTTACGTGTGACTTTTCACATCCTTTTTTTGTATATATAAACATTTTGTCCCTTCTTAATTAGGCATATGAATAAATATGGGATGCGAGAGCGCGCTGGCCTGTCACTGTCGTTGCTGTGTTGAGGAAACTTTCGGTTTCAAAAAGTTTTTCGCTCCTGACATCATCAGGGCTCCCTGGAGTGAAGCCCAGGAACTCTTTCTGTACGGTTCGGAGCGGCGCGAGGTGCGAATGAGCCCACGGCGCCTCATGATTAATTCCTCCAGCGCTCCCCCCTGCCAAAATAGTCTCGGAAATTGCCTGACGCCACTGCCCCGCTCCGGGAGCAGGCAGTAAGAAGGACGGCTGGAATGAAATGGCTTCCAGCTCGCATTGCGGACCGGCCCCTCGTACCCTCTGCTGAGGTAGTAGAACTGACAGGCAGTCGCATAACAAGACGGCTAAGGGCGTAATGAGAGGATCAGGGCAGCAGGCAGCAGTGACTGCGCATTATATCAACTCGGCGGTGTGCTGGTGTCGCTCTCACTGTCCTTTTGCCCCCTGTTCCCCCGATACAGATATGAGCTCGCCCAGCAGCTGCAGCAGCAGCAGGCCTCCGCCGACGGCCCCTCCCTGGACGACCCCATGGACGGAGCGGGCGTGGCGGCGGGCATGCAGGTGGAGATGGAGGGCGACGCGCTGCAGCCGCCGCCCGCCGTGGGCGCCGAGCAGCAGGGCATTCTGGGACTGGGCCAGGCGCAGGTGGTGGGCGCGCCGCAGCAGGTGGCGCTGGAGACGCAGCTCGGCGACCAGCCTCTGGTGCAGGAGGACGGTAAGCATCTCTCTTGCGCCCGCGATACCCGCCCTGACCACCAGGGGGAGTGTAAACGACGTGTAAAGTGATGGCCTGGTATATTTGAGAGCACCTTTTCCTCTGTCCCTGCCGGAAGAAACCGTCCAGCCCCATGTTGGATCAGGAAAACACAGTACTCCATGGAGTTATTTCTTATTTCCTTGAGGAAATCTGATAGTGCTGATTCAAATGCAGTCCAAGCCCGTGGGTCTCATTGGAATGCACCAAGAAAAAGGGACCAGGGACACCACCTGCTTGCCCCTGTCTGTTTAATCTTTAAAGCGCCTTTTTAAACTTTCATCCCGAGAAACATGAAGGGCAGACAAAACGGTGTGCTGGGAGCCATGGTGGGATCGCAAATCGACTTCTGAGGCCCAGCTCCCTCTTTGCATTTCTGAGGACTTGTTTTGTCCTTGAGTGAGACCTTGGGCTGAAGAGCGATGTTCTGAAATAAGTAGAATGAGGAGCGGAACACAGAAAAGAGAACAAATTAACCCTACCGTCTACATCAAACTCATTTTTTTGAGATTGATATCCATTAATGCGGTGCATTAAGGCTCTTTGAATAGCAGTTTGTTAAGCCTTTTAATAGGGAGATAAGGAAATAAGGAACCATGCTCTTGAGGTTTGGCTCGGCAGAGTGCATTGAGTATATTTCTTCATTTGCCCTTTGCGAATTACAAAGACTCATTCAATCTGGAGAGCTGATGACTTTTAGACCCAATTATGACAGCTGTGTTAAAAATAGACCAAGGCCCCCTCTTGTGGTGGTTTCTTTAAGGCACAGTTATGTATAACTAAGTAATAAGGAGCAGTTTTTGAGTTCTGTGGCTTATAGGGTCTTTGCCACTAGCGGGCTTACATACAGATACGCGCCCAACATGGGGCACCAGTCCACCCATGGCGACATCCCAGTTTCAAAAGGATGGATTGCGATTTGTCTGAATTCACGATTTCGGATGTGAGACACACTGTAATGAGGACAGGTTTTAGCGAGCGCTCCCTGGGTGTCTGGCAAATAAAATGCTTTCTTGTATGGCTGACTGCATGGCATGTCAGCTGAAATGGGATGACCTTCCCGCGTGTCTGGGCACACACACAACATGTAAGGTGATGTTCCGTCCGTCTCCGGAGGGAGCAGGCTGACATTGTGCCAAAAGGTGTCGCGCGACTGGATCATCTCAGTCACTCCGGAGCAGGAGAATGGAACCGCTGCGTTTGCAAAGGTCACTGCAGTCAACACGCCACGCGGTCGATCGGAACACGGGCAGAGAGCGAACGCCGCCTCGGAGCGGTTACAGGGCCGTCCGTCGAGCGACCTTAATCTCATGGGGTCTCGTTGGAGGTGATGCTTCCCCCCTGTTCTCCCGTCTCAAACTTAATCACACTTTTAATGGTTCAGGAGGAGAAAACGGATCGATAAAAAGGAAGGAAGTGTGGATCGCAGGTGGTGCACAGTGTGATTTTTTGACCCCTTGGGTCTGTGTGCTCTGAAGATTTCATGGCCTGGGGTGTTGCTGGAAGGTTGTTGGAGCGGTGACTGTCCCCCGGGGACCTGGCATGAAGTAGGCTGGCGACGCCGCCGAGGCGGAGAGGAATGAGAGCGTCTGGCGCTCTCGACCGCGGCTGAACCGGTCGTTCCTCTGTCTAATGACCGAGAGAGATGTGACAGCCTGTGTGTGCTCTGTGTCATGTGGAGCTCCTCTCATCAGAGCGGAGGGGACCTGTGACCCTGGCCACGGCTAACTTACAGCGATAGAGCATCTCTCTACTATTTTCATTGTCTCTCTGAATCACTCCCGCTTCTCCTTTTTCCTTGCCTCTCTTTTTCTTCCTCGATTCCTCACCCTTTGTCTCTCCTTCTCCCTCCAGCTCTCCCCCTCTCCCTCCCTGGCTCTCATTCTTCTTCCTTTTCCCTCTCTCAATCGCTGTCTCCCACTCGCCATCTCTTCCCCCCAGCTCTGTTTTTGATTGCTGTGGATATTGCTCACCAGTGACAGATTTGAGCCTCTGTGTGCTGGCTCCACATGAGAAGAGTGTGCCTCTGGGTGTGTGTGTGTGTGTGTGTGTGTGTGTGTGTGTGTGTGTGTGTGTGTGTGTGTGTGTGTGTGTGTGTCTGCGTCTCTTTATTTTTATGTGCAACTGTGCAAGGCGCCTTAGACACAGACTACCAATCACTTCCATTCTGAGAATCCAATGACATCGTTTCTGTCAGTTCTTAGTTGTTCTAATTGGTTTTCTTTCAAAAGTTTTCACACCGCTGTGTGAAAATGAAGGCTGTACCAACGCTGACTATGTTTTGTGTTCTCTCCCACCCCTCCCTCGTCCCTGTGGTTTCAGACGCGTTCGTGACGTCCCAGCACGCCTTGCCGCAGAACATGGGCCAGTTCGAGACGCAGGCCCTCCCCCAGCAAGCCTTTGACCAGCAGGCCCTGGCGCAAGGTAACGCTGGCCGTCCTCGTCGCACGCCATCACCTGTCCTCTGCCCTCGTTGTGATTCTGAGCGACGCGCTCCGTATTCGTATACCCGCTAACGGGGGCCCCGATCCGAGCGCGGGAGAGGGCCGGCGGTTTGGCAGCGCCATCATTAACACCTTGCCAGCTGGGCGGGAATCAATTACAGCAGACGGCAGCGCATCTACGCCGCGTGCTGCGCCCCCCTCGCATCCGAAGCAATTACCACTCGCCAGCCTTGTTTGTTGAAATTGGCTGCTGTCACGTCTCGCTGCAGGCCTCTCTTGCTCGGCAGCTGCGAGCGCGGAGAGATAAATGTATTCAATACATATGATTTTTCATTTCAGTGTCGGGGCCACGGAAAGTACCGCAGCCTTTGGTTTGAGGAGATTAAATCTTATCTAACTCGCACCAGCGTTTTCACCACGCCACTGACATCTCTCTCTGTCTCTCCCTCCCTCTCCCTCGGTCTCCCTTTGTTTTTCTCTGTCTCCTTTTCTCTACCTCTTTCCGTCTTTGTTTTTGTTTTTCTTTTTGGAAACAGTTATTGTCTGAGATCCAGATGCTCTCTAATGCTGCTTAAACGGCATGCCTGGCGGTAGACGGGAGGCAATGGCAATTTCATTATTAAACTACGTCTATTTATTTTGCAAATGGTGCATTTGCGCAGCTGTATATTTGCTGAAACTAATCAGGTCGGGTTGCTGGAGGATGGAACAGCAGTAACCCCGCCACGTCATTCCTCATTGCTACTCTGTCTCCATTCTCTGTGCCTGTGGGAGACGAGTGCTGTTTCCTCCAGTCTGAAATGTGTGCATAAGAACTTCTCACAAAAAAAGCTCAACAAAAACTCTTCACATCACCTTCTGTCCACTGCTGCTGGGAATTGAAATAAAACAAAAAAGAAACTACAGTGTTAGCACTTCAGGGTTGTTTTGCTTGGTACCCACCAGGTGGAATGAGTAGGTGCTGAGTTGTAGTGTTGCCTTCTGTCTTTCTGACAAACAAGCACATATTCTAAGGAATGCATGGGGACGAATGTGGCCGTCCTCGATTGATCTGTAACTTTTGAATGTGAAAGTGTGTTGGGTTGATGGGCGACCTTGTGATTTTGACCACGGTGGGCTGCAGGTTAATGTCACGACTGCAAATGCATGGTATTGCAGTGGACTACGTGTTAATGTGTATGTAGGGCATGTTGACGTTCAACACGTTCAAACACATTTTACCGACGAGAAACATGCTATCGTAACAGCCTGTCTCCCCCCCCGCAGGGTTCACCATGGCCGAGGGCTTCACCCAGCAGCCCCAGTTCCCGGCGGTGCAGCAGCTGCAGGACTCCAGCACCCTGGAGTCGCAGGCACTGACGCCCAGCTACCACCCCCAGAACCTGCTGCATGTGTCCGGCGCCGAGGTGGTGAGTCACAGAGAGAACAGTCACACCCCCCGCCGCACGGCGCTGTTATCAATCAGGGAAGCTGTGTTCCTGCAGGCGGATGAAACGCTTAGCGGCGGAGGTTTAAACCACAGCCTAAGGAACGGTGGTTATCTCGTCATCGCACAGAGCTGCCTTAGTGATAGGGAGGCCTGCTGAGCCTCGGACGTGACAACTTCAGTTCTCTTTATGGAGGCAGTCCGTCAGGGTGCTACAAAACGGTTTCTGCATTGTGATTCAAAACCCCTTTGCGTTTTCATTCTGACTGTAGGCACAGCTGTTTAGTGGTATTGCCAGATGAGTCAGCTAGCTGGAAGAGTTTGGGTCAGTACAGGCTATTGAGCAGCGTCTGCCTGAAGCTTCCATTGAAAACTGTTGGCATTGTTAATATTTTATTGGAGATCCGAAGTCTTAATGGGACCGTACCACCCATCAACCAGAGATCTGACGTTATATCTGGAGGGGTCTCATCCACCACTTCTGCTTTGGTTAAAAAAAAGGTCATTGAGAGGTGAATGTGCTATCCTTTGATACTGTGTTGATGCATAAAAATGAATTTTTTGGGAACCAATTTCACTTTACAGTGCAAATGGTTAAAAAAAGCCATGTGTGAAGAGAGCCTGCCATTAGATAGTGTTTAGGGATGTTGGGGCAGAGTAACCGTGCTGTGTGTTGATGTAGACGAGCGGCCTGCTCCAGGAGCCATCCCAGAGCGACCTCCAGCTGCCAGCTCAGAGGCAGGACTTCCACGAGGAGAGCGAGGACAACAGCAGGAGAGCATACAGGTCAGTGTGTGTGTGTGTGTGTGTGTGTGTGTGTGTGTGTAAACTGTTTGTTGTGCTCTGTAGTGCGGCTGCACGTGAGCACAGGGGTCATTTGCCGTGTGCCGGCCAGCAGGGGGCAGTCTTGCCTTGGTCCAAGTGCAAATAGAACAATGCCCCATTGTAGCAACGGGGAAAGCTGTGCTATAGGAGATGTTTTGGAGCTGTAGGATGGAGGAGGAGGAGGAGGTCCTCGATAAGCCTTGCCGTTATTAGGGATCATGTGATGCTTGTTGCAGCAAGTGGGGGTGTTTCTTGGTGTCCTAGCCAAATTGTTCCTCCATTAACTACCTTCATATGTTCTAACTTTTTTGTCTATACTGATGTGGGTGAGCATTTTGACACAAGTGTGGGCTGCACAGTGGTGGTGGCTGAGGTGAGTTACGCCCACCACCCCTACTTGCAAACACATACAAGTTCACTTGCAGTGCCAGGGAAATTGCTATATTTTTGTAGACATTCAGCTGAAAGTGTATTTGCCTTTCATAAAATGTTTTCGAATATCATTCTAGTCTCAAGAACCTCCGTGACCTCAGTCTGACCACAAATCTGTTTACGTCAGAAGAATAGAAGACAAAAGCTGGAATTGCGTGGTTTAGGCTATTTATGAAATAAGCAAATAAATCGATGAAAACCTTAACCCTCTTAAGAGACCTTCAGTCTCACCCAGATTCAGGTCTTCGCCCCTTACCTAGAGCTCGAGTTGAGTACCCGCAGGAACAGTATATTTAATGATAATATGCACTTGAGTATGTTGTTATTACTGCCACAGTGACAAGAGCTGTCTCCTATCTCTTTGCTCGCTGTAGGACAGAATATTTCCGGATCCTTCAAAATAAGGGGCTTATGACATTATTTGTTTCCTTTCTCAAGGGCTTTAGGGATTTAACAATGGCAGCAGTTTTATTCCTGACAGATTCTGCAACAAACCAATATAAACTGATTTATGACAATGTCCTGGTTTAGGCTTTACCGCAGTTTTGTGCCTCTTGGGATTCAAACCCATAACCTTAAGCTATACATGCTGTTGCACTGATGAAAATTGTCCAGTATACTGCATGGTTGAAATGATAACCCTAATGCAGGTGCCAGGTAGTCTGCCAGAGTCCAGTGCTCACATATATGCTACACACTTCTTTCCTACATGTTTAAACACACTGTATAGATGTGAAAATGGTATAGTGTCTCCACGTTTGTACAAGTGATTTTATTATGATATTGTTATATGAACTATTAAGAATTATTCTTCATTTATACTCTGTGTGTATGCATGAGTTTCTTTATTTGTGTAATACTTAGGAAAATACATTATATTAAGGTAGCAATTAGTTTTGTTAGTAATGAATGCTGTAGATTTTGAAGTATGCTTTTTGTTATCGCAAATGTTATCACAATATTTCACAATATGTCCCGTATACTCTACTTAAGAATTCATGAGTTAGCGTGTATTTCCTTATTTTATTATATTATGTCAGAACATATAATATATGAATGAATATTAAAATCAATCCAATAGTGTCCAATTGCAAAAATAAATTTAATTTTCCTAATCAGCTGTCAATTGGATAAGGCATGAAAGGAAAACTACATCTGTTTTTACGTATTTGGTTTCTGACAGCTTATCATTTACTTCCACTGTTTTGAAGTGATCAGTGTTGGTCCAGAAGCTCTCGGCGAAGTTCCTCCAAACTTTGTTTTGTTAGCTTTGTCGTGGATCCGCTGAATTATGGTGTGAAAGTATTTGCATGGATAAACAAGCAGAGTCTGTTGTGATGCACCAGCCATATCAAAAGAAAAGCGAGCGCTTATTGATGTGATGCTATGTTTGGAGACGAGCAGGGGACATAGCAAACGGTATCTCATTTATTGAGCTTTCCTTCAGTGAGCTCGGCACAAACAAATTCCCTGCGTACCGTACCTCCTGATTTCATCTGCCAAGTCTCTGTGTCTGCTGTCTGTGAGTCTCTCAACTCACTACTATTAAAATGAATGCATGGTAGTGGCCTCACCCAGAGAGTACAAACTTAGAGTAAAAAAGAAAGGGAAAGAAGCCTTTACTCAGTTGAACCACAATGAATCTTGCACGCATGCTCAGCTTAAACAAGAGTTACTTTTTCATCATTACTTTATTCTGGAATGTCCGCAACCGTCACACTCATGCTTTCATGTAGGAGCGATAAAGCTTAAAAGCGATAAAAGTCTTGCTTTAATTTGCCGGTGAAAGTTGAGGACAATGCCACAGTCTGACTTTTAATTTGTCTGTCTTTCTCAATCCGCTGGAGCAACCAGACTGCTTGGCTGAAAGGTAAAAAAGAAGACAGAGTAATTTCAGACATCCTCACCTGCTTTGATTGTTGCCCGCATTAGAAGATATAAAAAGAAAGTTTTTCCTTTGAATAGAATGGAAGATGGACACAACACAGGTGAGGTTGATATTAATAGCAGCTACAGGTCTGCCTCCAGCTGGGGGAACTCGTAGCCGTTGATTGCTTGGGCTTGTGGGGAGAGGAGGTGTAAATTTAGCCCTGGCTCTTTTTTGAAGGATCGCGATGCTGTCATTCCGGGAACAGGTAGAGCTGGGTTCACAGCTTTCTCTTAGTCGTTGTTGTCCTGCACAACACAGAAGTTTCCTTGTTGTCAGAAGCGGAATTGAACAGGAATGTGGAGAGGATTGTATCTGCTGTAAGTCTAGGGCCCACGATCAACCTAATGCAACAAACTTTGTCCTTAACATTTTTCAGTAAATCTGAGCAAGATTTTTTTCTCTTACACAAAATATCCAGGACAGCAGCACAGTTTAGAGAGAATCCTGGCCTTATCTCACTTGGATGATGTTACTTTGTCAGTCAGTACAGTATGTAACTAGAAAAACCTGAGTTTCTGTGACAAATATTTGCATTTTCCTTTATACAGTGTGTGCATAAACCAGAACATACTCATACTCACTTGATGGATGAACATGTATAAGTAAGGTTTTGCACTAGCCTCTTGCTTACATAACCAAATTTCTCATGTTGATCATGGGTGAATATTCCATTCCAATACATATGGCTAATGAGTTAATTTCACTGATTAAGCCAGGAGAAATGAGTTGGAAGGAACAATCCATGGTCATACTTATACTAAAGAGGTTGCTCTGTAACAGCCGATAATGTAATAACTGGATCATTTTCATTTTGTAAATTCTCTTACATATTCGTACAATTCCCTTTCATGTTCGTAATCCTTTTTTTCTCACCTGATAACATAATAACCTTTATTACATGATTGTGTTATTCCTTACGTTAATTCATTGCATTACACCATTCAGTGTTGTTGCATTTGTGGCTGTTACACTCCGATATAGTTTATATGAGGAAAGATTTGCAGCATTCTGATTGGTTGGCCTGGGGGGGGGGGGGGGCGCAGATTGGTCAGTCTCAGTGCAGATTTTTGATTTTTAGCGCTGCAATTGGTCTTCCTCAGGTGTTCCATCTGCAACAAAGGCTTCAAGAAGTCCAGCCACCTGAAGCAGCATGTGCGCTCCCACACCGGAGAGAAGCCCTACAGGTGTAACCTGTGCGGCCGCAGTTTCGTTTCGGCCGGCGTGCTCAAATCTCACCTGAACACACACACGGGTAAGACCGTTTGGGATCGCTCGTAAAGGGGTAACTATTCTACTAGTACAATGAGACATTAAATACTTCACTTATAACCTATTCATATTGCTGTACAACCTGAAGAAAGCTGGACACTGGACCAGATATTGATATAATCATAGCCTGACTATAGCATTAGGATGAAAATAATGATCACTGTAAAAACTGGATGATTGCTGCTGAAGTTGGCATAGGTGATGATATTCTTTAGAAGCAGTAATAGTGATGGCTTTTGTGCTGGTTAGCCCCCAGACAAGCTTTCAAATACTGTTTGATTTCAGTTATATTAATCCATTTTCATCTATCTGTCATTAAGCTCAGTGAATGACAGACAGAGACTGGACAGGCAAGGGGGCAGCTTTGATGTACCGCGAGTGCATTTCATTCTGAGTGTCGCTCTCCCTCTGCCCACAAGGCGTGAAGGCCTTCAAGTGCAACGTGTGCGACGCCTCCTTCACCACCAACGGCAGCCTGAACCGCCACATGATCATCCACCTGAACATGAAGCCGTACAAGTGTCCGCTGTGCGAGGAGACCTTCCGCACCAGTCTGCTGTGCAGGAAGCACATGAAGAAGGACCACATCGGTGGAAACAGAGGTATCGGCACAGACCGTCTGAACCTCAGCTACTGACACAATCCACTGCATGCTTAACCTGTACCCATACACATCAGTACAAACCCATCCAGACTTAACTACAGATGGGGAAGGCAGTGTAGCTTGTAACCGAAAGGTTGTCGGTTCGATTCCCCGTTGGGGCACTGACGGCATGTTGTACCCTTGGGCATGGTGCTTATCCCACAATCGCCTCCGGTAAATATCCAGCTATATAAATGGATAGCATGTAAATACTCCACCCTATGTAAATCGCTGTGGATAACAGCGTCTGCTAAATGACAATAATGTAATGTAATAAGGGCCATTAAAACAACAACCAAACCTGTCTGGAAGATCAAACTGTTAAACTCAGCTGGGTGTACACTGCCGCAAACTCTGACAGGGGTACAATATGTATGTATGTGTAATGACCAAACTCAACCATTGGTGCAGTCTGCTCGTATGACTCCGCCAGGGGTGATAATTGTTGGAAACTCAACTGGACCAAGTCAGAAGCGTAGGCTGTTAGAAGCTCACTTGTTTGAATGAGAACATGATTGAACTGGAGGAGCGGCTCGGCTAACAATGACAGTGATTGTTGCTCACGGCGGAGAGGGGCGATGGACCCGATGTCTCCTTGATTGAGAGCTAGCGGATCAAATCATCACAGACCATTGGGAGAGGGGGAAAAAAGCAGATAACCTTAATTCTGGCACTGCTTGCAGGAATTTAATATGAACCATATTCTTTGTACGGTGGAAGAATGAATTTGCAGCTTTTTATAATAATTCGCTAATTTAAAATAAGATGGAAAATTAACATAAGTGATTTTTTTCCCGCAAATTACTTATCATCAGCACTTTTAGAAACTGTGTCTCATATCTCTTATAGTACAATCTGTGCTGAAGAAACAGTGTTACACATAATAAACATGTATGCAGATATGTAATATAATGTAGTGTAATGCAATGTGTAACCTGGTTGACTCTCCCACTCAGAGACAGATAAAATGACAGATAAAAAGGGAAGCATTCTGATTTGGCAGGACTGTCCACCACAACCGGGACCTGGAGCAAGCTTTTATGACTTTCATTTCAAAAAGCCAGACGTTTTCAATGTACAGTACTCAGCACTCAAAAGTTTGGACAGACCTGATTAAGATAATGGGAAACATGCATTCAAAGACATTTTTATCTAAAGACTTGCTTAAATGCTTGAAATTTGTTTCTTACACAAATATAAGTTGTTATAAAAGTTGATGCCTATGTAAGAATTTCTTTACAATAAAATTCTATTTGAAAAAAATCAACAATCTAAAATGTAACACAGTTCTGAATTTATTTAACACTTTTTTGGTCACTGCATAATTCCATTTGTGTTATTTCATAGTTTTGATGTCTTTACTATTACTCTAAAATGCAGAAAATAATGAAAATAAAAAAAAAAGTTGTGTCCAAACTTTTGACGGGTACTGTATATACTTTTTGCATAAATTATACTTATGCATAAGGGGGGGTAATTGTGGGTCATGTTTGACAGTGTTTCACAGGACCCAACAAACATATTCAATAAGAGCATTAATCCAGCTCTTAACAGATGTGGGCTTTTGTTCCTTCACACTCAATTAAGGGGTCATGCGTTTTTTTAACCTGCAAACAGTGATAACTGTACTTCTCAGCTGGTGTTGTATTATAGCTGGACATTTTTATGGAATTATTATTTAATGTAATTGCCTATCCTGGGAGTTTCATTACCCAGATAAGAAAGTAGTGTGGGAGTGATGACATTTTCCAGTTACCAGCTCATTAAACTTGACATTTCATATTAATATTTTTGCATTATACTTCACAACCGTGAATGGCTTATTTCAGATTAACTTTCTCATAATATAGGATTTTATCAAAAGCTGATCTACTGCCTTTTCTGTTCTTCTGGTCCTTGGGCACCCATGTATATCATAAGTCTACTGTAACCCTTTTGAGTATGTGTGTGTGTGTCTGTGTGTGTGTGTGTATCTATATTTAATGTGCTCATGTTTTCTGGCCAGTTCTGGAGGATGACGGTGAGGAAGATGAGAGCTCAGAGCGGGTCACTTCGAAGCGGAACCGCACCGGGATCATCACCTTCACGGAGGAGCAGACGGCCGAGCTGGCCAAAAGCGAGCCCAGGGATGGGGCCTCTGTCTCGGAGAAGGTCCTGGCCCAGTCGGCCGCCGAGCGTGATCGCATCAGCGAGATCAAGGACAAGGCTGTGGAGCTCGAGACGGAGCCGAAGTTTGCCAACCGCTGCAACTACTGCCCCAAGAGCTTCAAGAAGCCCAGTGACCTCGTCAGGTGAGGGTTTTTTCCCCCAGTATAGTGTAAAACAGCCCTTGCTCTCAGGCGTGGGCTCTCTCTGCTTTTGTTTGGTTTTCCTCGGGAGCAGTGCTGTCTGGAATTGTCTGAATCCGTTCGTCAGCCTGATGGCGGGGGCTTGAAGCTCTGTGAAAGAGCAGAACTGTACATGGAAAAGCTTCATGTAAGTGTGCAGGTTATGCTAAGTGTCAGCAGAATGTTCACTATCCTAGGTAGGCTCCTTGCTCTTTTTACAGCCTTAAAGTGCAGGCTGCGACAATGTAAATAGAGTGCATCAGTACAACACAGAAGACCTTAGTCATTACAGGTTTAATACTAAAATAACAGGTAGCAGATCTGTAAACAGTAGCTCTGATGTAAGTCACCCCTGTCTAAAATGATTCATTGTATATTTACTACAGAACAATATGCCAATTAGGCTTTGATCTGCTTTGCATAACAGAAGTTGTTCATCAGCACAGATGTACAGCTGGCACATACTTCCCATCCACAGATATACTTGTCATTCATTTCTGCACCCAGACCACAGTATATCTGCAGCCTATGAATTGTACAGAGGGAAAATGGCTTAGCGATGTTTTGCTCAAAACATATCCCTTACCTACTCAAAATGTCAAGGACTGAGTGCCGTAATTGTGTGCAGTTCCTCTAAAAGCCCTCATTATTCAGTCAGAGTTCAGCGAATTCCATTATGGGAAAACAACCACGGCATCATCAGGCCGAACCTCAGAGTTATTAGGCTGCATTATGCTATGTTGCATTATGCCGTCCCATCATTTATCAAGGATGTGTTTTTTTTTTTTGTTTTTTTTTGCTGTCATGTTTTGTTGATGCCACTGTCTGACAAATCTGCTGAACGCGTATGAAAAAGAACAGCCATTTTGTTCTTTTAGCAGCCAGCCCTAGAAACAGAAGTTTTTGACAAGGGTATTGATAAGTCATTAAAATGTCATGAAGCAGCTCCCAAATGGCTCAGGCGGTAAAAGGCTGAGCCCCGTCGCCTAGGCTTGACTGGCGGCGATACCCCACGCCACATTGCCTACAAGTTACTCATATAGCGTAGGGGGATACTCCCGTCCTCCGACAGTGTTCACCTTCTGGTGCAGTGTGGGATTTGTAGTGTGGAAAAATAATCGGGGTAGGCAGGTGTGTGTATCGGAGGACTGCGTTTGTCTCACCCAGTGCTCCTTCACAGATTCAGCAGTTGTTGTGGTAATGGAACAAGCTAAATGTACAGTTGGCGGTCATTAAAAATGGGTGGGGAAACAAAAAGAAAAAAGCAAAATCACAAAAAAGATAATGGCATTGAGAAATTTGACTTTGACACTGTGAACAATAGGTTGTGACCTTTTTAAAGAGGATGAAATTGAAGCACTTAAAGCTTATTTATCTGAATCTTTGGTGTTATTGGTGACAGGGAGAATGCTAATTGGGGTTAGCTGACTGTTAACTAAGGAGACTGCATAGTGAAAAGCCAGTTCAAAGCCGTACTGCAGCCGCTACCCATGACTGTCACTGCTGCCTGTTTAGGGAACATGCGGCTCCTCGCTGTCTGTCTGAAATCAGTGGCTGTGGCCGAACCCAGGAAAAACAAAAAAAAAGGTGTCAGTGAGTCTCAGAAATGCAGTGGTGTTTGCGGGGTTTGCCGCTGTTTTAGTCATCTGTGAATTGGCATAAAGAAGAGAAACCCAGAGACAGAGAAGAAATATCAGCAAGCAAAATGAACTGGAGAAGGCGGTGAGCCGTAGAGTTTATGGCTCTGCCTGTACGGGAGTGACAGGGCATTGCCGGCTGTTGATCGTTTAATTTCATGGGTGGCTTAATGGAGGGAAAAAAAGGATAAAGGAGGCACGCAATATGAGACTGCATCCAGCTTTGACAGCCCTGTGAGCATCACATGAAGATGTATGGCCTAGCCGCTTTGTCTTTTTCTAGACAAGTGCTGCGCCCACCTAAATATAATTGAAACGCTGGTCTTGGGGTTGTTGATTTAGCAGGCACACTTATGGAAACGACAGGGAAGTGTCAGTTAGAAATGCTTTTCAGACTGTTGTATTGTTCCATTCCACCGAAAAGCTGCAGAGCTGATCTCAGCTCTTTTTTGGTTGAGATGCACCCCATGCCATCACACAGCCGATGATCTCTAGTTCCAAACCGTGATCGTTTGAGGATAGACCTAGAGGGTATGTTCAAGTATAGGGTGCGAGATTTTTGCTTTCTTCACGTTGTTTTCCTCACATTTTTTCCTCTTACTCTGTCCTCTCTCTCTTCCTGGCAGGCACATCCGGATTCACACAGGAGAGAAGCCCTATAAGTGCGATGAATGTGGAAAGAGCTTCACTGTCAAATCCACCCTGGACTGCCACGTGAAGACTCACACAGGTCAGGGAGCGGCTCTCACCTCCTTCTCCCTCTTCTTCTCGTTCTTCTATTCTTTCATCCTCTTCTTCCGTCATCATCTTCTCCTCATTATTATTAGTATTGGCTCGTTGGCTTATTGGCTTTCATTTTATTTACATAGAGTTCTGCCCTCAGGAACTGGGTCACAGGGCTGGATTTTTACTGGGGCATTTGAGGTGACGCGCGAATGGTACAGCATGTGCGTCTCACTCAGGTCTATGTTTGCTCATGATGTGTTTTCATGACAAATGCCCAGGCGCAGGGCGACTCCCTTAGCTTACATATTTGCATTCAATCCATTTACACAGCTGGATGTTTACACAGCGAATCCAGGCAAAGTACCACAGGCCTCGAGGCTACAGGCTGGGAGTGGAACCTGCAGGCGACCACACTGATGGGTCTGAACACCACTAGAGCTGCTCAGCCGGCATCTCACTTGGATATACCTGCAGTTTAAATTGACAATTTAGTCAAATAACTCAACGTTATAAAAGGCAAAGTTTTAGCTCAAGGTGTTTTGAATGCCACCTTCCTTTGTGCTCTCAGGCGCACGCTGAGCATCCTGTTGGAGTCTTTTTGATCGAGTACGATTCAGTCTGATTATCCAACTGACATGTGGTTGGCAGTGTTTGTAAATGAAACTTTTAATTGCTCTCCGAGATTCATGACATAAATTTACGACTGCTGCCTTAAAAAAAAAAAAACTTTGGTAATTAAGTGA
Source organism: Megalops cyprinoides (assembly GCF_013368585.1). Taxonomy (NCBI): domain Eukaryota; kingdom Metazoa; phylum Chordata; class Actinopteri; order Elopiformes; family Megalopidae; genus Megalops; species Megalops cyprinoides. Next base: position 27,647,459 of record NC_050592.1, read on the forward strand.
AGATGGTGTTGTGTACACATTGCATTTATTCAGCAGTTAATGGGTGCACCCTCTGGCTCATGGAGCTATGGTAAGTGATGCATATGAAATGATTTTATAGATTCAGTTTCCTTCTAGCTGATTGCATTACAGTTTTTTCCACTTCATTTTTATGAATTATAATCAAATCCTTGAACACATAAATACACAATGAGCTTTACTAGTGAGCTGGGACCATAGTTCTGTACTTTCTGAGACTGGGGTCCAGTGAAGGGCAGAAGTTGAGCAGAAGTTTGGTTATCAGACTGGTAGTTAGAAGGTTGAGGGCTCCTGGGACAGCCGTGCTATTGGGCCCCTGAGCAGAATGTTAAACTTGACTTACTTCAGTAAACATTGTGAGATACACAATGTATGAAATGTTACGCATGCCAGTCCTCCCTGGATGAAATCATCTGTAAGAGTCCCAAGTGGCTCAGACAGTAAAAGCGCTTATTTCAAGTGCAGGCTACGCCCTACAGCCGTGTACAGTGTACAGTTTTGTGTGCAAATGACTGGTTGTGGCGTTTGTATTGGAGTATTGCCCCTGCCTTACACCACTCTCTACTGTGTAGGCTGTTGCTATGGCGGTGAGGGGCTTAATGCGTAATTGACAGCTACTAAAATACGGGTTTAAACGGGGAGAAAAATAAATACGTAAGTAAATAACACAGTGGCGGTTCAGCATTTTGCAAGTGTCACTGCTTGATAATGACTGACATGTGCTTGCAGGCCAGAAGCTGTTCAACTGTCACATGTGCAACACGGCCTTCTCCACCAAGGGCAGCCTGAAGGTTCACATGCGTCTCCACACGGGCTCCAAGCCCTTCAAGTGCCCCTTCTGCGAGCTGCGCTTCCGCACCTCCGGCCACAGGAAGACCCACATCCAGTGCCACTACAAGCCCACGTCGGAGAACAAGAAGGCCAAGAGGTCCTCGGACAGACAGCATGGGCAGCACGCCCCGCCCCAAGCTCCGCCCCCGCCACCAGAGGCCTTGCCCCCGGTCAGTCTGCTCCAGACGGGCCCCGCTGACCCTGGGGTCTACATCTCCAGCAACCCAGTGCTCACGGGCCAGTTCGATCAGAACCTCCTGCAGCAAGGCCTTGTGGGACAGGCCATCCTGCCTGCCTCCGTGTCCGGTAAGACAGCGCGGATTGGTGGGACTAGATCTTTCACCTGCTCTGTTTCAGTAAAGAGGCTCTGTTTTGGTGAAGAGATGGTCAGAGTGTCACAAAGCACCCACTGATAGCCCCACAGCCCCATTGATATTAACCATGTGCTCTTTCTGAAGGCAACTCTCGTACGGAAAGCCACACTGCAAACAGTAATTTTCTTTCGAGAAAAATCTTATTACTTCTTGTTTGAAGATGTCTAATTAATTCAGGACTTTTTACCCACATTTGTATTTCATCTTGAATAAATTTGTCATGGAGAAAAAATGAGAACCAATTTATAAATGTTTTATTGTAGTAAGTACAAGGAGGAGAATGAATCATTTACGTTCTCATCTGTTTGTGGACAACAGATTTGTACTTTTCTGTAGTTTAGGGCTCGGAGCTTGAATTTCTGCCACTACTTTATGGAATGGAGGCTGGAACTGTTTCACCTGTCTCACAGAACGGAGTGCTCCATTCCAGACCGTCAAAACTGAGTGAGAGGGCGTCTGACGGTCTGACGGCAGGTGCTTTCTTGTGAAGGCGGGCAGGGGATGGCACTTTGTTTCAGCTGTCTCGCAGGACAGTGAGCGGGCGTCAGTCTGCACGGCTCCCCTTATTTGTTATTTGCGTACTACGGAGAGGCTGTGACATAGGGTCCTGATGGGCTGCCGTTTGCTCAGGTCTTAATGAGGTTTGGATTAAAGCCTACATTGTTTTACAAAGTGCACACGGAGCCGGCTGCGAGGGAGACATTCATTTATGTCCCTCTCTGCAGCACCTTCAGACATCGTCAGAAACGGCCACGCAAAGCATTCGATATTCCATTCCCCCGGAGATTTGTTTAGTATTCTAAACGGCCTTAAAGCTCATTTTAATTCACTGAGCACTGAGGGGACCTTAACCCCACCTTCTCCCCCTGGGGAAAACCCGCAGTAATCAGCAAGGGCGGGCCTTTCTTCTCTTCTCTTCTCTTCTCTTCTCTGGCCGCGATCACTCTGTAAGAGCGGAATCCACAATGCGGAAAGGTCTGTTATTACCGTCTCAGCGGCGGCGGGAATCTGTAAGATGAGTAACACCCACTGGATTTAAGAGCTCCCTTCCCTAAGCCGTCGTTAACGAGCCGAGCTCCTCGGCTTCGCCGCCGGCGGACCGAGTGCCGCAGTTCTCAGAGCGTGACAGGGGCCGAGACACGCCGCGGCTCGCGGGACCCGACATCATGAATTTCATGAGGTGTCTTAACTTTCGCTTGATTCCATCCTTTATTCCCCGTGCAGAAAACATGGCCCGCAATGTCCAGATGACAGAGTGAGCAGTAATTAATGCGGGGGAATGGAGCGATTAGAACATAGACGCTTCGGCAAGCGTTCTGATCAGCATTGGCAGCCTGTTAACCGCAGGCGATCAGAGAATCTTTTCAAGGAGAAACGTTACATTACCCCAGCTGTCCTGTCTTGCTGCTGTCACCGGATCCACAGCAGCAAGACTTCATTTAAGTATTAGCTTTTATTTTACCAGTTTATCTTACTTTCTCCCGGTCCCAAGCAAACAAAGGGTAATAGTATCTCATTGAGTTGCTGGCTTGCTGAAACATTCCGCCTACGCTCGTTTTACCAAATAAAAACACGTCTGCTAGCAAAAGAGACGAGGGCTTTGCGTTGAATCTCGTGGAACACCAAAGCCAAGAACTGCCATCACACCAAACAAGAAGCCAGGCTAGATTTTAGATCTCTTTCAGCCTTCTTGTGCATGCATTGCTACAAATCAGTTCCTTCTGTCTATGCGTTTGTTTTTATCTCACAGGTGTTACTCATTCATACACTTATTTATACTGAACAGTAAAGGTAAGGTAAACCCTGCCAGCTTATGTTACGCAGCATTCAGCTTAACAGCATTAATGTGATGGAAGGAAAAAAAAGAATCAGTCATAGTGATATGCATTTTAAAATAATCTATTTTACATATTTATGCTTCTTATTGGAAATTAATGTATTAAAGATGCTGCTAAAGAAAATAAAAATGCTAATTATAGCCTGGGATACAATACTCAAATAGTGTATGGTTTAGTATGATTACCTAAATGTATTATTGCAAAATTTGAATTAATTAAAAATGCCATCGACTGGCTGCCTTAATATTTATGTCCTTGTGTCTGTATGCTTATGAATAGAAAGGGGCATATTTATATGCAGAACGTGGAGTGTTATTTTTCTAGTGCTTTTCTCAGAATAAATGAAAGCAATTTAGGGCTCTCCTTTTAGGTAGAAAAATATTGTATGTTGAGTTCCCTAAATCTATTACTGTCATAACGTCTCTAGATTATTATTATAGAGGGTAAAAAAACCATTAAAATCACTGGCAGTTATAAACAAATCTCAGAGGAGCATGTGGAGCCTTAAATGAGAAATCTAAAAGTAATTTATGGCCGTTGTTCTTGCATGACTCCCTTAAGGAAAGGCGAGGGTGAGAGACTATTTTTAAGGCTGCTGTGCAGAACTGTGAAAGCTGTCAGAAGCCCTCGGTTCTGGGAATGTTCCTGTGGAACGATCTATTGGCAGGACCGCAAATTCTGTTCTCAGCGGAGCACTAGTGCTAATGGTTTCACGAGCCCGAAAATGGGGGGCGCTGTCGTGCAGTCGATGACACGCTGATGTGGAATCTCAATTGGTCCAGAGCAGTCGGCGAGCGGCAGAACATGTTAGTGCCGCTCGTCGTGAAATCTCACTTTCCCATCATTAGCGGAATAGCCAGCTTCACTCTTTGTTTTTCACTCGTTCCTCCAGCAGGGGGCGACCTGACGGTGTCTCTCTCAGAAGGCCTCGCCACCTTGGAGGGGATTCAGCTGCAGCTCACCTCAGCCAACCTGGTGTGCCCCAACGTGCAGATCTCCGGCATCGACACCACCAACATCAACAACATCACCCTCCAGGTACTCAATAGGACTATTAGTAGGAGCTAGACATCTTTTTTAGGTTAACCATAACAGTTCTAGTTGTGTATGAAGAAACCATGGGAACATGTCCAATTGGATATACCATGAATGCAAAAAGTGGAGGGCTTAAACACAGCTGATATAAATACTCTCCCATGGTTCCTTTCAAAGCTCCCATGAGTCCTGCAGGAATGGTGTGTTCCTGCCCATTCTATTTTGTAATAAATGCCTGATGTCTGGAATTATGTTTCCTGTGCTAGACATCAGACTACAAAATACACTCAGATCACCAATATCCCTGCACCACCCAGCAATTATTCCCAAATTATAAAAGTATAGCCTAGGATGAGGTACAAGGCATTGTGCATGAAATCAGCTTGATCAGCTTCGTAAGAGTGTATTTCGTAGAAGAAAAAAAGTTATATGCTGCGGTGGTATGCATCCGCATTTCTAGTGCCTCTCACTGTGGTGTTAACGATGTCCTGTCTCTACCCCCTTCCCCCCACCGCGCCCATGCCCGCCCAGATCGACCCCAGCATCCTGCAGCAGACCCTCCAGCAGGGCAACCTGCTGTCTCACCAGCTGACGGGCGACTCCGGCCTCGCCCAGCACTCGGCCACCCACCTGATGGCGGGCGACTCGGCGGTCCCCGCCAACGTGGTGCTGCACCCGCTGACCAGCCTGTCGCTGCAGCCGTCCATTGCCCCCGCCAGCGTCAGCATCGCCGGGCTGGCCGAGCGGGACGGCAGCGGTGGGTGACAGCCTCCTCGCCGTCCCAGCGTCCTCGTGCCCTCACCCTCACGTACTCACACCTATACACATGCATGCTCACGCGAATACGTGCGCTCTTGCATGCACAAGTGCACACACCTGCATGCACACACGAGTGTTTGTGTAGTGTAGCACAGTGGTTAAGGAGCAGGATTTGTAACTGAAAGGTTGCCGGTTTGATTCCCTGCTGGTGCACTGCTGCTGTACCCTTGGGCAAGGTACTTGACCCACAATTGCCTCAGTAAGCAACCAGCTGTATAAATGGATAACATTGTAAAGGACTGTAACCGATGTAAATCGCTCTGGATTAGAGCGTTTGCTAAATCCAAATAATGTAATGTAATAATACGTTCACTGGGCACATCTACACCATTGCCAGTCCGTAACAGTAACACAGTATGTGATGGGTCTCTCGCCACAGGGGCAGCGGTCGGGTGGGTGACACTTGCTCACGATCCAAATGTCCCCGTCCCTTCTCTCCGTCTTACATGCTAATAATACATGTTAATATCCTCATCTTCTCTTTGCAGACCGCCAGAGTTGACCTGTAGGAAATAGCTTAATGTGATAGTAGAAATGCGTAATTAAATCAGCGTGGCTGGAGGTGATTTGCACACCAGCTGTGAAGATGATGCCGGCAGAGTCCGTGTCTGTGCTCATGGAGACGCCCGGCTTTGTCGCCCCACTCAGGTTCCCAGGACCTGTCGCACGTGATGACGTCACCGGGGTTGGTGACGGCGGGCGGCGGCGGGCAGGAGATCACGCTGACCATCAACAACTCCAGCCTCAGCCAGGTCCTGGCCCAGGCACAGGCCTCTGCAGCCGGGGGCTCCGCCCCCTCCTCCAGCAACCCGCAGGAGATCACGCTCACCATCACTGGTACCGGCGGCCTCAGAGACGCGCGCACACACACACACACACACACGCACACACACAGACACATTTACACACCAAGACGCACACACACACACATTTACACACCAAGACGTACACGCACACGCACACGCACACACACACATTTACACACCAAGACACACACACACACATTTACACACCATGACACACACACACACACACACACACACACGCACACACACACACACACACACACACACACACATTTACACACCATGACGTACACGCACACGCACACACACACATGCACACACATTTACACACCAAGACGCACACGCACACACACACACATTTACACACCAAGACACACACACACACATTTACACACCATGACACACACACACACACACACACACACACACACACAGACACATTTACACACCAAGACGCACACACACACACATTTACACACCAAGACGTACACGCACACGCACACACACACATGCACACACATTTACACACCAAGACGCACATGCACACACACACACATTTACACACCAAGACACACACGCGCACACACACACACACATTTACACACCAAGACACACACACACACACACACACACCCCGAGACACACACACACACCGAGACACGCACGCGCACACTCACATACACACACACTCACACACCAAGACGCACGCATACACACACACACACACACACCGAGACACATGCACACACGCACACACACACACACACACACCGAGGCACACGCATGCACACTCACACACACACACACACGTACACTCACTCACACACCAAGACACACACGCGCGCACACACAGAGACACACGCACGCTCACATACACACTCACATAAACACATACACACAGCAAAGCTTTGCTATTTTGGTGACAAAAACTCCATTCACAATTTCAGGATACTGCAGTGGGACAGGGACTGCAGACCATGGTTCAAAAGCTCCTCTGTTTCCATTTCCTGAATGCTGTAATGTTGAATGACTGTCCACTGGGCAGTGTAGTACGGGCAAGGCAAAAACATCTTACTATTACAGATCCCTGGGGAGGTATCGGAACTTTCCCTTAATTGGAGAAAGGGATTTTTTAAATGGATGAAAATAGAAGGGCTTTGTGTGCTTGACTCGTCACTCCCCGAGCGCGTCAGCAGAAAAAATCCACAGAAATCCGTTTGGCTGCTTGTTCATGTGTAGCTTCAGTCAGGAGATTACGTACGGCATCTTTCATTGCCTAAAGCTGTTTTTCGGCATACTGAGAATACTGAGTTTACATCCGGCGCTGTGTTTTTCAAACCGATGCTCGACTGCTGCCGCTCTGGGATTGACAGCTCTGAAATCGCATCAAGCGTGGCTGGTGAACTCGGCGTCTCTGTGACTCCCACGCTCCGTCTCGCCTCGTCTCCCCAAGGTCAGGACCTGATTCCTCAGCACGGCGCGGCCGGCGGCGGCGCGGAGATGAGCGGGGGCATCAGGCTGGCGTCTCCCATGAGCACCCAGGCGGCGGGCGGAGCCACGCTGACCATAGCCAATGACCAGCTTCTACCTCAGAGCCCCACCAGTGCGGGAATCACGGGTAAGAGGGGAGCGGAGGAGGGCAGAGCCGGGCCGAGGGGGGGGCACAGCATCACCCCACAGCATCAGATGTGCCACTCTCTCAGCAGGTGGGACTCTCTGCTTACAGATCCAACACTGAGGTTCAAAGACACACATCAATAATTCTGATCACACTGTATCAGGGGTGAGGATTTTTAACAAGACATACATCAATAATTCTGATCACACTGTATCAGGGGTGAGGATTTTTAACAAGACATACATCAATAATTCTCATCACACTGCTGCATGAGGGGTGAAGATTTTTAACAAGCCGAACTGTGTATGTCTTTGACTTGATACTATACTTACGCACACATGCGCGTGCACACACATGCACAAACACGCACACATACATGTAAGAACATATAAGTATAGTGAAACCATAGGTTTTGTGGTATTCCCCTATGCACTCATATATGTACGGTAATGCGCACGATATGTATGCTTTGTGTATGTGTGCTCTTTGTCTTTTCTTCATGTGTGAATAGGTGACTCCTCTCATTCGGTCTCTCTCTCCTGTCAGTCAACAGCCTGCCTCCGGCCACCTCTCTATCGCAGGCTGCCGTGTCCTCCCAGAGTCTGGTGATGTCATCAACAGGCGTGGCCAGCGATGGCAGCGTCACCCTCACCCTGGCGGACACACAGGGCATGCTGTCCGGTAGCCTGGACGCGGTCACCCTCAACATCGCCCCTCAGGTGTCTGTCAGCGCTCACGCTCTCCTCCACTGTGAAACACACACACACACACACACACACACACACACACACACACAGGCACAACTGCACAGATACTTTCAAGAACACGAACACACACAGATATGCATACATGCTTGCATGCATACACACACACACACACACACTCATACTCCGACTGTCATACACAGAAGTGACTTGCACGTACAAGAACACAAACACTCAAACACACTCAAATGCACATACACACACAAGGACACAAACATTCATATACACACACTGATATACATGCACGCTCATATGCATATGTATGCTCTTGTATTCGCAAGTTCACACACACTCATTACAACACACACTCACTCACACTTTGACACATGCACAAACACACACACACACACACACATACACACACAAGGACACAAACATTCATATACACACACTGATATACATGCACGCTCATATGCATATGTATGCTCTTGTATTCGCAAGTGCATACACACTCATTAGGACACAAACACTCACTCACACTTTGACACATGCACAAACACACACACACGCGCACACACACACACATACAGGCATTCACTTTTCACTTGGCAGATCTACGCCATTGCCTGTGGCAGTAACACAGTATGTGATGGGCCTCTCGCTGCAGGGCCAGCAGTTCCCGGCCATTCTCAGCGAGTCCAGTCTTCCCGGGCAGCCGGCTAACTCCGCCCAGCAGGTGATCCTCGTGAGTCACCCAACACATGGCACTGTGGGACCTCCTGACGACAGTTTCCGGGTGAGGAGCACGCTCAATCATATATGTGTATAATGCTGTACTGTACTTCCGCATGTTGGCTGAGGGTGTGTGGAGGGTTATAGTGCTGAATTCTGGTCATGAGTCAGAACTGGTGATACACCAAAAACACATTACTAATATGGCTTTTGCATGGTAGCTGCCGTAGTTGATCTCTCTTAATCAGATAATGTGAAAATAGAATATTCCGGACACCAGCTTGTGAATGCGTGTGTGTCTGAGTGTGCATGCACATTTGCATCTATGTATGTGTGTGTTTGTCTGAGTGTGTGCGTTCATGTACATTAACGTGTGTGTAGGTATATTTATGTGCATGTGCATTTGAGTGTGTGTACATTCATCCTTTTTGTGTTTTTTTTATTGTTGAATATTCATGCATGCATTTGCATTTGTGATTGCAAGTGTGTTTGTGTGTGTATGCATTTGCGTGAATGTATGTACGTGTGTAAAATCTGATGTGTACTGTTGTTGCAGGTCCCAGAGGTGAACAGGCCGCTGGGGAAGGAGGGGTCCGCTGACAGTCAGCCGGCTCAGAACCAGTGCTTCTACTGCAACCAGGTCTTCCTGACCGCAGTCATGCTGCGGAGACACTGCCGGCAGGCCCACGGCAAAGAGCGCTGCCACGTCTGCAGAGTGTGCAACAAGGCCTTCAAGAGAGCCACCCACCTCAAGGTAGGACTGACCACCATCCACACACACACACACACACACACACACTGTCTGTCTCTCTGACTCGCTGTGTCTCATGCAGTCAGTCAGCGGAGCCCTGACTCCAGCTCACACAGTCACAGACTTCCTGACATGCACCTACTCAGTCTTACTCATGACAGGCTTATCTGTTCAATTCTTTCTTGCTTCCTCTCTCCCTCTCTCTCACACACTAATTCACTCCATGTTCCTGTTTGCCCAATTTCCTAAATTGTACTCACATTCAGTCATTCTCTTACTCACACACCCAGTCACTCGCACACACACAGACACACACACACACTCACACACACACAGACACACACACACACGCGCGCTAACACACACAGATTCATCCTGAGCCTCTACTACCATGCATTGGCTGCTCCTCAGTACACAAGCTCCCTTAGGAACTGTAGCAGCACTGTTCGGAAAGAGGCTTTTGTAGCTTCAGACTGCGAGACTGGGGCTTGGGCTTAGCTCTCTGCGCTGCAGAAGCTGAATTTCAGACAGCAGTGAAGGGTCAGAGGAGGCCGGAGTGAATGAAGCCAGCGCTGAAGGCCATCACCTTCATGTCAGCTATGATGGATAACCCTGGAAGCCCTGAATAAAATGGGCTTCATCACAGTTTTGATGCCGTGTATCTGAACATAAATCTACTTCCACCCTCCCCACCCGAGTTTGTACACTCCAGAGTAAACAATGGAAGCTCAAGGTAAACTGCAACCATTGGAGCTTAGCTGTGGTGCACTGTGTCCTTACAGTCCTTCATTTAAGGGCTTAAAGTAAGCAGTATACTCTTTTTATACCTCAAGCAGTGCTCGGAGTTTGGCAGTACTCAATTTTTTTGGAAGAAGCTTAAAGTGAGAAAACACACCACGTCCTTGAATTTATAACTATAAGTTATGAACAGGTCACAGTGCTGTTTGACTGAACAGAGGCCCCAGTCCCAATTACCTCAACCTGTTTGTAAAATGTTGCGTAAGCATTTATAAAGTTGGATATCAGTGTGGTACGTAATTACGCTGCGGAATGTATTCTTCTCATCATTACAACATGATGCCAAAGAGGCCTGAGATAGTGGTAGGATAACCTCAGCACCATTTCATAACCCTGAAGGAAGGCTTCGTAAATTGTCATCTGCCAGCATGGTGCTTTGCATTACCACTTCGCAGTGGGACACTTAACAGAAGCGGCACTTCGTTTAGCTAATGGCATCGCTCAGTCATTTTCAACAGCACGCCTCTCTTGGGAGCCCTTGGGGACGGATGGGACCCTAATTCATGTATTTATATGCGTTGCGAAAGCCTCGCCCAAGGGAGCCCTTACTGTCTGCCATCAATCTGTAGGTATTAAAGATGAAAGGGATTCCTGCAGATGCTGATCGGTGTGCAACCCCCGCCTCTAGGCATTGTTTTTACCCCCCCCCCCCCCCCCCCTCCCCCCCAAACTCGGACATCTTCGATTTCTCCACACGCCTGGAGATGCAATATGCTGTTGTGTGAAACCCCAGGGCTCAACTATAGGCGGCGGGCTGGACAGTGGCATCGGAGAGCTCCCTCTGTCATTGTCTCACTCCCGAATATTGTCCGTTGGCTTTCGAATGTTTTCACCCAAGGCCAACTGTTTTTTTTCCACACTGCGAGTAGCAGCAAAAACAGGTTTCGCGTTATTTTTAATCGATGAAAGGATGGTTATTTTGGCTGTTTTTTTTAACTTCACTGAGAACTGAACAGTCACTGCTTGTATTATTTCCTGGCAGTGAATCAGTTTGCTGAGTGACTCTCCTGTTTAGAGGTCTGCCTCCTGATGTATTTTTTTGCAAGATGCATCACTGTGTGTGCGTCACCTAGCTTACGCACAGTTTTATATCTCTGTGTCATACGGAGACACACACACTCATCTCTGGCTCTTTGATAACCTGAAGCTACTCATTAGCAACCACCCCACAGCAGCTGTTTCCCTTGATTTGTGGAAGGAAACGTATCATTGCACAATAGGGCAATATTCAAGGGGCTGGCGATGAATAAAAAGTTTCACTCACCTTCATAATCACCAGTTACATACCTGGTATTAATGCCAAATTTAGCTCTTTGTCTTGCGACTCAGTGTGTCTGGATTTGGGTGATTGAACCCATTTGCGAATCGTCATGGGGGTGCAATTAGGGAGAATTCACCAAGATACAAAGGAAGAAGTTAGGTAAAGGAGAAGTGAACTTTTCCATAGATGAAAAGTGTTTTTTAATATCAGATGTTACATCCGAGTAGGACAGAAGGCCTGGTGAATAGTATAAGTACAGCTTACTTTACAGCCACTGAAACATCTTTCTTTTACTTGACCATAAAGGGAGGAGATACAGGTGTCAAGTGTAATAAATTACACCCCCCCCCATGGCTTTGATTCATTCCAGCAAGGCTAAACACCTTGTCACCATAATCAGTTCTGCTAATGTCAAAACAACAACAGCAACAACAACATATGGGGAATGCGCTGAAGATGCACCCGGGTGATGGAGGTAAACAAGCTGTGATTGTACCGCGTGGAGACTTGAAAACCAGGCTCAAAATCATTAAAAAGTTATTGATTTCCGACACACAAAAGGAAGAGGGCCATACTTTTGGTGATTTCAGAGGGATTTGCCACTCCTCATGTAAACAATGATCTCTTATGATGGGGTAAAACTACGCCAGTTGGTGAGTCATAGCTGTGACCGCTCTGAGTATACGGCTACGTGTTATCAAGTCATTTCTGATAAGGGGCTTCTGCCGAGTGGCTACTGTAAATATAAATGTAGATGATGCATTGATTGAACCTCAAGTGGAGGCTCAGGAGCCGTACTGGTCCTGCTGTGGCGGTGTTCTGATAATGCTGTGGAAGTCACGCAGAGGAAGTCCAGGCTGGAGCTGAAATCCTGAATTCTCAAGGCAGGAAAGCCAAATGACCAGAGCGTAATCTCTTTATCATTCGGCGTCAGCCTGGTGAATTGCAGAGTTCGGGTCAAAGGACTGGTCCTCTGGGCACCCCATTACGGGATTGTTCTCTTATGGAATGCTTTATTTTCCTTCAGGGCAGTGAGGCGACATTGTAACCTTTTCTGTGTAAAAACCAGCACCTGCCCTGTATTTAAAAATAAAAAGAAAGTCTGCTCTTCTTTATGAAATGATGGAGCTCTCTGTCAAAATATTGCCATTTTCTTCAATTATTCAGTCTAGTATTATTTCTGTAAATGCTGTCAATCTGTATAATTGGTTAGTTCACATAGCCTCTTTTTAGCCTCTTTATTTTGACAAGCTGTTGGTCTATCACAGTCAGGAACATCAGCGCTGCCACATTTAACGCAGCTTATACTGTGTGTAATGATTTCAGAACAGTGGTGCAATGCCTGTAGAGGCTGCTGACTGATACCAGGAACACTCTGTGTTCCTCTCTGCTGTTAAGTACTGAGGACCTGAACGGACTGTGGTGGACATCACTGCTGTAGCTATACAGCATGAACCACTGTCCCACTGGTAGCACTGACTGTTGGCTTTTTAAACCAGACTGTAGGTAGTACAGCGCTCAGCACAACTTGTGACAACAACTTGTCACAGGGAACCTGTCTAGGAAAAAAAAATCACATGGCCATTGTACCATGCAGTTAGAGAGGTCTAAGCAGGCCCAAGTCCAGGTCTCCTCCCTGCCAGCGACGGGCTTATCACCGGCACAAGGAGATGAGAGTGCCAGCGACTTTTGTTGTGACATAGCAGCCTAGGATCTTAGCTGGCATCAGGTATTCAGCTGGAAGCAGAGACCGGGCGGAGAGCTCAGAGCAGGCCCGTGTCACCCGCAGACCCTGGCACGGAGTAATTCCCCAGAAAAACCCGAGGAACGGAGACGCAGCAGGCACAATTACGACAACAGCAGGTGTCCATCGCCCTGTATCCATTACAGCCCGCATCGTCCCCGGAGCCCTGGAAACGCTCCAGCGCGGCTCCAACATGCCGGGTCGCCGCGGCGAGGAACGGCACAGAAGGCCCCCGCGTCCTCAGGGATGCTATTAGTCATTCGGTGTTTGCACGTTTACGCGCAAGTTTGTTTTCACCGCGCGCCGCTCATCTATAATTGATATTTATCCGGAGGGAGCAATTTGCTGGATTTAATAAGATCACTTCAGAACAGAGATTTGCATGTGGCTTTGGCAGAGGTGATGCACGCTGGAACTCTTTCCATGCAAACTTTCCATAATTGCCGAGTGGGTCTTTGCATCTAATAAACAGTGAACTCGTAAGTCCTACAACCCCCGCCAACAATATGTTATTTTAGGCTTAAAACGCTACATGAAGCCATTTAGCTCTCTGTGCTCTTTTTGTTCTTTTTCTTTTGATTTTGTGAATATTTCGTTGAATTAACAACCTAGCCCAAAGCAATTTGGCCTAAACACAGTGTGATACTGTCCTTCATGGAGGGTGCATCTGTGTTTTTTGGTCCAAGCCTATATGAATTACCATTTTGGACCCCTGTCAGATACGTTTTTGTGTTGTTTTTGAAAACCACCCACTGATCTGTGCAGAGCAAAATTCTTGTACCATTTAGAGAGTGGTCATGGAAATCTGGCAAGAACTTGTGTATCTTTTGATGGCATGAATGGCTCCAATATAAGGAGCTCCATCAACAGGAGCTAGACTTGAAATCTGTTTGTGTGAACTATTATGTTTTGACAGCAGCAGCTAGAGTTGAACTCATTTTGTGTGTGCTGTTCTGTTTGGACTCCAGCAGCTAGAATTGAACTCATTTTGTGTGTTGTTCTCTTTTGACTCCAGGAGCATGAGCACGTTCACCAGCAGGGGCCCTCGCTGAGCTCACAGAGGCCACGCATCTTCAAGTGCTCCTCGTGCGACAAAGCCTTCGCCAAGCCCAGCCAGCTGGAGAGGCACAACCGGACCCACACAGGTAAGTCTGTAATACTGTACCAACCACACACAAGCGCATGAGTACGCGTACATGCATGCGCATGGCTACAACCACAAGCACGCACGCACGCACTCAGATTGATGCACACAAAAATGAACACTCAAACTTTAATGCACACACAAGCCTGCGTACCCATAAAGTATTGTGTCAGCATACAGCAGCAGTGTCCTGTCCAGGATTTGAACTGGCAACTCTCAAGTTAGTTGCTCCTTAACCGCTCAACCTCCCTGCTGCCGGACACAGAGGTCGCTCTGTCAGCAGAAATCCGGATATCGCCATAAACTTCCTGTCCCAGTTTAACGAGGTGCGGGGCTCGCTCGAATTAAGAGCACTTCAGCCCTTGTTTATACTGCAGGCACAATGAAGGGTTTAGTGCAACAGGCAATATAAATGACAGATCACAGCCCTCTTAAACAGCTGTCTTGCTGCTCCTCCTTCCACCCCAGGGGGGCTGTGGTTAGGACGTTTGCCCTTAGTAACCCGCTTCACAACACTCCAGCGTGCGCCCCCCTGGGGTCCTGGATCACAAACAATATCCCGTTCCTCTCCACCCCCTGTTCTGCCATCTTAAAGTCTCACCGCCCCTTGTCATGCACACCGTAATGAATAGGTATATCCAAATGTCTGGTAACTTTGCAACTATGAAATAGAAGGAATAGATTAGAAGTAAAAATGTATGGCATACCAGCACATGACAAATATGTAGTGTTCTCCTCTTCCATGTGTGTTCCATTTTATACAATCTTACAAAATAATTACAATATAGATATGAGCTGTAATTTTGCCCTACTTTCTATAACGTGCATGAAATGACATGTATGAAAGTTATAATAAGGTAAGTCTTTTTCGCATCATTGGCTATGTGTGATCATGTAAAAATAAGGCTTTCTGAGCGTTGTCCCAGGAATGTCCTTGGTATATACGCAACGATTTCTGGTGCATTATTGGGAGTATCTCTTGTTAAGCTACAACCACAGTTGTATTTATAACAAAATTTCAGTTGTATTCATAACAACATTTCATTTCAGTAATTGTATATAGAAATAATAACTAGCTTACTAGTTAGTCATTAAACATAATCTGATATGGCATTTTGTTGCTCGTGGTTATCACCGACCTCCATCTCAAAGTTACAGATCACCCCTGCGGAAAAGCAGGAAAAGCCAAACACAGGCAAACAGCCCACTCCAGGGCTTTCACAATTTATTACCTTTGTCCAACTCACTTACTCTGAAAACATTTTTCTTTTGTTCTCTGTTTCTCATTATTTTTAACAATACCTCCTTTTTTCCTTTCTTAATCGTATTCATACAAACAAAAACCTAATAATTAACATCTACGAGGCACCGGGCATGCACTTGGCACCATCAGCAGCCTTCCGCTAAAGGACTTGAATCCTTTAACAGAACGTGCTGAAATAAAGGTGATTAATATTCCCTGGTTTCTTGCTGCCTTCTCGCCGATTCAAATGAAGGGACAGGGTATTGTCTCGCCAGTGTGAGACTGCTCTCAAGTTCTGTGAGGCCGGGATGGCTGTTAATTAAGCAAGAGGGGAAAACGTGATAGTGATCCCAAGATGAGGGGAGTAAACAATGAAAAAGTGATGATAGAGGCTGGGCAGCCCAGGTCTCCTCTCTCTGGCTGTAGAGTGGTTCAAGTTTTTCTTTCACGGAACTTCTCCGCGTCCATCATTCAACTGTATGTGGCAATCGATTCAGTTGCCTTGGCAAGTGCCGAAGAGGGAGCAGTGTACCCAGGCGTGAGTCAGAGGCAGTAGTGGGCAGGGCTGTCTACATTAGACTTTTCTGTGATTTAATTTGAATATTGATAAATCAATTCCTCAAATTTCTCTTGAAAATGAGTCAGTATGATATGCTTTTTTTCATTACTTGCAGTTTGAAATGGTTTGATACCGGTCCAGCAAAAATTGTACATTGTGCAAAGCCACAATATATGGTGACTAACAAGTTGTGTGTCAGCATTATTTTCGTCAGCCTAGCTTGAAATACATTTTTATCAGAAGAAACGGGACAAAACAAATAATCAGCAGTTGTTTCTGGTAGATAATAGTGCATAGTTTTAATATATTTTATTCAGTGTTAGATTTGTAGCAGCCACATTTTTAACAGTGTTTGTGTTTAGAGAACCCAGCTGTGATCACACAGATTGATTGCAAACTTTGGTGTTTGCTGAAAGCACTTTTCAACAGGAGGTTTGTGTTGCAGTTTGAAGCTTTATTGAAGCTGGGCCTCTCTTTGATATGACATGCTGGAAAATAGGTAGTGGTTCTGATTTTGAGTTCTCCCACTGTGCTTTGAAGGTGTTCGGAAGATTCACCAGCTAATCAGCGGAGAGAGGAGGGTTTCCTTCCAAAATAACTCTACACCTTGAGTTTGAGTGGTGTTCAGTGGAACACATAGAGGTCACACCCACTGCCTTCAGCCACTGCCAGCAGCCTGTGAATGCAGTCAAAGGTGCAAACCAGATATCAAAAAAATACAGACTGATGAGTCTACACACACATAGTAATGGCAGGTGTGTTTTTGTGACTGGACAAAACAGCAGTAAAAATAGCAGTGTCCCTCACTCTCATTCACTCCCTTGCTGTCTGAGTTTAACCACAAGAGGTGCTGGGGGGGTCTATGACAAGTGCCTGTGCAGCCCATGCCTCATAGAAAGGGTGTCACAAGCTGGCAGGATGACACCGGCCTGAATTTTGTCAGTTGTAGTCTAGATAGAACAAGAAAGAGGTGGACTTGGCGGAATTACCATCCAAGTGCAGTGTCAGCCACTGTCCGCTGGTTTGAGAGACCCTGACAGATCCCACAAAACGCAGGGCCCATCTTGACTTTATTCCCCACTTATCGCTCCCCGGGCAGGAAACCCGTTCATGCTGAGCACTGTCAAACCAGCCCGGCCAATAAAGTTTTTCATCCAAATAAAAAGCAGCTCAGTTAGGCGTATTGAAGGACGAGCTGCTGTTGACACACCGCAGGGGCGGCACGAGGGTTTGCAAAATTTCGGCCGCCAGATCCGGGGCGGCGGGGCGTCGAACATAAGCAATTACTGACAGCCTGTTCCTGCATGTCACAACGTAGAGTTCTCTTTGCATGCGACCGGAATTGCAGGGCTCGTTGAAATTGCTCCCTGGAAAAGGTCACGCGCTTCCGCAGCCTGTAGCCTCCCACTCGGTGACTGTTTTAGAGGCGCATAAGCGGAAGATTACTGTAATTGCTCTCTTGTGGAAAACCCTTGACGCTCGGCGGGTGCGAGCCCCCGCCCCGGGCAGGGCTTTGAGTCACCGCTCCCAATGAGCTCACAGAGCGGAGGGCGAGAACACAGGGGCAGCCGCTCCGCTTAAAAGCCGTTTTGAGTGGAATCAGTCAGTAGCGGCTTCTGTCAGAATCCCTGTTTTGACACTTGGTGTCTCTTAAAGTGCTTTCTTTTCATTATTTCTGTATGTCCTTTTCAGTAAGGGGACACTCAAGTAAAAAGGTGTTACACAGGTCACACCATTTTTGTCATGGACAGTTATTCACCTGCTAATCAGCAGAGAGAGGAGGGTTTCCTTCCAAAATAACTCTACACCTTGAGTTTGAGTGGTGTTCAGTGGAACACATAGAGGTCACACCCACTGCCTTCAGCCACTGCCAGCAGCCTGTGAATGCAGTCAAAGGTGCAAACCAGATATCAAAAAAATACAGACTGATGAGTCTACACACACATAGTAATGGCAGGTGTGTTTTTGTGACTGGACAAAACAGCAGTAAAAATAGCAGTGTCCCTCACTCTCATTCACTCCCTTGCTGTCTGAGTTTAACCACAAGAGGTGCTGGGGGGGTCTATGACAAGTGCCTGTGCAGCCCATGCCTCATAGAAAGGGTGTCACAAGCTGGCAGGATGACACTGGCCTGAATTTTGTCAGTTGTAGTCTAGATAGAACAAGAAAGAGGTGGACTTGGCGGAATTACCATCCAAGTGCAGTGTCAGCCACTGTCTGCTGGTTACAGTTATTCCCCTGAAAGATGTAATCCTTAATAATGTCTGTTTTACCTTGCCATTGTCACATGGCTGTTTAGAATGAACTTGCATTTGATTTTAAGTTGCCTGGAAGTAGCAGGTATCTGACAGTGAACCCCCATATAGCAGCATGGCACATTCCAAGTAAAGGGACCTCACGAGAGCGTTTTTCACCTCACGCTTTCCCACAGGGTTTATTTTCGCATCGCTGTTTCTGCAGGTGAGCGGCCCTTCAAGTGCCAGCAGTGCGACAAGGCATTCAACCAGAAGAGCGCTCTGCAGGTGCACAGGGTGAAGCACACCGGGGAGAAGCCGTACAAGTGCGAGGTGTGCGGCATCAGCTTCACGCAGAAGAGCAACATGAAGCTGCACGTCAAGCGGTCGCACAGCTACGGTGAGTGTCTCCGTGACAGCGGGCGTGAGCCGCGGAACTTCGCTCCTTTTTTCCCCTCATGCAGTTGTACTGAAAATGTAACGCGACGCTGACTTGGGCTCCATTCGACTACCTTCCGTCTTTGTCTCTGCAGCCTTGAACCTACGCTGCATTTGGGTCAGATTGGCACGACTGATAGCTAGATGACAGCTAGAGAGATGGAGAACTTTGAAGGCAGAAAGGAAAGTTGCCTTGGCTTACATCGAGGGGTTTGCCCTAAAAATTTGAAACACCCAGGGATTCTTGAGTTCAGTGACTTGTCCGCTTTAATTTTACATCAATACACAGGAAAAATGTCTGATGTGATCAGAAATCCTTTACTCTGAACTCTAAGCACAAGAAGGCACACAGCTCCACAGACTGTCGATACAGGTAGATTGGCAACTCTTTGGTGTCATGGGAAAGACAAGGAGTTGGAGGGAAGTTTGACTAAAGTACCACAGTAGAGGAACACTGTGCGACTCTAAGGGTGGCCACAACCCTACATATTTTCAGCACTCTGGGCACCTGTGCCAATTAGGAGACGGCCCCAGTTCCTTTGCCAACATCAAAGATGACCGTGGCATCCCTAATTAGGTGGCAGCCTTGCTGGGGAGCGCCCCTCTCTTCTCGTTCCACCGGCGCCACCACCACACTTAGAGAAAAGCTTTCATGATTTTGAGAGGAAATAATGAATGAATCAATTTGAGCCAAGAAGAAGCCCCAAAGTAGCAGGGGTTTAATCACCACTTGTCCTGAGGACGGCTGCTAAACTGCTCTAATCTATCATTGATGAGAATGAACTTTTTTATTTCTACAGGGGGGTTAGCAGGGAAGAACAAAAGCCGCTGGTGCCAGAACTTGATTGAGATCTCGGTTCCTGCTGGGACTGTGATTACTCTGCCCGGTCTGGGCGCGGGTGTGCGGGAGGGTTAGGGCCCGAACAAGCAATTCCCATGGCTATTGGCATGTCCCCCCACCACCCCCACCCCCCCATCCCTCCGGGCTCTTTCTCTGTTTCTCCCTCTCACGCTCACTCTCTCTTTGATTACGCTCGCAGGAGCCTGCTCCCCCTTTTGAGCGCTTCGCAGGAGCTCGATCGTCGGCCGGTTAATTTCGGGAATCCGCAGAACCACTGCTCCCTAATTGCTCCGAGGAGCGCGTAGCCAGAGCATGGGCGCAATGATAATAAGTGGCTGTGCTGAGAGAGACTCATTAAGCTGGCATAATCAACCAGATGAATTCTGAAGCACAGGTGTAATTTGAGCAGGCCTCCGCGGCGCACATCACGCCCGCTGGGGGGGCTTGAGCAGACATTTTTAAGTTAATAGCCCGTTATGCTGGGGAAAAGGACTTTGAGTGAGAGCGGTTTGGAGCCATCTCCCTTTGTGGCCTGCTGAGGTTCTACTAGAGCTTTGACTTCTTTTCCCGTGGCCCAGGTGGCGGACAGGAGGTGCCCATGGAGCAGGGGACGGAGGGCGAGGAGGAGCCGGCGCCGGAGCTGGACCTGGAGGAGGTGGTGCAGGAGTCCTCGGGCGACTGGCAGTGCGGCATCGCCAACGTCTTTCGGTAGCGCCCCCTGTGCCCTGGAGGAATCCCATCTCGTCACTGTTGTTTTTTTTTTACAGTAGACACGGACTGAAGTACAGTGTCACACTGACACATTCAACTCTGACTCATGCTAAGCGCTAACATATCTTTGCCACGAAAAAACGCGATGTAGCCACCCAGGCAACGCCATGGACCGCTATGACTGGCTCCTAAGCATTAGGGCAGAGAGATCAGGATAAGCTCTGGATAAGATGCGGTACTTCTGCAACACGTTCCTCCCAAAGAGCCGGCCTCTCCAGAGTGTGTCTCACTAAAGCCGAGGTGCGAAAGCTTCTATCCACAGAACAGCCAGAGTCCGTGTTGGGAAGGATTCTCGAGATAATATAACATCAGGTTCCATTACACATTAGGATCGGCTCTTGAAGACGTGACAAAGTACTTTTCCAAAACCTTGTTGCTTATTTGCCTGTCTATATACCCCATTCGGATTATCTGTAAATCCGCAGGGGGCGTCGAGCCGGTGGAGGAGATTTGATTTGAGCAAAATCCCTTTGTTTGGACCGGCCTGACCGACGTGAAAGGTGCAGGCTTTCAGCGCAGCTCAGTGTATCAGTATTCTCCTCTGATCTGATTGCTCACCAGTATATTTCTCAGGGGGACGTTTGTGTGTTTGTGGGTGGGTGTGTGTGTGTGTGTGTGTGTGTGTGTGTGTGTTTGTGTGGGTGTCTGTGTGTGTGCATGCAAGCCTGCGTGTGTATGCATGACCGTGTGTGAATTTCTCAAACTTCATTGTAGATCAAACTTTAAAAACAAACGGCAATGTTGGATGTGAACCAAAAAGACCTTTAAATACCACATGAATAGAATTTACTATATTTGTATCTACCAGTCCTGTCAAGGTGTTCCACCACAGTAATGATCTAAAGGTTAAAGGATCTAATGCTTGACAACACATTGCTTGGAAAACGGTCACTTAGATTCAGGAAATTATTAATAATATGAAAATATGACACACATGACAGCAGTTTTAGAGTGTAAAGGTTTTATTGCTACTTCAGTGGGACTGTGCAGACATGTATGACTACACTACACCGTATGGCTGAAATCATTTATTGTTTCCATGACTAAGTCTTGGGCAATAGATTAGCACCTGCTCCCCATTTTATATTACCCAAAGGTTCATATTTGTCAGTGACATTATCATTAAGATGGGTAGGATTTAAATTTGTGATTTATGATTTGAACTTTAGTTAAACACAAAGGGCATTGTGGTTTGATCGATCGAGTTCCTGTTTCTTATCAGATCAAGTGCAGAGAACTTTGTTACTTTGTTGGCAGCGTTCTGAGAACCCGCACAATGAACAGGGGCCTGTTCCCGGTTTCTCCATCTCTGCCCAGCAACCTTTTAGCATCAGTGGTTTCCACCATTGTACTGCGCATGGACTGACCGGCATAGAAGTGCATCCACGTGAGATTCAGGAATATCACTATGTCAATATACGACATCTACTGTCGAGTGCTACTGGTCAGCTTGTGTGCAGCTTTCTTCTAAACAGACATAACCTATAATGTGAAGATAATTCTTGGACTGCATATGCTGACTTTATTTATACATATTCAGAAAGGCAAGTTTATGTGATGGTTATTATTTTATTTCAGAAGTGAATTTGCTTTAAAATGGGAAATTGACGCCTTTGTTTTTGCTGTTGAGTGTTTCACTTGTCATTGTAATGGCTAATTGTGGAACAGGTTACAGATACCACTGTCTGGCCTAAACAGTGCTGTATAAATTGTTTAAAGAACTTGTAGCTCTTGGTTTACATGGAGGATGTTGAGAGGGCATTGTTGAAAAGGTAGCCATGTCATGCAGTATTTACTTAAAAGCTGACTTTAACCTCATAAAACATTCATTTGTACTTTTTGTTTAAATTTAAATGTAAATATTGTACAGATTGGATATGTTCTTTTGGGGGGGGGGGGTTCTTTCACATCATAATTATAGATGAACACTGAAAAGAAAGAATTTCTGTCATCTTTTTGTTCATTTTTATCCATTGCTAGGTTAGTGTACAGATAGTATAAGTTGTATAGTTCAAGACAGGAATGTATTTTGTAATTTTAAAGTATTTAAGTCAAAATAAATTCTTTCTTTTTTGATAAAGTTTTCAGAGTATGTGTGTCATGATATCTATATTGTTAAATTAAAATGTGTGTATGCGTGTGTATGTGTCTCACCTTGCCTTTGTTATTTCTCATGCGTACAGCACATGCCTTATCGCAGTTTAAGAAGGAGCCTCAGGTGCTGCTCGTGACACAGCACACACCGCTCTTTTCGACTGGCAAGCTCAAAACTATCGTCCAGTTTCACTGTTTTTTTTTTTTTTTTTTCCCCTGACCTAAAAGGACTACATGCTGGCGGAGCACTCTCCACACCTGCATCACAGTTCCTCCGCGTTTTCCGTCTCCAGCTTCACACTTTTCCTTATGAGGTGAGGCGGCTTGAAAGGGGTCGATCAATACCAGCCTCCATTTTAACAACACGTTTGGCGCGGCTCAATTCTCCTCGGCGAGCGGAGCAGAAGCATAAACTGTGTTCAGTCAGTTTTGATGGATGCGTGCAGTTCCACGGCACTAAATGAAACAACGCCCAGACTCCAGTTCCTTTTATATATTTTTTTATTTTTACTTTACGTTAAAGGTGCAGGTCATTTTTTATTTTTTTTATTTTTTTTTTGTGGCGGGTACAAGAACCGAAGTTTCAGGGTTTTAATTTACATTCATTCACAGAAATCGAATACACACGCAGGGGTGGGGTGGCATACTCTACAGATTACTTAAGATGTTTATAAACCCACAGGGAGATTTTTTTTTTCTTCCTTTTTTTTAAGAGACAGGATCTTTGCAGGATTGCTGCAGAACAGTCATCTCTCTCTCCCAGGCTCTCCTGCTCTCTTTTTTTCTCTGGACTGTCAACGACTCCCATTGTACCCTTCTCTGTTCTGCTGCTGTCCTTCACCACGTTTGTTTGGACACAAAAGGAATATCAAGACATATATATATTTTTTTTAGTGTGTTAATAAATGAGCACCTTTTACTGGGTTTTGTTCAGACCCATACAATTCAATTCAGCGCAATAGTTTAGGAAGTAACAAATGGCATTGCATCAGCGAGCAGCTTTCATCTATATATGCACGGTGCTTGTATAAATAGAGAGCAAGACACAATGGCAATGAAAGAGAACATAAATCATGGAGGAAAGGGCTGAGGAGAGAGGATTAAATCAGCTGTCATGCTGCAATAGCTACAGTAAATATAGCTATATCCGCACAAGTTCTGACTCAATACAGGCCTCTCTTCCAGTAGGGAAAACAGTGCACTTCAGAAGACTTTTTTTTTTTTTACATTTTCAATATGGTTGGAAAAATTCCAGAGCCATAACCATAATGATTTTTAGTACCCTTGTTAAAAAAAAAGACAAAAAGAAATACAAAATGTACAGTTCAGATGAGCAACAAAGTAACACAGCGTAATTAGTTCCAGTTTACAACCTTCCTGGGTAATGCAGTATTTTTTTTTTTTTATCAATCTTCAAAGCCAGCC
Organism: Megalops cyprinoides; assembly: GCF_013368585.1. NCBI lineage: Eukaryota > Metazoa > Chordata > Actinopteri > Elopiformes > Megalopidae > Megalops > Megalops cyprinoides. The sequence continues at coordinate 27,671,537 of NC_050592.1, forward strand.
AGAGGCCCTACACTAAAACGCTAAGGGAAAAGACACTCCAGACAAGACATCTTTTTGCTAGACACATACAGCAGTAGTAATGTAAGGAAAACGGAGGAGACAGGACGGCAGTTCAGACAGGAACACAGCATATGTGAGTATTTTTATAGCCACGCAGACGAACAAAAAGCCATGCTTGGTTGTGAATTTATGTAAGTCTGAAAGAGGTAAAACGCAAACAAGGGCGACATTTCTCGAACACTATTCTGATAGCATGTGTTAACTGACCAGCCTTCCAAGTTGGAAAAGGAAAAGACAAACGGCACATGTATTAACGGCTGCTTGCTTTGTTGCCTCTGGTAACCATATGAACAAAGCTCAGGGGTGAGGCACAGGTGGTTGGTCGGTTGGTCTCTCACTGAGCCCGATCTAGGCTCACTGCTCAGTCCATCCCCTTCCCCCCCACCACTTTCTTTTTCGGACATTTTGGAACCTGGGACACAAACATCACGACAAAACAAAGAAGAAAAATGGAAACCCTTTAAGGCTTGAGCTTGATGCAGACGCTGACGACTTTGGCGACGGTCCTCGCTGACGACGGCCATGTGCGGATCTCGGCGGGTGGATTAGGCGCGGAGATGGTGGCGCTATCTGTAGCAGGGAAACGAGGCGCGCTGGTGTTAGTGCGTTAAGAGCGGGGCGACGCGTGAATCTGTCAAGCAGAGATTTCTTCCTTTCTCCTCTTTTCTCTTGGTTTGAAATCAACCTTTTTCTTCATTAAAAAGGGATCGGAAGGAAGTGACATCAGCGTTTGGCTGGGGAACCGGATCTACTTCCTCCCTGTGGAGAAAGCAGAGAAAATCCAGTGTTATCTTTTTCAGTGGGACCGCAGCTGATCTTCACCTCAGCAGTTCAAGGTGATTTTTCGTCTATTAATTTCATTTCAGTTGTGAAAAGGCTCCAGTTAAGAAACCTTTTACAACCTTTAGGTGTATAAGGGCAACATGACCCGATGCTGACCTTGGGATGACTGTCCTCAAGGAAAAAGCTATGTGTTTGTTGTGTGGGTATGGGGGCATAAGTAAAATAAAATAAAACTGAAAAGTAAAACACAACAGAGATGTATTATGTCTATAAATGCAGGGGTATTACATTTTTGGTCACACTTTAGATTTGGTCATTTCATAAGGCCTTCATAAAGCATGCAGAACACCTTCATAAGCATGACCTTGCTGCTTAAAAAAAGGGTTCATAAACAAGTGCAATGCTCTCATTTAATGTAAATCCATCTTATAAAATTTACTTAGCAGGTGCTCTTCCCCAGATATGTACATTTACATATACTTTTTATGCATAATGCATAACATTTTTTACATGTTATCCATTTAAACAGCTGGATAGTTATTGAAGCAAGCCAGGTTAGGCAGTTTCATCAAGGACACCACAGCCCCAACCTGGAAATCAAACCTGGCAACCCTTGAGTTATGGGCCCTGTGACTTAGCACAATGCCATAGAATGATATTTGTAACAAATTTTCTAAAAAAGAAATCATATGGGTGAAAATGTTATCACTGTATCAGCAAAGTATTTACTGATACCTACTCTACAAAACACCATGCCCATGAATGTTGTGCTTGCTTTATTAATACCTTTATGAAGTTAATTAATTAATTGATATTAATCAAGGATTCCAAATAGTGAAGGAAATTTAATCTGTCAAATTGGATCTCTAACCAACAACAATTTTATCTCCTTTTTTGTTTTCAAAGTCCTAGACAAAGAAGGAAAATGCTCATGATAGACATTCCGCATGTGAAAACATTTGTGTGAACTCTACATTAAATAAAGGAACAGACTCATTGGTGGGGAAATGTTTTGTAAAGGTCAGAAATCTGTATGACACTACTGTTTTAAATTCTATGAATATTCAGCATTGTATAAAATTAGGTTTGGGATCAGTGTATTCCAAACACGTAGAGAATTGCCTATGTGATGGCCCTGCTGTCTGTGGGGTGAAAGGTCAGATGGACTTCAGGGGAGCCTGCTGTACTGTCAAAGATTAATCAAGACCTTACAACCCAGAAAAAGCCTCTTCAAACTCTGAAATGTCAGTGTTGTGACACTGCAGTGTGTCGTGTTAGACATGCTCCAACCCTGAGGACAGATAAGATTCTCCCTCATCCGGGAACTTTTCTTGACCAGTTGGTTGATTGATCCAAGATGACTTTGTTCTTGTAGTTCTCAGTAACTGATGATTTCACAAAACAATTTAACTCTACAGCAGGATTTCCTGCCTCTTATGTTATAATGAAGATTGATGCATCCATAGCTGGACTTTTGACCATTTGATGGATGTGAGTGAGGGAAGGGTAACAATTACTTGGGACATGTTTTGCAGTTTCAGAAGTTGTTCAGTGATGCAAAAATGTGGGATGTGCATTCAGCGCTAAGATAACCAGAGTTATAAAAAAGCACATTTAAGTTTCAAAATGTCATTGCAGACATAATGAATAAAAGCACAAAACTCTAAAAGTTTTCTTTATGTCCACCTCACCTAAAAGCAAAGAGAACAAAATGTAAAAAAAAAAACATAGATGGATCCATCTAGACTCCGAAGCTCCTAGAAAATTTTATTTTAGTCAGAATTGATCTCCAATTGGAAGTGCTTCCCGTGCTGTAAGCGGATTGCAGGAATAGATTATGCGGCTTCTCCTTTGAAGAAAAAAGAAAAGGGGGGAGCATTGCAACAAAACACGATTATACAAATGAGGGAAAGCTCTTCTTTGAGAAAATGATTTGAATTAAGATAATCCATACCATACAAAGCTTTTAAGTTCCCCGTACACAAAGTGAACAGTAAGAGCAGTTTTCACTTTGAGAAACTGCTTTTCCAAGTTCCACTGAAAAATCCCTGAGGGAGGAGGGATGGGCAGCTCATTAAACATCTGAAATGCAAACGAGTTATAAAATGAACTCTAAAAAATAATATCTTTTCCAAAGCAGATTGCCCGTTCCTGCATATTTCCATTGATGCTGCAAAACAAGATTAGACAAAAAAAATCTGCATTGTTCAAGGAAATGGATTAAATTCTAATCTTACATGAAGGGAAACTGTCCAATGCCTAGTTTCAGTGAGATGGCTGCTGTGATCAAGACGGTTCTCCATAATTTATGGTGCTTCCCAGAATAACTTGCTTTTCTGAAGCTGGAGCTGCTGGGGCTGGAGCTCTGACAGCAGCACTGTGATCACCCCCGGAGGGAGTGATGCACTGAGGTTAAGGGGAGCAGGACATCCAGACAGTGTCCTGCAGGCTACTCCTAGAGTAATGACCCAGTGCTGAAGGATGTGTTTTAGGTTCCCTTCCTGTCATCTATGGAGATCTTTTGAGATGTGACTTTTGAACGCATACACAAATGTCATCTTTCCTCCGGGACTATACATCATATGGGTTAAAAGTTCCTGTCCTTACCCAGGTAAGAGCAGTATGGCTGCAGGATGAAGCTGGAGCTCACGCCATATGCCTCAAGCCACAAGCTGTTAAGTATACCTTATACACACCTACAGCAAGACTTACTTATCCCAGTATGCTGTGTTCTACACAGATAGATGCCCACGTCAAATCAGGAGGTCTGCAGCCCATATAATTATCCACCTTACGGACTACAGTCGGTCACTGTCTCCACAGTATGGCTGCACTGCACTGGACACGTGTGCATGTGCTGGATTCACACGTCAGAGCACAGTATGGTACAGCCTAGGCCATCTGTCAGCTCAGCCAGTGTAGCCAGTTTCTCTGTCTGTGACAAGAATATGGCTCCTAACTGCATGGCCCCCGAGAGGGAAGGAGCACTCCATCACGCATCTGAATGTGAAATCAACTCTTCTGGGAGTCAACATATTAGCCACTCCTAGTGTGCCAGCCTCAGCTAAATGAATCTATTGATTCCTTCAAATGCACACCCTCGCTCATGTGGAAAGCTCCCCCCTAGCCCTAGTGAATAAGAGATTAGAGAGATTAGAATGCCTCGGTTTTTCTCCTTTTCCTTTATGTTCACCAAATAAAAAATAATGTAGTGGCTGTCTCAGAAGGAGAATTAACCCAATTAAAACAGAACAGTGATAGTAACAACATAAAGGATCCTCCAGAAGAATACTGCTATGTGTTCGACAGATTAACAAGTGGCATCAACAGAGCCCAAGCCTTGTCAATGAGCTATTATTCTAGTATAAAAGGAAACCTTGCACATATATTTTTTTTCAAGGTCTTCATTGTTCACCATCATTGTTTTAAGGATAACAAAATGCATTGTGTAACATTGTTTTAGGACCTCAAAGTACTTTACTGTTGGGGGAAAGTAACGTCATACAGGGCGCACAAAGGTAGGGTAATGCACAGCTGCGTCTTTGCACCAAAACAATCATCAAATCATAACAACCGTGATTGAGAGGCAAGGCTCTGACTAGCTAATTAAAATGGGAAGCACTGCATGGAATTCAAAAGAGCCAGGCTGGAAATTCAGGGCACATGTCACATCACAGACTCCATCTGTATCACCAGATGATTTCCGTCAAACAAAACCGAGCTCGATGTCACACCTTTCAGTTCTCACTTCCACTAAGTGCAGATCACAGACAGGTGGACAGACAGACATGCACATGCATACGCAAAAGCATGCTCTCCTTCCTTTCAGAAACTTCCTTTAAGAGTGTGGAACATATGCTGTAGTACTCACAGACCGCAGTGCTGCAGAATTGACGTTGTTTAGACACAGCGGCTCCCCCCCCCCCACTCAAACGCCCACTCTCTCTTTCCGCTCTTGTTTGGAGAGCTACAGATGTGGCTTTGCTATTGAAGGTGAGAACGTTGGCAGGCGGGAGGAGGCCGGACGCCATACAAACAGGGGCTCTCTGTCACCCCGGATATAATGAATTGTGGTTTTCGATTCTGATAAATGTATTTGCTACAGACCCTGGGCTGCTAAATGGAATGAAAACATTTTATCTTTACTATACTGAACTCTCATTCTGATTCTGAATTCCTGAATATGTCCCCAAATACATGTTTGAAAGTGAATTTTGTGATTATAATTATAGCATTGTGTATTAATTAGTATACATTTTCATTTGACCTTATTATGAACTGTTTGTAGACTAGCCTATGCACTTTGCTTTCTCCACGGGAAATTGCCAGTTCTCAGCTATCTGACTAATTGTTATTCATAATGCGCCTATTATTTCACATGTGCGCTGAAATTTAGTGTACTCGGATCTGAACACCTTCATTATTTCACCTTTGGTGTTCCAACCAAGGGTTTTTTGGCCACCTCATCCCTAATTATATGCGCTTGTGATGCAGCCAGAAACCTGATGCCAGAAAGTTTAACTACGGCAAACGAGGGCCCGTTTGATAACCCGGTACGCACAATGTGCATCCCTGAAACTCCACAGGTTTCGCGGAAAGTGTAATTAAATTGGATATGTCTGTACTCAGGCAGCTTGACTAATTATGCCACTGGAAGCATCTCAGCATAAGACCAGAGGATTAGGATTCATGACAGGGTCTCCCTGACTCAGGGGAAACGTGGCTCTCTTGGTGCCAGGAATGTTAGGGAGAGTTCTCAGCGCAGATGGAGCTATGCTTTCCCCCCTTCGTGTGAAGGCTGGAGAGAACAGTAACGTGCCAAGGATGGAGGATGACCCCCCCCCCCCCACCCCCCGTGTAAGCGGGATGAAGTGGCTCTGTCTCCTCTCAGCGGACCATGCTGGGAGGCTCGTAGACTGCGGGGACCGCGCAGGGATTTCAGACATCGCCATACGATGCCAGAGAGACAGGATGTTTGCGTGTCTGAGGCAGCTGGCCTGTTTGCTGAATCTCCACTTTGTGTTTACGCCACTCCCCGAATCAAAGTTCGCCTGTGACATTACTGTGGAGGATTTACTTCTGTAACAGAACCATACGGCCCGCGTGATTCACTGATTCATCCTGATGGATTCACTTGGCTGTACAAATGAATTCACTTGGAAGACACCATTGACTGCAATGGAACCTGACTGTACTTTCTTTAAACACAATGAAAATCACCCCTTTTTTCTAAGCTCTAGAAGTCTGGACCACATCTATCTTATATGGGATTTGGGAAGTTGGTTGTTAGTGCCAATTCCTTCCTCAGCTATACTATGGAGTGCCATATACAGGGACAAAATTTACAATTAGTAGCACAGGTCACAGGTTCAAATCCTGGTTGAGCCCCTGCAGTCATGCCATTAAAGTTGTTGACCTGAGTTGCCTCAGTGAAAATCTACCTGCATAAGACTGGTTGGAATGTATGAGGCTGAAGAAGGCTGCTGAGAAAATAAATGAACCAAAAGCAAGCTTTTCTTTTTCCAAGCTTTGATTCTGTGGAATAGGAGAGTAGTACTTATTTCAACCTCAGTGCAAGGCAAATCACATATGCAAATGAGCATTCCCTGAGTGAAGTGAAATGAAATGCTACTGAATGGTGAATCTGCATCACGACTCGTCTGTCACTGGCTGCTCACTGATGGAGATGATGATGATGGTGATGAGGAGAATGGTACTTTGACGCCATGACCCAATGACTGTAGTGAAAGAGTGACACAAGGTGAGAGCTCCTCTCTCGTTAAGCAGAGCTCTGTGGGAAGAGCCTCTTTCTCCTGCTGTGTGCAGAAAGAAATGGGAAGTTTGTGTGTTCTTTTTTTTTTTTTTTACCATTTTGAAGATCCTGGACAGGGTGCCTTCCCCCTCTCCCCGGCGGCTCTGTCCTTTGAAGGGAGATTTGCTGGCGTCAGAGCGAGACTGCGAGGACCTCTGGTCCCCCTGGAAAGAGACACCCAGAATCAGCACAGAGCAGTGAGGAAGGGCTGGGCCAGGGGGGGCCTTCACTTCAGCAGGAATCCTCTGCCCCCCCTCCCCCCGAAGGACCAAAGAGAAGGATGAAGAGGTAGAACAGAACACAGGCTCAGGGACTGATGTCGCTGGATCGCCATGGGGACAGAGAATGATGGGAAGGGGCCGAGCGGTAGCTGGAAATAAGCCACTTCACTGCATCTGATCTGGTTTCCCAGATGTTCAGGAGTTAAGGGTATACAAAGTGATATGATTAGCAGTGTCAGCTGGTGTCTGGTAAAAGCTAGAACGGGGTCTCTACAGTGCTGTTCCATTAACTGCCACAGAAGCAAGGCTTTTCAACAACAGTGCAGCTAGGCTATGCTTCACTCCTTTAAGGTCATGGTCCTTAATGTTAGTGTTTGTATTTCTGTACATATTCCTTATTGCCATAATTGGCCAAATTTTTACAACTTTTTTAAACAAAATTAGTAATGTAGTTTATGAAAGTTATGAAAAGTCACAGCCTTTCATTCTTCATTGAATTTTAAGGGCAAAGTACTTCCTGAGACACTCTCACTGTTCTGTGAATTCAGTGTAGATTCCTGTTGACTGTGATTAAGTGGTCTGGGCATGGCAGGTAACAGGGGTAAAAGTTTCAGGGTGAAAAAAAGAGACTCTATAAAGGAAGAGAGATCACAGACTGGGGGAGAGGTAAGAGAAAACTTCTGATTAATTCAAAGTCATCTTGAGGTACAGGGGAAAAAATCAAATACAAAGCATGCATTGCTACATACTGGGCAAGCCCATTGGTTATTTTTCAAGTGGAAAGCACAAATATGCTACTATAAATTTGATTGAGTAACGCTCAAACTAATTAAAACATCCAAAAAAATGAGAGAGAGTGGCCATTGTTGTCATTGCTGCAGTTCAGGCACTGAGTGAAGTTTTGCCCTGAAAATACTGCAGGAAATCTACTGTGCCAGAGCTGTCCATAAGAAATGTATCTTTCTGGGTCAACAACATAAATGAAAAAAAAAACAATGGCCTGCTTAATTTAAAGTGAGTTCCAAAAGAGATTAATGTGTTACAACCTATTATTTAAGCAGGAACTCTTTGTAAAGTAGCTCACAAGCAGGTAGTAGGTAGGTAATGAACTGCAAAATGAGTTGCTTTACATCAGTATTTATTCGCTGCATTTATTGTTTGCTCATGTGTGCCGTTTGGAACAAATGCTCAAATGCTGATGTTTATCGATCAATAGAGTTTGGTGACTTCCTGGCCAATGTGGTAAGCAAATAACCACAATGGAAATTTCTTGTATTTCCTGTTTACTACCTGCTTACAAACTAGTTCAAAACTGGATCCACAATGAATAAAAAGTAATAATTAACTGTCAGCAGTGTAAACATGCCCTGAAAAGAGAGTGTTCCCAGCAGAGTGTGACAAAAGAGACATTCTCTTCATTGGGGTCCACAGTCACAGAGTCCTGTGACTGGTTCAGTGTGTGGTCTCAGTGTCATTGAGGGGAAATAGACATGTGTTCCATGCTTTACTGACAGCTTGACAGATTCATCACTTCTACTTTTTTGACCTCTACCCAACAGATAAATCTCAGGGGGTGGTTGGGGGCTGGGGGGGGGGGCTTACATTATTGCCACTTGTAGTGTTTTTTCTGGTTATTGTTCCTCAAGTAATTTCTGAAAACCCATAGAGAGGCAGTGTGAGCTGCTAAAATGCTCCTCCCCACTACACATGAAAGACTGATGTCTGGTGCACGAAGAAGCCTCCAATGGTATAGCTCACCATTGGAACACAGAGGATGAAAAATACAGTTAAAAAAACTACGGAAAGTTTTCAGCCCTCATGGACATATCTAATTTCCTGTTTAATTCAGTCTTCCGTATTGTAATGAGATGGTAGATGCTTTTTGGCTTTAGCTGTTGAGTATTGAAAAGAAAGCTGCTGGAGTAACAGTTGAAGTTTCATGAAGACAAATGAAATCTCAAAGGAAGGGAAAAAATACAAGAAAAACACCGCTGGTAAAAATACATCACCTCCGAGAATCACTAACCCCCCTTCTCCCACACACACAGAAACACACCCTTCTCCTCAGGCTCTGTTAAATGGTATAAACACCCACCACACAGAACACAGGGCCAATGGGGGAAGAAGCAACTTCTGGGAAAATATATATATATGCTGGGGTCAAAGAAAAAGTCAAGGCAAGAGAAACCATGCAGAGCAAATTATTCAAAACAAGAAGGAAAAAAAAACAGGAGGGGGGGGAAGAAAAATTATGAAGTCAGCCAAAAGGGGTGCCAAAATGTTCAAAAACAAGGGGGGAAGGAAAAAAAACAAGGGATATATGGAGGTTTTTTTTGTTGCTGGTTTCAGGATTGAATCACCTACCAGGCCTAATCTGGCAGAAAGTCCTCTCCACTGGACATGAAAGAGACAGAGACAGGGTCGTGAGGGGATCGCCTCCGTGCGTGCACCTACAGCGCCCTGCCCGGTCTTTCCGCGGGAGGGTCACGCCGGCGCATATCAACAGACATCTGGTGGCGACAGCTCTGAGATGACTCCAAGGCCTGATGCTACACACCTCAGCATGGCAATTAAACAATAACATGGTGTTCTTATGGCCCTCCCTCAATTTTCTTGGAATACGATGTTGCTAATCCTTTCTCCGAATCTTGCTTTGCTCTCCAGTGTAAGGAATCGGTTAACGTGAGTTGAAAGGAAGAAAAGACAACCCCTTCAGAAGTATGTTGGGTGCTATTTTGAGCATGATCTGAACTTTTTGGAGCCACTTATCATTGGGAAAAAAACACTGAAGATCACTTCAAGAGGGTGTTTTAATCGTGATCCTCTTCCTGTTTAATGGGAGCCTGCAGAAATGTCCTGCAGTACTTGTGTAAGGGGTGGTCATATGGTGGTTAAAGGTGGGCACTGTGTCATGAGTCAGGTTGTACTGTACTGGGCAAGGCTCGGCTAACAGATGACATGGCCAAGGGGCGGAGGCAAAGGACCGTGTTTGCACCACATTCTGATTGTCTGTGTTCCATGCCTTAAGACTAAGCCAAACCAGAAGAGGGAGAGTGAGAGAGAAACAGAGAGAGAGAGAAGGTGAACTTACCCTGGACTTGGGGGGAGGAGGGGACACCTGGGGGGAGGAGGGGAGGGGGGACAAAACAAAGATAATTAATCATACTATTCATGTTTTAAAGAATGTATGTCAAACAAGGGCAAGGTGAGCAGTGTGCATGTGTGTATGTGCTGGAAGTTTCTAGTACAGCAGAGGTGCTGCCCATACTACCACCTTGTCAATCTATACAAAATTACCTAATTAATTATGAAACTCTGATGAGTGCAGCAGCTATGTGAAAACAGTGGGCTTTTAACACTAGATGGAAAGAAGGCCACCTCTGTCTTTTTCATCATGGTCTCATACAGGTTTGCTATAAAAGGTAAATACCATAAGTTGGATAGCTATGTATGAAAGATGGTTGAGTTGTAATCCTGTAATAATTGCTAGCCAGAGTAAAATATATTTCTCAGACAATTAGCTAGCCAACAAGGAACAACTCTGGGTTACATTAGATGGGTAGTTAACTACATAACTACTTGAGTATCCACAATAAAAAAGACAGACCTCTTAGTTAGCTATCTGTATTCATTCTTAATGGACACCATTAATCCAATTTTGCCATTTTTTATGACAAAATGCTTAAGGACAGCTATTTCTTTCCTTGATGTCCACATTATTTGACTGAAATTACTGAACCAAATTAGGAGACAAAAGTTATTATTCAACAATGCAGCAACATAATTAATATGCACATCTGCACTCATGTGCCTTAACCAAGCTGCTCTACATATGAGCAAGCCAGATGGACACATGCAAATGCAGTGAGTAGTACTGACGCAGCATCTTAATTGCTGCTAGTGGGAAAATTCATTCTCATTATGCTGTCAAGTGTACTTATCAATATCGGTTTCATTTCTGTTGAGAAAAGGCTTGATTTGCATGTTATGTACTTGTTGGTTGCATGTTTTTCATGCCATATGTTTTGTATGTTAGTTTCTTGTTTCTCCATTTGATTGACATCTCCTTGAAAATGTCTTGTTACTCAAGCTTAATCATCACTTCATTAGCCTTTCCAACCAATGTGGGTACTGTAACAAGTACATTAAAGCAACTAGGAATGGATCCGAAATGTAAAATCAATCTTAACTATAGCAAACTTTAGCAAAAGTACTGGCTGAGCAGAGAGAAAGTAGTTCATGTTTTGCCTGTAGAACTTCTTAAAAACTTTATCTTCCTCTGATGACTGCCTCAGTAGGTCAACTAATTATTCATTGTTAGTTTTTTACTCTCTCAGCAAAGCCTGATCAATATTTCAGCCAGAGAGCCATGTACTGCTTTAATCAAGTGCACGGAGGAGCCAGCTGTCCAAGAGCTATACCGTGCTGACCACAAAGTCAATTAAATCACCTCCGAGACAGAGGGGAGTCAGGAGAGACAAGCTAACTTATTTAAACCTGGAACCAAATGTTGCCACGTTGGGTCTTAGGAAGGGGAGTGTGCAAGAGTCAGGGTAAAATGGGTCTTAGTGCTGTTCGTGTTCTAAATGTCAGGGGCAGAGCCGGAGAGGAGAGGCGCTGAAAGCGGATGGCCTGACAGACAGGGTTAGAAGGCCCCCCGTGGGGCTCACGGAAAGCTTCCCCGACGGCAGGTACTCACGATGGATCTGAAGAAGTGCACCACGGCATTCTCGTCCCCGCGACGGCGAGGGGAAGCCTGGAGGGGAGCGGCAGAGCCCCGGAATGATCCCTGGGGACACAGAGAAAAGATTTGGGTTACCCATTGCTCCAGGACCAACCACAGGTTCCGTAATCTGCAAGCCTCCTGGGAATCTGTGAATGATTTCGGGCAGTTCAGTCCACGGTGGAAAGGAGGGAACACATGCTTAAGGGACAGCATTGTAGCAAAATGGTGGCTTGTAACACAATCCGGTTCTAATGCTGGATATGCATTAGATGCTGCTGAACATTGTTACTTACCCTGAATTGCTCCAGTGCATGTAAAAAGTAACCAGAATAAGAGGAATACCAAGTAATCAAACCTTATAGATGGTGCTTTTGTTGAAAATGAATCAAGACTTTTGCTCATGGATTCACACTTTACTTTGCCTCTCATCTCAAAGTCATTTGTCATTCATTTTGAATAGCTCCTTAATATAAGTCCGCATTGTGCTACTGTGATACTTAGACAAAAAATGGGACAGAGAAAAATGTAACATTTATTTAACTTCATCACTCAGAGTTACACACAAGGTATGTTGCATAAAGATTGCATCTGGACCTTGGTCCACCTTCATACAGTTCATATAATGTAATAAATGAATAAACATGAGAATTTTTTTGCTGCATCGTACTGTATTAGTAGTCATGAAGCACTGTATTTGTTTATGCTTGCTTTATAAATTAGTTATATCAATCTGAAGGAGGTATTACTGTTTTATAAAGACATTTTTAAAATGTGACTGTTTAATGTGCAAAATGATAATAATACAAAGATCAGTATATTTAGCACTCTAGTACATATATTTAACACCTTAAAGTATAAATGTGAGAATACGAAAAAATCCCCTGAAAATGTTAAACTTTCACATTTGTGTGCAGAGGGGAGCAGTTGGAGCGCATCAAAAATCTACAGGATAAATACAGAAAAGGTTTCCATTCACAAGAAACCCTTCACTCTCGAGTGGGTGCATGCTAATTTCAATGGCTGCTGATAAGCACTGAATGCTCCATTGATAATGTGAGCACGTATCAACCACATATTGATAATGGCCCCGACCAAATTAATTAAGCCTTCCCTGAAAGTGTGTGATTACAGATGTCTCTCGGTTGGGGAAAAAAAGGAAAGAAAGGGGAAAAGGGGCGAGCCGAATTTTAAAAACATAAAGTATGTTCCAAAGGCGAAGCTCCCATAATTCTCTTTTGGCGCTGCATACAAATGTGACGATTTTGAAACAGGGTTCAGGGTATAGGTAAAACAAAACTCGAGCTTTCGTGCCCCATCGCGTTAAAAATGCGGATTCAACAGAGATAAAAATGAAAGATTAAGATAAAAAGATAAAATTAAAATTACTAGATGACCCCCCTGCTCCACCTCCTACAAGTATCTTAGTTGGGTAAATCTCTTCTACTCTGCGCTATCTGTCAAATGAAATGCAATACAGCACTGCATGTTGTCTCCAACATGAATGTCGGGAGCTCTAATCATCTCCGTTGATTAAAGTCTGGGTAAGAGACAATGTACACTTCATGCATAATTCAAAGAACGTTCACGCCGGAATTCCGATGCGTTTAGAAAGATATATAAACAAGTGACTAAATTTGCTGGCGTGACGGAGCTAATGTTAAGTGTTAATTTCGGCACAGTGTATTTCTTCAGGAAGCAATTTAGTGCCTCGTTTATCTTTGGAATGAGATTTCACTTTATCACGAATGCTTCATAGAATTTGAAGATCTTGCGCGGGTGTGAGACCCAAGCTCCTCCCTTTGGAAAACGTTCGTATTTGTCATTGTTGGACGCATAACGGAAACTTTTAAAAACCTTTGACTAAATTGGAGTATCCGGTTTAAAATTGTGAAAGTGAGGGGTGCAGACTCTCAGTACTTCCACCGATATCTCAATTGAGAGCACTCCGATTGCCTCAAATGAGATTATGATGAGCGCAGCCGACATTCTGTTATGTGCTTGTGCTAACCCTTTACTTGAGCCGTTTAAAGTTTATAACTTCACAGCCTTCGTCCGGATTGAGATACTGTATTGACCTATTTCCTTCCGCTTTGATGATCACAGACATCAAAGCAGACACTCATTACATATCAAAGTCAGGAGTCCCGCATCCCAACCGCGAACAGACGTCTGTTTACTTATTGAATAAATGGAAAGTACACAGACGACACAGATCAAGTGGTAATAAGCCCTCTCTAAGTTCATACATTGTGCATTTGGCTAGCCTGCCCTTTCAACAGCAGTCTCACGGATTAATCTTAAATTGATTTAAAAATCGTTCGGGGAGGGAGAGATTAAAAGGGAGGGAGGGATGGAGAGAGAGATGCGCTTGATTGCTCCGAGTTACAAGTCAGAGAGAGAGAGAGAGACTGCATTTTGTTCCTCCACGTTGCTGATTTTCCATTCTCTGCAGTAAAGAACAGTTGTAGTTCTACTTCCAGCACAAATTTATTCACCAATGAAAAATGAGTACTTGACTTTCAGAGAGAGGGAGAGTGTACAGGTTATGCCATAGACGCACACACACACAAATCCACTCTATTGTTTTATCATAGCAGGGCGGGAGATAAATAAATGAAGGAATCAATAAAGTATCAAGGTTTTGGAGGCCTCTATCACAACAGAGAAGCCTTTCTCAATACAGGTTGTGGGGACCTACTGATTTTGCTGTTGTGTAGCCAGTAGAGCTCTTCATCAAATAGGTTTGAGTGCACTTTTGACTGAATCTTTAAATCCATCCATCCCCTGTAGAGTTCTGTGCTGTGAGCCTTTTGTGAAAGAAATTGATTATTCTAAATGTCCTTGTATTAACACACTATCAATTAAAATTATTTAGTTGCCCTGGGTCCCTTCATTAATTAACCAAATAACTAAATACTGTTCATTAGTGTCAGACCCCATACAATAAATTGAACTGTAAGTTTTACCATTTCATCTTAAAATTTGATCTGAAATCTTTTTAGTTCAGTTGCAGACATAAACACAAGTATGTTGCATAAACAATTTCATTTGTAGTGTGTTGTTAGCATACATTTTAAATGGTATTCAGTTAACAGCTTTTAAGCCCAATTAATCAGGAGTTTGTCCATGAGCAATGACTAGCATGCACAATGGGAAAACACTGCAGTACATAAATACCTATGTTCTCTGGTCTTTGTTCCTAATCTCTTAACAAGTTCAATGCATCATTGTTACTGCTGAACTATTCCCTTAAGGCTGGAGTTTGAGATGAAATATCAAGGACTGATTATCTTTGTGGAACTAGACAGTATAAAATACTTGAAAGGTCTTACTGGCATTTAACTTCATCTAAAGCCATTGGAAATGAACAAGGGAGAGATTTAATGCAACTTAAGACAGGCTATCAGTCATCTTATAAGGAAAGCCAGCAGAAGCCTTCTTAAAAATTGACATTTAACATGTATCTAATAAGAGCTTGAAATTCATGTCTTATGCCAGAGGTCAGGAAGTATAATATGTGCAAATCCAGATAGCGTCCAGCTGAATTTTCACTACACTGAATATTCCAAACACTTTCCAGGTCAATGTCCCTCACCAGGTTGGTTGATAAATGTTTGGCATGTCCAGCCAAACACTTTCTCTGACTTTTATTTTTATTAGAGAGCCATCCAGTTGAACATTAGACGGGTGACACTCCACCATTTCTTTCAGAATGACAGACAAAATTATATTTTGTTTTTATAAAAAGGAGGATCAATATTTAATATAGCAACTCTGGAAACCATGATCTCAAGATGAAAGGAAGCGGTTAACGAATGTACAGCAAATCGATGCTTGCGCGATCATGTTTATGACTTTATAATTAGATTTTCCTTGTGCAATTTAAACTGTAGCTCGGATCTATAAAAATGCAACGTGGAGTACCATTAAAAGGTATGTAATTAACCAAACCATATTTAATGTCAGAATCTGCATATGAAAAGAAGTAAACAGGGATGTGAAACGCTGAGAGAATGCTGTTTATTCTTCACTTTGAAGTTTCGATGAGATAAGTGCATCTGGCAGACTCCAAGTACTTTACAAACATCTATGATGATCTGTGATGATATGATGATTCTCATTCCTCATGCTGGATTCGGACGCGCGGCACAGCATTCACGTTTATTTTTTCAGGAATGTTTCAGGTTTTCATGATTTTCATGTCTGGTACCTGCTGTTACTATATGTTCGCTCATTATGTTCATCGTCAGTGATTATTCAAGCAGAGCTTGAGGTGGCGTAGCCAGCTATATAAAATGCAAGGGAGAGTATTTCGTTTCTGACACCGAACATTCATGATGTGGCACCGTAGTTATTTTTAACTCGTCTGTTTATTACAGCTCATGACGTCATAACAGAAACTCTTCCACCTTCACAATCAAGCTTTACAGGCCAGCATAGTGAAGACACGGGTGCTTAAGCTACCCACACCGCATATTGTTAAGATTAATTTAATACATTTCCTGGAAGTTGCTATCCATGTTAGATACACGCTGCGCAGCTGGTTGCGCCTACAGAGGGAGGGAGACTGATAATAATACACCAGTAATGACGGATTTACAACTCCACATTATCTGGTATAATGGAGGGAAATCGATGATGATTTGCAAAACTCATGCCTGGGGATACGGATATGTCCAATACGCATTTGTATCTTACATTTTATGAATAGCTGTCATTATCAAGGGTGTAAGTGTATAACTGTTATGAATAAACACAATAGTATCATGTTCATTAGTTAAAGCAGATATTTAAGAGAGCTATGGGAAAAACCTTGTGCGAGGGACTTTGTAATACTGCAATGACACAACTGTCACTCACCTAACAAATTGTCCATTTGAACTGAAATTCATTGAAATGGACAGAAAATTAGACACTATTACTAACTTCCATAAAGTAATTTTGCAGCCCCTCCCCTGCCAGTTATCACAGATATAATATGCCACACTTGTAGGGTTGTTAATACACCCAGCATGAGGAAGGTTTTACAGACCATGATACATTCTCCTAAGTGCAGCAAGGGGAAGGGTTTGTTTGATGCTTGATGTAAACATCTAAAAACATCTAAAAAATCCAAAAGTTTGTCTATTTTTAAAAGGGAGAATTCAGCTAGTTGGATTTGGGTCACGTCCAACAATTACTTCTTGGGGCATCACCATTTCTGCTGTCACTTAAGTGCCTTGTGGCAGTGTCCTCACTAGAAAGCACTTTAAAGCACCAGAGTCTGCCGGGGTCACATTATCTACAATTTTGAATGCACAATGAATTCCCTTTTTTTGTATATAATCTGCGTGGTCTGGTCTAGACAGCTTGAACTCAGTTCAAGAGAGAGCAATGTTCCTTTAGGGTCTGCCAAGGTTAACTTGTACTGGATGATAGCTGTCCCTCTCTTTACAATCTAACTACCTCTCAAGGCTGGAGGCTGACGACGCCCCTCTCATAAAGATGCAGCCCTCTCTGTTCCTTCCTGTCTCGGGCCTAAAATGATCCAGTAAAAATTTCCTTCCGACTTGGGACTGGAGCATTAATATTCATTCTGTAAGCAAGACAGGCCTAGAACCTCTTCTGCATATTTATGGCAGATACTGATATGTTGTACACACACTGATGGTCTTTAGAATCAGAGCCAAGCACATTACACTGCAGTCTCAGAGCTAATGAATATTCAAAAGCACTACCTTCACAGGAGCGTTTTAGCTTCCACAAGGGAGGCTGGAAACTCTGGCAAGTAAACAGAATGCCTGCCTCCTCTGGATTCTCTTAGTGATGTCACCTACAGCAATAGGTCTGTTTGGCTAGTTGCTTTGGGGAGGCAGATATTCCGGTAGTTAATCAGGTAGTACCTCAAGGCATCAAGGCAGAGGAATGGGGGCAGCGTCCATTCTTGGTGTTGGTGGCTGTACTTGGTGCTTGAAAGGTGTCAGCTCTCTCCCGGGTGTTGGCAATTGCTGAAAGCTTGATAGTACCACTCACCTGTTTGGCGCTGACGGCTCACACTCAGACGGCAGAACGGACAAGGGTGAATGTCATTTCTGATGCAGTGTAGCATTGCGGTTAAGAAGCTTGATTTGCCAAGAAAAGTTGCCAGTTCCCAGGTGGGACAATGCTCTTGTGCCCTTGAACAAGCCACTCAACCTGAATTGCCTCAGCAAATTTCAGAGACAGGCAGATTTGTGCAAAAAGGCAGTCCTCTCCAGATCCGTCCTGTCTGTGGATGTGACACCACAAACCAGCACCCAAACCCAATGCTAGGTGACTTAATCTTATCCATTGGATGGATTTTTCTCGAGAGCTTGCCTTTTCACACGCACCTGCCTATTGCAGCCTCTTGAGAGGATCCAGCTCACTACAGACAATGAAGGTTGTCTGATGGTCTGCTGGATTCTGGGAGACTGCAATAGCTCCTTCCCTAGAGACATGATTACCGCAAGACCTTTGCTCACTCTTCAGGATGTCAGGGCTGACCCAAAATTGCATACTTTGAATATGAATCACAAATGATCAATTATTCATCATGTTATGCAGACAGCCATTTGGAGTAAATAATTATCATTCACACTAAGTGGCTGACAAAGGCCTTTTGGGGTCAGCATACCACTCACTCATGAAAAAATATAAATGAGGTGTATATATTAGTATGGGCATATATGGGTATGAAATATGTGCCCTGTTTATTTCCTACAGATGCTATGATTGAGTCTTGCTTTAACATAGTTTCCCGTCATGATACTGCTCCATGCCTTGCAATGACAGAGTGTCATAATGGTTTTATCATGCAACAAGCACTAGTGAGGTGGTACTACGTATGTGCAGAGCATGCTGAAGCCAATTTAATGATCTGAGGTCTGTTGTTGTCACTGCGGGAGTGGTTCAGAACCTCCCCACACCATCATATTACTGTAGGCATTCTGCAGTACAGTTCCCCATGTGTTTATACTTTGCCTTTGCAGTAAAAACACAGCAATAGCAGCTAATTATCTCCAAAAGTCTCCAAGTTTGTTGGCTGGTGAGCAAGCAGCATTCAGTTTGCTGAGATGAAAGCATGTTGATTGCTAGCATGTATGGATAATATACTGCTACAAATCACACCAGCTTCTCAGATACCTTGTTAATAGCATAATGATCCAAAGTATCTTTGAAGTCATACATAAAAATACTAGGTTGAATTTGTAGGACTTTAACATAAACAAATGATCATTGCCCAAATTGTTGTGTAGGGCTAGGTGGAGTACATAAAAAAGGACCCTCACCTACTGGCATAATAGGAATACATGCTTTACAGAGACTGCCTGGAGGTTAGGGTGTTCCTGTGGCTGAAAAAAGTCACACAAATTGATTAGGACACACTTCTATTAAGTGTTCCAATTCATTATGCAGGGACATTGTAGGTACAATCATTAGTAGTAGTAAGCATGTAATATTTGTACATGTGGACACTGATGTACAAAATTGTGCTTTTTGGTTAGCTCTGAGCTGTAGAGTGGAGGTTATGGGTATGTGTGAAATTGAGATTAAAGTTAGCATGCTCTTGTCAATCAGTGAAATGCACACACCACAAACTCACATTCCATATCAGATGGTTTGTAACATGATGCTGAAACACAGTTATTAGGTATCAGTTACAGAGTAGTTGCACTATAATTGCCCTCAAGGTTTGAAATGGCTTTTATGAACCTTTCACTGATGACAAAAATTTAGACACTATGCATTTTTATATGAAACTGATATCACTGTTTCTCACCTCTGGCCCTGGGGACCCATCATGAATGCTGTTTTTCCTTCAAGATGAGCTCTCTTAATTCGGACCTGGATTTGAGATTACTAGTATCTGCTCTGAGCTCTTAGTTACAGGCATGTTTTGTTGGATTGATTTGCTTAAGGGGTCACCAAATTACTTTTTAGGGACATGTTTTCTTGTGATGTTCTGTTAGAAGAACAAACACAGGTTCAACAAACCATGTCTGTAACAAAGAGCTCAAGAGCAGATGGCAGGGCAGATAGATTTAAGCGATCTCAAATCCAGAACATTTTTCAATTAACTGCTTAATGAATCCTAATGAAGAGAGCTCAGATGGAATGAACCCGTGCTCTGCCACATTGTCACTGAGGCACACTGTTCCTAATGACATCACCCAACTTTACACCCAGAGCCTGTTATGATGTCACTCAACACACTCCTCCCTCTACAAAACTTTCTAACTAAAAGATGGAATGTCTAAAAAATAACCCACAGCACTTGGTTCACCCCATCAGTAATAAGCTACAGTGTAAAACTCAGCAGGGTATTTTTGATGCTTTATCCAGTTTTGAGATTTAAAGTTAAGCATTGAACTGACTTCTTTGACAGTATCTATACTTTAAGCTGAAGGCTTACCTCATTAATGAATAAGAATTAGCATTAACTTTGAGAATTTCATTTTTAATCCATCAATGCCCCCGGATATCTTCATGATATCATAAGGGGGGGCTATAAAACATTTTGACGCTGCTGCTTTATCACATACATGAAATGAATGCGCAGGAAGTGCTAGCTCCTTTCACCCCCTCTCACGCCCCCATTTGAACATTTTTAAATATACCTATTTGAAAAGACTACAATTCTAGTGTGTAGCCTTAATGAGGAGTACGCTCCCTAAACATGTTATACGATGGGGGAATACAGCGGTATTTTTATCCATTCTGACAGAACCGTCATTTAGATGTTCTCTGGTGCTCAGTCTCCTTATCTCCGCGCAGCATGGGTCCACCATGTTAATCGCCCACGGGAGCGCGGTGCCACGGGTCAGCTTGTTCTGCCAATCCCAGCATCTGGCCCGCAGCCCGACCCCACACTCTCAGACCCCCTCCAATTGATCCCGGGGGATTCGGGAACGCAGGGCTTTACCGGGGGCTTGCTCAGGGCTAATAGGCCCGAGGTGCTGGAAGTCACACCTTGGAAAGAGCTGCGTTTGCACAGTCACGAGGCAAGACCGAGCGCAGTGCTCACACATCTGTATCGGTGATTTCAGTCTTACTCTTTCATAAGTACTTTAATAAGATATGCTGCTCCCCACCCACCAGGTAGCCCCTCCCATCGGTTGTGTGTAATGGGCCAATTGCAAAGCTGTTTCCAATCTAATAGGGAAATAAGTAAATAAACATAATGATAAATGCAAAATCCATTCATACATGTGTTCAAACTGAAAGAGAAGCATCACTTCAAAAGCAGAAACATAAACATCTCTGTTTTCTTTGTTTATGGGTTGACTGATCATGTGTGTTACAGGGTTAGAAGAATGTGACTTTTAAATCAAAATCTCATGACACAGGTGGGTTACCAAAGGAAGTGGAACATTAAAAGTAAAGAGGAGAATGCTTTGTGGTTGTTGTTAAAGCGTTTAATCAAGCTGTCACCCAAAAGCGTAGAATAGTATCAGGTTAGGAGAGAGCTTTGGAGAAATGCTGGTATACAATTCACAGTAATAAAGATTACAAGCATTGTTTCTTCTTAATATACAAAGCATATAAAAGGGATCAACAAACATGAAGGTAAGCCTTGGAAATCTTTGTGGTTAATCGCTAGGGACCTATACACAGTGTGACCTCACGCTGTAATTTCCTGACAAGGTAAAAACAGACAACGCTAATCTGCTTGTGTGGAGTGAGGTCCCACAGTTCATCCATTTGCCAGGTGGGACAGTTGCATTGACATTTCCTTGGGTTGGACTCTCACTCACAGGCAGTGCAACGAGCTGGGAGTGATCATGCAGGCTTTTGAGAGGGTAGCTCCGGACACACGATTGCACACACATCCACCTTTAAACATGTCACTGAAATTCTGTCCACAGGTGAGTACTGTGTTCATTTATGAACGGTACAAAGGCAAAAAGCCAAGAAATTAAATTATTGTCTAATTCTTTTAACAATAAACATAGAGGTTTTTAAAATGTAAAACAAGACAGTTTTCAAGGTTTTGCACTACATGAAACACGCATACTCAGCCTTTCTATGGACAGTAAATTGGAATGTGTGCAACTGCATGTCAGCAGCAACAGTTCCTGAGTTTTAAACCTGGTGTGCGACAGTTCTGGTGACACTCAACAGTTATTCGTACATGCAGTTCATTCATAACCATTCAGGAGGAACACAAGAAAAAAAAGCGGGTGCATGCACATCAAAACTGCACAAACAAGCAGAAAGATAAAGTTTGTATTCCTTGACAAAGCCACTTAGCTCTCGATGGGGGCAGAAGTTGCCCTCTGATTTACACAGACAGAGCTACATGATCTACAATGCAACATTCAAATGAGATTTAGAAACTGTTTCCCTTTTCATACTGAACATCATGCAGAAGTCAATACCCATCTAATCTGCTTGGTTGACATGGCAGTCTCTCTTCACCAGCAAGTATCAAGGACAAACTCGCTCAATATTTCATAAAAATGAATAGAAGCAGTAAGAACACAAACAGAAGATAAACACAGGCAGACTCTTCCTGAAAACATCAATACAAGAAAGAGGACACATATTTGTGATCTACATTTTGCTCTTGCTGATAAATTATTTGGATTTCACAATTTTCCGCAAATACATTTTATGTTACATTAAAATATACACCTGCAGTAATCACATTTTCTCAGAACAATTTTAAAAAGTAGAAACTGTTTGATCATTTTACGTACAAGCTACTGCCCTCCCTAAAGAACATGTGTAAGGTTGCAACAAGCCTTGTGGAAAATTTTCCTGTCAACATTTTTGTTAAGAACAAAGGCTTTATGGACATCTGCAAAAATAGTTTTGTAGAATGCCACTCCATTGCAAACCTCCTCTGATATGTTTATGACACTGACATTTCCAGTTTGAACAGTGCAAGAGGCTATGTTTTTATACTTAGAGAAATACTCTTAATGGTTTTTGGTATGAGCAAATTGTTCTGATATAAAAAATGAAAAGGTACAATAGGCAGACAATACATTTGAATACATGACCAAAAAAGATTCCTATCGAAACCATTGCAACACTTATGGTAGCAACACGTAATTTGGCTAAGAGAAAGTGGCAAAAGTAGATTTTTAAAAGTGATGTGTGTATGTGAAAACCATGTCTACAGGCCTAAGGGATTACAAATATGACAGCTAGTACAGTAATAACGGGCAGATTATTTGCCAATCGCAATGGCAGCTGAGCGATAGAAAAGATACATACTAAACACTAAAGTATGATTTCCCTGTTCTAGTTCTCTGTTAACCCACTCAAGGGCTTACTGCGGCAGGATTTTTCCATTTGAGTGCTGGACCTGCACAGCTGGAGTAAGGCTAGGTAAATTGCATATTCATAAGCAGCGGTATGGAACCAGTTCAACACATTCCCCTCAGCAATCTCAGACAAGGAGCGTAACTCGACACTCTTGACAGTTCGATGTTGAAATGTTAGGGCCGGGCTTGGCAAAGCTCAGCGCACTCCTCCTAGATCAACATTACCCAATCTAAGAAAAGTGTGGGTCAGGGGTGTCCAGATTGCCTCTCTCCATGTTTCAAATTTATTCTTGATCTGACAGCGGAATTGCAGACTTGGTCTGCCAGTTCTTCAGGGATTCAGTTATAATGGTGGTGCCATAATACAACAAGGCGATGAAGGCTCGTAAACCTTGTCTAAAACTGCTCTGTACCGCAACAGTCAACGTTCTTGTGCCCGTTAGTATAAATAATACAGCTTTTTGAATTCCAGAAATACCCACATATTCATCTGAAGTTCTTTTCATTTAATGGATAATATATTATATCTCTAGAGTGCTATATACAGAGGAGCGTGACGTACCATAGCATACCATATCTGAAAAAAGTGGACAGACCCTTGTCCAGGACCGGACCTTCCACAATGCAGATAAGCTGCCGCCTATCCCCAACCCACAAAGTTATCTGGCTTTTGAAAGAAAAGAAAAAAAAAACAAAAAACAAAAACAAAACAACCTTAAAACTGAAACAGAATCAGCGATACTTATTTGCGTACATTCCATGTATCCCACAAGCACAAATAAAGCAACTGGCACATATATCGCACATAACGGATGCCTTCACTGGAAACATCCATCTACATCAACCAGCCAAGAATCACCATTCAATTTTTGCAAATCATAATCTCCAAAATGGTGCTACTAGCTGTGACCACTGGTACAATGATCAAAAATGACCATTGAAAAATATGATTCTCTCTCACCGTCATCCGCCCTAAAAGAAGATCAAAAGTTTTACATCCTATAGTTTTTGAGGAAGCATATTGAAGTGATAAGATTCACCCGAGTCTACGACAGATCTGTTACTGAAAACACAATCCGCTGTTTGCTTGTACCACTAATGAAGATACGTACATGAGTAGTAATAAATGTTAGAAAAATGTGTTTCATTTGGAGATTTGTAAGTTTTACAGGCCTATTTTTATCAGTTTTGATAACTAGCTTTGATAAGGAATGTTCTTGATAAGATGCGCATCCGTCACAAGCCAAGCATATTCGTCTGGCTGCCTCCCTTCACCACAAATCTCCAACCACACCCAAATATTTTCATCCAGTGTCTCCATATAGTACTATTCATACATAAATAAAATGCATTAAATCGCTGTATAACTCAACGAAGGAAAACCCAGCTAAAGACAAACAAAAGACAGCAAAAGGTATTGAGTAAGTATGCTCACAACGTATCGTTGAACAATTTTTATAAATCAAACTTAATAAAGAGGAAAAAAACAACACAGAACGAAGACAGGAATGGTTACGGATATATTTCCCAAATTTTTCCCCCAGAATGGAATCCCTCATCGCTCACCTTGCCCTTCCTCTTTTTGTCCCCTCCAAAGAACTTCCCAATCTGGTCCAGTAGACCAGGGTTCTTCTTCCGCCGGCCAAGCCCGAAGGTGGCCTGTCCCGAAGTACTAGCCGTTGCCATGCTGGGTGTCGATAGA
Organism: Megalops cyprinoides; assembly: GCF_013368585.1. Classification (NCBI taxonomy): domain Eukaryota; kingdom Metazoa; phylum Chordata; class Actinopteri; order Elopiformes; family Megalopidae; genus Megalops; species Megalops cyprinoides. The sequence goes on from NC_050592.1 coordinate 27,696,114, forward strand.
TCAGGTTTGGGGGTTCAGAGGTTCTGTCAGTTGGTTTAAAAACGTCGGGGGAGGGGGGGAGAGAGCAGCTCTAGTCTGTGTCCTTCTCCGTGCAATCCGAACCCGACTCCGTGCCCGTTCCGCCGTGCTCCTGGATGGTATGCAGCTCGTCTGACTCCGAGGGCCGGTCTTTGAAGGTGTTGTCCTGCCGTCCCGGGGCATCTCGGGAGAAGAGGCGGACCAAGTGGGGGCGGGCGGCGTTGGGGTCAGCTGTGCTGGCACCGCTCCAGGCATTCTTCGGGCCCCCTGCTCCCGTGGAGTCAGTCGCCGCTGTCTTCTCCGAGGGGCTCCCATTGTTCTGGTTCACATCTGCCTCGCCCTGGCCTGAAAGAACAACAGGGGTTATCTATGGCTTTGGGCCTGGCGCAGAATGGCCGAGCAGACAATGGAGGCCATTGTCAAAATGCCCCTTTCATTTAGAATGGTTAAAGGAACCCTCAGGTTTGGAGATAAGTTACAGTCTCTAATAGAAACAGCACAAACTGACGTGATTTTCAAGGTGAGAAACAGTTTATAAACAAGTGTAATACTTTTTTTGCTTCTGGCAACCTGTAACAGCTACACAATGAGTGCTCTATCTTGGCCTACATCTAAACACCACCAAACTTTTAGGTGATCAATAAAAGAGGACAAATCCAAAATATTTGCTTGCTTTTTCAAAAATTCTTGCATTAGCCTCAAAATAGTCCCAAAACACTATTCACATTACTGTTTCAAATAAATATCCTAAAGATCAAGATTCTGTATGAATCCATACGAATCTTTTTCATTGCTTGTCCAAGCTGGGGTTTAAGGGTGCTGTTGGATGCTGCATGCACTGACATATTAAGATCTATGGCATTTAGCTCAGCCATGGGATGAGGCTAATAGGCTTGGTTCCTATGCATTGAATTAGCTATCCGCACCCAGTGAACAATGCAGATACTGTACTGAGCTAAATGGTGCAGCAAAACACCAGGGTATCTGCATGCTAATATTTTCTTGACAGTCGTCCTTTGTTTTTTTTCCCCCTTTTTTCCCTCTCTGCATAGTTATTTCTGTAGAACAAAGCAAGCTGTGTCATAAAAATAACTCGCCTAAGCATGGATTTTGAGTGAGATGCAGGGTGACACCTATCTGATTTGAGAACGACTGCTAGGCCGAACAGAACCTCACAGTCCTGGGATGTACCAAAGCTGCCGTGTTAAAATGAGATTCAGAGTCCAAGAGCCATGAAGCGGGGGGAGAAAAAGAAAAAACCTGACATGAAAGGTTATGAAGGAACAGCCACACTTTGATGGATGATTATCACGCATCACTAATTCTTTGTGTTTCCTGTGCACAGCCAAACATTATAAAGATAAGATATCCATTTAAAATAAAGCAGACATAACTTGTTTACCTTCAGATATTGTCCCATTGTGAAACTACATTAGAATCAAGCAGAGTTACAAAAAAGACCCTTAAAGATAAGCACAAAAGCTTTATCTGTGGCTCTGTTCCAGAGGCTCCTGCAAGATGAAATTACCCACATATGCCACACAGTAATAAAAAGTCAGTATCATTTCGAACAAATAAATGAGTGTGCTACCAACCTGAACAAAACAATCACCTACCAAAAAAAAACGCTTATCCACTGGCATTCAGGGTTTTGCTAATTAATCTTTTTGAAAATGGATTTCCTAAAAAGGCTGTCTAGTCAACCTCATGTTAGAACTCAATTCTATTTCACATTTCCTGATTATCCCTGATCTTGGACCAGTGCACACCAATTTGGCCAAGATGAGTGAACCCATGTAAAACAGTCCTGGATCAGTGATAATCTTACACAGACATTCCTGGCTACTCTTTAACCATGCCAAGACATGACCAAGGCTAGGTGTACAGATGTAGGAGCATTTTTCATTGCTGTTTGTTCTGCTTGGTGTTGTGCCATTGTGTGCTATGAAACCATATTTCAGTGTATCCTATTTCACTGTAAACCACTGAGTTCTAGGTACTTACCATGAAAGTAAAACCATATGAAGAAATGCTCTATCACCTTCTTAAACAACTGAGTGCAAAGTTTAATTCCTAATGAGTCTCACAAAAAGAGACTATTTTGTTTAATTAGATATGAACCAGGGAGATTTGAAGTTTGAAACCAGTATGCCTAGTCTTACAATAGATAACAATGATACTAATCTGTTACCTTACAATAATGCAATAATATCATTGATGATGATTATGGATGTAGTGAACGCTTACAGGAAATAACAGCACAGCCTTTAAAATGATATCTTGGGCTAGCTTTCCTTGCTCAGTGGAATACAGAAGCCTTAAGAGTGTGCGTCTCTCCCACAGAAGAGAGAAAGAGAGAGAGACAGAGAGAGACGCTTATCAGAAGGCTGCGACCATGGAGATAAAAGCCCCAAAATGTACCCTGGCAGTAAATGGGAAAATGGCCATTGTTGTTTCGCCTGCACTGCCACAGGCCTTATGAGGACACTGTCCTCTACATATCAACGCAACGTCTGTTTTTTTTTTTTTTTTGCCCCCCCACCCCCCTCTGGGCCAATTTTTTCTCCATGTCAAAGAAAAACAGTAATCAAAGAAAACAAAACTCTTTCCTGATGAAAGCTGTCATTCTCATTGAGATGCTTCTGCCTCTCTCTGTGCCGGAGCTATGCAAGGAGCAGCCCAGTGGTGCTCTCTTTTAACTCCAGCACTCTCTGGGCTATGGAGAGGCACCTGCTGACTCCAATGATGAGAGTCCAGCATTGCACTAACAACAACAACAACAACAACAGAAAAAAAAAAAAAAACTTGCAGGGAGATTGATGAGTATGGTTACACACACACATACACACACACACACACACACACACACACACACACACACACACACACACACACACACACAAACACACACAGAGTGCACTTATCTTCACATGGACAGGTGCTGGGACAGAAATTAATCTCATTTAATCTAATGTACCCTTAACAAAAGCACAAAGGGTGTGCCCAGCTGCTGGTGTCTGCACCAATAAAATAGAAGTGTATGTTCTTTCAGTGGTAGGAGACAATGAACCGCAATTTACAATGCTGTTGCAGGTCTATTCACAAGGAGCTGATTTCTTAACAGTATATCTTGAATACTTCCAAGCAATAGAACAAAACAGACAAACAGCAGAACATTTTATATTGTAACCTCAAAGCTGTCAAGAATTCACTTAGAAGCAAAGGCCACTCCAGTTCCAACGGTACAAATGGTAAGGAGACATATCCAGTTTCTTCCTTGTCTGGGTATTGTGTTCAGAATGGGTAGGTGCTCAGCTACATTTGTTGAGGCTCCTTTAGTCAACAATGACCCAGTGGATTCAAGAGGAAATGGTGTCCCACTGGTTAGAAGGAAAGTGTTTTTTTTATTATTTTATTTTTTTAATTATCAGCAAGTATCTGTGTGATTACAACTTTTACACTTGTAAAGTATGTCTGTATGTACACCTTGTTACTTTATGACACACCCTTGACACAATGTAATAATGTTCTACTACTGACATAATATTTACATGCAATTACATGTAATTACACAGGTAGTGTACACAAAGTCACTGTAAATCATGTCATTAATTCCCATCACCTGATCCTTTCTAGTTGATTTTCTTTCATGTCCTGTTTCATACTGAATGCAGGAAGGCATCCACAGCCCTGACAGTGGTGTGTTTGTCCTCGTCTCCACGGTAATTGCCCATTCGGAGCCATCTCTGTGCACCAGTGACAGATTCAGTGTGGCACCATCTGCTCCTACTGTTCGCTTCCTCTGGGGATCCCCAGGTGGTACACTGGTGTGTGTGTGTGTGTGTGTGTGTGTGTGTGTGTGTGTGTGTGTGTGTGTTTTATAAAGGCCCATCCTCGGAGGTGTGCGTTTGACAGTTCCATCAAGTGAGACCTGAGCTGTGACACTTGGTAACAGTGTAACAGCTAGACATGCTGCTCCTCATTCCCTCCCCTGCACCACCATGGAACTTTCACAGACAATTTCACAAAGGATGGTTTAAAATAAATTTCATTCTGTCAGTATGTATGAAAATACTTGCTTATTTTTATCCAAATGCCTGGAGTAATGTTTTTCGAAGGATCAATGCTCATCTAGAAAGCACCTCAACATGATCATGACTGTAGAAATGGAACCCTTTTGGATTTAGCTTACTAAAACACTCATCTAGCTACAAATATTCCAAAATCATTGTAATGTTCTCACAAATGCCCTGAAGTCACTCTTTTTAGTTTTTAACACTGAAGTTAATGACACTAAACCTATGACAGACCAGATATACAACTTTAAGGTTTAGACAATGCTTTGAAGCATATCTAAAGGTAAAACTGACCACAGGTTACCCACTTTCAGCCAATCAATACCCCAGTTTTGTTTTTCAAGCTAAATATCAAATGCATACTTTTTGACCCATCTTCAAAACAATATACGTACTAACTTGAGGGCCTTCGTTAATTATTGTCCATTAGATTCCACATACTGCAGCTATAACTACTTGTATCTTCAGGATAGCTGGTCATTCAAGTGAAATTAGTCCTACTTTACACAGCCCTCCCTTCACAATAAAGTGAAGGACAAATACAGCCACACTGTATACTTAGATTATACAGATGGCCCTATCATTTTTGACTTATGACAACCATTGATTCTGATGTTCCTCCATGCCAGCATTCACACATGTGCTTGTGTACCATGCAAGATGCTCTGGTTGTGGACTGCTGTTAAAAGACTGATAAATGACCTGATTAAAATGCATGTGGCCAATGCCTCCCATAGACATGCTCCAAAAGCATGGGGAAAAACAATGAGCCAGTGAGCCTGGCCATGATGGGGCCCAGTGTGGAGCAGTCCTGGACATCTGCAAGGAGGGTCAGCATGTGCCCGCTTACCTGCAGGCTGCAGGCTGGAGTCGGCACGCTCACACTGGCACTGCACCAGCACTGAGCCAATGACAGTGATACTGACACCAAAGCCCTTTATTCAAATGGTTCTCACTGGATATGAAAGCTGTGGAAATTGATACAAATACCTGAGTTACGGACTCAACAGTAAAGTGCCGTGCCTCTGCCCCCTACTTGCATTGTATCTGCTCAAACTGTGAGAATCACTAAATCTAACGCGGTTGCTGGCTCGTTAATAACAACAGAACCTACCCAGCTAGGACATAATAGGACAGGACAGAATAAAACATAATCAATTATAATCAAACAGTACTGCACCAAATGGAAAAGAACCCAACAGACTGAAGTGGAAATGCAAATTTGTCTAAATTATTATTATTTTTTTTTTTTCCCAGAGCACCCTGTGCAACGCTTAAGAACACAAAGCTACTTTCATTTGCACGATGATCACCTCAACAGAATTGAACCGTTTCTCTTCTGGAAGCACAGTTAAACTCCCTTTGCATCAAAACCAACATGAATTGCATCACAGAAGTAAGGAGGAGAGCGCAAGCAGATGTACACACTCACTCTCAGTCCTCAGAAAATCATCACTCATCTGTCAATTTTTTTTCTTTCCTCACAGCAGAAAAGGAGAATGATGTGAGAGGAAAAAAAAAAACGACTTTTCACAGATACAAAATGCTGTTTACTGTTTACACCGGCACGGCTGCGACAGTCACAGGATGTCAGAACCTGCATTTATAAACAACTCCCGGCAATTACCCCAACCGGCACAAAATCAATTTGCGGCAGGCTGGTGACGCTGACATCAAAGATTGCAGCCTGCTGGATCGGTCTCCGGATTCACAGTGAAGGCCTCCTAAATCAGCCACGTGTTCCTGAGAGAACCGGGCATGGTGTGTCTCAGTGTTATATGACATGGAGTGAGTGCACAGCATGCTGATTGGGGATGTGCGGCTGGCAATGTTATCTGGATCGATGGCAGATCCCGGGTCCTGGAGATCAGCCGTTAGCATGAGTCATACACATTGATGTTTATCGATCCAACTTCAAAAGAAAAAAAAAATGGACCTGGTGGTAACTTCTGGACAATTTCCTTATCTGGCCATCGCCTCCCAAACCTCTGTGACACTCCATCTTATCGACAGAAATGAGATTAGATCTGAGAAATCCAACTGGCAGTGTGATGTTACCCATGTTGGAAATCCAGGCCTTAGGAGTAAAATTCAGATGGAGAAATACCTTAGTTTACTTGAGAATAGACTTCAAAAGCCAGCGGGGGCATCAAGACTGGTAGTTTCTGGACCGGCCGTTACCACGCTACTAAGCAGAAATGGAAACCACTACTTGGGAAAGAGTTAAAAGGAACGAGAGGCAACAGGACTGGGAGGGAGAGGTCATGCTTGTTTGCTCGGTCATGTCCGCCCTTAAGGCATCCAATATGCGGTAGGGGAGGGGGGGGTGGAAGCGGCACCCACAGTAGCCAGCCGACCGCGGGCAGGAATGCTGGGAGTAGGCCGGCTGTGTTGCCTGCAGAAGACGCTGGGCTTTGTGGCTCTTGGGTAAGGGACGGGCGGGTTCACAGGGACAACAATAGGCGCTATGGAGAGCAGTGGTGGGACACAGGCATGGGAGCTATTCTCAAACTGCGAGAGGTATGCGACCCCGCACCCCAGACGCCCACCTAGCGGTGAAAAAATCTGTTGGAGCGGCATTCGTGACTGCTCAGAGAAGCACCCACGGGTCTCGGAGAAAGCAGGTCTCTGTTCCACTGTGTAAAATGTTTTATTCACGGTCATCCCGCAGGAGATTGACAGTTGAGAGGATGCCTTCCTTAACCTGGTAAAAGGCCAAGTTGTCTTCCCTAATGAAGCCTCTACTGTAGGTGTAACACACAATGCCACACCCTTCAAGATCCACTCACAGGACGACATGGCAGAATCACATCTCAGAGACAACAGGCATGTCAGTCTCTGTCTGATAACTTTACCAGGACTACATACAGTATATACAGTAAACATCAACATGCTAACACCACAGAGAGCACATAAGTTATGGCCATAAACAAGCTGTTTAATACATGTGGCAAATGTTATTGGTAATAAGAACACAGCCCACTGAAATAACATGTTCATTCCGCTAACTGCGAAAGTGAGTCTGTTAGAAATGCCTGTCCAAGTTTTCAGAGACAGGGTGTGTTTTACTCTCTGACCTTGATTCTTTGTCTTGTAATTCAATGTCATCTTTTGCTAGCTTACCGATTTGCATTTGTTACAGTTCCAGCTGCTTTCATGGTAATCATTAAAATTCTGTCTTGTGTGAGCTGTTTCTGTGTTTTTCTGAGTTATCATTTTGTACTTGAGGGCGGTGAAATGATAAGATGATGAGGAGGCAGAGAAAACTGTGGTGACAGTGCTGCTATCAGTAAGGTGGAAAGCCTTGTGTCATCTGAACATTAAACACCCAGAAGGACATGAAAAACAATTCATACTCAAGACTGTGGCGAAAAATAACCTTACCTGCAGCTTATATCCCCCTGCACCTCTGAGACCACCCTCATAAACCCTCCACACATACAACAACAATATTTACAATCCATTCCATTGTATTGTAACAGTTTTTTTGTTCCAGGTGATTGTATCAGATAAAGAAAGTGACACAGACTTTTATTTTAAAACAAGATGACAACTAAAATGAGATGAGAGTTTCTTCCTATTTTACAGGAGTCATAAGAAATAATACAGTTCTGGCATTTTTAAAATCCCATCAGACTTGCTACTGGTGCATGGGATTTGGATTCAAATACCTAAGTTTGCTAAAATGATGGTTCAACCAATAAAGTATATGTACACTTTGCTGACAAAGGACAAGGACCTAAATAATATATCATATGGTTAAACATCCTACCTGCCGCTGTGCCACATTTATCCCTCAGAGAAATTAAGCGGGTGTTTTAGTTTTCTAAAATATTCTAGTTTTCTCATATTCCTGCTTTTAATGAGCCCTCCTGTGGGGAGGCTGGTGCCTGACTTTGGCTGTGCCATTAGCTCTGTTTGTCAAATTGGTTAGTTACAAACAGTGTGGTTATTGCTGTATTTGCACCTTTCATTTATTTTATACTGGGTACTGCACCTATTTTATGTTCCCTAACATTCAAGTACTCCCAACTGCAAAAGCTACTAATACAGCTTATACTGCTCCTGGTACTATTACTCCTACAAATGCCAGCAGCAGTAGTACTACTACCACCACTACAGAGGAAGAGGAGGAGGATAGTAAGATTTAGGAAAGAATGTATTCTTTCATTTTTCACCATGTCCACTGTGTCAGCTAATGCACAATGGTTCAATAATGACAATGAGGTGTCAAAGACCACCAAAGACTGATGCTGAAAACTAGGAAGAGAAGCCATGTGCTTGTCCATTTGGTTGCGTATTGGAAGACTGCATTTTCGCTGCAGCTGTGGGGGCTCAACCAACACGGTAGCTATGGCATCTGAAAAAAAAGATAAAACACTCAACACAGCAGCTATGAAAACATGAGCTGTGGCTGCTGGCAAGCGAAGGAGGGAGCGCTGATCTCGTACAAAACAAACGGCAGCTTTGTGCTCGCGCTGGGGCAGGGGCTGCTGCCGAGAGCTGACAGAACCGCCTGCCTGTCACCCTGGAGGGCTGTGCATCAGTTTGTATACCCGCCAGGTGGAGCGATCTTTGAGCCCTCTCCCGGACCCCACAACACCCCAGGAATTTCCAGTTCAAACCGCAGAACACTTCTGTCAGGCGTGATCACTTAACACAGTGTTTAGTGAGCTGAGCGGGCTGATTATCGGCCGGAAAGCTGGCATTCATTTAGTGTTCTCGTCGCAACCCCTTCACACTCGTCTCTGGCCCGTTTGACGTGAGATCGATGAGCTGACTCAGAACTACTGAGACAAGAGAAAAAGTTCTCCCTCCATTTCTTCTCTTACTTGGGCCTGAAAATTCTGTCTAAAACAGAAAACGTTTAGCACTACAGGAAATAACATAACTGCTTGGACGAACAGTTTAGTCTATCACTTTGCTTTAAACCAGGCTTTAATGTTACTCCTCTTATTTCAAGGCTTGGCTAAGATTCAGTGTATATTGGCAAACACTGGCAAATGTCATTTTCACAAAACTGTCTGACAGGAAAAAAGCTACTGATAAATGTTGACATTTTAAGACCGAATACATGCCTCTATTTACCTTTACTCAGTACAGAACATTTTGCAGCTGAATTTCACATTTGGATATAACGCCCACTGTATATTGCAGGAACTTAAAACATTCTGTTTCAGAATCTTCTGTGCAGGTGCTGGACAGTTGACTTAATTTCACACGTTCATGAAATGAAGAGTGGCAATGGTGCTCTGAAGCAAAGATCCTGCTGATCCTCTTATTCTTTCAAATGGATGGCATTCAACAGCACTTGTGTGTAAATAAATGGAATGTCAAAGTTGAATGGGTTTCAAATGAGAACAGTGGACAGTTTTGAGTTCTCTTTCTCTTTTTGCTGTCGTATCACTGTCCCTTCCTTTCAGGAGCACATTCTACTCCATAAAAAAAAAAGAGTCCTGCAAAAAACAACCCATCAGACCGCCATCATTCTGTCCCAGTGACAACCACTTCCTCAGCTATTCTCCGAGCGCAATACGGGCCGCTGGTGTGGGGACCTCAGCCTGGACATGATTAATGGTGGAAACTGACTCTCCATCCCTCCCCCAACTGGGAACACGCAAGATAGACGGCCATTGAGAAGCGGTCAGAAAGCCTCCTTGCAATGACACATCGATCTAGCCCTGATGCAACGACTGCCATCATGCCACCAACAGCAATGCTATATTCTGAAGTAAGGACCGGACCAAAAACCAATTTCGAAAATTCAGAGGCTGCCTCATCCCCAGTCTGAACAAATGACATTTATGGTAGCATCGCTTACCTGTGGGTCACCACTGAAGACTGGGTGAGAGCGGCAACTTCACGTAACCTTCGTCTTCCTGGAATATGCATTTCTATTCAGGGCCTCATTCCTAGTTTGCTTATACCTCCCTCTGGAAACGTTAACAGCATGTTAACTGCTGAAAGTCTCCACATGGTCAGTGTCATACAGTACAGTAGCTCTCCCTATGTTTTGATGACCCATTCATCTCCTACCCCTGGCAGACGCGGGCTGTCCATAACACTCTCCGTTTGTCCTGCCAGATGGCCCAGAGGGTGACGTAACTCCCGGGAATTCTGCTCTCATATTCCACACACCCCCTGCTCTGAATGAATTCAGAACGTCTCTGTGCGATCCCACATACAGGAAGGATGTTCTCCTCACCACGTCCCCTGCATGGAGACACCACCAGCCAGACAATAGCAGCAAAGAGCCTGGATCCACTCTGTGAGTGGGGTGGTCTAATTCATTGCTGCGTTGTGGCATGCTTGAACTCTAATTCCACTCCTCTTACAGCATATTATAGTGTATAGGTTTACTAGATGCCCTTATTTAGGTTGCCTTAAGCAGCTTACATTTGGAATAATGTCCATTTATAAAACTGGGTATTTTGCAGGGGGGATTTAGTGAATTACCTTGCTCAAGGCAATTTTCCCACCTTTGATTTGAACCTGCAACCTCCAAGTCTATTTCCTTAACCGCTAAGCCCCACCTTTGCGCCAGGTGCATTTATGTCAGAAGGAAATGCCTGCATGAACAAATTCCTTGGACAAAAGAGTCAAATGTAAGTCTTGTTCAAAACCAGCTCAGCTGCTCTCTGAGTGATACGTATTATTCCTCTAGGATCCAAACACTCTTCTAAATCAAACTAAACCCTACTGTCGTGGACTCAGAGGGAGGGAGGGAGCCTGTTAGCCTGCCTGGTGATATTTGCTGTTGGATCCTGAAAACGGTATGCCCCATTCACAAAGGCCTCTGGAAACGAACCAGTTTCATGGAGAACCACTTGCCTCCTCTAAGCTCACTGCCTCTAAAGCTGCCCTTCCACACTCCTCCCCGCCCCATGCCAGGCCCCTGCAGTCTTGCATGCTGCTCAGGCACGGAGTCTGAACAATGGTGTCAAACCGGAGCACCCTGTCACAGTGATTCACGGGCCCTCTCACAATATCTGCTTTTGAGCTGCTGGATGCCAGTGGAATGCCGAGGCGGCACCAGGGCCTGTGCCAGCTAGTGGTAGATACAGCCCCATGGACAAACGCAGGGCCTTCAGCCTCCTGTCTCACCCTCTACAGAATAAGAGGGCACATATGCCTCTTATACGCATACAGTTATACATGAAACATTTCAGTAAGTAATAAACTTTGTGTCCTCTATGTGTCTTTCATATATCTGTTTATTATTTCAGCAGTGACGTGTAGGTGTGAATATCTCTTGCAGCCAGCCTTGAAGAACATAGAAAATAATTATTAGGAGGAAAAAAATATTAACACAAACAGATGTCTTTAATTAATCTTTAAGTCTTCCAGACTATCATTTGTGAACTAATCTGCTAATTATAACCCATGAGGCCTTATTTCACATAAAAATGTTTCACTCATTACACATGCCCAAAAAAACATCAGGTAATTCACACTTTCTCCTTTAGGGTTCGAAAGGAGAATGAAATGAATTAGAACAGATTAGTGTGGAGCATAAAACAATAAACAAAATTAAACGTTTACTAAAATTATGCGAGCTGTGTGCAACACTTACAAGAAATACATGCAGGTTATGTTAACAATTCTTCAAAAAATAAACAGATTTTAAATGCTGTTTCCCTAAGCCTGAAAAATCTTATGACCGAAACTATAGTCTTATTCTTTCTTTCAAGGGGTATTTTGTTTGCAGCAGTTTCTTCTCAACCAGCAGTAAGCAGGTGGAATGGGTGGAACCAGGCCTATAACTGCATGTATAAATGAGGAGATATGGTGCAAAAATGAATCACATCTCTGGTGTATTATCTACACCGACAATCAAAACAAGTGGCTGTCCTTGAAAATCTGAAGTCTGACACCTTTCCACAACAATCACAAAATATATAGCAGAGGTATTGCATAAATAGGCTAAATACTATTTTAATGTTTCACATCCAGGTAAATTAGTGAACACTGATATGTAAACTTTGATGGGCTTATTTCAGTTTTGATTGAGATGACAGATACACTTGCATATACCCAATCCTACACAGTACTACTGGGTGAGTCCTTTTCATGGTTTCCTACATTACTATTGGAGGGGTTCAATGAACCATGGAGGGGTTCACAACTTGAAATCTGCTAGCCATTTTTCCATTATCATGTCTTACGCACTGAGTTACAAATGCCTGTAAAAGGTATTTTTTGTTTACACTGGCTTTTTCTTTTTGGAGACGGTTGTATTCCTTAACATTTGAACTTCTTTAGTGAGAAGGGCTTGGCTGCAGCATATTCGTGTTCAGTTGAGCTTAGCGGTTGTTGAAACACACACTCCTGTCTGAATCATGGTCAAGAAGATCAGCCGCTCACAAATATTTACTCATTAACAATTTGTTAGATGATACTCACTGCTAAAAGCAGTAGCATAATTCAAATTAAAATGTGCTGAAAGATTTCAGCTACTCTTCCATAGCAAAATTGTCCCTTTACATAACAGTTTCACTCAGTTATGCCATTGCTGCTGTCACGCCTCCAAGCATTGCTAAAATAATTCTCAAGTATGCTGCAGCTCTCTTTTCACTTTTGTCAGCTAGCTACAGTCTTAACTGGTATGAATGAATTCATTAAAGAGCTGACAGATGTAGCCTAAGCAGGCTAATAACTTGGTAACAGCATATCACTAGTAGTTAAGATAGCTGATGTTAATGGAGGTGTCTTGACAAACCTCATATTCAAAAGTGAACATTCACTTCAGCTGAATAAGTCAGCTAACTTTGATTCACAATTAATGTTTGTACACCTCAGAATGTAATTATTGATTAAATCAATTGTTGTACAGCACTATACTATGTTTCTACAGCTATTCCATAATAAATGGGTTTCCAAGTGACATTTAACAAGTGACTGATTACACACACACACAGACACACACACACACACACACAGACACACACAAAACCAACAAAAAACTGGCATTAAGAGGGTTAGGATATTAACCAAGGTATTGCTAACTGGGTTCATCATAAGTACATTTTTGCCAGATTGAGTACTTCTGAGTGTCTATGGGAATATACAGGGCATGCTGTATCCAAATCCGCAACCTAGCATACAGTAATACGGTAGAAGTAGAGAATGGATTTCTAATGGAACTTCAATATGGCACTTTCTCACACAAGAGTGCCCCCCCCCCCCCCCCCCCCCGATGCTAGCGCATAGAGACCCTGGCATCTCATCATTCTGCAGAAGGCATTCTTCTTCATTGGCATATAAATGGGAAGCAAGGAATGGCCCTGGAATCAAATTATTAGAGCATATTGTGAATTAACTTTCGTTCTCAGTGCACGACCTTCTGCATGCTGACTTCTCAATGGCATTAGTAACGAACAGCAGCAAGCTGATTAAAGGGCAAGGCTGGGTCCGGGGGAGTCTCTTCTCTCTCAGGCCATAAGGGTAAAAGTCTTAACAAAATCATGATTTATTATATCAGCGCACAGTACATGACGATCAGAAATTTGAAGAAAGGGCTATGGCTAAAATGCAATTAAAGGCAAGGGCCACATGCTAGGAGTTCTATTTAATTTACCTTTCAATCGTTTGAAGATGCAGGAGTATTAGATTATGATGATTTAGCCCTGCCTACCAGGCACAAGTTATGATTTTTGTCCTGTATTTGTTTTCTTTGTTGTTTTGTACTGTAACCACATTAGGGCCTCTTTTCAGGCTGAACTTAATGAGCTTTTGCCTGAACTCTGATTAACAGATGTATCCGAATGGCACTTTTTCATTTGAGAAACACAGCAATATGATTTTGGCAGTTGCTTAAATGAACAAAATGTCACATAGGAAATAACTGAGAAGGTGACACAAATTTGTCACTCAACGTTAAGGGCACATAACCATCAGATTGAATAGAGACTTTTTTTTGCATTTTTGATTTGATCCTTACTGATCCGACCCTTGACTATTCAAGGCAAATCTGCTGAATTCCGACATAATGCACGGTTTATGCTTTTTTTTTTTCAGTCAACTCCAGATAACTGCAAATGGTTAAGACTGTTGGCACTTAAAGGATGTATAGTAAGTATAACAGAAATAAAGGCTAAGTGACTTAAAAGGAAGTATTATTACCCTATGTGACAAAACCGAGCATGTAATGTTCCTATATGCAATAATAGGGACAATAATAGGGACCTGGCAGTGCAATGAGCCCTAGTTCAAAAGATAAGGGCACTTCAGTATGGTTGTGGATCTCTTGATAACAAATGGAAAACAACAGTAGTATAACACAAGCACTTTTTTGGCATTCTTTCATGTAAGTCCCAGCTGGTTTCTCATATATCATCTCTGTTTTCTCAATCCAACTAATACAGAGCAAACAGAATTTATTTCAATGGAAATACACCCGCATAAACCATTAACCACTTTAATATGGGTAGAGAATATATTAACACACTTCACACATCTCAGGCAAAGATAAGTGATGATTCACTCCTCCTACATAAATGTGGAGGGGGAATAAACAAACAAACCAATCTGGGAAAAAAATAAAAGCCCTCACTTAAATCATAAGCTTTTAAGAAGCATTTCAGCCTGCGTTTATTTTTTATTTTTTTTTTTCCTTCATAGTGCAGATGCATTTCCAATACAGTCTTATTCAACCCATCTGAGCAACTGCCGCCACTGCTTCCGACCCCTCCATGGTGTGCTTCAGCGGCACTGAGGAAGTAATCAGTGCTGTGCTACAGGCTGTGACAGGCACCCCGAAAGCGTGTGCAAGGAGAGCGAGACGTGATGGGCGTGCTGTGACAGACAGGGGCGCGTGCCGACATGAGCCAGGAGCATCACCTGGCTGTCCCCCCCCCTCTCTCTTGGGGGGAATGGTGAGTCATGCCAGGTAATGGCTCCGTAATGGCTCTGCTAAGCAGCGCTGATTTGACTGGCCTTGTTTGTACCAGGGGCTCGCAGGCACGCGCGCCGGTGCCGGGACGACCCTAATGGCCCGGGAGGGAGCCGGGCGGAGCTCTGATTAGAGCTCAAACAAAGACGCCCGCGGGGCTCGCGTCCCACACGGCCGCTCCACGTAAAGCACTTTTAACGGCCCTGTTTGAAGTGAATCCCTTTTAATGGCATCACGGCACTGGCGACTGGCGCCAAATTATTCCGGCCCCTGCTGGTCGTTAGACAGGAAGGGCCAGGGGGTGGGGTGTGGGCGGGGGCGGGGGGAGCGGGGTGAGGTAAGGTCAGAGCGATGTTCCACTTACTTTGTTAAACACAAATAAAAAAAAGCTACGGCGCTGCAAAGATACTTTGGTGACAGCATAGGGATGAGCTCAGTTCTGAGCATCATCACCATAAAGACACAATGGCAAAAGGGGAAGCTTCTGACTGATGTGCAGCCTGAAAGCAGGAAACTCAACCCTAAAAGCATTCTCAGTGCATTTCATCTGAGATCCTGCTTTGAAGCGTAGTCTCATTGAGTATTCAGAGCAACATTCTGCACAAATTTTCACTGGCTAATAGCAATGAATAATGACTGCATGTGTGCACACATACGCACACACACACAAGTGTGGAAAGGAGTAATTACATGCTTAAAGGACAGCTACATACAATTAAAGTTATGCTGGAAGTTACCTCTTCAGGTCTAAAATGACTATTTTGGTGTACCTTGTTGGCACAGTATGTGTCTGTGATTGGGAATTATGAAAGTACAAATGAATTTCTATAACAAAGAGCTCCATTCTAAAGGCATGCTAACCATGCTGTTAAGTGCTAGACTGAGGTATCAGTGATGGGCAGTCACTGTGCCTTGCAAAGTTTTCCTTATAACTGTGTAGGTTGGAAGGCATTCCTGCCAAACACCACCTCAGCCTGTCCAAAAGAACTGAAAACAAGCAGTGCTTTTCATTACCAAATAAAAATGTAAATGCAAATATAGCATGACTAGTCAGGTGAACCGCGCTAATGCTCCCAATAGTACGGAATTCTGTAAGGTCTCATGTGCTGCTTTGCCTGGTGCAGGACATGCCAGTCAGTCCACAGAAAGTAGATGCTCTGAGCACTAGACTAGGATACGCCTTCTCTATCCGAATACTTTATCTTATGAGTTATCAAACAAAGTTAATCCCATACTAGCTCAGAACTTGTCAAATTATCACAACAGTCTCACAACATATCACAAGATATTATGTTTATACTTATCAGTAATTCAGAGAAATGATAAAATAAATTGCTGTCATGTTTCCTACCACAGAACTTAAATTGACAGACACAACACAAGTTAAAAAAGATGGAGCTGTTGTTACGGCGCTCACAACTTCTTGTTACAGCTCAGTGCCTTACCAATAACACACTGCAGGAAACACTGGAACCATGCTAACTTTATTCAAATTTGCAAAGAGGCCAGAGTTATTAATAAAATAAAGCAACATTGAAAGGTAGGCCTACAGGGAGAGCCCATTTCATACCATGGGATTTTGACCCACAAATTAAAAATGCTCCAAAACAATGATCAAGCCAATTTCACCTTCACCAGTTTTTATGTCTTAATTTAAGTGAATTATTTAAATAAATTAACTTAAATGAGAAGAACAAGATTTTAAGCAGCAGGTGCTGTGCTCTGTAATACATGCTATGAAGCAAGCACATCAAAAAAGAATGAGGGTAAAAGCAATAACATTACGTTCGACAAGCCAGATATATTTTCCCCTAAACTGACAGACTGTAACAGGTATCTCCACTCCTTGCTAACCAAGGGAGACATCAAGGTAAAAAAAAGTTTCTGATGAGGTGGTTGGCTGTCTCTTAAAATTGGGAGGAACACCATGAAATCCCTTTACATCCCATGGTGAAAAGTTTACCTCATAAAAGACAGCAATAAAACAAATAGACTTCTTTTGATGGAAAGTCAAAACTTCAGAGGATGTAATAATAACCAGACAGCTGAATAGCACATCAGTCTTTTTGAGAACCCTTTGTTTGCCTGTAGATGTTTTTTTTTTTTTCTCTCTCAACAGACACAAATGCGGTTCTATCTATCTGTTCTACTGTTCACTGTATGCTCTGTAAAATATACATTACATTATTCAATGATATGTCACAACCTCCACAGGTCTCTGAATGAAATGGTGTCAAAATATGTACTGCTAGATACTGCATTGCATCCAGAAGCCATAAACAGATTTTTTTTCAGATTGCATCTTTTTAAAAATCAACCGTGAACACATCTTGGAAATTTTCACCTTATGTCATGGATAGTAGAAAAGTAAATCTGGCATCAAATCTTGGTTTCAAATGAAAAATTCATTCATTATTAGTGTTTCCTGTTTATGTATCAGATTTCTGTCAAAGTTACCAATGGACTACATAGGCACTGTGTAAGCTATACTCCTTTACTTGCAGAATGTTCTCTTATTAATTACTAAATAGGCTGTTTCTTGTTGAAGACAGCATTGATCTGTGGGTGCATGTTTTATGCCTACTGTCTGCATTATAATACATAAATGCTGCTGGGAATGATTTATTCTGATAATTTAGAAAATGTTTTATTTTCACATTAAACTCTCAGAGTTTTCAGAATCATTTTCAGAGCCACATCATCTTAGAAAGAAGCTGCAAAAACTGTCATCTCAAAATAAATACAAAATGTGCTTATTACGATTGTAAACTCTATTCTGTTATGAAAAAGACCAGGAAAAAAAAAACAGATTTCTGTTTCTGCTCCTTTTTCCATTATTTGAAATAAGTAGAGAAAAAGAGGGCACTCAAAAAAGCATTAGTCACTTTTGATCTCTTGAGGATTTAGTTCCAGATGGTTTTTAGGCCAGAGAATGAAGAATAAAGGGGAACAAATCTCCAACATTTAGCTGCAAAGCCTTAGTCAAGGGTAGCAAGCATGGAACACAAACGCAAATACACAAAGGATTAAGGATCAAGAACTTGTTCAGGTGAAAACAATTAGCCTACAGATAATAAAACTGACAAAGATGCAGAGCAACCACAATGATTGGAGATTATCACATGCACAGTTTTGTCTTACATAACTAAGTGTTTGTTAAGTTTGACTGCTGTGGAGTATTTCCACAACCTTTAAAAAAAATGTTAGACTACATTGTCAAAATAATATGATTAACACCTGTTTTGTACATAGCATTTGGCATAAATTGCTTACAATTTAGAATGTAGCTGACCACATGAAACTGTCACAGATCATGTAAAGCTTCAGGTAGTTTTGTTGTTACTGGCCACACACTGATGCAGAAACAAAAATTCAGGAGATCCTGAGGAACTAATGCTTTTCTGAGTGCCTCCCTTTCAGTCCCCAGCTGATACAAACATATACTTTACCATTTGTTTTAGAAGATACAGAGACAGGGGCATTCATTCTCTGACTTTGATCTCAGTTCCATTATGCACAACAATAATGTGTCTAAGGTTCAGATATGGCTATGGCTAGACTTCAGGCTAATAAACATCAGAAGATTTATTTAACAAGTAAACTATTTAGCAACTGGCAGGTAAAGAATATTTGAAAAAAAGGTTTGTATCCCTCCTGCTAATGAGAACCAAGGCACTGATAATGCCCAGTACCTGCAAGGACTAAAAGGCGCTTAATGTGACTGTGTATGACTGGTGGATCAGGCAGGAGTCTGATAATAGGTTATGTACCTTCCATCCATGCTTGACTATAGTTACCTGGTGACAGGACTAACCCCCCACCCCTCTCCACACCTCAGTTCAGTCCATTCTACAAATAGCTTCTGTTAAGAGTCCTAGTGAAAATGGCTTTTCTATTGATCTGGTGCACATGGAAACCACAGAAAGCTGATTGCTCCGAGCTTTAATCTTCTTCTGCATCCTGCTCTCTCACTCGACGGGCACAGTGCTGCCACTAAACTTCAGCCAGCAGGGGTCCTGCAGTCTGTCACTGGCTTCACAGCCCCGGAGGGCAGGGGACACTGACACGACTGATATTAAGGAGCAAACACACGCACGCACGCACGCACACACACACACACACACACACACACACACACACACACACACACACACACACACGCGTGCATGCATCGCATTCAGGGTTACGTACACACATGTCCTCAGGTGAACATGCTTACAGAAGCATGCATACACACAGACAGGCACATACACGCACACACAGAAACACAGGCATGCTTGCATGGTTGCATACACACATGTCCTCAGGGACAAATGCTTACAGAAGCATACATCATACATACATAATACAATTCAAGACGGGTACATACAACATTATTCCCATTTCCTCTCTACAAGCAATCAGATCTTGTTCTCTTCTTCCAGCGTGGCTCCAGTCACACTGTGAGCCAGTTCCGGTCACATCATCTAAACGCGTCCTGTCCCTTTATAATCTATCTTTTTTGTTTTGCCTGGACATTTCTTTAATAGCTTTTAGACCCATGAAGGCTACCCCATCTGGCAACAGCAAGGCAGCAGCAGCCATTTTAATAGTCAGTGCAAAGGGCAGTGATAATTTCAGCAAGGTGCCCTGGCCTTACTTAACCTTGTGCATCAGCTAAGACTTGGGTGGGTGCCATGCTGTCCGCTCCACTGAATTCCTGTGGAATAGTGCCTGGAGGTGACACTCTGTATTACTGCATATTCATTTCATCCTCCATCCTGCAGTGGGGGGTTGTGTGTGTGCGATCATTGGATGACAACAGCAATATCTGTCACCCGAAGACGACAAATATTGCCCTCCTCCGTGGTGCACAGCAGTTGCAGAAAATTACTGTCTGCATTCTCTCTCCCACACCAGCACACTGAGTCTCTTCTTTCTGCTGTTTTTAAATGTTCTTATACGTTGCTGCCTACCTGTAGTTGAGAGAAACCTGGACCTCCATGGAAGGTCCATGGAATGGCAACATGGAATCGCTCTTGTGAGTTACTGATATACATCAGTAACTCACAAGAGTGATTTTTATCCAGGAACATTGTTATATTATTGTTGCTCAATACAACAGTAAATTATTTTACAATCTAATCTACAGATACATTGTATGACACAAAAATGGTAACTTTTTCTATTTTTACAGGATTGTCTGTTTTAGATCCCTGAATATTTAATGGAATAAATAGACAAATGAGTGATCTTTACAGTCAGAAATATTAGCTCACTACATTACAGTACCATGATAATTACAATTACGATTGTTTTTTCCTTGTAGTTTGGCAGCAGACACAGTGAAAAGGCAAAACTCAGAAGGACTGTATGAGGATGCCTTTTAGAAGGAGACAAGAGGTAAGAGGAGACCTACTAAGTAGGAGTACTTACTATACTTACTATAGTACTGCACAGCACTTCCATCAGAAACCAGAGAGAATAAGGGTTTGAACATGAAATTTCACACCCAGGACATGAGATAATGTGCTACAGCACTTATCCAGCATATGACTACAGACTCTAGGCAGAATTTGTTCATTTTTTTTTTGGAAGTGCTTATCTAAGGTGTTGGAGTGGGTTCAAATCAGGATCATATTTTTGATCATCTTCCTCCATTTTCTGTAAAATGGTAATTCAAAAGAGCTGAGTTCACATTCACAGAATTTCCAAAATCACGTTAAGTGGGGTCCTTTCAGGAAGAAGGCTGTGTGGACGTGTCTCCCTGTGAGGAATTGCGGCCGGTGGAACATTTTTCTTTGGAAAATGCCATAAACTCAAAAGTTCTCAATTGTTCACATGAAAGTTTAAATATTGGGTTCTGCCCTGAGGGTTGACTTCTAGGCAATCAGCTTTTAGTCATTTAATACAGAACAAGGAAATTAAAAAAAAAGGTTTAGAGGCTCTCTGAGAAAGGGAAGAGCACTCCTTTCTCTTTGTTCTGTAAAATATTCATTTTGTTGAATGTTTATTCTGCAAGCTCTGTCTTGCAATGATATTTAGCATGATATTATGCTCTTAAGCAGTGTTTCAACTGGGGAAATAATAACATACAATAAACAATCTATTTTAGTCAACAAATGAAGTGTAACTGAAATTTGTATGGTTAAAAAAGAAAAGAAAATAGCCCTAAGGTCATTCATTGTAAGCAATGAGGTTTTTAAGGGTAATCACTGAGTGGGAAAATTCCTGCTGCCATTCTACAACATGCACGTAATGAGCTTATTAGTACTTACTTCACTGTGCTATGGAACTAGCAAACGAGCTAGCAAGCTACTGTCTTAAATGTGATAAAGTAGCATCAAGAAATGGAGTCGGCCTGACTCTCACTTGGTTGCACAACCCCAAAAGACAACGAGGAAAAATCCATCAAAATCACAAGGAAAATGGGCCCTTTGGATTTACTTCAATGACTGCTGATCCTCCTCAACTGCTATCTTTCCTCGTTGGAGAGACTTTTGCAAACTGCAAATGCATGAAGCCTTCCTGCCTGAAATGGCACATCAGCATTCAACAGCATTTCCCACAGCTGAGGAGCTAACTTTGCCTGCTAACTTTGCCTAGAGACTATGCTGGGAAAAATAAGCAGGCGATGTACTTACGACAGCACATTTGTCTAATGACAGTGTCCCCAAGAATTGGTGACATGGCTAGTGACATTGTAGTGACAATGAAGTTAAAATGACTAATTCATCTGACTGCCAAATCAAGAGATACTGTTGGGGAGGCACAGCAGCGAGTCATATTCGTGTGACACGGAGAAACATATGACATTTGTGAGCACTTACTGTTCAGCAAAGATTTAAAAGGGGAAAACTGGACTGGAGAGTTTTAACCTTGTTGACAACTTTTCTATCCAAAGGTGAGACATGACCTGACCTTTAAATCCGGCTTCAATGTCTGCTCAGACGCAGCCTGGGGCGAGCAAATGGAATTGTGGGAAAGAAAATCCTGGTGTGCATAAGACTTGCTGCATTATTCACAGGGAAACATGAGCCTTTACAAAAATCAGCACTGAGCTGCATGAGGCCTTGAATGGCACTGTCAATCACCAAATTTGTTAAGTCAAGGCCACTTAATGCATGACTGCTGTGCAAATTATGTGAAAACAGGGTGTCAGAGTATCAGCGGCAGCTACTCCACGCAGATTTCTGTGGTCAGGGGCTGTCTTGGGAAAATGCTACAGATTATATGAGCTGCCAGCTGAAGTGCTCACCTTTCTGCCAAAGCACAAATGCCCCTTCACGGCCACGCCTGAAAACACTGAAAGGCTATCACAGCTGGTCTACCTTGCTGATGCACCCACTCCGAATGTGTCCCCCCAACGCAAGGGCGCCCTCACTTTTTATTTGCTTAATAAAGACAGTGGTTTTACCAGGAAAATTTCTGGAGGAGGACGTGCAAAGAGGGATTCTAGCAGCTTTCCTCAGCTTAATGACTGCATTTGTACTGGAGAATCTGAGACAGCTCAAATTAAGCTACTAATAGAGAGACATTTTGCCAGTCTGACATGTGAGTTCTAGTCATATTTCTCTACTGCTAAGGAGAGGCCTGAGGGCTGAGGCAGAGAGAAATCATTTACCTTTGCCCAAGAGTCAAAGAGGTGGAAATGGCCTTAAACTCTGGCCTGCAGGTGAATTTTGGGGCTTCGACTCGGTTCCAACGGTTCCAGGGCGTACCTCAGAAGGGGTATGCCAAACTGGTGAAACACACCTTGGATTAAGCACCACTTTTTGGGTCACCCTACAGCACTTGAGAGGAGCCTCACTTTCAGCCATGACCCAGGTCAAGACGACCAGACACGGGAACAGACTCCTCTAGGGAAAAAAGATCACTGCAGCTGCAACAATCCCCCTAGGATAGCTCAGTACCTCAGTGGGAGACAGGACCATGTTTCCCACTGAACTGTGACATTGAACTGTGAGAGCAATTATATTTCTCTATGGCAGAATAAGCAGTAATCTAAAATCGGTCTGTATTTATGCTGCCTATACTGTATTGTTGACAGGTTTGGTGCTCTAATTCATGAGTTTTGAAATAAAAATATTTATTTTTATTTCAAAACATATTTGTCAGCTTTGAATTTTCAAGATGTAAGAAAGCTGAGCAAAGCAAAAGAGCAGCCAAACAAGGTTGAGTACCACTGCTCTAGAGCTGGTTCGCAAAATGTGTGTTACATACGCTGGTCACAGGACATACATTATGAACAATTTTAATTCCTCCGCCTTCCAAAATGACTAATGCTACACTTTAATGCAAAGAGAATATCTATAATATTGTATAATATTTATATATATATATATATATATATATATATATATATATATATATGTATGTATAATATATATATATATATATATATATATATATATATATATATATATATATATATATATATATTATACATAACCTAAATATTTATGATATTTACGTGTTCAGAGGAACACTTTTTTCTGCCAGATGTATTCAGTTGCTGAGCAATTCATTTTAGGGTAAAACAGAGACAAACACTTTCATCAGAGTAAATGCAGGCCGTTCATCAATCTAATCAACTCATTACAACTGAGCACACAGAAGTGTCATTATTTACCAAATTAAGACGTTTCAGCCACAGCCTTAACTAATAAAAGCTTATTAATGGGACCTGATCATTCTTTGTACACAGCAATCAGCTGTTACGGAACAAATTTAAATTCTCTGCTTGAGGATGGCATTGGTTGTGTGCTCTCGCCACCATCGACCCCCTCGCCACCGTTTCTGGTTGTGAAGGCACATTATTCTGGACGTGTGCCAGGCGCTGTCTAACTCCGCATCCCATGAATCCTGTGACTGACTCATTAAAGGCGTCCTCCGTCCTTTCTGCCGTTAAACTTGGGTTAACAGCACGCACATTGTGCTAATGAACAGTGCGGCTGTGTTGCGCCCGGGACGCGTCACCTTGGCTGCGTGAAAACCTCGGTTCTGCAGCACCGGAGCGCATTGGGAATGCATGAAATACGACCTGTGCGCGATTCTGAGCGGATGAGGCCCACGCTCTGCGGCTGCGGCTGTGAACCTCCATGAAATCCACCCTCTGTGAATTCACCTCCACGTGCAACGAGCAGGCTGAGTCGTGCTACGCGTTGCGGCGGCTGAGGGTGCACCGCGCACCCGTGACTCGGCTAATGTTCAGACACACGTAACTCATGACCACGCTGCGAGTGGACGGATACCACGTGAGGCGGGCCTGGTGAACCTGTTCCCTTTCAAGTTAGAGGATGAAAGATCTCAGAGAAAGCTGGCTGCCTTTCCTCTGAATGCAAGTGAGGATTCAGAGACGAGTGCCATTAGGGTATCTGTTGTGCAACAGGGAAAGAGGCGCAATCTCATGGATGGGACCGGTTTTCAGACAATATTATTGATGTAGTTGTTGTAAAATCAATCCTGCAACATACTTGGTGTCAAAATGCACATATTGCAGAGACAGAAAGAATGGAATTGTGCCGACTGCCTGCAGATTTTGAAAAGCTGTCAGCACAGTATATGTATTTAATTACTTTCATTTTATGACACTTCTTCTATGAGGGAGTTCTTGAGATGGCTTCACTCAGCTAGGCTTATCATGGCAGGGCCAAGGATTGGGTAGGGATGGGTAGAGGGGCAACCACAGCAACAGGAGAGGCAGAGAGAAACAGCACCATCACCTGCTGAACTGTGGTACTACATGACACGATGTTCCTTTACGTAAAAATCTGCCACACCTTAGGGTGGACCCCATCTGAGATTTCCGTCATCAGTTCCTAAATTTCCTAAAAAGTAAACTGATGCTTTCTCACATCCTACAAATGAACTTACAAATGAGTAATGGTTACTACAGCTTTTGAAAGGCCTTACCAAAAACCTCGTTGTCATCCGCTGATTCTGGCTCAGTCACCGTCTGACCTGATCCGGGCTCTGAAGGTGGTGCCTAGAGGAAGCACAAACACAACATGAGAAGCTATAGCAACAGCTGGTGAGGCTTTTTTTAAGCAATACACACCTTTGCACCCAGGTGAATGGGTCACAGCCTTCTACGGCACATGTACGCCTCGACTTTATGAGAAAGCCATACAAGTGTACACACTTCTTATTCCTCTGTATAAATATTTATTAGGAGTTGATAGATTTGCCAAAAATAGCACTGTACCCATGCCCTCCCCTCGACACTGGGGTTAAAACCTTATAACAAATAGACGCCCAAGAAGAATGGTTCCTGGAAATGTGCTCCGGTGTTTTTAGAGCATGGCAGCGACTACGCTTTGCTTAACAATCACAGCGAGATACGCTTATTTTCTGACGGTCCATTTCAGCAATCTGCCCCAGAAACATGCCACACGCTCCATTAACAAATATATCTCTAACAGATGCAGAGGGCCTCCAAGTGTGAGTGGTTTGTTTTTGTGGCACTCATGCCTTTTTCAGCAGAAAGGCATTCATGTTGTGCTGGTTCACGGTAGTGCGTGTGCATTTCATTTCCATGCATTACTGGTGGATTCTGTTAACAAATGCAATGTCAAAATGTCAAAAAAAATGTCAAAAAAAGAAAGGGTATATTTGCATATGAAGGGGGAAAAACAAACAACAGCTCTAGTGTGTGTGTGTGTGTGTGTGTGTGTGTGTGTGTGGGTGTGGTGTCTTTTAATAATAACGTGCAAAAGCCCGATTACATAAAAATCTGTCTGGCACACTGCATGACTTCCACTGGGATATAAGCAAAGCAAAGCCTGCTTTGTGCAAAGCTGGACTTCATTATGCATTGAGGTATACTTTAAATTCCATCAAAAAGACAAAAAAACTGGAATATCCTGGGGATAAGGTTGAGATTACCTGAAGCTTAATTACATCTAACTTCCTTCAGACTTTGCAGACACGAGTGATTAAATCAAACACCACAGTGTTACTGGGGAGTCCTGTGGGTGACTACTTTGAATGAGATTATTAATCTTCTCACTATAAAATAATTATGCGTCTAGGGCTACAAAGATATTGATGTTGGCTGCTGATTGGCTGATGATTTCTTACACAAGCGGTTATTCACTTATACATTACATAGATCCAAGAGTCTTGAAAATCACACCAAAAAAAAAAAGGGAAGTGTTCTGATACCTGTTCAACAGTAAAAATACTTGCATGAGAAATAGCAATCCTCCATCCTTTACACTCTGAACTGTGACTTGTTATTTTTTGATGAATTAATCAATTCAGATCAAAAAAAATACAGGCTTCTCCATAATTATGGTCTGGAACATCAACCAGCAATCATGTTAGCAAGCACCGCACAAGTGCAGGCTGAGGTGAGGGGGGGTCAATGAATCTTCTGGCTTGTTTTGGTCCACAATTCATCATCATCATCATCATCATCATCATCAGAACCAGCACCAATCAACTCTTCTTTAACAATAATCAATCAGAGTGCCATGCTATAATGCGCTGCATATGGTAAGCAGAATAATACAACATACTTGGCATTAATGATCTGAAGAGCAGCTATTTAATCCACACGCACTGTCTGGTTTTGCTCAATTTCCCTTTTGCAGAACATTACACAGGCTAATGGCAGAGTACACTGATAATGCCCTTCGCTTGTCTTCGCCTGCTTTCTACAAACCGCATTCAAAATCCTTCATCAAAAACTGAAGAGGCTAGGGTACAAAAGGATTCTGGGTAAAGGTTTGCCTGTGGTTGGAGAATGACAATGGCTGAGACTGCCGATGTGCATCTCCATACAGAAGCATCCATTCCTCTCATTATTATCAGTTCAGTTCATCAGTTCAGACCAGCATTACAGCCAGCAGCTGTCACTCCTACTAGAAGTGTAGGGATGAACTCATGTAACAAAGGGCGACAAATATTTTTCAATTTCGACCATTGAATTAACAAGAAATTAAGTGAAATCGTGAGTCGCAGTCTGTAGTTGTTTCTCATCGATATCCACTGTGGCCAAGGAGGCTGAGCACCTTGCATAGAATAATGACTTGACATTATTCATCAGTGGCAAAAAAGCGTGAGTGAATGCAGATCTCTACGCAGTGACTCATTATTTACACAGGAGGTTGTTCACACTGCGCTGGAGGAGAAGACTAAGCAGTGCTTAATTATTTGCATTGTTTTGATCTTGAGAGGCCTAGATCTTTGGAATGCCATATTGTCCTATTAATTTCACACACTCAAATATTGCATAACCCCTCTGAAAGGTGCTGAGGCTGGATCAGGAGAAAACGGGACTTGGAGCCAGGATGAGCTTTCACAATCTGCACTGTAATGCTCATTTGCTTGGTGTGCTCTTAGCAAGTTCTGCCAAAGGATTCCACGGCACTCCTTTTCACAAACATTTTGACTTTTTCTAAGCAACTTCACATGCATTTCAAACCCCGGTTAAACATTAGATGAGATGTTGAACGGTGAACTTCTAACCATTTTACAGAGAAGGCCGACAGTTTAGTGTGCGAGCTGTACCTTTGATCACTGTGCTCTTTTGTCTTTGTGTTGTCTGAAAGGCCTTTTGGTTATCATTGGAAGACTCTCTAGAGACAAGCTCCCTGCCACTGCTTCATTGCTGTTTTTCTTTCAGAAAGTGGGGGCTGAAGTGCAAATTTGTCATTGACTTTCTCAGACCGGCTTACCTAGGGACTACGTCTGATGGAACCTGCTTAATGTAACATCTGCTGTTCAGAACATATCCATGATATTATGCAGGGTTTGATTTTAACAGGGCTCCTATGTGATCCAAAAGTGTCACCACCGAGAAAAGCATTTTATTCATGCTTGTTCATGCATTTTACAGATAAATAAATATACTAACAGAACTGTATTACGGGCATGTATTAGCATCAAGCAATTTATTTCTTAAGTCAAATGTTTAAATAATCAGTGAATTTCACCACAGTCATCATCAATCATCACCTATTAATGTACAACACGTACAACACATGCTAACTGCTATACAGCATTTCACAAATTGCCCAAACTTTTTAATATAGTGTGACTCCAGGAACGCTGAGACAAAATCAGTGACGCAGCAGAACAGCAGTAGCCTTAGCTATTCACACCATTTCTACAAGTAGGGACGGTATTATTTGTTACAGTAATTATTTTAAAACTATACACCCAAAGGGCAAAAAAGCTGCAACTGCCTGTTAATATGTTACCTTCCAAACACACGGTGTTCTCTACACTCTACAAAAAGAAAAAGTAGTACTGAACAACCAAATTTAGCACTTTTTTCTGTATCTGAAGCATATTCATTCCAACAATGTTTTGATATACAGGCAGACATTTGCAGACTATCTCGTTATTTAAACCCTCCTCGTGTCACATCCCCTTCTCACAATAATACTGCATAATATTTCAGTTTAACACAGTGACTATATTCTTGACTGCTAAACTGCAGAATTCTTGAGCAAAAGAAGAAACAAACAATAATGTATGATACACATATGCCACAGTTCTCACACATCCAGTCAATGATGAAATGGCTGGGTGGCCCAAGGAGACGGGTTAATGACCCCCTCTGTGTTTACGCCATCTGAAAGCACACTGTGTCACTTGAGGGGTACAGTGGTAACAGGGAACAGGAGCCAGCTTGTACGATGGAGGTGGGGGGCAGGGGGGAGCCTCACGCCGCTGCTAAAACGCATCAGCTCATGGCCGGGCCCGCTCCTCTTCCTCTCACGCCAGAAGATGATGATGGCTGTCGTCACCCCCCGAGAGGGTGGAGAGGCCCTCTTTGTCCCGTCCAACGGGACGCATGCTTCCTCCGGCTGGATTGCGTACAGCTCCTTTTTCACCACGTCTCAATGTTAACTTCTGTTTCGGTGTGACGGAGAGGCTGCGAGGATGACTGACTGAATTTCACTGTCTGCATTCCCTGCCGATGACACTAAAAGTAACATAAAGCGCCACTGTGCCCGTTCTGCGTGGATGTTCAGCACCGCCTTGTGATCGCATGTGTATCTGCCCTAATAGAACGCACTATTTTGCAGGAGTTCCAAAGGATTCATCAAGTTTGCAACATTTCCGAGTATTTACCAACATTTTGCAACAGTACCAATAGGAAGTCAGAAGTCTGGGGCTGTGGAGTGCTTTTACTCCAAGCTCAGGCCATCTTCTCCTTTTCATATCTCTGTGTAAGTGTAGCCTATCTTGCCAGTTGGACTCATCCCCAGTGCACCGTGGAAAAAAGCAGTTGCAAGATAGAGATAGAGTCAAACTTAACAACAGTGTATCGCTTGCTGGCCCTGTTTAACTAGATGTAAGAACATTGAAAAACATTGAAAAAACAAATGACTGCATTGTATTACTAGCCTTACGTAATCCTCATAATGAATTCTGTTTACACAGTGTGGCACTTATATTTACTGTAAAAATAATGTCTTTTTTTATTTTTGAAATTGGAAAACACGACGTCATATCTTTCCTAAATGATTACAGTAGCCCTGTATTCACTTCTTTTAATGACCAACCCTACATCCACAACAAGCGAGACTTTATAAATCTAGCAAAGGAAGTCGATGTCAAAGGAAATTACAAATTACTCCTTGATTCGAAAACAACACAACAGAACGGAATTGTTTACATAACATATTTTTCATAGTGACACCATTTTGTGTATTCTGCCCCTGCCTCTCTGTTGTTAAGTAATAACTGCGGACGGAGAATACAAAGACCTCCTCTCAGCCTCAAAGACAATCGCACTGCATCACCGCTGACGCACGCATAGATCGTGTCATTGCGAGTGCCCTGTGAATGCTGAGACTGGAAGTGCTCCTGGTGATGCACGGCGTTCTTCTCCACCATAAACTCAAAACCTGGCAGTCGAATTTATTCAGACAGGTCCTGTCGAGGGTCAGCCGCCGAGCGTTAGCGGGACAAAGGAAAACGAAATCTCATTTCACTAAATCAATTCCCTGACAGTATTAAACAATAGATCGAGACTAGCGTGTGGACACAACAAATGGAATGGACAGGTGTGGCTGAATTATGACTTGGGCTCAACAGCGGTAACAAAGCAACAATGCAGGTTAGCTGAACATGCTGCAATAACAGTAACAACAGTGAACAAAGCTACTGATAGATTAACACATGATAA
This sequence comes from Megalops cyprinoides, assembly GCF_013368585.1. Classification (NCBI taxonomy): domain Eukaryota; kingdom Metazoa; phylum Chordata; class Actinopteri; order Elopiformes; family Megalopidae; genus Megalops; species Megalops cyprinoides. The sequence goes on from NC_050592.1 coordinate 27,726,226, forward strand.
GAATGTCTGAATTGTGTATTGATGAGTACTGCTTTCTTCACTGCATTTGACTGGATATGGTATGTACACAGCAGCTTGCACACTGTACTGTGTGACTCCTGCATGCTGTTGGGATTGTATGGTGCTGTGTCTTATGAGGGCAGCTCAAGATCACACCACTTAATGCGATTCGTGTGTCGAGTGTCCGGGGACAATCTCCGCTTGCTGACTAATGCCCTGAAACAAAGACGCCCACGTCGCTAATATGACAAATCCTCAAGGGTGATGGAAATGTAATTCTTGCCTACAAGTGGAGGGAGAGAGCGCGGAGCGAAATATCAAGAGCAATATCCCACCCACACCGCGAGGGAAAAAAACCGTGAACATCGTTTCATCAAGATACGCTGGTCTGACACAAGCAACTCAGTCTCAGATCTGGGGAAACATGAACATTGTCCCAGAACAAAAGAACAAAGGGTGTTTCTGCTGTGTCAATGTGAGGGAAGAAATGATATACACACACAAACACATACACACACAAATTTATACGTGCAGGATTAGGAACCGACCATGCTAAAATATTTTAGCAAATACAAGGTAACTTTGGATATGTAATGATGAAAAAGACCCAGCAATGTCATAGAATATGTATACATTATATATACGTCAAACACCAAGAATTCCTTTAAAACTACACAAAAACACAACAACTGCAATTAACAACCAGTCCTTGGGAACAGGCACGGCAGTCTGTGAGCCCTGATTTACAGATCCCTCCGAGGGGATGTGCCCTCTCCCAAAATGGGTACTGGCTCTGGTTCTGCATGGTAGTTCAAACGGGATGTGCTGAAAGAATCACACTTTCTTTCCCTCATTCCTCATCAGCTGCCAGAGTGTTATTTCTGCAGGGTCAGACTCTTTTACGCATTTAAAGCTACACTGACATGGTAAGCCTAGGAGTTTCAGTGCAAATGTCTTACAGCTCCTGGATAGGTGCTTGTGGGTTAGAGGGTATCATTTCTTATACTGTTATTTGACATCAACTCAACCGACTGCCCACTTCCTTTCTCTGCTCCACGGTTGCCATGACAACAGCGGTGGGTTGCACAGGAAGTCTGTCAAATTCAATTCTGAGGAGGAAGGAGAGGAGGGAGGCAAAAATGGCAGAAAATACAAATACTCAGTAGAAAAGCTACTGTGAATCAAAAATTGAATGAATTTTTCACAGGGTCCCGTAACACAGCAAGTTCTTCGAACAAATCTTTAAACTCATGGCACAGTTTACTCAAACACTTTGAATTTCATTTATCAAATTCACACCCTGCATTTACAGCACAGGAACAGGAAAAAAACATGGCAACCATCGAATGTGAGCACAAACTCCTTGTTTAGAACACAAAGGCCGATTGAGTTTACTGCGCTTGGAACAGGTGCATTTGAGTGGCTCAAGTTCTTCACTCACTATGGGCTTAAAAGCAGTGCTTCAGCCCAGCTAAGGCCACTCCAGCCAGGCCTCTGGAGCCAGATGGGAGAACGTGCTTCGCAAGCCTACTTCGCAGGGCTCAGGCTGGCTGAAGAGCGCAGGGAGGACGCCAGACACAACCTCTTCAAAACCTGTTACAGAGTCTGCCCCTTATCAAGTGGCAGGACTGGGGAATACATGTGACTGGACTCCATTTCTCATCTGCAACAAAAAACTGTACCGAGCGGTGGACGCGCACAGGGTACCTTCCGTAATATAATATGTCACTGTACCGTCTAAATGAGACTTAAGTTACCTTTAAACTGCTTGAGAAAACATCCAAAATGTCTGGAAAGAAGCCAAGAAAATCAAATAACACTGCAAGTTAATGCACCTCAATCCCTGGACCAACTAGGTTTTATCATTTGCAACACTGTTTTTTGTTGTCAACTGCACTGTGAAAATGGACATCGTAACTGTTTTCAAATTAGTTTTAGGTTTGTAGTCCAAACATTTTATACATTGCAACATACACTATATGGACAAAAGTATTTGGCCACACCTGTTTTTCAGCGTTTGGGCTAGGCCCCTTATCTCCAGTGAAGGGCAATCTTAATGCTTCAGCATACCAAGACATTTTGGACAATGCTATGCTTCCAACTTTGTGGCACCAGTTTGGGGAAGGCCCTTTTCTATTCCAACATGACTGTGCCCCAGTGCACAAAGCAAGGACTACAAAGACATGGTTTGATGAGTTCGGTGTGGAAGAACTTGACTGGCCCACACAGAGCCCTGACCCCATTCGGCACCTTTGGGATGAACTGGAACGGAGATTGCGAGCCAGGCCTTCTCGTCCAACATCAGTGCCTGACCTCATAAATGCTCTACAGAATGAATGGGCACAAATTCCCACAGAAACACTCCAAAATCTTGTGGAAAGCCTTCCAAGAAGAGTGGAAGCTGTTATAGCTGCAAAAGGGGGACCAACTCCATATTAAAGTATATGTATTTGAATACAATGTCATTACAATGTAATGGTCAGGCGTCTGAATACTTTTGTCCATATAGTGTAACTGAGAAATACTGCAGGTAACTGTAAGAGATATGGCTCACTTGATGATAACTCTTTGGACTATCTCACATGCTCGTGCTGTTAATTCTTGCCATCTGGATTTACTGACCACATACAGTGGTGATGCTTAAAATCCCTGGGTGTTATCACAGTAAAAGGAATGACTAGTTACATTTCAATGATCCAACTACAATTATCCATCTGCGAATAATGTGTAATGAGAAAAGAATGACAGTTTTAGAAGGGGAAGAAAAAATGGAGTACATCTTGTTCTTTTTTCTTTAAGATTTTAGATAGCTTTACTAAGTGCGGCTCTCCGGCGCAACGCAGTGGTGGTGTGGTTCACTGCAGTTTACTGCTGTCTGCTATATAGCTCTCTAGCACCACTTAGCATAACTCTACCACTTGCTGTACTGCAGACTGTACTGCATCTCAGTAACAATATCTGCACAGCTACATTGTCCAAGGTTACAAAAAAGCTAACCTAGCCAATATGGTGAAATGCTTGTGGATGACAAGGAAACTCAAGTAACATTGAGACAGCATGCGGGCGTGTTTTCATGCCCAAGGCGTGAGGCTTAAAAGCTCTGCATCAGATGGAGCACTTGTTGCATTTAGTGAAACGCCTGAGTGGGTTACATGGTGGAAAACACTTCCATCTCATACAAAAAAAATCTAGTACAGCAGCTAATTTATTTTATACACATACCGTACACTACAACACAAGTGTTGAGAGTGCTGGGAAAAAAGCAAGCAATTCTTCTTGTAGGATTTGTAATTGAGTTAAAATAGGAACTGCATTACACACGTTTTAGTACAGCTCGGGTATCTCAGTCTCTGAAAATTATCTCCACCTATGGTAGCAAAGACTAAAATTGAGCTCTTGAATAGCTGTGAATATGGCAAAGAATACCATATTACTGTCCTGGTGTATTCTTACTTGTCTCACCTCTAGCCCATAATTGTCCTGGAAAGGTCTGAGCCAAATTACCAGGAAATCAAATCTAAATCAAACAGATTGTAATTGGGAAAGGTGGATGTTTTTAGGTGTCTGGTGTACAATTCTGTTTTTTATGACTGTCATTTAATTTATGCCATTTCACCCTCTATTAATATTCCCAGACTTACCACTTTCTGGTGTGTTATGTGTCAATATAGGTGTGAAACATTATGGCAAAAATGATTAAAAGGTTGTTCACCAAAAAAAAAAACAACAAAACAACAATGAAAGCTCCCCATCATTGATATAGATCTACTTCAGACACAATTCATTCATTAAGCATTATGTTTCACATATTTCTCATTTAAAGAGTCCTGAATATTTGCTGGAAAAAAGAGAACAAAAACACGCCCGACTGAAACCATGGAAGATACTGCAGAGACTTAACACAATCCGGGCCAACAACGTGTTAAATCTCGAACACACCAGAGCTGGATTTTAATGGCGCTGCTATTTTCTCTGCAGTAATTTGGGAGCAATGACAAATGAACTTAAGCGCGGCGGAGGTTAATTATGGGATGTCATTAAAGTGCATTACTCGCCGCTTAAAGCCGCTCATGTAAATGGGAACAAAGGGGCGCAGTTTCCCACTCTGCAAAGTGAGGGACTGCAAATTGAGCTCCAAAGCCCTCTTCAATTAAGGTCCCATCACCAAAAGCAGTTCAGAGACTAGGAGAGCTTCTTCATTTTGACTAGCTCCACCCAGTCGACTGCACACAGCCTACATCGTCCCAAGGCAGGCAGTAAGAAGTCAGCTTTGCTTGCGTAAAACAACTAAATTTCACAGCTTAAAATGTCAGATATTTAACTCTGACAAGAGATAAATATTGAGCTACCCCTTCTGGGTCTACAGAATAAAGTTCTCGCCAAGCCAAAAAATGCTGTCAAAACCAGCCTGACTGTTTCACAACTGTATTGCCTGATGTGTTTTATTTGCCCTTCCAGCCACTTCTGTTTTACTAAGCGCTTTGAAAAATTGTATGTCTTTGTACTGCACAATACATCAGTTGAAATTCAGTTTACTTCACTGAAAGGGCAGACAGAAAAACAACAGAAATATAACCGTCTATACAATTTAGGTAACATTTTGGATGCTACCATAGATCAGTGAAAGAGCATTTATTTTTATCTTATCAAGTGAAAGACTAATGTGCAAAAACATGTTCTGCCTGAATGCTTTGGCTCCCATTGCTTATATAGCAGCCACAGCTGGTTTGCTGAAAATCAAACACAACTGGAGCAACTGCTTTTAGTTGGCTCAGCTGGGTGAGTTGATATTTCTTCTCTCTTCTTTGGTGGATTCATTAGCTGTTTGCAACCAGCTGATGAGGCGTGTGGGGAGCAGATAAAAGCTAGTACTTGGTCTCCAAGAAGCTAGAACTCTTGTCATGGAAATTTGAATATTAACTTATGGACACAGCTTTATTTTATGTCCCCCTGTCCTTAAAATTAAATATCTGATGCAATGAGCAAGCTTCACTTTGCCATTCACATTAGGGATGCTTCTATTAGATTACATTGTTGAGGTGATCAACGAATAGTATCCCATCATACATTTGGAAGAAATGAGCCAGTCGGTGTGCAAGACTATTTCAGGGCAGAAATTAAATGTAATTGACACGGATACAGCCAGCAATCCATGGGGACCTCCAATGCACATGAAAGCCTAAGAATAAGTGCTTTGATTGGCAGAGTGTTAAACAAAACTAAAAATAGTCTCATCTTATTTTGCATGCTCAATACAACAGGTTAGACATGTTTATAGTACTTAACATCCCACATACTTCCAAAGAAACATTATTCCTGGAGTGTCAAACAGCCTTCCTGATTAGAGTGCGGTGTCATAGCCAGAGGCTTTAACACTGAGTGGGAACTGGGAAAAGATTTCCTCTTTCACACATTATGTCTGTGGTCCTCTGTGTGCACCACAGAACCTGGGACTGAGGACCTGGGAGGAGTTACTAAAGGGTGGCGAAATTCCAAGGGTTTTTTGCTTTGAGCATTTTACTCTCTTTACCATAAACTGAAATATACTCTTCAGTATAAATACAAACAGGTTTTAACAGCTATTTTTGGCTATAGCTTTGAACTTTGAATTTGAATGAAATAAAAGTGAACTCTGTAACACTGCTTGAAAAATTTTCAAAAGACTTTTTTCCACTTGTTTTATATCCATTTACCCCATTTACCTTTGTTACGATGAAAACTCCATGTTAACTGTACGTCAAAATGAAAGGTAAAAAAAAATCTAAAATTAAATAAAGCTCAATTTCAATGTCAATGTCATTCAACAAATGACCTCATCCATGACAGCATTCATCTCTGACTTTAGCAATAGGCAGATAGTTCATCACATGCACCCCCCCGGTGCGCATGTGATGAAAGCATGAACTGTGCATTGATGTTCCATCACGGTTAAAGGGTACCTAATCGCTCATGTGAGATGACAGCCCATGTCTGTTGATGGATCTTTGGGAGTAAAAACAATCTATGATTGTGATTAGGGAATTGATTAAAGACGAGGTCGGCCTGATATAAACTGAAAATACAGTGTGCTTGTGATATATGGGTTTTATGAATTCCCAAAGTTGTTGAGAGAAAATTCCTATGGAACATTTCCATGGAAAATTTCAAAATTTATTGGAAAATTTCCATTCACTGGAAAATTCCCCCTCCTCTGAAAGCTTAGTTACTACATAACAATATAACAACACAGAAATGCCTGCCTGCCATGCACCACAAGAAAACCAGTGAAATACTATAAAGACTGATGTAAACATGGAGGGGCTTGGAAGAGTTACCCAGCATGCATTCTTCTTACTTTCTTAAGCCCTGCTCCACATAATTACTGCCATGTGCTTTGAGAAACATTGACAATTTATGGATCACATAGTTTCTTGCATTCCCTGGCAAAACCCAGCCAAACAACAATTAAGATTGGCTGCATACAGTATACTGGCATCTGCTTTCGGCCCTTAAAAAATAACAAGGGATCCAACATAGACAGCAATGCTATGACAAGAAATAGAACTAAAGCCATGGCCAGCGATATGGGGGTGCTTAGGGATGAATTGCACCGCCAGACAGACCTCAGCGCACCCCCAGCTGTCTCCTTGTTTCCCAATGTCTACATATATTTATTACTTTTTTTTTTTAAGATTACATTTTGTCCCCCCCCCCCCCGTGGACTGCAAGTGCACCCCTCTGTCTTTTCTCCGGCCGTTGAGCTTGACTAAACCAGATAGCTGCAATACATGTAGTTTGGGCAAAGCTTGAGAGTGGTTTGTTGTACTGTTAGAACATAAATTTAGCTGAAGAGATCCAGGCGAGTGGTTACAAGAGGAAAAAGAACAGAGATGAAACCAACAGAGCTGGCACAGAACAGTACTGAATTATCCCTCAATCCCAGATTTCCCTGCCAAGTGTTTTTATTGGGTGGGAACCACAGTCGAATTGTGAATTTCAGTCATATTGACTAAAATCTGCTGTCACTTACCAAAAAAAGTAACACCTCAGCTGACCAGACCAGACTGGTAGTGTCATTACCTTCAGAGTGGATGATTATTGGAAAAGGAGTAGGAAAATGAGACAGAGGGGGAGGGGATGAGATGCACAGCAGAACAGAGGAAGAACGAAAGAAAGAAAGTGACAGACAGAGAAACATTACCATAAATTATGAACCACTAATGAAGACACATATTAAACCAGAGTTTGTGGCTAGCTGTGGTGACAGGCTAGTTCTCCTCCAGCGAGGTACTGCAAAGTATCAATCATATTCCATCAGCAATTACTGGTTCACCACAACTTCATTTGCGCCAAAACACTTCACTGTTTCCACTTTCTACCCGCTGAGGCGAAGGGAAAGTGAAGGAGATAAATACTCACAGACAGCAGCTGTCATAATCACGGCATCATAATCAACCTCCCACCTCGGGGTAGCGTGGTCCAGTGGTACCGTATGAAGACATGACTTCATGCCAGGGGCACCTTTTCTGCTCTACAGCACTGCTCGCAAAACACTCACACACGCCAAATACACTTACATTATTAACTCAAAAATGAGCGTACTTCCACTAGAACAGCCGAAATAAATTTGACGAATACAGTTTCATCCTCTCCTAAAGGCACGCAATCATTACCAACTAACAGCTAAGGGTGTTCATTTTACGAAAGGATAATTGAATTTGGTTGATATACCCGCTCGTAAAGGAAGAAAATCAATGTTTGGCACTACACACCAGCACTAATATCAATTCGAAATTAAATTCACACCCAAAGGCTTCACTTTAACATGAAACACTTGGTTGTTATCATGCAATCAACGCACAGTCCCAGCGTGAGATCCTGTTTCTTACAAACAACGTGCTTGGGGTGGACAACACAGGTCTGACCGGCCTTTACCAGTTAAGCCACTCAGGAGGCCCATGCAATGATATGCACGGGTACACCTCTAAGAGTGATTCTGGGGTTAGGTGTGGAACCAAGGCCATTGGACTGACTTTACGATTCCACAGGCTCTGTTAAGTGACAGATGCTGCTGCACTTATACTGCTTTGTCTGCCTTTGATTGCACCTGATTGGTTGGTAGGCCTTGCTGTGGTACCATATGGCTTTTTTGTCTAATCTAGACTACTCTTATGAAAGCACTTCAGTCTCCACCAGTCACTTACACAGATACAGTGTGTGTACAGTGGAAGAAGAGCAGGAGGGAGAAACCACTACAGCCTACCAAGATGTGCCTGACACAGCCAGGGGCTCTGAAGACAGGTGCTACCTGGCATCCACATGCAAACCAATCACCTTGTGTTTAATAAATTTACATTTCTGCACTTAACCTTGATGTCACAAAAGAAGAAACAGACACACAGAGTGGCCCATTTATAGCTGTGAAAACCTGTGATGTATTGATGACCACTCACTGGGAATGGATTACATTTACCGTGTCCACTATCCACTGAGTGATAGGACGTCTAGCAGACTGATGAAAAGGAAAAGTGTTGAGAACACCCTGAAGAGGACAATTTCACATATAGAATGGATCTGATCAGCTCCAAATTGTGTCCAGTTGTTGCTGGCATCCCAAAACCACTGTAAATTTCATAAGAAACTGATCACCATGCATTGTCCATAAGGGGGGAAAAAAAAGTGATTTCCTTCCTTTTTTACTTCTACTGTATGTTGGTGTAGGTAAGTTACATTTCTTCATAATCACACCCCTGCCCTTTCACCTGATGTCACAACCATGCATGTGCTTCATGCTTTTGTGGCATTACGTGGAGGCAGGGGGCAAGCAGAGAACTGCAAAAAATGATCTGATTCACTGGAAGAGGCTACAGGGCTGGGCTTGTAGCCCAAAGGCAGAATCCCAGGTGCAACCAAGGTTTTTTTCACTTTGGTAAATATAAATAAACGACCAATAAACAAAAACGTAAACTCTAACTTTCCCTGAATAAGAGCATCTGCTCAGCAACTTTACCACAAAAATCTGTGCTCCATGTGCCAAGCCAGGATTAATATACAGAAAACCAGGAATGAATGTCTCTAACAGCGCCTGAAATACTCTCCTGCCTTCTTTTTTTTTAACAGATGCAGTTACAGTAATAAAAAATGATCTATGACAAAATGAAATGGATTTCTCATCTGTATTAATCTTCCCCTGTATTGAAGTCATGAATGAGACTTTAGGAGGTTTTCATCTTTAAAAAAAGGTCAGACATCAGACATAGGTCTCCAAAAACGATTCCAAATCAACACAAATCATAATTGCCTGCCACGCGTTGAAGCAAAGGGCATATAGTGCATAATGACTCATCATTTTCTTCTGTGCAAAATCTACACATAACTCTTGCAGCAAATTGCTCTGTTCTGTCTCTTAAAAAGAATGGGAGCCTTATGCTGTTAGTATGCCAGAGATACATTAAAATAAGGCCTACTTTAACAGGATCCAATTTGGAGTGATTTAAGTTTATTGGGGGAAAATGTGGCCCTGGAGGTTACAGAGCACAGAGTAAAACAACTGTGAATCTGAAATCAGTTTAGTAAAGAAGTTGCTACAGTCACATCTGTGCTTTAATACTGAACAGGCCAAATGCTCCTTTACTGTGTGTCACGGCGCTGTACTTGGGCCTACGGCTGCACAATATAGCTGTTGAGAATATGTATGAATGTATCGAATAGCTATTTTTAGAGCAATAACATCTATCCCCAGTATGTGGCATTAGGTTTATTCCCGTATTGTTTTCCCTTTAGTCATACCTGATGCGGGAGCACACCTCCAGTTTTCCGAGGCCATGTGAAATGCTTCCGGGGGAAAAAGACGCCACCCGTATCTATTCAATGTTGATATCACAGCAATAGCACTATGCTGCTTCCATGTGGTAGATAGAAACACATGGCTACAAAGATAAAGAGTGAAAACATATGCTATTTGTTTTTCAAAGCCAATAGGTTTGAATAGGTTAACCAACATATAGATACAAGTGATATTTTTCTGCCCCGGAAGCACTTCACTGAACTTTGGAGGTGTGCTCCCACATCAGGTATGACTAAAGGGAAAAAAATACGGGAAGAAACCTAACGCCACATACCGGGGATAGCTGTTATTGCGCTAAAAACAGATATTCGATACATCTCAACGGCTATATCGTGCAGCCCTACTTGGGCCCAGATAAGTCGGCTACATCTGTGTGTCCTAGAGCAAATCACTGGGCTGACACTCTGGCTGACCCCTGAGGAACACTGACACCTCACAGACACTGCCTCTTGTGTAGTTGTGGTAAAGGCAGCAAACACTAATCCTGCCGCTGGCTGAGCACTGCGGTACTTCACTGACGAGGTGGGGAAAGATGAACACTAGTCTTGTCACTTGGGCTTTGGGGGTGTTGGCAGGGCTGACGCAACCATCAAAAGGAGCCGCTGTGAGTGTGCATCGAGACGAGCACATAGGTCTGCCACATCCCCTGCAGCATGCGATTCACAGGGCTGCTTTCTCCCATAGCCGGCGCCAGAACCAAACCAGCTTTATCTTCATGTTAAATTAAAAGAAAATCACTCCTTCCCCATCACCGCCCGAGCTAATGCGCTGCTGCTTGGCAACGCCGGAACTTTCCGCCTCGGGATCGATAAGAGCCACGGCGCCTCGGCCAAACCTCGACCTCGCGTCACACCGGCCTAGGCTGGAAGAGGAGGGAGTGCTCTCCTGAAAGCAACCGCTCCCTGACAGCAACTGGCAAAAAGCGACTTCGCTTCTGGCCCTGTCATCTGGCTCTTGGTTCAACAGAACCGGCAAAGACGGGGCGCTGAAAAACAGATCACACCGTCCTGTTAGGGACGTACACAAGGCAGACTACAGGTCACTGAATATAAGGCACAGTATGCAGCTGGGACAACAAGGGGCCGTTCTGGTGCCAACAAACTGTTGAGATAAACCAACAAGTAATGTTCCCATGTCATGTTATGTCTTTCCCATAGCACTCATTGAACTCTGCCAGTAAAATACATTTGCACGTTGTTTTTGTGTGTAATCGTTTGGATGCTGACAGGGACAGCAAAAGTGGTGAACACTGCCTCCACTGGCGGACCAGTTACCAGGGAAACACGGGCCCTTCGGAACTGAAAATGAACCTCTTTGGGAAACGCTTCCAAAAATAGATGCTTTCTGCTGGAACAACAAACAAAGTGAGGGTTTCAAAAAGTAGACTGAGGACAAAGAATGACTGTCACAACTTTTTCCTATTCCCATTATCGTTCATGAGAAAATAAGCAGAAATCAAAAGCCCATTCCTTTTTTTTTCCTCTGAACATGCATGACTGAACACTGCCCAGCTGCTAAAATGCATCAGTTTTGATGTGTACTAAAACCGGAAACAGTTTGTTCACAGTGGGTTGGACCCATAGATAGTGTAAAATAATAATCTGCTACCCACAACACCACCAAATAGAAAGGCTATCAATAATGCTTCGCATAATAATCCTCTTGAACATCTTTCATCAAGATCAAGAGGAAAATGTGCCCAGAAGAAAAGACTCATGGAGCCAGAGCAGAATATCTGCATTTTTTTTCAGTCACATCCATAGGCTGACCAGGTGAATACACAACTATTTTTTTCTAGAATATTTCAGGCATACTTCAAAAGAGTGCTATAAATAAAGTGAGTAGGACAGACATTGAGGTCACAGGAAGAGCGCAGTCAGTGTAAATGATAGTCAGTGTGAATGAAAGAAATGACAGACTGCACAACACAGCCTCCGCTTTCCTCTCCAAACCCCTGTTTATATTCTAAACCTCACACTTTCCAGAACAGCACTGGAGGCTGTGAAGACAGCACAATCTAAAATTGGGACTTCAGGCTTGGCCCATGCTGACTGGATAATGCCCTTGTTTACATTAATATGTTGTAGCGCTACAGACATTGCAATAACCCATATTACAGAAAAATTCTGGATGTATTTAATCTGTGATGGCAATATATATTCTATCCTTTTCTTGCATTAAATCTGCATTCACTTTCATAGAGAATGCAGATGAAAAATAGGAATAAATATTTTTGGTACATTTATCAGTCCAATGCTGAATCTTCTTTCTAGAAGTGTTTCAGCTCCCCTCACCCTCGACCAACACTCAAATGGCTCCATCTGTCCTATGCCGGAATGGATCAGTCTCTCCCATGCTTGTATGGGTGAGTCTGTCCCACGCTGGAATGGTTCAGTCTGTCTTGTAATGGTTCAGTCTGTCCTGTGCTGCTGCTGAGGTGGGGAAATGTACCTGCTTTACCCCTTCAGAGATTCTTCATACATGTTTCTTCATAAGTCCTACCTTGTCTTCAAGATGCATCTCACGTTTGCCCAGGTGCTGTCCCATGCTGTCAACTGAGACTGCAGAAAGAGAGAGGAAGAGAAAGTGAGTAGCAGGAAATGTTGACCTGTTTAGTTACAAACTTTGATGCATTCTTTGGCAGCAAAAGGCTGAGTATAATAATCTACCTTACAATGATTGTACAGTATCTTCTGAGATTTTAAGATTAATTTGAAAAATATTTTGAAATGGGCTGATAAACGACTGGTCTTGGAGCCTGTCAGAACCTGAAGAATATATTTTTCTACGATTTTCTCAAGCAGTGACGGTAACGGTTATATGACAACTCATCCTGAGCATCTTAATTTGCATAATATTTAGCATTTATTAGAAAACAAAAATAACTTGCCAAATTTCAGGAGATATTGCCAGGAGGCTCGATATTAATCTCTATTGATTGATATGGTTACTGACACAGCTGAAGTATCCAACAACATGGTATAATTTGTCAAAAGCTTGAGTCCACTTCTTATGCCTTAAATGGAGGAAATGCTAAATATCAATTTTCTTTTCTTTAAATTGGTATAATGATTCCCAAACTCTTGGAATGCAAGACACACATTCTCTGAAGCTGCTTTATCATATAAGAGAGTAGTCAGTCACAGGTGAAGGCATATTGCCCATAAATTTTAATGCAAATTCAAAGAAATGGATTTTATTTTCCTCATGAAACATTCCTGCAGAGGGATGACGTATTTTGCTTGTCAAAACCTTCAAGCTACTCCACAGTTTCCTTTCTAAAGGAGCTTACTGAATAGGTCGTTACAGTCTTTACCACAATCCTGAGGACAGCCATTATTGACTTTCACAGCCAGTGCAAATGCCACAAGACTAAACAGATAGGCCACTACTTTTCACTTTTTAAAGGGCTAGTTCTTTTATTTATTTATTTGACTTTTTCACATTTTCTCCAATTGTATTCACCTTTACAGATTTTCAACCATTTTCCCCCATTCTCTTAGAGATTAAATTTACCTGAAGAAGATAACAGAAAACAACTTTGTTGAAAGGAGACACACTTTCTGAAAAATGCGCCAAACAAATCAAACCAGCCAACCAAACTAGCCATCCCTATTCCAACAGCTCTTGGCACGGTACTCAAGAGCAGCTAATGGTGCGGTGCCATCTCTCATGTCCTCTCAGCAATGCAAAATGAAAGTGGGGCGTGCTTTTACATGCAACAGCACGGCATCCGCACCAGTGCTCACCAAGCGGGGGGAAATGACACACAGCGAGTGCAGATGAAAACACTCCGCACACACCACTTCAGTTACACCTAATTAATCTCTGCTTCCTCTGTGCTGTCAACAAGCGCCAGTCAACATGAGCAACCCCAACTCAGACAGCTGGAAAGACTGCCAACTGCTTCCTGTTTAACTCGTATTATAGTAGTCGCTGTTTAATTTTCTTTTGAAATGTCTGATTACGTTCTAAAATGCTTGATTACTTGATTCGTGAACAGACAGTCCACTTCCATATTACATTTCCATATTGTACAAAGTGACTTTCACACTTCTGACAGTGACTCCATCTCATTTCTGTACCCTCAGTTCTTATATTAGCTGTTAATGAAATTAATGCAATTATAACTGCTGTTCAACAGTGGGGCCAGTCTAATTTGTTTATCTGTGGGTATGATCTCCATTCATGGCTTCCAACTCCCATCTGAAAACTTGAAAAGGAACAAAAAATAAAAAAAGAAGGCGATCCTGACAAACTCATGAAATGAGGCCTCAACATGATCCAAGCAGACCATCAAAAAGCACATTTCAACAGGGCTCTCGCCAACTTTCTATGACCGTCGGCACCACCACAACAACACCGGATCTAGACTAGGGAATGCTGTGTTTTTCTTGGCATACAGCAGATGAATGTCCTTGCTGCAATGTAGTCCGACCCCACTCTTGACCTCACATGGACAGTCAAGTGGATCTCTGTGACGATTTGTCCAAAACCTGGTAAAATCTGCTTTCCATGTCATTGAACCTTAAATGCCACAAAAGCAGATATCCCATCATCCCATATATTTTCAGGATATTCCTGGGCCAAACAACTTGTCTCAGTATAATATAATGTATTTCATTTCCATGAGGGAATGGACAAGAGACAGAATACCAAGAACACAGAAATTTGATTTCCCCATGACAGAAAGGTAACAGTGATCCTCCCCCTTCTAAAAACACACGCTTTGACTTCAAGTGTTCCTCTTCTTTAAACACAAAGAGCAGGGGTGGTGGGTACAGCCTTCAGGCGGCATGATGCATAAACCCACGAATTTCAAAGTTAGTGTACCCTTCTTCTCTGACTTCTGAGGATCTCTGGGGATTTCAGCCAAGCCTGGCATGGAGAAGACAAATCAATTACACATTAAAAATTCATTCTAAAAGCAGAGGGGTCACTGCAGTGGACCTGAGCCGAATTTCCCTTGACCCATAAACAAATTAGTTAACCAAATGGCACAGGAGTACACCGGAACTGGTGAATATAAACTCAAGCGGACCGAGAAGTGTCTACTGTCCAAGAACAGGGAGAGGGTGCTTTTTCAAAGTGCATACATTCAGATAATGCTGTTCAATACTGCAGAGTGCAAAAGCTGCTTAAAAACTAATTCACCATGTACAGTTGTGATGTATTATTTTCAGAAATCTTGCAGCACACTGGCTTTTGCCTACCAGTTTCCATTACATAATACATCTGAATTTTCGGCTCCTCCGCAATGAGATGCACTCATGAAAAATAATGAGAATGCAGTTATAGCGTAATTAAACAGTAGTTAAGAGACAGATTTTAGATTTAATCATTAGGTCCTTTGTTACTTTCAGGAGCGACAGCAGGGCTGCTTGCGGTATATGTGACTAGGGTTATTTAATTCAGTGTTCAGAAGTGAGAGGCATTTTTTAAAACACAAAACGAAGACAACTGATTTTAATGAGCCTATTTTGCTTCCCTTCCTGTTATACTTTAAAGTATGCTCTCTGGGGTAATTTATGTCTATGTGGCCTTTCACTGTCAGCTACGGTAAGTAATTTGGACATCACAGGCTATTTGCTGAAAATACTTCAGGTTTTAAGATTTCAGCATGGGCTCGGGGGGTTGTTTTGGAAAATCTAAACTGTTCAGCAGCTTATTACACCAAGCTGCATATTTCACAATGAACCCCGCTTTAACTGCAGTTGCTGTCTTGGTAAATCTCTGCTACCATTTTCAAGGTCCTTTATTAAAAGCTCCAAATGTGGGACCCAATGCCGAAAAATACAAAACAAACTACATTTCATTTCAGGGTATTAAAGCCATTCTGTTGATGAATATCCTTCGTTCAAGGACACTGTTTATCATTATTGTTTAGTTTATCTGAAAAAGCATGAACACTTCTCATACTGTATGTATGCCTAACTGCAGCATGAAATTAATGTGAACTTGTTTTCTCTAAAGTGATTACTGTAGTAATGATACAGGGTGAGATTTAAGTTTCAAAACATTTTCCTACATGAGTATTTAGTATATTTTTTGTATACTATTTGCACTGCAAAGTAGGCCCATTTCATGTCAATGCAAATTTCAAATAGGTAGTTGGATGTACCAAGCACACACCAAGAAAAATGGCCATTAATAAATGTTCAGAAGATCTAACCAATTACTTTTCCTGGTTTTCACATCTCATAGCACAAGCCTAGTGCCTTCTAATGATTGGTAAGGGTGACCTTAACCGAATGGCTGGGACCATTCACTTATGTGAGATTTGCAGACTGTTCCTTTGATGATAAGCAACACAGATAGATGTTTGCAGGGAAGGAAGATTTTGCAAAAATCTTTAGTGGCTTTTGCTGAAACCGCAAAAAAGGGTCCAGGACTGATGGGACCATCAGAGCTGGCTGAGGCCTAGAGGTGAGCTTCTAACTGACAAATATGTGATCATTGAAGTAAAATTACATAATAAGTTTGGCTGTATGACCACACACACCTGAGAGACTACATTTTCTCTAATGTGAGAGGCAAGCAAACTCTAGCCCTCTTGACACCCAATCAGAAGCATCAATACACCTTTCAGTTCAAACACAAAAGCCCCTCTGTTATATAACACAACATGCCATGTCCTTAGCTCTGAATAATGCATTTAAATAACTATTTTCTATAATAGAATAATTTCTTTCATTACTTGCATACCATTTTTCATTCACTTCAGGGACCATCAGGCTCACAAAGCTGTGCAAGTAATCAAAGAAGTGAGACTTGCTTACAAGAATTAGTCAAAGTAAAGTGCAGAGAGCTGTTAGGAACAAGAAAAAAACATGAAAATGTTGTTCTTTCAGCCATTCTACAGTTCTGAATTTGTCGACAGCAATGCTGTGAAGGCACTGAGCTTTCATGAGAAGATGCACCCTACCTTCAAATCTGAGTCAGGGTTAGGCGTGTGTCTTTTCTGCAATAGTGTGCAACAGCAGAACTTTCAGGCCTATTTCATGTCAATACAAGTCTGAAATGCAAGCAATGGCCCACACCCAAGCATTACGACACACACTAGTCTCTGAATGGCTAACCCACGTGTGGCTTTGCTTTAGGATTCTTTACACCTTTGATGTGTTACATTCAGGGTTACAGTGGCTGTTAAAAATGATTAACAAATGATCAAAAGTCTATCTACGGTTAACATGCATCATGTCTAATACAATATATGATTGGAGCTCAGCATATTTAATGTGTTCTAGTGAGGGAGTTACAATGGCTCAGTAGGTCCATTCCCTATTTGTCAAAAAGCAACACGAGGTGCCTCTTAAGTGTTAGTAATGCTGTTCCTTCATTTCTTATTCACATCTAATCACACGCACTGACTGAGTTACAGATCATTTAACAGCTAATAACTTAATAACTACCTGAGTCTAACCTCTAGGTGCAACAGTTTCCCCTGAGCAGGGCTGGAAGTGGTGTTTTTCTTCTCTCCGACAGCCTCTGACTTTTATCTAATCTGCCATTGCTGCACAACCAAGAACAGAAGCAGAGAATCAGATGAATGCCAGGGAAACTGCAGCAGATAACTGGGGCAAGACTTGTGAGTCTGATGTAGATGAAATGACCTGGAGCAGAAAGGTCACCTGGCCCTGAAAGAGTTAACTGGAGCAGCTAGGCACTCACTCTCTGCAGACAGGTTACGCAACGGCGCCGGAATCAGGCAAGGACTTAAAAGACGTGAGCCTTGCATAACGCCAGGACTGCAGAGCCTCTCGATGTCATGCAAATATCGGCCGCCTGGTTTCACCAGCGGCAGAGGAGTGACGGAACCGCGCGCTTCCTCTCTCCGCCCCCTCCTCGTGGGCAGTATTCATCACTTCTGGGCCCACTTCAAAGGGGGAAATGGCCATTGTGGCATTTAATAATGAGGGTTCAAAGAGCCCAGGTGTAACGGCTCCCCAAGCGAGTGATAAAGGCCGGCGTCCTAATTACCTCACTGCCGTGTGCGCTGTATAACAACTATTAACCCTGGTGAAAAGACCGTAATACAAATGTGTGAGGCCGCAATGGTCCGCTGATCCTACAAGTGCTTCTTCATCCCATATACACTAATCACAGGTCATTTCCTCCATGTGTGGTGATACCTCGAATGTTACCTTTTACATCACAGTATCGGAAATGATCCCCTGAGACAATGAAAAAGATTTTATAAGGTTATTTCAACAGGGAGCATATCAAATCATACAACTTCCCCCCTTACCACCGTCATCCCCGTAATTTCAACTTATTGACCGCATAGGAACAATGGAAGCTCAGCTGCATCAACAGGTAAACGTGAAGTAAACATCCTCAAAAATGTAGCATGTCTTCCTAATAACTACATCCCTGGGATGTTCAGCAGTGAGAACTTCCCCTTCAAGGGCAAATATTCCCCCAGCAAGCATGGAGCGTACAATCTGTTTTGTCACAGCATGACTCAACTGGTCTTTCACTGCACACAGCAGTCCAGTCAGTTTGTGTCATGTGTGTCTTTAAAACGGACTAACACACATAACAAAAGTATGTGATATCATGTGTATGTGAAAAGTCTCACTTTGTTGTCACTGAGTACATAGCAAGAGGGTTTTCGCTATATGGGAACAAGTCAGCTAAGTTTTTTTAAAATCTAGGTTTAGGGGCCACATGCCTGGCCATGTGTTAAGCGCCAAGTAAAAATGTCCACTAGTTAATATAGTGGACATATATATTGTATTTGTTCCTAAACATTTCCAAAATCTCTACGAATGGGGTGCTTTCAGGAGGGGTACAGTGATTTCATTTCTTCAGATTGACACTTAGAATACACTGGGGCCACAAGAAAATGTCTGGGGTAAAAATGAGGTAGGTCCTCTTTTGGAGGAATGACATAGAATATCCATTTATATGACCGCTGGTGTTCCTCTCTGAGACAGAAATACAGAAAGGCACAGAAATCTGCAATCACATATATTATGGTGCCCTTCTACAATTTCAGCTATACCTCTGTTAATAATTTACATTTACATTTATTTATTTAGCAGACGCTTTTATCCAAAGCGACTTACAAAAATACATACAGTAAGTATAGCAACAGTATGGGGACAGGATGTGTACAGTTCCACAATGAGACAGTTCTCAGCTGAGAGCAAGGTCTGTTTGAGGACACAGTACTATCAGATTTGTACAACTACAGCGTATAGGGCAACTAATGCGATACACCTTCAAACAGCAAACTTCAACAACTTCAAACGGCGCAATGAGCATCAGGGTAAAGGCGGCAACAAGAAACAATTCAAAAAGCACAGCAATTTATGACAGCACTGATTTGGGGGGGGGGGGGGGGGGGCAGCAATTGTGTGCTCAGTCCAGGTAGAGTCTGAAGAGGTGCGTCTTCAGGCCCTGTCTGAAGGAAATAAAAACTATATGGGCACGCCATGGGCATATGGGCAAGCCATGATTTTATTCAGAATATGAAAGCTTAAAGAAAAACAGGTTTATATGCACTGTGCTGCTCGACTTCTACCAATAAAAATACAAAAGCCATAGCAGAGTGAGGCATCACCCTATAATGGGTGGAGCTGCCATAGCTGACTGAGAACCAATCAAATCACATCAAAACACTCCATTCAAGTCACTGGACCACTGAAAAGCATACGAACTTTATGGAAGATCTGAGGTATGCAATGTACTTCTAAAGCATCTTCCAAAATGGAATGCCTGAAAAAGAAAATCTATGTGCATTCTATATCTTGGCTTAACTGTGCTTTCATGTGCATTCAATTATCAAACTTTCTGTTTATCCACCTCACCTATGTTCCAGGGTCCACTGCATAAAACGATGGATCACTGCAGAAGTACATCGGCTCATTAAAAAATAAAGCCACATTTATCTCCACTGTTTAAACACATTTAAGCCTCTTGTCAATCCAATGATCTTCCGCCCCTCCTGCCAGCGCTGTACCTGTATATACTACCGTGACAATGACAAGAGAGATTATATTTAAAGAAGGGATTTTTTATTTGCTGGGCATCCAATAATCCTCTTAAAACACACAAAGCAGGGGAAACTAAAGATGTATTTGTCTTCTCGGCAGCAGCTGGATCATTCAGGGCTTTCTTGTGGTTATGAGACTCATGCTACTACATTTTTTACTTGGTAGTGAAGGCGGCACTCAGAATAGTGAGAAGTTAAATATAAACAGTGAAGAAAGGAAAGAAATAGCAGCCTTTCTGGTGGATGACTGCAGATGCTTGGAGCAGTATGTATGGCAAATGCATCATTAATGTGAGACTCTGCTCTGTGAATACAGATGGTCGCCCGGTTATGTAAGGGTTACATTCTGGAATTCACGACATGACTCGGATTTTACTTAACTCGGATTTTACTCTTGAGCCATATGTTTATATAAGTGGCCCCATAGTGCATTAATACAACTTTTTTTTACACTGCTTGTCTCATAAATACAGTAAGCAGTGCTTCTGTAAACACTACACATCTCAGATTTGCGTATTTGTACACATTAACATTTTAAGGGGGCTTATGTAAAGCTGAATTTACATATGCTCAGTGATACTTAACCTGGGAACTGCCTATATGTCATAAACACACACACACACTTCTGCATCAAAATTCACTGGCAGTTTATCTGTATCAAATGTAATCCAGGGAAAAAAAAATAAAGAAAAACAACTTTGTTTTTAAGTTTGCTTTGTTTCAGAGCAGGAGTATGTAATCAAACATGAATTTGAGTCCGTTTCATTTTGTCTGCTCACTGCTTCAAATCTGGAACGTTTTGGAGCTTTTACCAGTTCAAAATTGAACTGTGGTGTCGTGTCTACATGTTAATGACAAGGACCTTTGGATAGGACCCACAGGCCACAACTGGCAGCTCAAGCAATGAAAAATGTCACTTTTTTGAACGGTTCATATCCAGTTGAACCTGGGTTCATTTCCTGGTGCACAGATTTGGTGGAATAAAAACACAAACGCAGTGAAAGCAGTTCCAAACTGCCTGACACCACCCCTTTCTAGTGGTCTTCGTTGACTGTGTCTCTTTCAAATCCTGGCACTACCATTGAATTTTCGCTCAAATCGAACCAAACTATGTTGAATCAAACAGTGAAACTAGGCATAATTATGCTCATATTAAATGAATGACAGGCCTTAGATATTAGATGACAGACCCCTTGATCATCTTTACAAATATTTTCAACTTACTATACAAGGTCCAAGCAGGTTAACATATTGTCTGAAGCAGGTTCAGTATTTATGCATGGAAATTTTGCATATGCTGTATGCATTGACAGACCTACACACACTCACTTATGCTTCACATGCACACTCACACACACATGGAAACACATATGCACACACATGTATTTTACTCAGACCTATACATTAATATTTCCAAATTTCTTTTTTGAGCAGCAAAGTGCATGCTCCCCACTGGCTATTTCTCACACAGCCACAGCCTTCTCCCTACTTCTAGGTAACTGCAGTCATCAAAATTTATAGTGACTGATCCGGCCATCTGATCACCCAGCTGTCTATTACCAGCGGTGATGAGGTGATGAGATCATTTTGCAAATCAAACACGCATCATGTAATTCGGGGAATGTTTCCAAGGGTATATGTGGAATATTTACTCATTATCGTTTCTGTCATGGTCTGTTTATTGCATTGTGAGTTCATCTGACTGTGAGTGGAGTAACTGAAAAAGTGAGGGATGAATTGAATGATGAAAGCTGATAAAGTTTTTTTTTTTGGGAAATTCTTGAGTGTCACAGTGGTATGTGATCTATCAAGTACCACTCTAACTGGGTAACATATTTCTTTAATGTAATTTCCCTATATTTAATACTTTGCCTTAATCAAATACAAGACGCAATACCAGAAAAGATTTGCAGAGCAAAGGGGACATTATTGAGTGTATTAAACATTAATACATCCTCTGAAAAACTGCACTCTAAGCCATATTAAAGCACCAGATGCGTACATGTCATCAGAGAATGGCTTAAGGCATTCTGAGTGTGAGATCTACAGGGTTGAGTGGTTCAGGAAATCCAGAGAACCCATTAGAGATATTAAGGCCTAAGATCCAAGTCAAGGAATAGACAGGTGTCATGTGAAACAGAGCTGTCAACTGGCAAAAGCTGAACGGGAACTTGAGACATGAGGAAGCTCCTTCAGGCAATGCAATTAGTAATAAGTCAATTATGTCATTTTGTGCAGACTGTAAAAATAGCTTCAGTCCTGATGGAGAGAGTAATGTGATTCATTTGCAGTTTGGGTATAAACCCACATTCAATCAACATTTGTCCTTAACCTAGACTCACAATTAATTTTTTTTTTCAATCACACAATTTAACGGGTTTATCAATCAGCAAAATTATTCAAATCAATTGTGCTTGTACTGATAAAGTAATATGTGCATTTAATTGTAGGTCAGTGATAAGGACATATGTTAACTGAACCCAGGCATTAATTTTAAAGTTACGGCAGTGGCGCAAAGTTCCAGGCATGTTAAAGGAAGTGAGCCTAGGATAAGGTTTTCCTAGTGTTGAGTCAGACACAGTAAGCTTGCTTTAGCTGTGCATATGGGACAAGACTTCCAGCAGTGACTAATTCAGCCCATTTCTTATAATGAAGTGCTCTTTTGCATGATCAGTCCTAGTTACTGCTGTGCTGCCTGCTTTATTCTGTGACAGTGGCCTTAATTCCCATCCATATGTTCAGAGAAATGTGACAAGTCATTAGGCCATTAGTCAATTAGAATTCAGCCTTAGCGAGCGAGGGCGAAAATACTGATCTCACATTTTTCACACAGACTGAAACCATTTATTTACGGTAATAACTATGTTTCATAACCACACATTTGCACACATCCACACACTTACTCTTGTCATTAGGCTTCCTTTTATGATGTGGGTCCAAGTTCCATTTCCACTTACCAATAATCACCTCTGCTTCATATACTCAGTAGAGACTGCTATCAATCTAACCCATAGTCTTCTCCCCTCCCCTCTCTCCCTTGCATATTGATTGTATGTGTATCAACATGTGCCAAAAATGTATGAAAAGCTATCAGGTTACTGAATATTTTATTAGCCAGTGAGGGCACAAGACACAAGAACCTGGCAAATGATTCAATGAAATAAGAGTTGCTTTCCATCTAAGTGATATGGGGACTCTGGCTTCCACTTTGCATGTCTGATGTAAAGAATTGTTGCAATTTTTCAATATGCACACATCGTGAGTTCAGAAGTTGTTGAAAATACTGAATGGATGCAGTGTAAGGACTGCAGAAATGGCTCTATTAAAATGAAAGACTCAACATCATAAATGCTGTACCAAATCCTCCACTAAAACTAGCAGTTACTGTCATAGCTCAAAAAGAGTGCAGAAATATCAGAGGAAAGAGGAGCGCCTGAAAATCTTTATGATTTTTACAGACTTGTTTTTCCTCAAATGGTGTGTCATCATTTCTGAGAAGCAGGCAGAGATGATTCCAGGCAGTGAAGGCTCATCCCTAAAAAGGCTGAGGGAGTAAGACATGACATACAATAATTTCAGCCCCACTCAAACTTTCATAACCGTGGCCATTGATTTTGTTAGCTATTTACATTAGCAAGTAATATTTGTAAGAGTATCGATCTAACAATTTGTGTAGCTCCACTTAATAATTTAAGGAGCTTCATCTGTAGCTGCAGTATGCTTTTCCTCTCAGTATTGTCTACCTAGGACTCAAGTGAATATTACTTTGCTGAAACATGACACTACCCATGAGGCAAAATTTCAGACTACTGACAAGAAGTGATATAGATTATTCACACAAACACACCATTAAAGAGTGGTAATACAATATGTTACAGTGAAGAAACATCTTGCACTGCCAGAACAGTGTTTGCTAAGGTGTTAGAATACAGGTAAGCACAGCATATGCGGCTTATGTTAGAGGTTTCGTTAATATGACTTTTCATTAACACAAGCGATATGTTACATGTTCCTCAAATCAGGTTAAATAAGAACAGAATAGAAGAACTATCTAGGATTATTCCCAAAACACTGTATTGCTTCCAGCCCTGACTCAATCAAATAATCTCTGTCATTTAATCCTTTTTTTTACAGTTGGGTTTGTCTGATAATATTGCCTATGCCTTTACTCCCAGAGAGCTGATCTGGGAGACTGTAAGACTTGGGCATGGGTGCTTGTGTGTGCATAACTTGGGCAACAAATGGTTTTATCAGTGCACCAGGAGGCAGGAGTTTGTGCACATGATTCCTACAACACAAAATACCACCATGTAAACAGACACACTCGGGCACGAGGTGCTGTGTTGCACCTCTCTCTCCAAGGTGCTGAACCATAAAGGATTTCCTATGGAAGAGAAATTAACTCTAACAAAGTACGACTGCACACCCAGCCACACACGCACGCACGCACGCACGCCAGCTTGCAAACCCAGCCACACGACTCACCAGAGAAGACGATGAGCCCACAAGTGCCTGGAACTTGACTACTTGAGATGGTGACGCTTGTCCGCTGACTAAAGGCACATTCATGCTGGAGGGCTCTACTGACAAACGCATCATTCACGAGGCCAGCTGCCTCCCGCTGGCCGGGAGGCTTGCGTCATGCGCCACCGCGCACAGCCGTGCAGTGTAAGCCTCTGCAGGCGCGCTGTCTCTGAAACGGGGGTCAGATGTCAACATCTGTCACCATGGAGGCGCCTGCCGCGCAGCGATCCCGGCGCGGGACGGGCCCGGGCCCCAGCTGCAGGACGGAGAAGAGGTGCTCTTTTTGCTGTTGCTGGGTACCCCAGAGTCCCCCCACTGAGAATCCCCATCCCCCTAACCCCCTGACACACACACACACACACACACACACACACACGAGTACACTCCCAAAGGGGAAACAATACCTGCATTCAGTGGTACCGTAAATTACTCTTCCCTGCAATTCACATGTACACGGACAAAGAGTTCATTTTCAAATGGACAGACAATACGATTAATGTCATCTATCCATCTGCCCAGGCCGTTCTAATACCTTCTGCTTGTTTGAAGTACGTGCCTTTGTGCTTGGCTCTGTTTCATTCCGTGTTCACGGCGGGCCAACAGCTGGCCCTGAGATCTCCAAGGAAATGCGTTGAAGCCTCCCATTCTTCAGGGCTATGTTTATCTTGCCATTGTTTCAGACAACTATGCGTATTACGCTTCGCGCTTCTCAATAACCTTCTGCTCTGCTACAAAACAATCTCAGTGCCTTCATCTCTGGGTCAAACAACCCGCGCATTCAGACATATGCTTTTTCCTGTAGCTTAGAGCTTCGGCCAGTTCTCTTCCTGAAAGTGGGGATCCACAGCGAAGGAGAGCAGTACTAAACTGTTAATAGTGCAGGAAATGGGCCAGCAACCTGAACGTGTGCAGGTTCAATTCCCCATGTGGCACACTGTAACCTTGAGCAAGTCACGTTCCCTGAATCACCTCAGAAAATATCGATCTGTATAAATGATCAATTATGTAAACTGTAAGGGTCCCCCAGATAAGTGTTTTTACCAAGCAAACAAATAATAACAAGTGGAATACTGTTTTAAAGCATTAACAAAGCCAGCTGACCAGATCATTTGGCTTAAGGTGGCGTGGGCCAAGTTGTGGGCACTCGATCCACTGCTTACTATCGACCGTGTTTGTTCATGTCTTGACCCTTCTTCTGTTTATTTGTTTGCTTTTTCTTTTAAAGGGCCTATACCTTTGATTGAATTACTGCTGACCAGGCAAGGCCCCCAGAGACATGTTGACACAATTTGTTGCAGGTTACGCAACACAAACCACCTGGGG
The DNA here is from genome assembly GCF_013368585.1 of Megalops cyprinoides. Taxonomy (NCBI): domain Eukaryota; kingdom Metazoa; phylum Chordata; class Actinopteri; order Elopiformes; family Megalopidae; genus Megalops; species Megalops cyprinoides. The sequence goes on from NC_050592.1 coordinate 27,751,899, forward strand.
ATAGCTACTAAAAGCTCTGCATTTTATTCTTGGCATTAAGCAACGTGCAATCGTCCAGACCATCTGGTGTTCCCCTCTGCATGGGACCTCCGGTTTTCAAACGTGCTAGTGCAAGGCCTGCTCGGAAGCGTCTGCTTCTGCACTGTGCAAATTAGTAGTAATTCAATGTAACGAACCACCACAGACCATCTGCGGGAAGTCAACCAGGGCGAGGAAGTGACGGCTGAAAGAGGAAGTTCAGCACCGTGTCGAAAAACACACCCGCACCACCTGAACGCTGCTTCCCAGGCTCTCCGATGTGTTGTGTAATGCCAGGCACCTCATTTTAAACCTTGCCTTTCATCATGCCTGCAAGACTTCACAGACTATTCCCTCTTGCCACTACCTGTCCAGTCCAAGATGTCTCTTGCAAGCTGAAAGGGAATGACACTAAAGGGAATAATCACAGACCAAAAGGGAAGGCCGCCTGACTGCAAAAACTCCACGTACTGCACTGAGGAAAACATTCTGAGCCCTGCACTAATTAATGATAAGTGTGACTTGAAAGAGCACCGATTCGACACTGGGCTCTGCAGCCGACAACTTCTGCTGTCTTACCTTCAATAGAAGTAAAGCTGTTTTTTAGAAAAGAGAAAACATCTTTCTTTTTTTCTTTATTTATGAGCTTTTTTCTGGGGTAGGGGGTGGGCTGGATAAGAAAGAGGAAGTGAGGGTTTGGACACGTCTCCTTCTGATGGTCCTGCAGTGTCATACCAAAAATGCTGATGGAACTGCGTAATTCTACACTTAACTGTGCAAAGTCAGAACACATGGCTGATGACACTGTAAAGAACACAAAAAGGGGCATCTCTCGTCCTCCATGTGGCCCGTTTTCGTGCGTTGTGTAATCTGAGAAGCGGCCAGAAGCCGGGCTGAGGGGCGACGATAAGAGGAGAAATCCACCCTTCGCTGAAGTCAATTTTAAGGATGCAGCACAGCCACAATCCTCTCAGCCGTTTTCCTGGGTGGGTGCTTGGCTACTGGCCCCTGTTCAGAAAGCAATTTGGGATGCTCTGTGCTTTGGAAAGTTTGGATTTTTCTAACTGCTCGCAAAACTTCCGTCATTGTCCGCAACCCCTGCATCACAACCACGCTAATATCACTGCGTGGGATTGTGGGAGGTACTGTCAAACTCTTCTTATCTCTTCTGCCTAATTTTTCGACACAAAAGAAGAGCGTAAGGTGTACGCAAGCTCCAGCAGATACCTTACACCCCGCTTCAGTGACAATGTGAAGCTCTCACTCTGAAAGTCCAGGCTGGAGAAAGCCTTTACCCTACACCACCCTTACTCCTAATGGCCATTCCTTGCTTTTCCAGGCTTAACTTGATCTTTGTACAGCACAAAATGGCCTTTAAGCTCACAGTTTCACTTCATGTATGTCATCACAACATTATGTAAGGAGTCCAGTGGGTTAAAGATACCCACAGAGGCCTGGGTGATAACAAAGCAAGTGTCATCTTGCAACCCTGTTAAATATAGAGGAAAGACATTAAACGTGCGCAGAAACAGTGCTAAACCAATTTCTGAGTGAATACAGGAAGGGCATCATTGTCTGAAACCACTGACACTGCAACACCTGTCACTTAACTGAATTTTATATTAAAAAGCAGAACATTGATTTTCTCTTTCTCTTTTGCCCACAGGTTTTATTAGAAGACAGAACATGGAAAAGAATTTGAAAAATGTCCATGAACCCAAAACACTGGATGGTTTGTAAAGCCTGAAAATGAGGAGCACTTGAGTGCTTTTTTCTGCATGCCTCACCATTCCGGATTCTGGTATTCAGACTTTACTTCGGCAGCCTCATAATTAAAATGGGAGGTATTTTTCAAGCTGAGCGCTCTGAATAAATTTTGTTTACCCTGGAAAACGACACCTCCCTTCCAAGAGGCTGGTGGCCAACACATACTCTCAAGGAGTTCCATTACAACCACTTGTCCTCACAGCAGAAGCCAGCCAAAAGACACCCACAACCCAGCAGATATTTCCTAGAAATAAAAGCGGCTCTGGTAACAGGATAAGACTTTATCAGTGTTTCTGCATAACATGGTTCACATTAAAAATGTCCACCTCAAACACTTATATATAAAAAAATTGAAAAACTCAACCACCTGATTGGTTAAAAGTTTTCTCTTGAAATAGTAACTGGGCTGCTAATACAGCAAGAGCAATAAACAGTATGGAAGTTATGAAATTATGCAGTTTGTACATATGTACCAATGTATGAATTACAATTTTTTGTATGGTATTAATTCTTTTTTTTTTTTAATCTGAACTGTCAATTTAAAATTGAGTTAACATTTTGTTGTCTGTGGTCGGTTAATTAGTGGTTGCATGCTTTCCGACAGATGCAGCACAACTGTGCCAGCTCTCTCACGGTACTATGGCCTGCCTAGTAGCCTATTTGTTACATGCACCAGCATTTCAATGGTTCTGTTTTGATGTTCAGTGTTTTAGGGTCTGTAAAATTCGGTGTTGTTTAGCTAGCTATCCATCTATCTAGGTAACTAATCACCATGTCAAATACAGCACGTTATTGTTAAAATATAATGTATAATAATACAACAAATACCTTTCATATTTGCTAGATAACTAATTAATGCATTTTCATAATAACTGGTTGGAAATAGCTGGCTGTATTCATGGAAGAGTACATCTTACGCTTACACCCCAGCTATGCGTCTTATAGGATCATTCATTGTTAAGATTTAATAAAAGGTGAATTTATCAAAAAAATTATAAACACTTCCAAGACATGGTGTTACATGTAACGCATGGCGAGAGAACCATCACAACAGTAAGACAGTTTAGCAGACCACTTAGTCCACACTATCTAATAATTGTTCCAGACGGCTGGTAGCTAATTACTTTGCCTGGATAACTAGTTTAGTGATCCAGACCACAGACTACAAAATGTTACCATCTCTTCAGCCCTGATGTTTGTGACAAGCTAACAACATCTCCTGAAACATGCTGTTAGTACCCCATGGCTGCTCAGCTTCTCTAGCCTTGCAAGCCTGCTTGTCTTTGGACAAAACTTCATAAAGTGCTCTTTTGTCTAGGTGTTAGCACTGGACACACCCTCTCTCTGTCAAACCAATAACATCTACCCAATGCCTAGGGATTTGCCTAGGGCCGATCCTACTGCGAGCTGAGTCTCGCCTCCTTGCAGGACAGATGGAGATTTGTTTTTGCAGAACACAACATGAAAGGGGACATTATTTGAGGTTATTTGCCTATGTGTGCTGAACCACATTTGACCAGTGACCACATGTTTTGAACACCAAATTATCTGATCACCATGGGCTATCTTTATACATTCATAGGGTTTCATGGACTTCAGTCCTTATTGAAATATTTCATCTGCCATCTTTGAGGCCATGTTGCAGGAAGAACATGATATTGTATTTAAAGACAGTAAACGCTGAAAATTTTATCAACAATTGTACACAGCTATCAAACGCAACAGAATGCAATATTTGTCAAACAGAAGCTCAAGTTTTCTATTTTTATTTTAACTCCACACAGGCTGTCTAATTCCAAACAATGCTGATGTTTCACACCATCGCCACTGCAGTCTACTTTTTATTCCACATTTTTGTGAGCATAAGGATTGTGGAGATAGTTAATCCTGCCCCAAAAAGGCATCGCTTACACAGGCCACTTAAGTCCCCACATCAGAATGTGTACAGTGGTAAAAGAGGAATGCCACTTTTCTGGGAAGCGCTTCAGTGGGGTTTACGCATACGGACTTCAAGACCAAACTCGCCCCGATGTGAACCGTGAAATTGCACAGAATGCGCATTTGCAATGGTGGCAGCCTGAGGTAGTCTGGTTCGATTTTGGTCACACCAAGGAATTGGCTGCTCTTGGAAGTCTTGTCCACCGTCTACATTGCTTGTATTATGGAACTGCCTGGGGGAAAGGGTAATTTGTGATGTGGCTCCTCATGACAGAAGATCCTCTTTCTGCCCAGCTCTGAGTGTCAAAGGTTTCTTAGAGAAGGATGGATGTAGGCCATTTTCTTTGCCAAATCAATTAGATTCAGAGACATTCTGTTACTAAAGTGTGTGTTCTTTATTTTTAGAACACAGCATCATTAACCCAGAGTATTGCTACCGGAGCTTCTGCAATTGTGCCCTATTGCCCTGTTCTGCTATAACAAACAATACACACTCGTAAAAGTCTTAAAAAACCTGACGAAAGCCTTCAAAACAGAGTCCTTTTTCCTTTCCAGCATTTTACATAAGTCTGAACATATGTGCAAAATACACCTGCACCTGCCAAATAGCCTTGCTGGCAAATATCCAAATATTATTCATTTATGTCAATAATGAATATTACACTTTAGTATCTGTACTTGTATGCAAAACACTGACCTAATTCTGTCTACCTGGCAGTTGGAACAAACGGAAATGACCATCTATTAAGTCCACCTGCCTAAGTTCTACTCACCTGTCACCACAGTGTATTAAAGCCACATGCTGTATGTGCCAGTGCTACATCAGAAGCATGGCGAGCAAAGACTATAAAACACTAAAATGAAAGTGCGGCACCACACCGGAAGCAGCAGTGTTCTTTACAACTCTGCGCCGTCAGTATAGTACTTGCAGTAATTCCAATCACTGAGCTTGCTTACTGTTAACTCACTCAACTCTAGGCCCTATCTATTTCGTTGTGTGTTCCTCGTTAACGTTAGCTTTATGTGTTATAGCTAGCCTAATACATGCAACAGTGCTTTGGTTCAGGTATGTTTCTGATACAACATTCCATTCCTCAACAGTTTAACAGCAACGATCGTGGTTGCCTCGAAGGCGCAGTATGTTACCAAAACAGAAATGCGCGGGGGGATGCTCTATTTAAGTTCACGGTGCAGTGAAATGCATGTTTATTTAAAACCAGCAGGATTTCCAATACCGTAGATGTAATTATGTAATTATTGTGCGAGAAGCTATCCAAGTAAGGACGATGTGCACATCTGTTGGTATTCATCAACACGGCATACCACGCATATTCAGAGTGGACGAACACAGCAGACACCTCACGACCGCGAAGACCCGAATTTCAGGATTACATATTCATTGTTTTAAACGGGTTATTTATCAGAGAACACTACATCGGGGTCGTGAACGTGTGCTCGCGCAGTGTTTCCATCAGATGCACAGCTTCCCCCAAGTAAACAACGTAATTTACCGTGAGGTTTGTACATACCCTCTCCTTTTGGATTCAATCAACTGCATCCACCACAATTAAATATAAGCGGTGTTTCCGATGTCTCCTTCCTTTCAGATTACCTTCGATAAAACAACAAATACAGTGGTCAAATTCCCGTCAATCAGTCGTTGAGACTTCGGCGTTTTTCTTTCTTTTTCGCAATTTTTTCACTGTTTCTGGGTTGAGTGTATGAGCATGCCTCACTGCTTCCTGTTTTTAGGTAGAGTGATGTTTCTGTGGGGTGGGGCATGCTCCGTGGATTACGGGGGGGAAGAGAGCGTGCCCGCATACCACACTCATAATCATATTGGTGTCACGAGACATGTTGTAAAAGCGGACACACTAAATGCATTCGCACACTGAAACAATCTCGATCAATTTACCCTCTAAAACCGCGGTTTTAATGACGTCCACTTCCACGAGCAGACACATCAATGTTAGGGTTTTTCTTTTTAGGAACAGGGGAAAGGTAAACCGTGGTTGTGCGTTTTCGTTCAATTTAAATTCAAACGAATTAGAAGCCAACACTGCAGTCTCTGCCCAGCTACAATCTCAGTGTGTTTGTCAGAATGACTTGGCCAGTTTTTTTTTCTCCGCACGTTAGCGTTTCTCGTCCATTTGTCATGGCGTATCACTCACCCTTATCAGATGAACAAACTATTGTTCAGGTCAAACCTCAAGGTGTTTGCCTAAGTTTCCACGCGCCATTTTCCTGTTCTCAGACGAGAACAATTTTCCGAGCATGTTTTCAGTGTTGCCATCTTCACCGTCAAGACGTTTTTTGAAAATATTTAATCTTCTATATTTGCCAAATCGTATGTACTGCAGAGCAACATTTGTACTGCTGGAAATTCGGTGAGGCAGTTAACTTCCTCGAAGGTCCAAAAGCAGCTGCCTGCCTGGGATTTAAACTTCAACCTCCGTGGGTACTACATCATATTGCTCCCCAGTCAGATCCAGGAGCCTGCAAACTATTGACAAACATTAATACTGAAATTTAACGATCTGTAATGTGCCTGGTCAAATACAACATTACCCAACTGCTACACAGAACTGCAAGGACCCATGATAAAGATTTTTCTGAACGTATATTGTCCAGTGGGTTTTATGTCGGAAGTTGAGATTAACTTCTATACAAACTTTTAAATTTTGGGGTGCTCAATCCGCAAGATTAAGACTTAAATGGCAATGTTTCATGATAGCTCGTGTGTCAAGTTCTCGCACGTTTTAGCATTCCAACGCGTCTCTGTTACCCTCCGGCAGTGCCCAGCCCTCCTCCTTCAGTTTGCAAGGCACAAGTCAGCCTTGATACCAAAAAAAGATGTCATTCAAGTGCCAGCTTTAAATTCAAAGTTAGCAGCCTAGATCTGATGCCAATAGTCGGTTGGACAGTTTTATATTTTATGATATATCTTTATATTTCATTTATATTTTAATTATTGAAAGTAAAAAAAATACAGATTGTCAGATTCAAAATTAAATGCATTAAATGAAAAATGAATAAAGGCAAGTGAGCTAACCGAAAATGATTCGGAAGCACTAGAGCACAGTTGACACTAGAGACTGTTAATTACTAGTCTTTGAAACTTGAGTAATTGTAGTTCACCCCCCACCCTGCCAGGAACTGAACCAACAAACTTCTGGTTACAAGCAGCTTTGTTACAACAATTTTGTCACCAGAATTTTGCACCTCATTACCCAACTAACCACCACAGCAAAAGAGGGAAAATGCACGTTCTTAGTTATAGGGTTTTGTATTTTATTTACATACAAATTTGGGGGAACATTTGTATGGACTCAGTTTATATTCACACACATATATCACATATGTCAACATAACACAGTTTAATAAACCATCAATAACCAAGAAACAAAGGCTTGATCCCACCTGAGTTTACAGACCCTTTTTTGGTCCTGGTTGATCCTGTTAAATACATTGTGTTTATCCCATTTACAGCTCCTGTCATATGTATCTATCAAAACAAGCAGGCCTGAAATGTATTGGATTCTGAATTGGCGGTTGTTGCAATCATTCTACGTGTTCATAGTGACTAGAATGAGAACCGCATAAGTGACGACACTGCCAATAAAAATAATAATGCCACCTTCTGTCACCAGAACTCTTTAGGTTTAGCATCCATGGGAAGAACTTTCAGTGTTAAGTATATAGCATCCAACAACTCATCACTATCAATATGACATCTCTAGGGTTCTTGCTGGGGCAGGCCCTCATTCTGAAACTGCTTACTCCCTCTACCATTAGTTTTTCAGCCTTAATGAGTGGGGTATTGTTTGTGCATGCTTTCATCTTACTAATGAATTTATTGTGCTTGTACAACCATCTGGCAAATAACAGCAATTTTGACCTTGTAAATCCCATCTGTGACCTAAAAGCTACATGTAGACAGGCCCATGTCTGTTGTCTTGAGTCTGTTGCTATAGAAATGTGAGACAGAACCTCCTCTGTGGTCCTCCGTACCACCTCTGTGACATCATCATCATGTGACAGACCTCTCAGAGGGGGAATGCAGTCACCATGGCTCAGCTCCAACCATGCAGCCCACCTTCAAAGCAATGCTGCAACCCATGGATATTGACCTGCCCTCCACCCAACAGTGAGACGCCAGAACTACATCCCATGTCTGTATATACAGTCTGACATCGGCGTGATGATGTGGATGACACAGCCACAGCAGACACCTGATGAGTGTGCAGGGGATGAGGGAGGATAATTATGGTATTGAGTCTCCCATGCTGCCCCACCAACACCATTGTTCCCCTGTCCAGCAGTGAGGAGTTGGGTTTCCGGATCCACGGTATCGTGCTTCTTGAGGCCTCTTGGGGGTAGAAATAACATGTGAGTATGTAGATAATCTGATCAATGTTCACTTTTCTCCAATCAGACATGTTTCCTAGGTATGACTTCACATACCTGCTATATCTTTCTTGTGAGCCTCATGTTAATGTCAAGCTGCAATTAAATGTTACATAAGAGAAAGGACGAAATAGATGCCTTTTCTCAGACAACTGCTATCATTTTGGATGAGAATGAAGGAAAATGCCAACAAGACAGCTGGATGATGGTCAACTCTTGACTCCCTTACACCATCCTCATGCCTTGCCACCAAGTGAATAAGGAGCCCACAAAATGTACAAAGTGGCAAACCTGGCAGGTTTTCATGTGATGTTCACAGTTTGGTTTTAATACATGTCAGCCATTTTTCCCCCTTTGATGCAACAGGAGGTGGTTACCATGGTGACAGTAGGTTACAAGGTAGACACAGACAAAATGCCAAAAAAGCTGGCAAGAGAGATAGGAAGGATGTGATCATAATGTTTTTTTTTTTTCACCAATGGCATACAAAAGGCTAACCTGCGCTGTGCAGAGATGTTTGAGAAGAGGCAAACCAATGCCATCTCCAATTTTTGGCAGATAGCTCTGATTCAAAAATCTATTTTTCCCAGAGTCTGCTGAAGGCTGCCAGGCCAATTGTGGGATGTGTTCTTGAAATTGCTTTTTTATTGGGTATTATTCATTAGGTTTTGCTGATTTGGAGAGCTTTGAAGTAACTCTGACAGAATCAATCATAATAAGGCATTTGTGCCTTCATAAGCAAATGTGCCTACATAAGAATGGACTGACAAATTGTACCCACTCTGCTGACTGTCAAAAATGTTGGCACATTAAAACATTTAAGGTCCTAAGGACCTATGTTCTACAGAAGGGACCTGAAACCACACAACTTAATATCATTGTCATTATCATCATCATTATTATCACCGTGATCATTATCATCATAATCATTATTATTACTGCATTATGAGTTATCAGATGTGGCAGACTGATTATTTATTTCTTTGTGATGTAGTGAATATAGTACACACACACACACACACACACACATACAGTATATGTATATATAGTATATAGTAATATAGTTTTTTGTAATGTAGTGAATATGATATTCCTCTTACGAATATAAAACATCAATTATCACTTCACAAAAATTTAAGCAATTTAAAGATTTTATTTAAAGAATTTATTCAAGTGAGGAAAGAGTTAAATATACAGAGCCAACTTACTGTGTAATCAAGACAACACTTAAACATAAACATTTAATAGCAAGCACAATATTTACAGCATATACAATATTGTAAGAGGTAGTGTGGTAAATAGGTGTTGTTAAAGATGAAGATAAGTAGTTAAATGTTTCAAACTGAACTGTTATACACAGTCTGTGTCAGACTTCCTTCCTGGCTGGGTACAGCATGAGGTTGCATGTGGCTTGTCCCTCTCTGAGTGCTGGAGGACAATCACTGTAGGACTCAATCACTGGCCTGGCTCTTCGGTGTGGGCCAGAGGCTCTTGACTTTGACTTTTGACTATTGGCTTTCTCTTGACTCTGGCCCAGAGCAGGTCATGGCTGGATTTGCCTTGCTCTTTGTTTCTCTTTGAACAGAACTTTTGTTCTGTTGATGGTTGGGGTACTTGGATGGACTCAGTGTCAGTGCTCTGGGTCTGGATTATGTCAGAGATCTTCCACTCAACCTATGATTCCTTGCAAGTTTCTCACTGAAACTAGGATGCTGAACAGAGGTTGGCATAGTTTCACTTGGAATCTTCCATCGCAAGCTCCCTAGACCTGAATTCTGGCTGCTTCATATTTCAGCTTCCATTTTCTTTTTCAGGAGACAAAGGAAACACTCACCATGTGATGAGGGCGCTGTCTCTTGGTAGACCCAAAAGAAGGGGTAGCAGTCTACACAAAAACCTGCAAATCTCTCCAGTGTCCTGGAGATGTCTTATATAGGTTGTAAGATGAGGCCAGCATTGGCGATTGTCAGACCATCACCAGGTTTGACACATCTGAAAATGAGATGTGTAAAAGGAGGGTCCTAGCTGTATGACCCTAGGACAGAAAGTGGCAGGATAATTCCTCTATCTCTCTGATGTGGTGCAGGGAGGGAAATGGTGAAGCTCAGACAAAGACACTACAAAAGCATATAGTATAGGGTTCAGTTCCCATCAGATGTACTCTGGCTCCACATCCCCTTCATTTGCTTGAAGACCAGCACTCAGAGGATAAGATGTGCCGAGATGTTAACAGTATCAAGTATACTTCAAATGAGTTTTTCTTTTCCGAGGCAAAGAGTCTGTCTGTTTAAATCCAAATCAAGGCAACATTTTTCATGACACTCAACAGTGTAGGCACGCTTTTTATCAGGACATCCTGAAAGTGTCGCCCTTTATAAAATCCCTCTGCGGCCCAAGCATAAAATTGAGTCAGTACAGCAAAGAACAAGCTCAAGCAAACACTTGGTGCAAGCAATCTGGCTTTTTCCACTTTACTATTTTCTGCCTCCTTTCTGTATATGACACCAGAGGACACCAAGGCGACGGTGTAAAATGACAGCGGAGCTCCTCAAACAGATGTGATGGCACAACACAGAATTATTTCACTGTTTGACAGATTCAGTCAATCTGGGTCATACCACGGATCTCCAGTAAGCTTTCCTCTTATTTCCTAATCTGCTGTTGTGGTTGAATGGGGTCAGGTGGAGGATGTCATGCCATTATAGGATACTGCATCAATTCACATGTGTTTAGGCATTGCCCAAAGCTGTTATCATGGTGTGGTGGCTATTATCATGGCATATCTAAACTGTCATTGATAGGAGACAACTGACCTCCACATCCTATTTCACTGTTAATCAAGGATTTTTATCTTTGAATTGTTTTACTTGTTATAATTATAATTGTACACATGCTCCTCCAGCCAGCCATGTCTCATTTTAAACAGCCTTGCTCAGGCAGAACAAAAAAAGGAGACCTCTTCAAGTTAATTACCTCAGCAATGAAACCCCTTTGTTTCAAAGACTAGGTGATATATTTAAAATACATGGGGTCTGGGTAGGAAGCAAAGGGTCACCATGGAAACAGCACTGCTTCAGGGCTAGATGAAAGGAGAATAGAGAGGACAGTTCCAGCACCATTTTGAATATCAAGTGAATTAAAGGCATCCTTACATTCAAAGACCTCCATTACAGTAAACTGTGATTCACCTCAAGGATTGCCATATATTCAGTCAGGTTCCTTTGAGGTTTTTTTTTAAACAAATATTTATTGTATACAAATAACAAATATAACAAATATTAAATTTAACAAATATTAAATGCATGCATAATTTATGTCTATCTATGCACAGCCACGATTCACAGTACAAATAACACTGCCAACGGAAAGGGTATCCTGGATACATATTTACAAAGCAGACAAATATTTACCAGTAATGACATAAAAAATAATTACTGAAAAGGAATGGAACACATCAACACATCATACACACATAATCAGCTGTAATACGTTGCATATGAACTCTTTGACAAGATGAATGGCCAAAGACCAATTCACCAATGTTATCAAGCTGCCCTTATGGATACTGACTATAGAGCTTAGACTGAGAGCTTGCAGTCCATCAGAGTACAGTATATTGGTGATGTACAGAATATCTGATACAGTACAAATGTGTTAACTACGGTAAAATAATCCAATCAGGTTTGTCTGGCATTTAAACACCTTATTTCCCACAAGACTGGTATTGCCACAATTCAAAGTTCTGGTTGGTCAGGTAATTCTGACCAACACTGACTCATTAATAATGAATTGCTGATGCTTGTTGTAACACTCAAATAAACCGTGCGTCAGGATACATTACTGCACAGCAAGTGTATTTGGTTTCCATTCACGTATTGAGAATAAATTAAATTCATTAGAATCCCTCCTTGAACATATTCTCTCTTTATTTTGAGGGCAAATTGAGGCCACAAAGCATAGCAACTAAATTATAAGCTGTCACACAGTTGGATGTACTAGCTCTAAATCATCCATTTCCAGACCACCAGGAAGATACACGGCCGTGATGTTTCCATATTTAAGGAAAAAATGCAATTACTTTAATTAAAAGGTGCCTTTGCTCAAGGGTCCATTCTGTCTGAAAAGGAAATGCGGAGATTACGTGCGGATTTTCCGCCACTCGTGTTACACGGAGCGTGTTTTGTTTTCCCGCCTAGTTTCGGCTGGCTTTGGTTATTCACAGAAGTGTTACGCGGCTGTCCTCAGCAGAACTGGGATCGTTATCGCGCGCCCCCTCCACAACAGCGCGGCTCCCAGCACACCATCTAGTCAGGCGGCCAGCAAGAGCCAGAGTTATCTCCAGTCTATCAGCCATGAATGGCAATTACACAGATGGTCTAATGAGTGCTGTTCCTGAGACCCATTTAAATAGGGCCCTGGAAACTCTGGAAAGCCTGTTGTTGGTTTTTTTGTTGTTGTTTGGCTAATGGGGACATGGAAGTCATGACGTACCATCCCGGGTCACCAGCAGGACAGGTTCTGGGTTAGCGACTGTGGGGATCAAAATCCACCACATCCAACTAACATCTTGATGTGAAATGTACATACATTTCCTTCCTTCTTCATTTAGGATACACAACGTACATGCTTCTTGTCATCCATACTTTGCATATTTCATAGGAAAAATGTTATTGCTGATAAAAATATATCAAAGCTGCCACCCTGCCAATTACTGTTAAATTTCTGTCTCCATGGTGTATGCACATGGAAAGACCCTTCAGCAGGCAAGGTAATTAAACATGTATGAAGTTTCAAATGAGATCGGGTACTTCAGTAGAAGGACCTCAGTTAAACGTGGAGAGGCAATTTGCACATCTGAAATTGATGGCACAAAAATAGAGAGTCGATACTATGAATCTACAGCATCCCTAAGGGAACACAGACAGGCAAGATTGCAAATGTATTTTAGTTGAAAGATGCTTTTCAAATTGTTAAACTAAATCATTTTATATATTTATGGAAGTACAACTTACAAATAATGTCATGGATTTATAATGAGGCCATCCGTAGGATCCTTAGGCCATTCAGATTTTAGGTTTTTATCCAGTTGGAAAGGATAGAGCTAGAATGCTAGATGGAATGAATGGATCTAGAATGCTGTTCAACTACTTGAATTGATAACTTTGCTTAATTGATTAATTAGCTGATTGGTGAATCTGGATATGATGTGTGGAAAGATGTCTGAGACATGTTTCTGTCAGTTACAGTCATTTGGTTCCTTTATTGTAAATTATTTTTCAGATAAATTATTTCTGTTTGACTAAATGTTATATTCACCATGGATAAATGTGTGGATTATCAGTCAGAGAGGCCATGTGTATGGTAAAAACATATGACTTTTTGATATTTTAACAATTTTATTTTCATTTCATCCAAAAATTTTGTTTGTGTACATGGAAAAAATTGAGACATCCACTGTATCACATTTTTGGCCCCCAGTAACTCATCTCACAGAACACTATAAAACAATCAAAAATATTCCATGTCCATTGTAAGATTAAAGAACATTCCACAAGAATCTCCCCATTACTATTAAAATTGCCACAAAAAAAGCTAACTGCAGCACTTCTCAGTTGACATCACATGTTCCCCCAAAGGGTGATTTTCATACTGTGAATTCTAATTAAATTGGTGAATCTACTTCAGAGGAGTTTCTTGTGACTTTCTTTTGGCTCACAGGCCAGAAATCAATGTTTCAAATTTGTGAAGCTTAAAATGAAAAAAGAAAACATCCACAAAAGAACATCATAAGAAGTGACCAATATCTTCTCCTCAAAAGATTTCCTTTCGAGCTCTTTAGATGTTGACTCTGCCCTCTATTCCAACATCTCTCCCGTGTGTTTGAAAGTCAGTGCATGCACACAGTTGTTCAGTGAGAAAATAAAAAGTCAAAGAAAGTGTTTGGTTGGCCTAAATGAGCATTTATAGAGATTTGTAGAAACAAGAACACATACTGATGGCCACTCGACCAATCTTATCTTTTCTGGTTAATGTTAGAAGGCACTTGGAGAAGTAACCCAATGTTGTGTCCCCCTGCTCAAGTTGAGTAGTTATTGCTGTTTCATTTGGATCTGTTGCACCTTTAGAAAGGACATACTGATTAAGCGAGGCCACTTCTGAAAACAGCAGTTCACTCAAAACAGCCCGGCGATGTTCAGCAAAAATGCACAAACAGATCCCACCAGCTAATGAACACCTGAAATAGACAGAACAAACATTATTAATGGATAAACTGACCTTCCCATCACACAGCCCAAATTTCCCAAATGTTGCAGAAATTTGTCACCGTTTACAGACCTATTTTTGGATGACTGGCATTTGGGTGTTGTTGTTTTTGTTAATTTAAACTTCAATCTCCTCTCATCTCTGCATTAAGGTATATGTCCACTAGATACTATGAGCCTTCCAATGATGGATTTTAAATAGCTCTATATGCAGCACTGACTTGTAAACAATTCAGCATAATTTGTCTATGTTGTTTTCAGTTAAAAAAAAAAAAAAAAAAAAAATCTCAGTATCATTTTCACAATTATTCATATTTCCATATAAACATGTTGACAAGCCAATAATCACAATGATGCCATTCATTTATTGAGTCATGTGATTAATGAATAAGTATTAATTAATGCACCCTAGCACTGTATTAAGCACAGATGCCAAGAAAGAAGCAGTTAGTGTTATTTATGGTAACAGACTTAAAGAGGTGGACAGGACTAATTTTGTGCTTTTCTAAGCCATCAGGGTGTTATATCCGGCTCAGTGGTAACATGTTCAAGGAATATGCCTTTAAGACTGTCGTGCGTGAGTGACATAGGGACAGCATGTTTTTACGGAAGTTTCTGGTTGTTTGGAGACTTCGGTAAGAGGATAAGTAAAGTGAAGTAACCTTTACCACAGTCTGTTTCTTGTGTGAACATAACACTGAGTTGCACTGAGTTATGACCTGAGTGTTAATCTTATTACTGTTACTGGCCAATGGGGATCATTTGGATTGTACATTGTGCTATTGGATTGTATAATATTTAATGTGTAAAATGTTGTGCATTGTGCATCACTGCCATGATAATAGAACAAATATTGTGACATTCCATGAAAAGCTGTCCATGTCTGTACTTTTCTGCAGTAATCCATAGGTCACATGTTCTTCTGTGCAGTTAACAGTGTTATCAGTAACTCTTGCCGACCTATGACCCAGAATTCAGAATTGTGAGTTTAAACACTGTCGAGCAAGACAGACTTTAGGGGTTATTCAATCAATTTGAAATAAAAGCAACACTTGCTTGATTGAGTTAGTCAAAGTTAAGGACAGAGGGAGATTCAAGGGAAGGAGAATCACTTTCCAACTTTGGGGTGTGCTGATAAGCTATAACATGCAAGAATTCTGTATCCACTGGAGTCTTCAGCTCAAACTCCAGCAGACACACATGTGACAAAAAGAGTTAAAATAGTGTTTGGATTTGCCAATCCAGACGAACAAATAACAACTTGTAAATAATCCCTAGTGGAAAAATGTCTTTAATTATTTGTATTCATGAATGCCAATAAAAGGTCCTAGTATATCTTGAAAGAAGAAATCTAACAGGACAACAGAACCAACCTCTAAGTCCTGAATGAATCAGATTTCATTTCATCTGCTTTCACACTGCCCATGGTTGCTCATATCTAGTACACAATGAAAACACACATTAACTCAAAAGCAAATGATTAACATATCCACCACCATCTTCTCCCTTTTACTGACATGGAGTGGGTAGATTGTCACACTAAGAACAATAAACCAAGAACAAAAACCGTTTATAGGGTTGAAATGAGTAAGATTTACATAAAAGAAAAGAAAAGACGATATCCTCAATTAATAATAAATGAATGATTAACAAATGAATGTAACCCCATAAGATATTAGTAAAAGCAATTTAGGAACAATAATCAATCCTTACAGTAAAATAAAAATAAAAGTAACTCACTAGAATGCCATTCTAAACATGTCTTTTGAGCTGTGATTTGAAAATGGGGAGTTGCTGATAAAATGAGGGGGTGTTTGGGGGCATAAAAACTAAAAGCAGTCTGTCCCCTGTTCTAAAAACAGAATTTTGGTACATATAGGAGTCCAGTTGACTTGCATGCTCTCTCTGATTTATATGATAGAATTATGACCTTTATGTAGTCAGGTGCCATCCCTTTTTTAAGGATTTAAGCTCCCACTTTTTTGTCCAAGTCAGTACCTTGGCTACTTCATACTGGACAATCTGTAACTTTCCAATAATGTAGTTGGGGAGGCCACAGAACCAATGCAGCTTTGCAGTCACCCAGTCTACATGAATTCAGAGACTAACAACTCCCTGGACTTTTCTGATCAAGGTCAATCCACAGCTGTTGTAGAAGGAACAAATATATAATAGTAAGGAAAAAACACACACAACATATTAGATTAGAACCATACATGTGGAGTCATCTCAAAGACACCTCAAGAAAGTTTGTGCCAGCCACATGTAACATGACTTAAGTCAGAACTTTAGAAGTCTTTCATTGTTTTCTATGCCCTGTTACAACATTAGACCTCATAAAGTGCTGTCTGCACTCACATAAAGGGATCATCGTAAAATAAAACATTGCATTAAAATTACATAAATGCATCTATGCACGTGCAGATGACTAGATACAAATACAGAATAGTAATCTTGGAAGTTTCCAGAAAGCTTTCCTTTGGTTCACCACTGTTTGCTTTTTTCAGCAAGACAACAGGGTAAGAACATGTGATTTACCCCTACCAGCCTCATCGGCTGCACAGTGGTATATTCTCCCATTTCACATTTTGCACTGTGTACTCATGTTAGGATGTTAAATTCTACAGATTTGTGTTAAAGTTCAAACATTCAAACTGTACAGTTCATGTGAATTAAGCATGTTGTCGTACAACAATTTCAGACTAAAAATCCTTAAAATATCTTTCTCAGTTCTCTCCAGCAAATTTACTCTATTCCACAGGATTGCACAGTCCACAAGTTTTGTTGATTTCACAACTAAAATGATTTAGCAATTTATATTTTCATAAAATTCTTGTTTCGACAACTGGCCACTCATTTGTTAGTCCCTGCATTGCTGTTCGCTTTTGGTGGATAAAAATATATTCTTTGAATAAGCTATTTTGCTTTTTAACACAATTTTTGTTATAACTGAACTTTGAATGCCGCTACCCAGGAGCGTATAACGAGAACATGATGGGAGACTATATTTGGTTGCTGATTTGTGAAAGTGATTTTCAGTATAATCATAAATCTTGAAAAACTACTCACTTCTAAATCTTTTGTGGTCACTTTTGTACAACTTTAGTATAAATACATGTTAACTTTGATTCATATGTTGTTTTTTCTCATTTTATGTGAATGAAAATGTGCAAATGTGCCAGTTTTCCCATTGGAAATAGTTAAATTTCAAAATATCACTGTCCTGGTCAGATGTGCTGAGACCTGTGTCTGTGGCTGACAAAAAACTGAATAATATCTGCAGTTTTAAAACAACTCAGTTCCTTTCTGTGGGGCCAGGGAAAGGTCTTGATGTTGAAAACTAGAAGATAGCATCTGTGTTCTCCTGTAAACTTCACAGAGGTCTGTACAAGCCAAGGTGTTCTTTAAGAGTTAAGCTGGGGGGCAACAACGTGGTCAAGAGCTGCAATTAGCCACTATTGCTGTGGAGACCCTCCACACCTCTTCAACATAAAATAGCCCCATCTAGTGGAGGTAGTGCTGTACTGTGTTTTTTAAAAAATTTAAACAGACATACCATAATCCTATGTTGACATTACAATGTTATTGTGTTATCTTGTTCATTGTCAATACTGTTGAAATTTATCATTCAATTCCATTCAATGCTTTGTTTCCGTGTTTAACATGATGATATTTTGGTTAGTTCGTCAACTGAGTTATTTAATTGAAATTCTATTACCTTATTTTCTCTGCCACAGGTAAACCTAAAATTGTATGATCACACCTGTATGTCCATCTGTCTGTGAACAGCATAAAAAGCTATATACGGACTTTGATGGAATATCCTTGGTATTTGTATTGTTATACAGTACAGCACAGGTAAATACGATCCTGTGATTAAGATGTCCCTGTTTCCTCCACTCTGCCCTGAGATGACCTCTCTGTCAACTTTTTTCTACCTACATTGCCAGAAGAGGTCCCTGGTGAAAATTTCGTTCCTAACTGTGACAACAGGGATCCGGCTGACGTGTGAGAGGTTACTGGTTCCTATAGCACCTAGTGCACCTTTCACTAATATTTGCTCTGTTTCATTTTCTTTCACAGCTGGGTCCAGAACTCCAGCAACAGCACAAATAGGGCCTGAGGAAATTCTCTGGCAAAAGACTGAAGATCACTTCATCCTAGGTCAAGACCAGGACAAGACTGGATCTTAATCAATGACGAAAAGTCGAGACTGAGGCCAAAGGCATTTTCTGAAACCATGACCAGGCTCATTTTTAAACAGCCAACACCGAGACCTGGTCTCAAAACTCCACTGTAATTCACACAGCTTTGGGGACACTTAAGATTCACCATTTAGGCCCAAGAGTGTGAACTGAGCTAGAGAGATAAAGGTCTTTATCTGAACCATTCTAATCACAGTCAGTCCCTGTCACAGCTTGTACTAAATGGGCCATTTCCTTTATTAGAACATCCATACAAACTATTTCAACTGTGGAGGACAAGATGAAGCAAACAATCACTTAAATGAAAGTACCATAATATGTTGTTTGAAAGAAACTAAGGATAAATGAACTTCGGGGGAGTTACTGAAGACCATATTCAATCCCATGACAATGCACTTTTTTATTTACATTAAAGAAATTTAACAGTGTTATACTTGAAAAATACCATACATGTTATGTTTATAAAAAGGTTGTGTCAGAATTAAAACTAAAACAAAACAAAATAAAACAAAACCCATAACAATTGTTTACATTTGTAGTGCAAATGAAAGCACAAGGACATGAGAGCTTCTACTCCTCTGGCCAGCATGTCAAGATATATATGCTTCCATGCCCCCAAAGCTCCCTTACTCCTTAGTTAGTTAGTATATATTTTCTAACATGGAAATACTAAAATATTGTGAAAGATAAAGCAGTGAGGGACTTGATTGTATTAAAAAAGGAAACGATAGCCTGAAATGATTTTAATGTGGCGTAACTATATATAGATTTCTTTATAATACTGCTCCATGCGAAGATCCTGTGGTGGTGTGAATGCTCAGTGCCTTTGGGATCTTTTTTCCATTACCTCTGTGGTACATTTCCCTTTTCAATCATGCATGTAGACCACACGTGTTGATATTCTGAGGGCTGTTTAAAATATGAATATCGTAAAACTAATTAATTTAAGTAGGCCTGTGTGCATGCCATATTTCAGATCAAATCCAGGCAGTAATTCAATCGGAGGAGCTTAAGCAACAAACAGCAAGCACTCTAATCGCCACCTGCGCCTGGAAATCCACTATTCTCCTAGACTGGCTGAGTTCACAAAAAACAAATAAATAAATAAATATTTGTGGTCATGGCTGTGAACTCAAAGTGGTTGCACAGTTTCGTGGTTAACGATTGCGCCAGTATTGTTACCGCTCAAGTTGCCTGTCATGATGGCTGATAAATATTAAAGCCAGGTAACAGCAGGCTTTGAGCTGTCTACCCATCCATTGGTCTGTCTACCTGTCTATCCTTCAGGATTTTTAAGTCAGCGAAAGTTTTGCATATCTTACTAGATAGACCTTGCAGACTATATCCACACATGTAGAGGTATGTCACCAATGAGGTAATGTGTTTGCATGTGTGTGTGTGTTCATGTGTGTGTGTGTGTGTGTGTAACATCCGCTCATCCCCGAACATGAAAGATACAAAAACTCTGCACGCTGTCATGTGTATGGCATTTAATCTCCTTGTGTGAATGATGAGTACTATAGCTCTAGGCCTTCCATTCCACTAGAGGGATAGCACCCGTATTTACAGTTCCTCCTGAATCGATTTTAGCGGGACAATTTGTCATGGATTTACACCTTATGGAAAAATGGGTTTCAAAAATGACAGGGCACCTCTGTTGTGTCTGTCTGGAGTGAATAGATTAGGAAGAAACTGAATTGGCAAGCTGACATTCCTCAGTGTAAAAGAAACAGGCACAAAAATGTATTCGAAGATTACACAATATTTTACCAAAAATCACTGGAAATAATTGCATATCGTCCTTCTGTTGCAGAGAATGTTATGTCTTATGTCTCTCTACGTCTTATGTTATGCCAGATGAGCAAACACAGACAGAAGAAAATTGTTTGCATTGAATCTACACAGGGATTACATCTGTCCTCGTCCTCTTTTCCAATTGCTTTCAATTTTCTTCATCACAGCAGGATTTGATGGAGGTGAATTTACAGTGAGCAGATTAAAATTCAAGAGTGGGTCTACTACAGAGAAATGAATTGTCAACAAGTTAATTCAAGGATTGATTCAAATGAGGAACCTGTTGCTTCCAGGCAGATCAACTGTTTATATAAGTGGTATTACTTTCAGTTTTTTTTTTTTTCACATAATATTCATTTGTGGTTAATTTTTTGAAGATCTGGTCATGCATGTTGACCAATTAGCCAACTTGCTGCCTAAGAGACCTAAGACTTCAATTAGCATATCATGTTGAAGAAAAACCACAAATTGGAATGGAATTTAATCAGCTGGAGCATAATGAATGAATGTCCAGGAGAGCTGTACTTACTAATGTTCTCCCTCTTTCCCTCTTTCTCTCTCTTCTCTCTCACTTTATTTCTCTCACATTGACTGTCTCTGTCTAAAGGTGATACCTCTGCGCTTGTACCATTTCAGTTTATTTGCATACCTTGAGTTTGACACCCTTTTATTCAGGTGGAATAAAAATCGAGTTAACATTCCAGGCAGGGAAAACTGTCGGAGAGATAAGCCTCCATACATAAATATGGTGTCAAGCAGACAGCTCTCTTAGGTATAAAAGTTGAATTGACATCACAAGCCGTCGATATGGATACACATTATGATCATATTATGATGGGAATATTGACATTGCTCCCTCTCTCTTTCTCTCCCCTATCATCTCATGTATGAAAGTGTTCTATTTGCTATTTTTTATTAAATAACTAAAAAATAGATATTTTAACGGAAATGCACTTATTTCAAATGCTGTTTCAAGGGATATGTGAACCGTAATTACACATTCTGCAAAAACGGCAATTCCACTCCAAAGCTTCTGTCAACAAAACAACATTCATTGTTTTCTTTTTCTTCAAGAAAGAAAAAAAAAAACTCAGTGTTATAACGAGAATGCGGACATCTGCACCACAGGTCAGTTGTTCCCTTCTCATGAAACGGTTGAATTATGCGTTGACATTGGCGCATATTACATCCAACAGACAAAGATTCTCCCACTCAAAATGTATAGTGGGAGAAATGAGTCTGGTAGTGCACACATTTGACAAGCAGCGCTATGCGGACTGTAGATTAAGGTAGGTTTGAGGCTGTAACGTTGACTTGTGACGTTAGAGACGCAGCCCTGCCCCGCTATAATTTCTGGTGGGAACGCTGGTAAGAGAGGACTCGCGAGGAGGCAGCCAACACGCACACGCACATCAGGTGCCCGCGGAGGAGGTACAGCCAGTGGGAGCGGCACAGCAAAGTATCTGGACTTTAAATCAAAATACCAATGTACAAAATATTTGCTTCATTTAAACTTAGGCGTGCACACCCTTTAAAACTTTATTTGAAAATGAACCGACGAAATATATATTAAATCCAGTGAAGCTTCGCAGCAGAAAAAAATTCCATCAATCACGAAAGAAAGGAACGAGACCCACATTTTTTTTTATCTTGATGTAGTTATGACTTAACCTTGAATAGCAGCGTCTAAAAATGATGCATCAAGCAAAAAAGACAAGCTTACCTTGCTGTTAAAGTTGATATGCCTTGAGCATAGATTAGCTTATATCTCAACAATATTTTGCCTATAGAATTTTTGGAGAAGTGACTTATATGACCAAAAGTGATGGACTCGCCAGCTTTCAACAACCTAAGTGATGGACTTGTGTATTCCAACAACACAGATGCGGCGTCCCAGAAACTTTTGTTCGGGATTGGCACCGACAACTTCATCACTCTTGTGATCTTTGGACTGATATTCATTCTCGGGGTTCTGGGAAACTCCATGGTGATAACGGTTCTGGCCCGGAGCAAACCTGGCAAACCTCGGAGCACCACCAACATCTTCATTCTAAACCTAAGCATAGCTGATCTATCGTATCTCCTCTTCTGCATTCCTTTCCAGTCGACTGTGTACATGCTACCGACATGGGTTCTTGGAGCGTTTATTTGCAAGTTCATACACTATTTTTTCACGGTGTCAATGCTGGTCAGTATTTTCACCTTGTCCGCGATGTCAGTGGACCGCTACGTAGCCATCGTGCACTCCAGAAAGTCGTCCTCGATTCGAGTGGCTAAACACGCTTTGATCGGTGTGGTCGCCATCTGGATACTGTCGTTTGCCATGGCAGCGCCGGTTGCTTACTACCAAAACATAGTGGAGAGAGGAGAAAACAATACTTATTGCTGGGAAGTGTGGCCGGACCATAGCCAAAAGAAGGTCTACGTTGTATGCACATTTGTTTTTGGTTACGTCCTGCCGCTGCTGTTAATTTCGTTTTGTTATGCAAAGGTGAGTAGTTAGATCACTGATCATCAGAAAACTCACTTACCATCAACCCCCTGTACTCAGTGCTACTTCTCCCGCTCCGCTTTAGATACAGGTATTGGTTACATCGTTCTGAACTCGTTAATACCTGTCCACCTCTGTCTTAGTACACACGTTTAAACTGGTTAGAGGAAACGCAGCCTAGCTAATTGGCATTTTAAACACATATTATCTGTAAAAGAAAAGTACTATAAAACGCGTACTATTTGCATTTGTGAAAAGACTAGCATGAAAGGTACTCGTAACATTTTGGGTCGCTGGCATAATGCTGTCACGTTTTCTTTACAGGTTTTGAACCACTTGCACAAAAAGCTAAGGAACTTGTCCAAAAAATCAGAAGCGTCAAAGAAGAAGGTATGTATGACCACATCTCTTCATTTCTTGAGGCTTTAAAGAAGTAATTCACTAAATTACACACCTTAAGTATGAAATGCGAGATGCATGTGTTTGTGGATATATTGGTCCTTCATGCGCCAGCTCTCCGTTTTAAATCAGTTTAATGAACTATCGAAAGATGCTACAAGAACAGCCAAGGTCAGTAGCCTATGTCCCGGACCGTTATATGCGCTGTGAAAATGCGCGACTGTCTAAGATGTCACGCAGGGCTTGGAACGCCTGGAAACCACTTCACTTGAGCCCATTCATTTTCTGTGAATAAACATTAGTGAAAAGTCTATTTCTTACAAAAAGCAAAGCATTAACTGAGTCATATCATATAACTTATTTCTAATAAACCGCGCTTTCATATGCTTTAACAACGACGTCTGCTTTGCAATGCATATTTTTCATGTTATTTGTGGTAATTCTAAAGAAACATATACATTTACATTTCAAAAATATGATGAAATGTAGGGGGTTTAACCATGGGTTTTAACCTTTAAAAAGGGGATTTAACCATGTACAGTTACATGAATATGAATTAAAATATAAAAACTGAAGGGCAGGAAACAATCCAATTTACAGATAGAATTAAAGTATAACATACACAGTGCCCCCCCCCCCCCCCCCCCCCCCCCCACTGTGTTTCAGATTTTCTGCATGACGCACCTTTGTCCCCCTCACTAACACCGCCAGTTTGACTGTCACTGCATTACTGAATAGATACTCTTCAGAGAGAGCATAATGTTCTGTTGCAGCTGCTCTCTGATTTTGCTCGATATACTACTACTACTACTACTACTGATAATAATAATAAAACAGTCATCATCATCATCATCATCATATGACATAGTATTGATAGTGTTATTGTGAAACAGGTGTTGTTACTCTTGATATTCCTCTTATGATCACTGTAGCAGTAAGAGGAGTTGTAGCAGTAATCAGATGCTGCAAAATCAAAAAGTGCTCATTATAAGTGCTTCCCGTAAGTACTGTATGTCAAGGACAGAAGTTAAAGCATCCAAAAACATCAGTACAATATATACAGTGTGCACCATCTGTAGCACATTCAACACAATACTGAAATCTCTGAAGACATCTCTTTCTGTATTTGCCATGCTGAGCAGTGAAGCAGAAAAAAGCGCACTGGAAAGTCATGCCCACTACTCAGATGAATTAACCAGGCTTTGCTCTGGGGCCTTTTAGACCAGCATACATCATAGCCCTCAGTGATTTGATTTGTGCATCCTTGCCAGGGTTGTAGCCATGAACCTCTGTTTATAAGAATATTATTTTATCAGTTGTAGTGCTCTGGGTTATTGTTGCCATGGGCTTTTCCTTGGTACACAGACTTGTATGTACACATAATTCAGAAGTGTCAGAAGAATCTTTTTGTTCCCAGCAGGATCTGGATTTATGCACCTTTCACCCTGCATCTCTTCTGTAATGCTGTCTATTAATATTAATAATTGCCACTGAGTGGGTACCTTGTACTGTTACAGTGCTATTCAGTGAACACTGCCATAAAAGGAAGGTAGATGTGTTTGATTGATTGATTTTTTAATTAAGGTGATTCTGCCAAGCCCATTGGAGCATGGTTAATATGTACAATAACGGAAGACAGCTGTGACAAACTAATAAGTGAGGCTTTGCTTTGAGAATTAAATGAAATTAATCAAATGAATAGAGTAAACCTGGTTCTGTCTGCTTGGCAGTGTGAGAACAAGCTGTACAAATAAATGTTTAATCAATAGTCAGAACCTTGGTTTGCTCTCTGGGGGGGTGAGGGGTGGATGGTGTGAAGCATGGTATGAGTGTGCAGCTGAAAAAACAACACAATCACCCACAGTCTTTAAATGTCACACTCGATCCAGTTTAGAGATGAGATAGGCGGAAAGAGAAACAAGCATCATAAGTGGTGTTCACCACATTTTTGGTTACCAGACTATCCTAAACCAGGAGTTTTTTTAGACTTCGGCTTTCTTCTTTCACCCTGCAGTTGCTACAGAGGAGCAAGAACGAAAATGACACAATTTTCAGACGTTCACAGAAATTTCTGAAGAGGGAAACAATTAAGGTGATAGCTAAAATTGCAACTGTCGAGTGAAGTGTGCAGCCTCGCAATCAAGTTAACTGGCAGAAAGTTGAGGTTTGACTCTTGAAAACTAATTTGTGTTTTGATAGGCATACCTCAAATGTATAATTTATTCCGAGCACTGGATGCATAATTGGTCTCAGCTAATTAAGTGATTAAACCGTTTGCATTCATTTATTTCAGTCATTCGGGCGTTAAGGCAGCGTGCCTTGCTAAATACGGATGCTAATTTCTGGCCTCTAAAAACCTTGAAGAAAATTATCCTCAGGTATGAAACAAGCAATTAGACTTACTCAAATGGGAGGTGGATGTTGGAAACATTGGTCATGCCTCTCTCTCTAAGTTCTGCCTCCTCCAGGAATATTAGTTTGGTTCACTGGTCCCTGTCTGTACAGAAAGCTCAAGTCCTATAAATTTTGTATCAGTGACTTTCCACAACTGTTAGCTATGGGGAGGGACCGTTTTGTACACCAGGGAAAGGAGAGACTGAAGGCTTGAGTGAGCAAAGATAATGACCTAAAGATGAGTTGTAACCCTGTGGTGATCCAAATGAAAGCTATGAGAGCCAGAACATGGATCCTGATGGAGGGAGGCCAAGTAAACTGTGCCCGACAGGACTATTACTGAATCTCAGCAAAGTGTCATAACTTCAGCTCTACCTCTCTGACCGTGCCATGTGAGAGTTGAAAGTTCGGTTCTTGAAGACTGAAAGGTATTTTTATGTTATGTCAGAATGTCTTTCTCTCCTCGTGTCTACCAGTGTCCTTATCACAGTATGCAAACACAAGCAAATCACCAATTCTTATGCAGACATCACCCAGAGTGACTTCAGCAAGACGAGGCATGTAAGAATCGGACTTTACAAGTATTTACTGGGTGGTTTGACCTAAAAGACATCAACATGAAAAAGATAATATATGGAAAAAATATTATAACAATGTACAATGTGAACATGATCCTGCTGAGATGTTCTCTAAAACTCAGTGGCTTGAATGAGCACATCAGCACCCAATACAGGAAGTGGGGCCACTCACGACAATACAAGAGAAGCAACAGGGACTTGTCTAGGGACATGGGTCTTTCACTCTGCATGTGAACTCTGCATGTTCACCTCATTGCATGTTTTTATGTGTAAATGGCCTGTGTTGGGCTTACCTCTGGTAGTGCAGCCTAATGCTGATCAGGTAGCTGAGTTTGCTGTGGGAACTTGGAGCAGGAAACTGTAGTGGAGCTCACTAACATGACTGAGCATGTGAGTGTCCACTATAGAGTATGATGTAACACCTTTGAGCCAGAACAAGAGGTACGAGTAGTTCCTTTGGCTAGGCTAGCTAGTCCTAACTGTGGATGTGCCAGGTAGATGGTAAGGGCCATGGTTTGAACCCTGTAGCATGTCTGCCTTCATTACAACAGCATGAGACCTCCATCCTGGGTAGCAAGCCAATGGGGACCCAATAATATGAAGGCAGAAAGCAAGCAGTTTGGCATGAGTGTAAATTTACAGCACATACCTGTTGCATCCAATAATGAATTCAGTTGGTGTATTACAACTGATATATTTAAAATGAGAATGATATACAATTGTTTTTTTAAAGTGGTTATATCATTCTTAGGAAACAGTTATATTTGCTGTAAAATAGTACAGTATTGATTAAATGTTTTACCATATTGGCTAAGCTATGGAGACCTTGCCTGCCCAGTAGTAACAGTAATTTGCATACCTACCATGCCATAGCAACATAGCTCTGCTGTTGCTATGGATGCCAGTACTGCTCATTTACTCAAAAACAAGATTCATGGGGATTACACTGCAACTGCACTATTAAAAAATAATAATAAAATAAATTGCAAACATACATTTGATTTTCATGAATATATTTTAACTGTAAATTTGCTCTTTGCACAGTGATGATCCAAGATTAAACATACTGTGCAGTCAAACCTATAACAGTATAATCCTGTTTTATGAGATCTAAGGGGTAAGTACATAATGTAAGCGTTTTTTTTTATTTCTTTATTATATTTGGTACGGGTATTTCTCAATGAGAGATATTAAAAACTGTTAAGTTGCTGCCAGACCTGAAGGCTACCAGATGGTCAGTAATTTGTTTACCTTAAATTGAACCTGAAATTGTGAAATTGTGGCTTTTTTGACCTGAAAATTTCACTTTGCTCACTGTTTTCCTTGCCTTTGTCAGATACTTCACCTTGACACAAATTAATTTAATGTATATATAAGTTGTATAGGACAACACAGTGCTCCCCAACTTAATTTCCACTAGGTCAATAAGCATTATACCACTGTTGATGAAGTAGTATGTGTGAGAACACAGGGCAACAGACGATCTGCACTGTGTCAGTGAACAGGAAAGTCTTGTGCAGTGTGTAATGTTATTTGTCTCCCATTCCCTGTGAAAGGATCCATATGCTGCCTTCTTTATCAGGCACGAAATGTGTAGCAGACTCATTTATCTTTATCGGCTCCTCAGTGTAGAAATGAGAAGCATTAAGACTGACATTCAGTCCACAACAGGCCACTTCAGAGCTTTCAACTCTTTCATGAGTAATCTAATTACCATGCTCATTGTGAAGTACAATAGCAAGTCAATCTGAGGTGCACAGGGGACAGTGAGAAGGATCCATAAAATTAGCATTTACCGAGATCAGATGTTACTTAGCGCTTTTATGAAACAACAAGTGAGGACATCACAAACAAGTGAGATGGACTTGGTTAAGCTTTCTCTGAAACTAGAATATGTAAATGGGAACAAATTGTTACCATTATGTAATGAACGGAAAGTTTAATAGGGAGTGTAATTAGAGTTGGAGAAAGTGAGGCTGCATGATTGTCATAGATCTTGGAGCTACTATCAGATGGCTTTGCTGTCCATAGACAAACACTATGGTTGGTTCAAATCAAAGCAGATGATAGCTCCGTTTTGGGATATGTAAAAGCTTCTCTCTTTTGTCACTTGGTGAAATCTGGAATTGGAAGTTTGAAAATGGCAGACAGACAGTGATTATAATTGCAATCATTAGGTTTTTCACCTGTATGTAGAATTAAGGAAACACATTTTTATCTGACCCATTTATTGCTTCAGCAAAACAAATTATTCAGACTGCATATTGATGAGGTGCTTTTGCCATCAGTGTGATTAATGTGATTTGACAGCTTTTCTATGACCATTGTACATTCAAGTGAGTTTTTCGTAAGCACAACATTGTGTTCTTAGTCAGAGAGGTCATTAGTCAGAGAGTGTTTGTGATTCTAAATGAGATACAGATTCAATGCGTGTCACAAGAGGGTACAACATTCATGATAGGGTAGACACATGTGAACTGAAACGTCTGAAACCCATTTTACAGTGTGCTCCTGAAAAAGATAAACCATGATAGAGGAAAAGATCAATAAATTAGATGTATCAAAGTCAAGATAGTTTACATTACTGCGTATTTCTTGCAGGGTGAATAGATGGATGTGAGGGTTTTCGTGAAGCCTTGTGAGCCTCCCTCTGTCTTGTCTTTCCCTAGACTGCCCAGACTGTGCTGGTTGTGGTGGTGGTCTTCTGCTTGTCCTGGCTGCCCCACCACGTGGTCCACCTGTGGGTGGAGTTCGGATCCTTTCCCCTCAACCAGGCCTCCTTCGTGTTCCGGGTGGCGGCCCACTGCTTGGCCTACAGCAACTCCTCTGTCAACCCCATCATCTACGCCTTCCTGTCCGAGAACTTCAGGAAGGCTTACAAGCAAGTTTTCAAGTGCCAGCTCTCCAGTGAGTCGCCCCTGAATGACATCAAAGAAATACGTAGCAAGATGGACACGCCCCCTTCCACCAACTGCACCAACGTCTGACCGCGCCTATGGAGGTTTGGCTCTGGCCAAAGGAGTGTCTCGCCGAGAGGAAGCTGGAAAACGCTCGGCTGTTTCAAAAGGAATAAGAGGTGTCATGAAAGAAGTCTGAGAATGGGAGAATGGCTGCATTTTCAGTTGTGATATAAATGGACTCAGAGCAAGCTGATAACTCAGCCTGCAGGTTCGAGTTAATGGGTTGTGTCATCCTAACCAAGGCAGACACATTAAAATCAGTATTACTGACACCTGTGTGTAATCAAATACCATAAACGTGGTGATTATTTAGAAGGGACCAGGAGGTGTTATTAGAAGGCTTCAGGAGCCCCAAAATGTTTTTGGTGACAAATAAGGAAGTATTCATTGTTTATGTCACTTCAGACCTGTAAATGAGATCATTTAAAAAATTTCATGCAGCATTTTGTGGATGTAGAGTTATGGCTTCAGTGTTGCTTACTTAGACCATTGATGCTTGTCTGTATTTTGTTCTCTTTTTTGGTTATTTTTAAGGTGATGAATTGAAACATCACACTTTCGGAAAGTGTAAGAAAACAAACAGCTGCGGTTAAGAGAAATCGTTACCACTGAGAAATCCATTCAGAGATGCTTACTCTCTGTACATGGAAATGCACAAGTGAACCTGTGGAAAGTCTTTGTAAATAACAGGCACAGTTGGGTGAAACGGCATAGTTCATTATTACTACAAAGGGCGAATGAATATGGGATCACAAATGGGTGTAAAGGGAAAGGGAAAAAATGCTGGAAGGCTTCCACTATAGGTCTCCTACAGTATTTGAAGTTGTTCATCCATGATATATGTATCACCCCATGAATGCTACTGTAGCATGAGAATTGAACATTTGGAAATCTGCTGAACCACTTATTTGTATATATTATCTATAAGATCTTTAATATTGAGATATAATGAATTTTTATGAATACTGTGTCTGGTAGCATCGTTTTTTTGTTGGCAAGTTTCTTAAAATATGATAGTACATTAATGTGGCTAATGATTAATTCACAATTCTTTGGTAAAGAGATGACTACAATGGACACAACAGTAACAATGACCAGTTTCTTATTATTATTTTTTGTTGTTGTTGCTAAGGAACAGGGTTCATGTGTTCTGGCTTCACTGGGAGAACAGAGAGGTGGAGAGCTCTTTCAGTTAGCCAGTGGTAAATAGCTCAGTTGTTGGTTACTGGAAAGGATTTTGCTTTGGGATTAAAGACTCCTCAATGAATTGAACAGGGATGCTTGACCAGCATACCATTTTTTTCATATGTACATGACAATGACAATATCCTGATGCAGTTTTTGGTCATCTGCAAGTAATTGTCCAGAGTATACCCACACTATCAGGTCCTTGTTAGCTTGGGTAATGCAAAAGATTTGTTCAGCAGAATTGATCAGCAGTACAGCTTATAGCTAGAAAAGCACAATAGTATGCTGTCTGTATTTTTTCTTTTTTGTGATAGGGGGTTGGGGTGGGGTGGGGGTGGGGGCTTTGGGTATTGCTATTGAAGTCTAGTGTATGTGAAGCTGTGAACTGTAAATTTGCCTTGCAAAATAAGAGCCTGATACAGATGTCCTGGGGTTTGGCCTTGATTTTCAATAACTAATTCAAAGAGGTGCTTCTTTCTTCCTTACTTTTTAGCATGAAATGACACAAAAAACTTAGTTATGTCAAAAAGAAATACTGCCTCGAGATCACTTTGAGAACAATGATCACTGTGCTTAAGCTTTAAAACTGGGTTTCAGAAGAGGCCATAAATATTCCATACTATAGGTAAAATGGTCATATTAAATATTAACAGTTTATTACTATTTTTTAAGCAAATATAATTAGCTGAAGATAATGCTGATGCATGTTGTTTTTGTTCACAGAAGTTTCAAACAAACAAAAATCCGAATAACTTTACAGAATGCGTTTGACACAGTATCTCAAGTGTGCTGCTTTAATTCGGTAGTACAACATCAGTGTTGACTTGGGATTTGAACTTGCAACCTTCTTGCAAATTTCTTTACTAACAGCACAGGACTACAGCCGTAAATTATATTTAAACCTATATGACGTTGCTTTCAGCAAAAAACAACAACAAAAAAAAAAACAGTCACCATAAGAACTTTCTGAAATTTGGTTTAACTCTCTCCCTCTGTTCGGATGAAAAAGCAAACGTAAAAACTGCCCTTAAAAAAGTTTTTGATAGTTTTATTTTTGACACTATCGTAGGCAAACAGAAATCCTTTTTTTGACTCTCACAGGCTTGGGATTCCTAACAATCTTGAGAAGACTTGTGGCTCCTGCATCATCATGGTGTTCATGAGTCATTGTTGTCATTCTCTGGGTGATAGATGCAATGTATGCTTTGAAGTTAGACACAAATGTGAATAAGCCCACCATAGCTGTCTGAAGTAGAGAGAGTATACAATCCTGTATGTGAAATGACCATGACTATGAAAGTAAAAATCCATGGAAAAACTTCCCACATTCATTCTGTGTTTAAACTGGTATACACATGCATAGGTAAACAGAAGGAGATACCAAGGGTATAAAATATTCTGTATTTATCTGAGACAGGATTCTGGGAAGTATTTTTAATTTTCGAGAGTGTGCTACCTAAGAGCAACAGGTACAGGTATTTTCTTTCTTTTAATTTGCTTTGCTCATGTCTATGTTTCTAATTTTCATTTTTGCTGCCTTAACCAGAAACTGCATAGTAAATGAAGGTAAATGCTACACTACAAAGTGAGTGGACAGGTTTTGCTTGCATGAGTGGTTACTGGGCAAGGGAGAGAGATAGGGAGAGAAATCTTTTCTATAAGCAAGTTACATTAGCATACGTTTAATATGAACTTCAGTATCTTTGTGTTTATTTTGGCATGGGTTCACTGCCAGTCCCTTGGTGTCTTGCTGAAGAAAAATGCTACAACTTAAAGTGACTTGTGTATGTCCAAATTAATGTCCCTAATACATTCTGTGTGCCTTTGAAATTAAGTTGTGTTTCATTCTTGGTAAAACAAATCCATTCTCTGAATGACTGTCTATCTATCTATCTATCTATCTATCTATCTGTCTATCTATATCTCATTTATCTGTCAGTCTGTCTGTTTCTATATGTTATTTAGAAATGGATAGATAGACATCTGGTCGAGTAATAAATGCTGTGTTCTGTTTACCTGGGGACACATTCTAAGATGCACATCATGGAATAATTATGTGTTTGTACTGTAAAAACACTGCATGTCTATAATTTTTCTTTATGTTGTTGAACTACTGCATGGTTCACTAGATGCTGTTATTAGACATCCATTATTGAAACTGTTAACAGCTTGAATCAGACAATAATGTATGTGTAGATGTGTAGATAGATCTGGATAAATTCCTGTCACAGTTCTTCTAAAGCAATGGCCTTAACTTTGCATTCCCCAGAGCTATAGGCTTTGGCTACTCCTCCTCATTTTGTGGAAGTTGGCATATTGGTCTTTACCTTAAAAAAACAGATAGCAGCTTATGCTTTTGCCTTTCTTAGAGAAAATCAATATAATCCAGAACCAAAGCAAGCCCCCAGTGTTTCCATCACCCGGAGGTGAGCATTTGTCAGCACCCCCTTGGAGAGTCAGAGGAGCGCTCCATTTTCAGGAGATTATGGAGGAGTACATGCTTTGTGGAGCTCTGGTGGGTAAACAGCCTCCCTGACTCAGAAGTGTAATCAGTTTTGAAATCGATCCATGCAGTATATCTTCAAGGAAATTTTCTGTGTTTCTGAATTTTGCCATGGCTACAGGGTCCCCTGCCTCTCTGAGATCAACAGATCCAAAGGCTATGCATTGCGTGCCACACTATTTCAACTGATGCTAGAGCCAAGCAGCTGATGTCTTCCTTAGTCATTAAAACAGCTCTAAATATATGCTTACCTATTTTAAAAAATCTGTTGAAAAACAGGGATGCAAAGTCTCTAGTTTACTTATCTTATATACCCAGGTTTCTCAATGAGGTATAATGCTATATAAGGTGTTCCAGCCATCATGTGGATGCCTTTATACAATGCAGTATACCTCTATGGTAAACTTTATTTACCTTTGCAATCAAAGATATGCATATGGTAAAAATATTATGGTCTCAGCGTTCTGTCTCTTGTTATCTTTTGTTTACCCCTGAAGCAATAAGGGCTGAGATTCAGCTGGCTGTTCCAAAGACTCATCATATGGCTGAATTTCTCACACACCCTTGGACAGCATCCCCCCCCAAGCCAAGACAAAAATGCTAATACCTATCTGTTCTCTGTCCTATCTGGCTCTATCTCTTTCTCAATCCTTTTCTTGCACATATGTGTGCATTTTTAAACTTTATATTCATATAATGCATCACACTCCACCAAAAAGCCCATCCAACAACAGGTTACAGACCAAGGGTGCCCTTTGTATATCTCTCCTCTCAGAAGCATCCATGTTACCTTTGGTCTACTTTGGGTGTTGTTCAGCCATTTGGGTCATCAGTACTTTCTTAAGATAAGTGCAGTCTTACCCCAGCTCTCTTTAATGGGTTATTATCAAAATTGCTTTAATGGGCAAAAATATGACTTGTTAATGCTGGCCATGAGGGTGAGGGATTTGAGAAACGATTTATCTTGGAACGATGTGAAACACTGGCAATCTTGCTCTGTCTTTCTCCAAAACTCAGGGGGTCTCTGTTTCCAGGGAGACCTTAAAAGTTGTGTCGGGGCCAAGCAGACAAATAAACTGCATTTTGTTTTTGAACAAAAAAAGTGAAATACACACCTCCTCTCTGCTCCTCCATGTCATTAGCAGAGGCAATTTTGTTCTCCTCTTTATTCTTTTTCTCAGAAGATGATTAAAATAATAATAATTCACATGGGGTACTCTACATGTAAGGCGATTTTTTCTCAGTACTGTGTAAGTGTTGAAACAAACATTTGCCTTTGAGTTCGGTATGAGGCTTGACCTTAACTTTTAACAACACATTTCAGTTACAGGTTTGATTCGTCCGCAGTGCGTTTTGTTGATACAGCTGATCACACATGAAAAATCTAATATCAGGATCTGATTATTTTCTTTAACATTAGTACATATCATACTCTCATTTCTTTGTATATTTGCATTATAGATAAATTTTCTCTGGCCATAGCCACCATGGCTGTGATAAATAATTCTGCTGCAAATAGGGGAGAGAATCTTTGTTTCTTGTGTCTTATCAATGTGCATTAATCATTAGGATAATTGCCATGGACATTGATAAAAATGAATTTAATTGAAATGACCCCCATTAGTCATCCAGCTGCCTCGTGTTCATTTAAAACGTCACTTGTGTAAATACATTACATTCATTTCTTTTTCTCCTCATGACAGAGTCCATCAGGATAAAATCTGAAAATCATTTACAGAGGCTGCTGGGAAATTTACTGAACAAAGGTGGTGAATACTGCCATCAGATGAAAAGCACAACACATGCACACAACTCTTAACAGGAAATACCAGATTTTCTACTCATAATGTATTGACAGAGTCAATTTAACCACATACACTCTGTAACATCAAATAGGACAATTTGAGCAAGTGCTGAGAGTGCAAGTGCTATGATTTTTGTACACGGTTTTGTCATCAAACTCCTGATGTCTAAAAATGTGTTGAAAAATGTGTTAGCACTTGCACTCTCTTTAAGATTGTAAGACCTGAAAAGAATTCCACTTTTTATCATATCACTCTTCTGTTCTTCTGTAAATACTTTTCTCTTACAAGTCTTTTTCTATGTGGCCTCTTGACAAAACGGATAACTGACATTGTGCTTTTCTGTGCTATAATCGTGATGTGTATTCATTTATACTATTATACTATATTCATTTATACTATTATACTGTTATACAAATGTTTGCTAGTGTTTTTCATGGGAACTCAACATGGCTCACACACACACACACACACATATACCCATATGCCTTTCTTGATTTGTGAAATCATCAAACAAAGTCTATCACATTGTCACTTACCACCGACAGCACAACGCATGGCTTCCATAAATGATACCAATATTTGCAAATGAGCGGAACCGGAGTCATCCAGTTAATATGATGGGCAGATGAGGGGCTGGCCTTTGTGTTCAGGGGTTGCCCTGGCACTGAGATGTGACTGGAACCTGCTAGTAGGCAACCTCTTTTCTCCAAAGCGGAGTGCCTGGCGTGACAGCACGCCACCTTGGCTGCATGCCCCACCTTTCGGGACAAACGCCGGCAGGGTTGCGGGACGGAGGAAAGAAGGAAGCATAATACCGGCATGGCAACTGCACTCACAGGTCACTGTGATCTATGAAAAATGTTACCTGGAGCAAAAGCAATTACTCAAACAAAGCCCTGGTTTCCCAGAAATGGATAATGTAACATCGAGAGCTCTTACTTCAAGGGTACACTCTGGCATGTGATCTAAAAAGTCAATCAGTACTAATGAACCATTTGCTTCAACATTTCTCAGATTTTTTTGACTGGTTCCAGAGAACCAATTAAATAAAAGAAATCTTTGATTCAAAGATCAAGAAATCAAAGAAACCTTTCTGTACTGTGCCTGTATCCTATTTTTGTTCATCATTGGCTCCGGGCGGCAGCGTAGCATAGTGGTTAAGGAGCAGGACTTGTAACGGAAAGGTTCAATCCTTGCTGGGACACTGCTGCTGTACCCTTGGGCAAGGTACTTAACCTACAGTTACCTCAGTAAATATCCAGCTGTATAAATGGATAACATTGTAAAGAACTGTAACCTAAATGTCCATGTAGGAAAAAGACACAATTGATTTGCTAAAGGGCAATAAGGGGCTGTTCTCTTCAAAAATAGTCAGTAGTTTACCCCCAAATTAACACTTAATTTGTGTTTGAAATGAGCTGGAGAAGTTGTGTGAAAGTGTTGGATCTCTCAATTATATATCAAGTCAAAGGTTCTTACCAAATAGATTTATAAACTACATACCTGGCCCAATACTAAGGCCCATACTACTGTGGATAGACCTGGGTTTTGAATTTTTTCCAAAGGCACATTGATCTGAACCATGGGAGGGGGAACCACAAATAGTCCCCTTGGGCATTTACAAATACAAAAAGGTTTTGAGCACTGTTTTCGATTAAGTCAGTCATTGTGTGTTTGAAATTAGCATGACTGCCTGGGGACTCGTACAGCCCGCCGCGCTAAAACAGCAGCAGATTATTGCTCTAATTTACACTCTTCACATCATCACTGCGGTATAAATAATGCAACAAACACACCCCCCTCTCGAAAACCACTCACCCCTCTCCCAGGCATTACACTGCGCAAGGATAGAATGCAAATGCATTCGGCTGTCATGGCTGAGGGACGAGACCCCTTGAAAATGGCTTTGAATGTGTCAAAAACAAGCGCACGTGTGGAGAGGAATAAACATGCAGACAAAGTGCTCACAGCTATTCACTTTGCGTTACTTTTTGTTGTTAGTGGTGACATTCTTGACCAAATAATTGGAGCTCAAAGCCTTGCTCCCTGAGATGATTCATTTTTCAAAATGTTTTGAGAGAGGCAAACAGAAATCCCATTTCGCTAAACACAAGCTGCATTTTCTGTTCAATCCCAGAGCTTTGTGGACTGGTCATCCAACAGAAGAACTGTCATTCCTGGCCAAAATGCTCCAAACCATGACCTGGAGTAGAGTTAATGAAGCTGCTGAGCCCTACTCACTTAAAAGCAATACACAACAGGAGCTATGTTGTCAGAAAGCTTCAGATTACTTGACTGAAGACAGAACATACACATGCTCCTGCATTCCAGGCTCCATGTTAACCCATACTCATCTTTTTCACTGTTACGAGTGGCACGCTGTGCATTTGTGGGGTCTGGGCTGCCTGCGTCTTGGTTTTCCTCCCTCTTTCCTCTCTCGCTACTCTCCTGACACAGGTATCCCGCTGCGCTGGGTCCCACCTCCTCATTCCAGCCCAGCCAATGAAAGACGGAGCGCCCCGATTTAAAGATGCCAGGTTCTTGGAGTGGAGATCTCGCTATTTTGGTCATTTGTGTTTACGTAACTTACTCTTTACAAACTTGCCTGTACTGTGTTTGATTTTGCATTGTCTGCTGACTTCGATTCTGGATTGTATCTCGTTTGGTTGCATTTGGTTGTCGTGGGAGGAGGGCAGGTAAGGTAGGGGATCCCCGTGTTAGTTTTTCCTTTTGTATAGGGTTAGGTTAGAGGCGGGTGCCACTTTTGTATGTTTTGTTTTCAGGTAGTTAGTGTCGTTAGGTTTTTGTTTGGCTCTGCCACCCTTTTGTTTTGTAGTCAGTTGTATTGGGTGAAGGTGTTTAGGGTTCTTTTCGTTGGCACCGTCTGTCGTCCTCTCCCCTTTCCTTGTGTATATTTGTCAATGTAAACAGCTTTGTAAATATTGTAAATATATCACACACCCTTATACATTGCTCCCGTGTCTGTGTCTTTTTGTCTCTGCACCGTCCAAGCCAGCAGTGGTTGGTTGTTTTTATTTGTGTTGCGTCCCTCACCCATACCCCTGGACGCCATTACACACCTGGGACGTAACAGTCACACCTTACAAAATTGATCAGATCCACTCGAGGGGAAGAGCCATTATCTACACACAGTAATGTCAGATCAGCCATCACAATGCTGAAGCATGTCAAGCTGCGTCTGTGGGAGGGTGAAACAGCCTCCGCAGTATGGGGGGCGGGGGTGAAAAAACAGGAAAAAAAGATGAGCTACCGACAGTACAAAAAGAATGCCTGAGTCGCACAGTTGGACAAAAATGGTCCTTGAGGAACTAAGTTGGATGTTTTCATGTAATTTCAGCTCATCATTGTGCAACAATACAGTACATTTCCTTCTCAATAACCATGGTAAAAAGAAACGACCAGACTGAACTCATATAAGCCATTTGCCATCACCTGAAGAAAGAGCTAACCTACCAAAGTGATACATGCAACATTATCCATCCAAACTGAATGCTACATATTGCAGATGATGCCTGTGTAAACAAAATCTATTTTAAATATCTTGCAACATATGCAGATTTCCTAAAAATATGTTTTTAGTTACAATGTTTTCTGAGATTTGTTTCACACATATTCAAATATGTGGTATGTGCACATTCATATTTTTTCAGCCGCTATTTAAATATATGTTGAAATGTGTTTTGAACATGTAATAAATATACTTATACTTATTTATGCAAATGAAATATAAGGAAACCCTTTACTTCTATTGCTATTCCTGCCAAAAGCAGATCCTGAATCTGGTATGAGTCTCCTTTGACCAAGTTAAATCACTCTGATATGAATCAGAGTTATAATTTAACCCAACCCCAACCCCCCCGCCCCCAAATCTACTAACTAATTTAAAAGTGACTGCCTGGTTTCATGGTTTGCATATCAAAGGTATCTCCTTGTCATATTGATGCCATCTTGGAACAAACAGGTCTCAGAAGAACACTCTGTTTAAGTTGCGCATGAATTTTGATTATAACTGCATGGAAAGCAGCAGCATTGAAGTTTACAAGATCCTAAGGACCGGTGACAACAGCACTAGACACATAGTAAATTAAGGCAACGTCTGCAAATAATGGCACAGTCACAGAGGAGTACAAATCCAATTGCAAGTCAGATCCAATCGGCAGAACAAATCTCTTTGACAGACTTGTGACTTTAATGACTGTGGTGCATAAATTGTGCCACCTAATACATTTTCACAGTCAAGTGTGGAAACCACCTGGCAGTGAGAGTGGAATTTTCCAGAGAGTACTGGTCTTGTTTCTTTTCTTTGAGCGTTTGTGTTTGTGTGTACTGTTAAAAGACAATTCTTTAGGTTTTAAAGGTACATAGCATTTTCAGATATAAAATGGTGTGGAAAACAAAATAATTTTGATGTTGTTTATCAGTTACCTATAAATGGTGCCATTAAAATCTATGTTTTGTCTTAATAGTGTTCCCTAAATCCACGTATCTAACTTGTGAAAATGTTTTCAGCAGTAGTATATTTTCTGCATATCTCAGTTCTGCATTCATGAACCATCTTACCAAAAGCAGATCAATTCTATCGTGTTTCTAAAAGGAAAGAACCTTTCAACTGGATAATTGCAAGACTCACAGTGTCAACCTGTTAGGTCAGCTATTGGATAATAAGGAATACCTGCCTAATCACTAACATTGAAAACATTTGTGAGGCTGCTGAGTGAACTGAATAGCTGTGAGATAAGCAGTCATTCTGCTTGGCTCTGTCCAGAATGCTTCCTGATTGTTCTGTTTTGTTTGGTTATTCAATTATTTTTATGGCTACATTTTTCACATTATGCGTTTACATGGGTAGTGCAATCGGCTAGCACCATTTCAAATCGCTTCATAGCTTGACAGTCCAGTGTTATTCATGTTTTTTGGTAGATCTGATGGTTATAGATTTAAACCTCGGATGCTTAGTCCAGTAGCTAAGCCAACAACAATGGCATTATTGTGAGAACAGTTGTAAACTGTCACAATAGTTGTGATAACCCGTGGAGTTCAAATCAACATCTCCCAAAGAAATTCAAGTGCATCCCATGAACTTTTGTGAGCCTTTGAAATGAGTATCATTGCCTCATTAATTTCGCCAAATGTTGCAATAAGGAGCCACAGGATTCTGCCTCTGGGACAAAGATATTTTCAAAATGTTATATTGCAGACGTTTGTTTCAGGGGGGCAGATTGTTCCCTCTGGGGCACTGAGTGTGTTATAGCCAACAGTATATTCTCCTATTACTTGGATTCACATTTTATTGAAATCCACTGAGCGCAGGCTATCTTGCCTTCCATTAGTGTGTGTAAAGTTAATACAGTGGCAGGTTATAGGTTGTGAGAACCTTCCAAGCACCTCTCTCTCATCGGCTGATGTATATTTAATGTAATCGCCTCCCTTCCCTCACCACTACCCCTTCCCCCACCCACCTCACAGAAAACCACATAATGCACATCACATGATTTATACCCCATCTTGCTCAGCGTGTCGGGATGTACCCGAATGATTTCAAGATGAGTGGAAATCCTGGAAAATCCTCCCCATTTTGAACGATACACATCTCCACGTATGGCCGAGGTCCTGGGAGGAGTCACTACTTATGGAAATGATCACACAGAAATACCTGCCTCCCATATATGATCAGAAAACAGGCAAAGCACTGCAGAGAGTGAAATAAAGAGAGGGGTTGGAAGCATTTCCCAGCATGCTCACTTTTGCAAGAAAATAAAACAAACATTGGTGCTGCTGCACACCAATGTGGGGATTGCAATAGAATTGCACAATATATATACATACATCATATATGTCTCGCAGCAAGTAAATGTCCATTATTGTGCTGGCGAAAAGAAGGCAGAGAAAACTATTTTGGAGGTGGAGACATGGATACTCCCATTTCAGAAGACCTAGGCATTGAGGTGTGGAAGCAGCTACATTTTTCACACAAAAGTGTGAATGAAGGGTTTGGCTTCTCTTGTACAGTAAAATATTTTACTGTGAGCAGTTGAGATGATTACAACACACATCTGGCTATTGCATGTGATTTCATTAAGTCTACTATGGATTACATCCTTCACAAACTCCGGCCACATCTCACCACAGTAACATAGTATAAGACAAGTTATGGAACTAGATAATTTGTGGCTCCTTCTTGCTCAGAGCAGGAAAGTTGTATATCCAAATAATGAAGACATATGCAGACTGAGAGTTTTTTTTCTGAATTAGAAGGTATGGGAAGGGAAAAGCATTTGGTGTCCCTCAGTTTAAGAACACACAAAGCATCATTGCAAATACTTTCCAACACTGAGATCCTTGTTGATATTGTACAATTATAAATGTATTTTAAAATGACTTAGCTTATATATAGGTTAATATTGCTGCCACTGTGACATCTGCATCAGCAGAGAGAGCTCTTCTTCTGGAACCAATCTGTAATATATACTGTGGAAAATCTATAAGATATTCTATATTATAATATGTTAACATTTAATATTACATTTCTTAAACATGTAGAATTTATACATAATACTTTTAAAGAAAACACAAACAAAATGTTGTCCATCCTGGCCCAGAAGCAATGTTATGATCACTGTTTTGTTCAGAAGGCTAAGGCTCTGGGTAAGAGGCCTCCATGGATGATCCTAACCTTTACAGTAGCCCCCTGCTACTTCCAAGAATTTATTACACTTATGCGCCACTTTAAATGGTTAGAATTTTTCTCACATGCTTGTTGATTTCACTGCTCCCAAGGTCTTTCAGTAATTGATCACCAGTTCATTCTCTGACCGGTCTCTCTGCCCTTTCACCCTGAAAGAGCTGAATCCAGAGGATAAAATGACAGAAAAATGACTTCCTCTCATTTCACTAGAACATTCCAAGGGCAATTCTTCATTCACTGTGGCAGAAGTACAGTGCCAATGCTCATCAATGTTCTGTCAGCACAAAGATTAGTTGAAACTGCACAATTATCTTGTTCTGAAAGTGTCACTGTTTGACACTTCCACAAACATAAGTTAAGCTTGAATTTGCATGGTAATAGAGGTCAGGGCTTTGTATAGTACAATGCATAATGGACACACTTCAACACATGATTAATTTGCAGCTCATTTGTTTTTTTGGCATAATTACAATAAATTGTCCTCTATTCAGAGAACAAACATGATAATATATGACATTTTCAAACCCTGTGTCAAAGTGACTAAAGTCAGTTATGCAAATGAGGATACATTGTGGAGGAAGTGGGAAAAGGGACTGCAAGGGCTATGGCACAGAGGTGGTCCACAAGGTGATTGATATCCATATTCATACATCAACAAGTGAAGTCAGGTTGAGACTGTTGGACTAATGTTCAAAAAGAAAGAGCAGTTTGATATTTCAAAGGGACTGTGAGAAGCCACCTCTGTTTGAAGCTAGGACAGTCAACCACTTCACCCACATGGAACCCACCTTTGGAATGCTATACCCTAGATTCTGGGTTCTCTCTTGCTCGAAAAGTTTTTTTTATTTTTTTTTTTGGCAATTTTACTCTTGCTCTGTTGGGGTGA
This sequence comes from Megalops cyprinoides, assembly GCF_013368585.1. NCBI lineage: Eukaryota > Metazoa > Chordata > Actinopteri > Elopiformes > Megalopidae > Megalops > Megalops cyprinoides. The sequence continues at coordinate 27,794,201 of NC_050592.1, forward strand.
AAAAAGCCAAGACAATTTTTTTTTTCTTGTTACTGAAGTGATGAAGTGACACAGAAGTTCAGTGATGTTTTGAAATCACTTGTTTAAAGTCCTGAAGTTTCAGTGTAATTGCCTTATGTCTGTCACTGTCCTTGACAACTGTCAAAATACTGAGAGAGGTCAATTCCTTACTGCTGCCATTGTGACATCTGCGTCAGCAGAGAGAGCTTTTCTCTGGAACCAATCTGTAATATATACTGTGGAAAATCTATAAAATATTCTATATTATTACCAAATATTGAACTCCTACATTTTCTCAAGGTCTGTGTACTTTCTTATCTGTGAGGTTTTAAACCAAACCCCTAAGGCAGCAAATCAGAAAATTCATAGTGTTAACAATTACAGACAAAACTTTTAACATGAAGCATATTAATGCCATCCTGTTGTAGTATCTGCCTCTATTGTGAAGCTGTTTCCCTCCTTTCTGAATGCACTAATGCCTCTTTTCTGAGCACATACTGTACAAGATATCACAATATTATATTCAAGCATGCCCTTTTTGTGCATAAGTATGTGATGATATGGTGCTTGGATCAAATCCTGAGTTTTTTTTTCATCATTCATAAGATGTCATGCTTTCAGTACACACACAAACACAGATGAAAACCACCCAAACAAATCATGATCATCCTATTGTGTCTTATTGTAACTGATTTTCACATTTAAAATATTGATTCTAATTTTTCTGCAGATTCATATATTTCCAAATAAAGAGCTATTCTGTGCTGATATTATCTGAGGTTGGATTCAAAATCCTTGTCACTACAATAAAACCACAGCTCTGTCCATATAATTTCAGTGATCTTACCTTTCGACACCACATCTCAGACTTCCATTATTAAGGTGCTGTCCACATGCTCTCAGCATTGACTGCAAAAGAAATTTCAGTGATATTGTGTTCACAGTTTGATAAATGGCAATTCAACAGCAATAGCAGTCAACAAGGCATTCAAGAGAAGATATTCAGGCAACTGGGTCGCAAATAGTTCCATGCAGCTGGAATTTGGGAAGGTGACAATATTTATGTAGTTCTGAAAAAATCAATATGGATTGCACTCAAGCCCATCCATTTTTAGTGGTTTTGGATTTTGTATCTCATGCTGATTGTGGGGAAAAAAAGATTCACTGAGGAGTGAAAATGCTGTCAAAAGCCAAAAATTTTAATGTTTCACAGCTGCTAAAGGTTTGGTCAGTATCATATATGTATTGGATCAGTGCATATTTGAAGCTTTTTTTCAGTCATGTCATTTTTCGTTGGTAATTCTGAAAATATGAGCACCAATGTGATGTTTTAAAAGAAGTACACAATACATGTTTTCTCTGTGCTTGAAATATTGGCAGCTGTGAAACACTAAAACTGTTTAACTTTTGACACACTATCAAGGATTATTCTAAAAAGTGTTTTATATATTCTCTCAAAGTATGTCATAAAGTATATCAGATGTTCAGTTTTTGCCATTCTGTTAATTCTTTTGTAAAATCAACCAGAGTGTATTGTTAAGGGTAGCATTGTATATTATTGTTCTTCACAGAAATGCTTCAGAATGCTTGGCTTTGCGAGTGGAGTATGATGCAGTTACATTGGGTGAGACACATGAAAAGCACATTGTTTCTCAGAAACACCAAGAACAATGTGACCTTCTGTTTATTATGTCAATTTCCCTGTACTGAGCTGCAAAGACAGGTATGGCCACTGTCTTTGGGTTAAAGCCTGCTAGCATTTCATATAAATGCATGAAAGAGACCAGAAAGAGTCCACCCCATTTTGAAAGAGTGCTCTATTAAAGATCATTTCCATTGGGTGATTTCAAGAAGGTGAAATTTTCCAGAGGGTTATGCATTGATATATGACTACAGAGGCCAAAGTCACCAATGTGTGTAGAAGAATAGGGGTTCTGTTTTCTCAGATTCAATGAGCGCATCACTGCCTTTTAAATGATCCTCAGAAAGGTTCTTTCCAGTTGATTTGCATTTAATTGTTCTGCATGAAACTTTGCTGGTTCCATATTTTAAATTCATCTTGCTTAAAAGTGATGCTTCCTCAATCCCCAAACAAAATTTTTTTCAGTGATCTGCTTTGCATGAAATGACCTGGAGGCTTGAAAACAGTGGCATAGAAATTATGTAGCGTAAAGATCCTGAATCTTTTTTTCCTAACCATGCCTTCCCATTGACAGGCCATTATTCAACAAAACCACTGTCCTTAACATTGAGTAAAAATGTAGGCTGCCATATACATGTGTTTATACATGCTTTAACGGGGGGGGAGGGGGGGGTTGAAGCAAAGCTCAGTTTCAGTCCCAGAGCCAGTGATTTCCAGTTCTGCAAGCAGTGTGCAGTGTTCCATTCTGGAATGATTAGTTGGTTTTGAATTAGTTATTTAAGTTAATCAATTTGCTAGCGTACTTGAATTTACTTGAATTTTTTTTCTGCAGCATCCACCAAAGCTATCAACTGAAGTATTATGCCAGAAGGTAACATATAAAGTCAGTGGCAAAGAATACTTGCTCATGCTTTGTTACTCTGATAGCGAAGCACAGTGGCAGCCACGCTGAACGCTGCCTTAGTCTCTGAGGACTTCAGACAGAGCAACATCCTTTCTTTTCATGTCGTACATCTTTCCAGTTGTTTGGGCGCTATGCGAGTGCAACCAACGTTCTCATTGCCATTGTCATGGGCTTGCAGTGGGAGTTAATGTGACAAGGGTGCAATAGGCAAAAAAAAAACAAGATACTCCTGTGCGCTCTGCGGATCGTTAGCCGCAATGTTTTTCAGCACTCTCCGCAGACAGGGAGGGGGTGTTTTTACGTGCTGTCGAAAGGCAGGGGTGAACCGCATTTCGCAGACGCTGAGCCCCATTGGCTTCAAAGACCTGACTGCTTAATGCTGATGGGAATTCTAAATGCCAGCAAGTTGGAAATGTCAGCTGTAAGTTCATTCCGGCCGTTATGCACCCCATGATAAATAATGTCATAAGCCTTTGTCAGCCGTAAATGTCCTGTGAAAAATAATGCCTATGGTGACAGTGGTGTTGGTATCAATATAATTCAACATAATATAATCGCTGCACCGCTGCTCCTTAATATATCATTAAACACAGTAGCAAGGTAACTGCTGTTTAAAATGAAGTCTGACAGACAGCTATTTGTTACTGTTATAGATGTAGTTATTCTTAGCACCTTCCATATGCTTGCCTCATACAGTGAACATATATACATCATACAATGAGCTTCATGGCAATGTGGTTGATAAAACCGTGCCCTGGAATTAGCAGTGCAGTAACAATGAGCAGAAAGGTGACAGCATTTGTGCATCAGTCAGATAAAAAGCAACAACCTTCATAAGGCACAAGAGCAGCTTGGTCTCCCAGTTAGTGTTCTGGTGCATGATATACCTGTATCCTGGAACTACATCAAAATGCTCAAGATGTTGTTAGTGTGGGAAAGGGCATTAGCAATGATGGATGGACATGACTGTGGGGGATTCATTCGTGGCACAGCATCAGCCGGATTTGATGGCTGCTGCCATCAATATGCTAAAACCTTCTGAGGGAAACCGCCCACACTGCAATCAGGGACTCAGCTTCACTGTCCTCAGCGATCCTCTGTTTACGGGCTCTGCATTCTTCTCGTGGGGAGCTTGAAAGTGAGGAGGCAGGCAGGCGGGTGGCTCCGTCTGGAGCCTCTAAGCTTGTGTGTGCATTGGAGACATTGTTGAGCAGACGCTGGTGTCTGAGTCTGTCTTTGATGTCACCGGTCCCTAGATGAAGGCAACTGTTATGGATCTTGGGTTAAAAAAAAATGTCATTGAATGATGAGTCAGTGTATGCATGTGATAGAGCAGGTGCATCATGGGCTTATGTCACTGCATGGAGGAGCAGTAGCTGTTGTTGATTTGGCTTCAATGAGAGAGAGAGAGAGAGAGAGAGAGAGAGAGAGAGAGAGAGAGAGAGAGAGAGAGAGAGAGAGAGAGAGAGAGAGAGAGAGAGAGAGGGTACAAAGCCAAATGCCTTTATTTGTCCTAGTGTGACATTATTTTGAAAGTGTGACAAATAAAATGACACTCAAGTGACACATGGACACTAATATAATCTCCTGTGAGAGAGTAGAGACAAGTGATGGAAGACCTAGTAGTCAACATTTACACATTTAAACAGAAAATTGTCAACAGGTCATATTGCACATACATCAATAGTTATTAGATGCCATAGAGAAACAGACAATAATACAAAATACCATTTAACAGAGACAGTCATAAACATTAATAAGAGGCAGACATGTGAAGTCATAAATGTCAATCATAATGAATTAGTTAGTGCGAGAGATCACCTGTGACTTGTCTTTGTGTTATATGGGCAAGTAGAAGAGAAAGGCAAAGAAACAAAGCCAAACAAAAGGTATATTAAAAGAAAACAAAGTGGAATCCAAGTTATGAGCTGTTCTTGACCTTCACAAAATTATTAAAAAAAACAACTCAAATGAAGTAATAAGTAATTCATTCTTTCCATCTGGAGAGACTGTTTGAAGGTCAAATTTTCGTTAGAATTCCCTTCGGAGGGCTTTTTTTTCTGGGGAAGAACTAGTTACACTCCAAAGATATAGATTGGATTGGTTATGGCCAAATTAAAATGAGAGAAGACAGAGCACCTCTCATCCCATTTCTGATATAGTGCTAATGTGCTCAGTTATTCTGCATGGCATTTAGAGGAAGTAGAGGCTCTCCATAGGACAGAACAATAAAGTCTGTTTTGGATCTAATGCAAAATTTGAGGAGAAATCCTCATGAATGTGGGATGTGAAGATACAGTATGTACCTGGAGAAAAAATGATACTGAATCATTATCATCTTATCATTTTATCAGACAGAGAAAATATTGAGCATTAACATGCATTTCATTTAAACCTGTCCATCATCTAGTGTTTCCTCTGAGAGAATCTTTATCACAGCTGGGGATGTTTTGCCACACTGATCCAGACTGCTTTCTGCTCATGTGCATCGGCTCGTGCTCACAAAGGGTAGGTTTGAGTATTAGCAAAGAAATGACACTGAATCAAAGTGTATGCTATGATTTTAGGGAACTTTTTTTTTCAACTGAACTGAGTGTTTTCAGAATTCACAGTCAACCACAATGATGAAAACATATGCATTTTCTTCTGTCTGGACTTCAGTCTCTGGCAGGATCAAATTTTTCTTTTGAAATGAGAACTCAATAGACAGGTGCATTCTTATGGAGAATAAAACAGGTGCCGACCATAACCACAATAATTGCAGCATGCTTACGCCATGCAGTCTTCCGCCATATAACCCCCATGCAATTCTCCTGTGTACCCTACAGTTTCAATACCACTGTAGCTAACCTAAAACACAACACAATCACAGATCCAATCGGTCTTATTCATCATAACATTTGTATAAGTGTATTTTGTTGTTGGGGAAAGTTTGCACAAAAAAGTCACGTCTGAGTCATGTAATGTGCGGAAACATCCAATTTTGTTCTTACACTTGTTTGTTGGATGGTCAATCTCAACTGTTCTTATGTTAGATGGTCATGCATGTCACCTGTAAGTAACATAAGTAAATGTTCCAACAATCTCATATAAGTGCTTTCTGACATCCAAGTGCAGGTATGCAGAAATGCTTCTGAAAGGGAAAAAAGGAAAAAAAAAATTCTGATTCAGAAATGCAAACAATTCTGACAGAGGTGGATGCAAGAAAAAAAATGTTTTTGATAGTGTAACATCTGTAAATCTGGTGTAAATAAGCATAACTTTGATAGAATTCCAATATTTGAATCAAATTTTAACTCAAAAAGGTTGTACAGCATTAAAATTGATGGCGCACATCTATCTGGTGCAATGAATCCACCGATTAATAAACTAATAGGTAAACAATATTTGATATGAATACAGAATAACAGTAGCATTTTCTCACATATTTCCAGTGTATCTTAAATACCTTCTGCAAGGGATGTCCTGTTTCAGTTTTGTACTTTTTATTTATTGTTTTATTTTTGTGTAAGTGTTAGGCTCACCTGACTTGTGATGTGAACTGCTTTGGCTTGCAGTTCTATTGCATAAAAGGTGCTACACAAATACTGTATATTATTATTATGAGAACATGCTGTAGGGACACTATTCTGGCCCCAAATATTGTAACTAATGCAATATTGTGCCCTCACATCGATGCACGGCAGCCCACAGATATACAGGATGGGCTGGCTGAGTTATTCTCCACAAAAGCACTCCTAGTATGCTCTGGACTGCTGCATCATGCTGTGATCACGTCGTGACCACACATACACTCCTGCTGAGCTGTGTGCTGTAATTCCTGCGGAGAAGAGCGAGATTTCTGAGAGCAAAGTAAACACTTTTGTAATGTCAATGCCAACTCAGGCGCTAGCATTCCTACTGGCAAATGGAGGATGCCAGAGATATTGAACCTGTTCATCAAAATGATGCACTCCCCCTTGATGTTTTGCTTTCTTTCATATGAATATTTGTCTGAAATGTTACCATAACTACCCTCATCATTATATGCGGTCCATTTTTTTCTGTCTAATAAATAAATCACTTTGTGTTTTGTTCTTGTTCAGCAAAATTTTGAGCCTGAATTATCAGTTGCTTTTAGGCCTCTCTGTCTCCACTCTTAATTGTGTACCCAAAATTTCAAGGTAAAAGCAACATATCTTTTAATAACTTTTATAAATTATCTAGTTCATATTGCGTCTGTACAAAATGGCACCTTTTAAAGGTTTTTTGTTCATAGGTTTAACTTGCTGTTATATCCTGGCATTCATTTTTTTCTTTGAGGTGCAGGGTTTTGATTTCATCACTTCTTTTTCCTGTAAATTGAAACCCAGATTCCGTTAAACCTCTACACATGACATGAATCACTATTACCTTTCATAGAGTGTACATAGTTCTAGCCAATAGCCATGCATTTTCTGTCCTGTCAGAAGGACGTAATTGCATTACATTTTCCACTTACAGGTTGCACAGGAAACAATGTCTTTGAGCTGCGTTAACAAGAAAATTCATGTTTTATTCAGGATACAGAATGGAAAGAATTAAGAATATTAAATGTAATTATATCTCTTTCTTTTAATCGAACTGACATAATCTGTTTCAACACTGTCAGCCTGCAGTATCAATGAAACTTTCATATTTCAAAGAGCAGTCAACTTCACATCATATTTATTTATGAAGCCATATTTCCCAGACAGTTTTTCCTTGCCAATAATTTTTCTTCAAGATGAAAAACCTTTAATTCAATTTTATTCCACATGACCTACCGAGTCTCAAGCTCAAACTATGCAAATTAACTAAAAAAAATCATTTAGCATGCAGATATCGCCTACAGAGAGACAGAGATAGTAAACTGACATTCAGTGTTGGTTTGATTGAGCAAAGGAAAGCTCTGTGGATTGAAATTCCTTACATTATCAAAGGGCAAATAAATTATCATGATCAGAATTCTAATCAGACATGTATTCCTTCCAATCAACTGGATGCGAGGAACTTATTATTTATAAAGCTGTTTGCTGTACATTCACTACATTGTGAACTTTTAAATGCTAATGTGACTGTAAGCACGTTACTGCAATTGCTGTGCTTCAATGCTATCAATCAATGCTATGATTAATGCTTCTGCAGTCAAAAGTGTTTTTTTGCTTAGCATATCACCTTTTCAAAGGAACTTTTACACCGGTTTACATGTAGAGCAGAGTCCCAAAATGGAATAATACAATTCTTTTGCTAATTGCCAAGTTCTCTAAGCTATGATTCATGCTGTAACCTTTCTACTCCTCACCAATACCACCACAGTAACCTACCACCACTACTATTGCTACTGCCAGTTGTAGAAAATATAGCCACAAACAGCAATAACTGGGGGCCCAGCACAAAATGGCCACATGCACTCATGATAATGGAAAAATGCTTCATGTTTAGCTTCTTGATTAGAATGTATACAGTTTTTTTTTTTCAGATGAAGTTTTGTTGCTAATGAAGGAAAAGTCCAGTGTTGCATCTGTGCCACGTCAGCCTTACGCTACTGGAACAAATCCAAACACAGTAGCCCTTTACTTTTCTTTATTAATTCAGCCAGAGTTAGCTGGACCAACCCCAAAAAAATTTGAAAAAAATTGCAGTGCAGGTAGAACTGAGAACAGACTACTTCACCTGATTTCCCCCAGCATTCTTCCTCTTTCATGGGTCCTGCAAGGCATCTTCGTATGCATATTATTTCTTTCATACAACTACACATAAAAAGGGAACAACAGCAAGTGTGTTCTGTAAGACAATCAGCAACACAAACAACAAATAAAATATAATTGACGATCATTCTCAGAGAATTAACACTAAAGCTAGGCAGAATGACACAATCCACCGTAATTCACTAACAGATATGTTAGTGTCTGTGTTTGTTTTTCTAGAGCTGTGCGTTCTCCGACACTGGTGGAACTGCAGGTGAGTATGGCGTGAATTTGATGTTACACAATCACGGGAAAGAATGTGCTAATGCTGGGCAATGTCCACAACCATGCAATCACACCTTGCAATCAACATCTGTGAAATTTCCCATGGTGAAGCATTCCATAGACTAGATATGTTCTGATTCATCAAATTCCAACTGAGTATCATAATATTTTCACACAAAATCAATGCTTCAGATTGGTTGGCCATCTTTTTGAATGTACCAGTTTTTTCTTTCTTCAATTTAGAACATGCATCAATGTGAATTATGTCACTTCCGCTTTGAATTCATGAATTTATTGCTGTTGAGAATACAAATGTACTCATGAAATTTCAAGTCTGTATAACCATAAATTCTGGAAAGAGAGCACACTGAAAACAATACAGAAAATTCATTGTAGCACCCAAACTGTGCGACTTACTGCAAGGTTTTAATACTGAGGACACTTCCAATAGTGTTGTACCAAACGGTGCTGTATTTGGATCTAACCCACAAGACTGATGCAAATCAACAAATCTAACTGTTGTATTGTTACCGTGGGCCTGAGAGAAATGCAATTTCAATCCTCTGTATGTCCTGTGCATATTGGAGAATTGATAATAAAGTTGACTTTGAACTTTGATTTTCCGGTGTGATTTAGTTTAGGATACTTCTAAAGATTATACTTGACAAATGCCAGTTAGTCCAATCATTTATGCGATGTTGCTATGCCTAGTTTATACAAATTTTTCAATATTGTAGAAAATCTAATACTATGGCACAACCATTTCCACAATTATGGCAAGGGGCACATTGTGAATTACGGCAAAAGGCTGTGTATGAGGCTTCATCTATGACCATTTTCTCTCCACAAACCCACCAGGTTAACTGTCTGAGTTTTGAAGCTGGTTTTCAAAAGTGGTAGAAGAAAAATGAAAGAAAGAAGAAAGAAGAGAAAGCAAGACAGAAGAAGAAAGTAAAATAATAATCTACACTGTAACAAAAGTGTGTCTTGAACCTTCAGTGCTTGGCCCCTAAAAATTCACAGAGTGAAGGGTGAAGTTCTGAAAAGAGTGAAATTCTGGTTATCATTTGTATTGAGTGTTATTTTATAGCGTTTTTGTGTATACCCGCACACTGGCTAAGGATTTCTGTGGAGAGAGACTAAGTTCCGTGCCCCCATTCTGCTGGGCACAGCCATCTCGTGAGGTACAATAGGGTTGGGGTGATTCAGTAAAGATGTTCACCATAGGAGGCATGCTCTGAACAGGAAAAAGACTCCTCTCCTGGCTTCTGGGGGTGCTGACAAAATCCAAGTCGCCCCTTTCAGAACAAGGTGGTATTTCTACTAAATGACCATAGATACCCCACCCCCACCAAAATGAAGGGAAAGATAAGCATGACCAGGATTTCCTGTTTAACAACAGAGACAAAGAAAATGGCTTCAAGTCCAAATCTTTGCTGAACTGGATCCAGCAATCATCAAATGGCATTTATACCAAAGAGAAATACTAAGAAATTGCTATACTCTGAAAAGAGCTATACTAAAAAAAGAGCTATACAAAGCAATTTGACTAACTGCCAACACTTGTTTGCTGCATCCCCATCCCCATGTCATCCTAAGGAGATACACATTCACAGATGAGAGATCTGAGCAGTCTGAAGGCAGACTGAGACATGGTGATCTTTACTGAAAATGAAGACATAATGTGCACAGTGCAAAACAAAATCACACTGTTAATCACAGACATGCAGAAGCCTGTTTGTTCTTTATTAATGTCAAATCCCGATGAGGTAGCATCCCACTAATACTAAAGCAATGGAGGGCTATTGTTGCAAAAATGTCTCGTGCAGAGCTGCTCTTTATTTGAGATATATATGAAAGCAAACCATTGTGCTTGAATTAAAATTTTGGATACTGCAAATTAGCAGGAGATGCCCTCCCATCAAACAAAAACAAGCACCATACAGCAAAACTGAAAAGACATGTAAATTTAGATCATTATGGCCCATTATTTATTTCAGAGAGAGAAAAGTAAGGAAAATACACATTTTCACATTGGCTGTGTTCATTGATTTCAAATAAACTCTGTACATGCCAACCTCCAGTTTATCAGAGTGGAAAGAGAGCTTGCATTTTCCTTTGGCTGGTAAGTGCAAATGGATTGCATTTAATGTTAATAATTACAATGGGTTCTACTTTGAACCACGTGAGCCTAATGGTTTAGAGAGCTGTATTTAGAGTGCAGCTACTGTGTACATTCACATAGGTACACAACACAGCATACTCCGCTGTGAAGAATCACTTCAAACTAGCAAGGTTTGACTGTCATCAGCAGTTTATTCTTAAAAGCGCAATTTCAAATGAATTTATGTAAGAGATGTATGTAATATACACTATATGGCCAAACATATGTAGACATCCGTCCTAATTATAAAGTTCAGGTGTTTCAGCCACACCGATTGTTAACAGGTGCATAAAATCATGCACATAACCATGCAATCTCCACAAACCTTGGAAGTAGAATGGGTCATAGTGGAGAGCTCAGTGAGTTTAAACATGGCACTGTCATAGGATGCCATCTTTGCCACAAGTCAGTTCGTGAAATTTCTGCCCTGCTAGATCTGCCCAACTCAACTGTAAGTGCTATTATTGTCAAAAGGAAGCGTCTAGGAGCAACAACAGCTCAGCCACGAAGCGGTAGACCATGCAAACTTCCAGAGCGGGGCCGCCAAAAACTGAAGCGCATAGCATGTAAAAACCTAAACGCCTATTCTCTGTTAAATCACTCACTACAGAGCTCCAAACTGTCTCTGGCTGCAACATCAGCACAAGAACTGTGCGTCGGGAGCTTCATGAAATGGGTTTCCATGGCTGAGCAGCTACACACAAGCCCAACATTACTATGCGCAATGCCAAGCGATAGCTGGAGTGGTGCAAAGCACGCCGCCACTGGACTCTGGAGCAGTGTGTGTGTGTTACATGTGTGTAACAACAACAGCGTGTAACAACCACATGCACACAGTAGTAGGTGCACAGTATTACTGAGGTAAGCACTACGTAAATATACATAAATGAGCGCTACTTAATGCATGTTTGAAGCTATGAATTTATTGAAATAATTGTTTCAACATCATTTAAATGTTGAGCTGGTTACTTGCTGGCCTCATGCTCTTTACAGCCTCAGGACATCATATTTCTGCACATCATATGTTAACATGCAGAGTGAACCGTGTTGCACATTTATAGTGATATACCAAGACATCTATAGCTGTCTGGTCTCAGCCAGACACACAAAACAGATCTCAGTCAAAACAAAACACACAGACGTATGAGGGGGCACAAGGTCAAGAGACGCTTTATCAAGCTATTTGAGATCTCTCAGACAAAACACACACCCTGCACATAAACTGACTTCCTCTAATTTGCGCTGCACACAGAAATTGTTTTCATCTGCTCCCAGTGTTCTCCCAGCTCTGCTTAAATCAATGCATTTAGTTCAGAAACAGGTGCTTGATGCAGAGGCAACATAGACTGATTGAGGTTTTTTTTTTCCCTCTTTGGTTGTGAGCAGAAAAACAAGCTAAATAAAGATAAAAGAATAATCACTATAATTTGAGCAAAATAACAATTTGAAACATTTCCATTTTAGCACACAGTACCACATAGTTGCACATGTTGTGAGAAAGTTACATCTGGTGTGGTAATCAGTGTGTAAGCGCTCCATGAGAAATAGGTAACACCGACTTTTAAATACTGCAATATTTATGCAAATCTGTTTCCTGTTTGTTATGGAAGGGCCAGATTACTGTTAATTGTCACCAGGGAGACAACTTATCCAGGCCTTTACAGTCAAGCAAAATGAATGTGACTAGGAGTTTAATGCATGCATTCATGCACCTCTCGCTGTGCGATCATCTTCTCAGACGCTACTTTATTCTCAGCTGTGGGCTGCTGATGCAAGTGAGAAAACATTTCGACTTGGCCTGAGGGTCATTAAGCCTAGAGGTGCAACTCAATCTGCAACTCTATCTGCGTTGGGTAACTCTGGGTTTCTGCTTTTCCCCTTCGATGTGACAGTGGGTGGTGACTGTGGACAGCAGGGCACAGAAAGCCATTGACAGGCCTGGCCGTCTCCCCAAGAGCAGCACTTTCGGGTTGTCCTCTTATCAACCCAATTTCTGTGCTTTCACAAGTTTTAATTATTCTTTTGCCTCGATTCAGCAGCAGATTTCAGCAGGTGTTAATGGGTAATGATAACCTGCAGTCACACAGCACCTCTTAAGATGCTGTATTGTGAACGGGAGTGACTCACACCAGTGATGTGCTGCACCCACCTGGGTGATGCTTGGCAGCACTTTAACACCAGAATTCTCACCGTACATAGCAGGAGGGGAGAGAAAAACACCCCAGAACAAGCCAATGTGTTTATACCTCCTCTACACTGCAGAACCATGTAACACATTCATAAGATGTGAATCCATTAAAAACTTAACAAAAAAACATTTATTGTCTCCACTAACAAAGTTATGCCTCAATTTGTCATAAGGATCTCCCACACACGTCAGCTGTAAGAACTGATTCCCTGACTATGCACTGAAGTTGCACAATAATGGTCCAAGACTTGCCTGCTTGCTCAGAGAACCATCCACCTTCAGGGAATACACTATGCTTGAACAGCGGCCTCAGCCCTAAGAGGTCAGATCGAACAGTTATTATACTTTCCTGCCTCGCCTGCTTTGCTTTCTGCTTCGTTGTCAGGATTGCAGCTGGCATTCCTGCTTAGGGAGGAAACGCTGAGTTGGTCTCTTTGCGAAGAACTTTCAGTGACTCCGTCCATCTAGAAATACATCAAAGCCATTTCCCAATGGAGTGTGTCATCTTCCCCTCTTGCAGTACTTTTCTTACTTTGGCTTAAGCTACCTCTTCCCCGTGAAGCTGTTAAACATCACAGGGTAAGCCTGCTTGGGTCAAATGTCATGTTTTGTTGACATCTTCTTTGCGTCCAACAGAAATTAGTGTGCCAGGACACTCATCAAAGAAAATCAAAGAAAAACATACACTTAGCGCATTGATGTTTTGGTCATTTCAGATCCGTCCCAGGCCAACAGCCAATGCGGAGTGACAAATCTGTGCCTCAACTGCACAGGAATCGGTACCTGTTCCTCACTTACCCATCAAGGGGCAGAGTGACAAGCTTTTCTGCTGGCACTGGCCCATATCTTCCTCATTTTATTAATAACATTCATAATAATGCCTTCTTGTGTATCATAAACCAGACATGCACACATGTGGGGATAGCACTTAACAGCTAAGTGCACACATGGGAAAGCAGAAATCCTTGACATAATCGCATTAGCTACAATTATTTGCACCATTAGGAAACACCTGAAACCCATCTTCCTTTCACACGCGTGACCCTCTCCACAGCTGAAGGTGTTGGATCCATTTTTAATGGCACTGATGCCATTTCTAATGGCTCTGCTGGCCTGAGCTGCAGGGCCAACTGTTTTGTTCTCCAATTGCCGTTTCTCATCAGTTGTGTAATTGATCTTTTCGAAGAAAGTAAGATCAATTATGTAAAGCTCTTAATGCCACGGTGTTGTTTGTAAAAATATTGTTGTTGTGAAAGAACTCGGTGCTGTATATTGTCACAATGTATAATGCAAAGAATACATAGGTTATTGAGCCACGTTTGCAAAAATAGGCAAGTGCACAAGCAATACTTGATGTGTATAGCATGTTTTAATACGGAATATACATATTCAATATGGAAAAAAAAAAAAATATATATATATATATAATGTGAAAATAAAGTCATCAAAGCAGAAAATGCATGAAGTGCCATTTAATTTTGTTAAAATCTCTCTATTTTTCTCTCCTTCTTTCACATTTTTATATAGCTTGCCATAATCACTTGTTTGCTACATTTGCTCATTAGCCTGGTCTCCCTCACAGAAAGTCTCTGCTGTAATTGGAATGGAACTGCAGTCTGAGTGGCACAGTGAAGACTTAATGTACTTGTTTTCGCAGCTGTCCATTTGAATTATTCACAAGAGAGAAAGAGTGAGAAGAGATGGGGCAAAGGCACAAGAAAACAAGTCCACAGCTCATGGTTCTCGCCTTGGCACCCTCCAAATGAAAACTGAAGTGTTGCATGCACAGTAAAAAAGATGACTCTCATGCTGTAGTAATGAGGGTAATGTTTTAAAGTGCTTTCCTTGAGTAGGGCAAACCATGGCATGGCTCCATTAATTAACCTGAATATTACGTGAAACTGAGTGAAAGACTGTGAAAAGCACATTTTGGAGTTTTAGACAAAACTTTGTGAAGGCAAGAAAACCTGACCCTGCAAAATATGGTTTTCTCCACAGGTGAAAATGCCACAGACTGTACCTTCACCTAACAACTGCCAACAGTCACTTAAGGCACTGTCTAAGTGGCTTGTGGATAATCAGGTCAGTTTATTGCACTACTAAATGTAGGAAACAACAATTTAAATACAGGCCATTCACTTTAATTCAGTTCAACGCCATTTATTACTTCTGTGCTTATATGCTTGTTTGTAGTGCAAAAATTGGTTTTAGGCTTAGCATCTTAGCATGTGCATCCACATGCACCAAATAAGGACCTCCCATTCACTGAACATTAATGCCAAGTTGCCATGACAACTCTGAACCCTGAATGAGCCAGACCATTAAGAGTGGTGGATGAGCAGTGGGAGATAATTGGTTAATTTGATAAACAGGATTATTTGTCATCTTGGCTGCTGGCTGTGATCAATAGGATTTAATGAGGCCTGTGCTATGACATAATAGTACAAGAATCAAGGTCCAGGGTTATTTAGCAGGGCAGCAGCTTGGTATGTCAGCTAGCTAGACATGTTTTAATTATGCTAAAGTAATGTTAGCTAGATGACTAAGTTAGCTACTTGCATATTAGATATGTGTCTCATTATGAAATAAAGATAGGTGTCTCATTATGAAAAAATAATAACAATGTGCTGATTTGCAATTCAGTTTTGCTCTGATTTGCCCTTTCATGTTTTCATTTCGGCTATGATTTCCCCGGGAGGCCTTCATCTTTATGGTCTGTTGCAATCCATAACTCCAATTTTAGATGTATTGAAAGCAATACATTGTCATTACACAGAGCAACTTACATAGGTTACAGTTGTTTACAATGTTATCCATTTATACAGCTGGATATTTACTGAGGCAATTGTGGGTTAAGTACCTTGCCCAAGGGTACAGCAGCAGTGTCCCAGTGGGAATTGAACTGGCAACCTTTCGGTTACGAGACCTACTCCTACTATGCTACACTTCCGTCCTACCATACATGCAGTAACATAAAGTAAGAGCATACAAAGTTTAGTCAATCTCAGCTCCTCATTTTGCCCACCATCAAGAATGACTCTCTTACAGTGTCATGCCCTGTAATAAATATTCCAAGGTTCCCTGCTTCCACTACAGGCCCCAGTGAGCTACACTGATGAAATCTGAATACGATCTGTTGAGATATGTGGTATAGTTGATCCCTGAGTTAAAAACTCAGTCAACCCACCCACCTGCTTTCTGAGACTAATGAGATAAAGTGTCCTCAATCTCTCTCATCTATAAGAGTTTGGTACCCAGCACCAGTTTTGTTGCCATTCTCAGAACTTTTCAACAGTTTCTATGTTCTTAAATAGCGTGTTCCCTATAAATCTTATTACCCATATGTAAAACTGTACATTCAGCAATGCTAAATTTAGCTTTAAGTTGCCTGCCCCATTCTAGTTTGTATTTAAACTTAATTTTTTTATAACTTCAAAACTGTGGGCTTCACCCAAGATTTTGTGTTATAAGCAAATTATGACTATTTTCTATCAATGTCCTTATCATGGTACTGTTAGTTGTGTAAATGCATTAGGGAAATGCAGAAGTGTGAATACTGATCCCTGGGGGACTCCACTTTCCACGAAATAACACATATTTTACAACACAGATTTTGTACTGCATGCCAATTTTGAATCCACCCCTTTAATTTTAAATCCTACTGATTCATCAAACAGGTAATTAGTTGTTCATGTTGTACTATATCAAACATGTGCCAAATGTTTTAACAATGCAAGTATGTAATATCATTCACTTGCTCTGACTTGAAGTCTCCTTGATGCTGTCCAGGAGATTTGGTGAGCATTGTGTTTACCAAAGCATGGTTTGTTAAGCATGATCTTACTGAAATTTTGTTGTTCCTGAATCACACTTGTTCTTGGTCTGGCATATCTGATGGGTAAAAAACAATCATTAGTGATTCGCTCCAGCTGAGCTGTAAACTGAAACCAGCTGCAAGTGAAACAAGAAAACTGCAGTACATCATCAGCTCAGTGCTGCACTACAGGGTAAGGTCCTCTGCCTGATATGGCAAAATCTTGAAGAGGAAACCTGAATCTCCCTATCATTCCAACCAGGCGAGTGAGTGCTGCTGTCTGTCTTCATGACAAATCCCACAGCCAAACTTTCAAGTCATTAATCCACTCAGTATCCGGAAAGCAAGGTTTCCTGCAACAAAGTGCAGATATGATGATACAGACAACAGTATGCTCTGTGTCTCCAGATTGGAATGGTCTCACAGGCCATGGGAAGAAGTGGAGGAGGAAACTTTAAGAAAGTTTTCTGAAGCTTAGTTTTTTAACCTTTTACCACTTTATCCTAATGCACATCTGGAGTGGTGAGGGATGAGCCGATTGCATGAGAACTCTTTGGTTTCTCCCTGTCCCCTACCTAAACATTTCTGAGAGAGATGCCTGTTAAAAGCCTCCCTCACCTGGCTGAGGTCACCCTTTGTGCTCAAGCTCGTCTTGGCGGCAGCTGTGCGGATGCTGGATCTCAAGGTGCTTGCTGAAGGAAAAAGACCCCTGAAATTGCTCTCTCTTAGAATCATTTGTGCATTTGCGTGCACTTGGCGTAAATGGAACACCAGATGCTGTTGAAATTCAAATGATAAACAATGTACACTTAGGCTTCGCACATGTGCAGCTGAAGTGTAGTTTTTAGATCCATTTCAGCACACATTATGGTTCCCATACACAAATGCAGCTTGGGTTCCAAAGCACAGCAACAGCCATACTTATTCGGCCATGTTGGAAGGTAATAGTGAGGATGTGTTCCAAACTACAAACCTGCGGACTATGTAGGCATGGTCCACTCAGTAGATTGCTGTCTGGGTGGTTAGTGTATGAGTGTGTGGTATGCACAAAATTGGCTTGATTTGGAAAGCACTTCACATCATTGTTCTGCCACTACCTATATACATATTGAGTTCATTTGTCAAACATCATAATGTAATTCCAAAGGTTCTATATACATTTTTGTTTAAGTATAGAGACAAACCAAAGTTATTGTTGACCACTTGAATGCAAGGCTGAAAAGCTGAAAATCCTTTGAGCAAGCTAAAAATGTTTTCAACTAGCAATCTAGTGAACACGCTGCCTGCTCCTTAATCTCGTTCTGACTTTGTAAATTAAACTAGCTTGTACCTGAGGGAATAGCAAGTATGTATACTGTAAGTACCCTTCAGCACATATTACAGGTTTTATGTTGTCCAGAATACACAGGATCACATATGGGGAATTTTGATGCATATGTGTTTTCACACACTTCCATACTTGTGAACTATTGCATATTAGATGACTATGCCTATTAGATGCATGTCCTGTATGCAGTTTTTAACACAACCTAAGTGCAGTCATTTCTGGCAGTTTCATGTGAGTATGTGCTCTCTTTTGCTTTATGACATTAGGAAGAGAGGGAATGCCAGCTACTGTCTATTTATGAACCAAGTAGCTTAAGCATTCTATTAAGATGATTACCGATTTCTAAGAGTTTGTTCATAATTAACTTGCATTGTAAGCTGAATGAATTTTATGGAAGTGTATACAAAATTGTGTATTCAGAAACTAAGACTGTTATAGGTAACAGATGGGACATCCAGGAAAAAAATATTGTAGGAGCAGCACATACACACACCAGTGAAAATGTCCAATTGTCTTGAACAAATTTTCATTTTGGTTTATTTAAAGGCCTAGAGAATCATTTCTATTTTCTTTAAAAGAAATCAATCCAAATACAACAGTGGAGCTAATGTGTCTCACAGTCATCAACAGTTGTCCCTTTGTTTGTTCAAAGCAATTGAAATTCTAAGCAGTCAAGCTGTGGAAATATAATTGGTTTCTCCCATAAGCTCTCAAATCAGAGCGTAATTAATTTGTCTTGCACTGAAGGACATGCCCTCCCCTTCTTCATCAAATGCATTGATACATAGTTTTGCAAAGCTGTTTTGCATTTCCTTTTCACAGCTGGCCTTTGACAGATCAGAAGGGTCTCTAAGATGATTACTTGGTAAGGCCCAATTAAACAGATTTTCTCAATAATATTTTTTTGGATTGGGAATAAAAAGCAGGGCATTTACTTGTCATTCTATTTCCGCCAATCAAAAAAATTGCTCAGAGATTCTACCAGCACTGGGAAAGGAGAAAACACAAAAAACAAGAGTTTAAGGAATATGTTTCTATGTAAATATATACAGTATATGGCAATTATGACAGAATGCAGCATATAAAGCATTGCTTCTGTGATATATGCATTTTTCATACATATATTAAGATTAAGATGCATTATGTGTGAACATAGCAATAGTTGATTTTTTCATATTTATGTGCTGTATATTTCATACATGTATTGAGAATATGTTCCTTGAATTTAGGATTTCCTAACTACAATTTAATTTAATTTTTAATTCCTTGTCAGTTTGGCCTTTGTGTCTGTATTTAATAGTATTTTCTGTTAGTTTGTATTTCATTGTATTTTCATGTTAACAAGCAAACCCATTGTCAGAGCTATTGTAGATTCCTTTTTTTCTGCACAATGAAGCACCTTGGGTCTCTATGATTCAAGCACACATTGTTCTTTCTGCTTCCTAGAAGTAGAACTAGAAACTACGTTCTGAACTCCAAACAATGGAGTCTTGCGGTAAAATGATAGCGATGCTCAAAATGGGAACTGGTGCACCAGCCATCAAGAACTGTCTGAGACTACCAAGAAGTTCAGTCTCTGACGCTGCTGGAAACTTTTTTAACTTAGCAGTGGTGTCCAATTTCCTCGGAGAAGGGCTTAAGGTCTGAGGGCTGAGATATTCAACTGCCAGCATGGTTTTTAATAGCAGTGGCCACTCTCTGTGTAATATGATATTGGATTTATATATTACCCTCAAAAGTTCTAAAATGACTTTACAATTGGCGGTGAGGGTGGGGGTGGGGGTAACAGCTTGAGTAACACACAGCAGCCATATTGCTAAAAAGTGTGCACTACATACCAAGATACAGGTTCCATTCAGCCAAATAAAGCAGGGGATGATTAGATGGAATTTCTGTTTGACACCTCATGTGAAAGATGGCAGTTTTCCCATCACAGCATTAGGGTATGGATCATTAACTTTCTGCACAGCCCATATTGAGCACTGTCCCCTCTACCCTGAAATTTCCACCCCCAACAAGTTTACTCTCATCAAGGTTCTAACAGGAACTGAAGGTAGCTCAGCATCATCTTCAGTCTTTTGGTATGACTGTAGGATGATTTGGCTGCTCATGGTGATATAACGTCAAATAATTTACAGCTTTGTCCAAACAATATGAATCAAAAATAAACACAGCCATGAAATAATTAAAAAAAAAACATTTTATACCAGGCGTTCGATCTGGACCAATTAACCAACAGCATCAAACATACACTTCACTCTGCTTAAGGTACAACTTCAGCATCATTTTTTTTACATTTTCAATCAATTAATCTTTTCAATACATATAATTTACATAAATTTTTGTAATGTCTGTAATATTACGAGTAATAGTATAAGTGGAAGAATATTAAATTAATTAGCACAGTGTTTATAGTCCTTACTGCCATGGATACCATTCTTAATTGCCTTTAAAAGACATTGTGTTCAGTTTCAATCGCAGCAAATGCACTAAAATCAGTATGCCTTACTTCCCCTGTCTTTCAGTAGGTACAGTTGAGGTGGTTGCCATGGAAAATCGTGAGAAGGTGTGGAGCCAGGCCTGACTGCTGAGGTAGCCGGACAAAGCCAGGTCCGTGGACTCACGCTGTCAGGTGTTCACTCCACCTGTCTGCTCTCGGGTTCACATATAGCACCTTCTGTCTCATTTCTGTGGGTGACCAGCTTTGCTCATTCACTCTGTGCCTTTTCCGCTCTGTGTGGCTTTGTGAAGGAGGGTAATTAGGGGTGGAATATGGAGCTGAAAAAGCAGTGCGATTATTCTCGAGGAGGACACCTCAAAAAGGGCTCATAGAAGAAAAAAAGCAAAAATATGGGTTTAGCTTGCAATTATTTAATGTGCTTATCTTATTAGAACCTGAAAATGATCTCAGCTTTTTGGATAATAATAAATAAATAAATAAACGTTTCACATGGAACCCCAGGACAGCTGTTTTATCGGATGCACCCAGTACAAATGTTCCGAATGCCCCTCCCTAGGTGGGGCATTGCTTGGCACATCCAACTAAGCACTTTTCCTGGGTTCCACTGCCTGATAGAACAACCCCAGGTGGCTTTTAAGGCTGTCTAATTTTCTCTGAGCTCAATTTTTAAAATATTGCACCTGTGACTGAACTGTGCGCGCTTGACCAAAACTTTACTAATTAATGTCCTGTCTAAAGTGGATAAAAAATGAAAGTAATAATAATAAGTGATCCAAATGTTCCATGGCACCTTGTGTTCAGAGGAATGTGTAGCTGAGTATATCTGTACCAGTGAGACTCTCCATGTACCCTGCCAGCAATGGAAGGCACTGGGGACAATTTCAAAAAGGTTCAGAGACTCTAAAATTACCAGCACTGTAAAACTTTCCCAGCTTTATCAAAAAAGACACCGTCAGCTCACAATGGGGCCTTTTGTAGTTATAATCCAGTTAGCGACTAGAGAAATTTTGGCCATAAGAGCCCTTGAGATGCCTTGGTTTTCATCTGGTACCAACTGTTTGTTTCCGGATGCCAAGTGGCCAAGGCAGGAGAATTAACAAACTCAGTAAAATAGCTTTATGTTCTTCCTCCCTGTACAAGCAAGCGTTATGCTTATACAAAGGTCACTCACAAAGTAATGCTCTGCTTTTTACTTGTCAAAATGTATTGATTAAAACTAAAACTGAAAGACAGAATAAGCGCAGCAGATTTTTATTTACATGTGTTTTAAACTTTCACATAGTCTCAGAGAATTTCCAATAGCTTTTATCGTTTTCATGTGGAAATTAATATCATGATGGTAATATCTAAAATATATATGTTTATACACACTGTTTCCATATATAAAATTATGTATGTACTGCATGCATCAAAAATACTCTGTATTGTTGTTCTCCAGTTCCATTATCTAATGCACAGTGAATATTTAACTGAACACCATAAAACACTTCTTTATTTCCTCGAGCAAATACTGACCCTTGAGAGTTCATTGGTAAAACCCGATAAATGTCTGCTGCCAAGTCCAAAATGACATTCACAGTGCATAATTCCATTCCACTGAGAACATTTTTTTCTGTTTAATTTTAATCCTAAAAATCAGTTCAACAGAGACATCATGATATGTTTCTACAAACGCAGACAGCTTAAAGTGTGCCAAACTGAGATGATTAATTTGTAATGGAAAATTTCTGGCAATCTTGAGTGGCCTCGCGATTAGTTGTAATCTCTGTTGGAACACAGGGGTTGTTCTGAGCTGTTCTGTTCTCAGCTGCCACAAAGACAATTTCATTCACGCAGGGCTTTTTGGACAACATCTCTGAATGGACCAACTCATTAGAATTTAATAAGACTCATAGTTGCGATTACATTTTTTTCTTTTATTTTTTGTTTTTTTTTTCATTTGTTTCTTCATTTGTTTATTCTTTCATATCATCTAGTCACTGTTTCTCTGTTGATTGAGACTCTTATTATTCTGCAGTCATTTTGGCAGAAATCAGCAGAATATTTTGCATAATGTACATTGTGCTAAGTACTATGTCTTAATTTCATTGTTGTTTATTGTTATTGTTATTGTTTATTGTTATTTTTGGAGAGATTTTTGTCATAAAAACAGCTAATATTTCTTTCCTAATTTCCACCCGGTATGAGGATCAGCATGGTTAATTGCTTCACCAGCTATGCTGAATCACCTCTCAGACCTGCGAGGTGATATAGCCTTTTCATGTTACGTTAGTTGCCTAGCAGACACTCTTACCAGAGCAACTTACATAGCCATTTAGACTTACAAGTTTAGCCAATTCAGGCTAAGTACCTTGCACTTGAGTTAAGCACCTTATAACAGCAGTGCACCAACAGGGAATGAAGCTGGCAAATTCTGTATTACAAGCCCTGTTCCTTGCTGCTATACCATGCCACTGACATTTTATGTCAGTATTTGCATCAAATTGATGTGCCAAAAAATAGACAAACAGACTGGTGGTTTCCTTTGAAAACCAGCACATAAAGGTGACCTACACATACCCGAGACATGATGCCCTTTCAAACCTTTACTTAAGATCCCCTTTTCAGTTTGCATCCAATGTACACACAGTACATTCTTTGGATATTGCATATTGCTTTTCGTGCTGTCACATAAAATGCATGCCTTTCAATCTGAATAATGACCTTTGGTCATTATTGGAAATTTGTATTGTCAGAACTACAATCATATGAAGAGCATGTCACACACATGGCATTCAAACAGAACTGATGGTAAATAAATGCAAAAATGGGCAAAGACTGAACTTAGTAAACACACCTAGACTAATGCTGCCATCTGCTGTTACAAGGTGATAATGATCACTTGACTGCCACTCCATTTCACAAAAGCATCATTTGAGACAGTGTTTGTTTACTTACTTTATTTGTCATGCTTTTTCTGAATTAAATAATGACACAGATATAGAAGGCATAAACACACATAAATAAAAACCAAAAATTATTTGTTCTTTCTCATGACACAGAGGCTTTTACATAGCCTTTCACAGGAGTCATATGCTTGAATGCTTCCTTTCTTTCTTATCTAAAAAAAGAAAGGTATGAAAAAATACTTTGAAAAGTATGTTTTCAAAGCTGGAAATACTTTTATTGTATTTACTGAATGCAAGAGTGAGAAGGAATATGTGTGAGAGAAAGAGAACGTGAGAGAAAGAGAGAGATGTGTATGTAGTCATGCCTTCTCTGGGGGTCCATCTAGTGGTCCTTTGAGAAAGGGAAAAATTGATGGCCTACTTGCATGTTTAATTTCATAGTACTGGTCTTTATTTAATTTGAGAGCAATAAACTTAAATGTGAGTAACAAACATAAGCAAACCTCACTTTATTTGATTATCATATGGCATGTTGAATTCAGCACTGACATGACTGAAAGAGGTAGTGAGTCAATTTTCTCCTTTTGACTCAAAAAAAAAAAAAGATTTCATATGACTTCAAATGGTGCTTACGGCAGTGTTTGCTCAGATGGTGTGCCAAGAATTTGGAGTGGCTTAACAAGCAATGTGTGATTTATTTTTAAAGCCTGGTGTAAATTTGGAGCATGGAAAAAAAAACCTTCACCAAAGAGAATTTTACAGTGACCCCTATTGGTGGTAAAGTAAGTTGGTGCTGACAAAATGTGCAGTTCAATCCAGTGCTCTGGGCTAAACAAACCATTTTTCAACATTTCACCAGATGCTAATTACAGGTGTAAATAATTTGTTGAGACAACTAAGTCATTGGGGGAAATAAATTGTTGAATCAGTTAACATGAGGAATACTGATTCTTGGCAGGTACTACCAAAAGTGTTGTTGTTTAAAGTCAGTGAAGGCTGAAAAAAAATCAAAACCAGACACATCACAAAATATTTGATACCTAATTATAACAATAATAATTTATGATCATCATTAACATTATTAAATAGTTCCTAAATGAACATTGATTCACAGGCTGCTCAAAAAGCATGTTAATAAACCATTTGCTTGTTTTGTCTAAAGCTAAACTTAGTTTCTATGCAGTTTCGATGAAACACAGCACCCTCTTCAGTCTTATGAGACTAACCAAAGAAATTCAGATGTGAAATTTGGCATCTCTCAGTCTACACTCTTCACCCTAAACTGAAATGACTGTCAGACAGATATAAAAACCAAAGCAATCATTTCTTTTCATATTCCCCTAGATACACAATTATCAAAAATAGACTTGTTTTCCTTTGCTGAAACTATTATCAACCAAATTAGTATGTAGGAAAATGCTCTCATTTCTTTTCCATTATTTGTACAACTAACAATCAAAATATGTCATCAGCAAGAATGACAGTCAACCAAAAAAGCATTTCATGAATACTTAAGAATAGAAATGTGTATGTTTTGTGCGAATTTCATGGGTACCTCTTTTTAAAATTTATACGGGTTACTTCACATTGTTGTCCTTTTCCTTGGTTGCGATTGTCCTCGAGTAAGTGAGGTAACCAAAAGACAAATGTGACAAAACTTTCATTACCTCCAACCCAAACTGTAAGGAAACCAATAAAAAGAGCAAGCATAACATTACAAAAACAGTGAGGGGAATCGCTGACTATTTTGATTATATTTCATTTTTTGATGGTATATACAGTATTCATTTTAATGGATAGTTAACATAAGGGAATATGAGATAATGAGTTATATTTGTTTGGTATGTTCAGATTTGTCATTATAGGTTATGGCTTATGATGCAGCAAATTTTGTGAAAGTAATTTTGCCCAGGGGAGTATGACCAAAGAATAATATTTCCCTGTTTTATGGCTGTGATGAAACGGTCAATACCTGGAGTAGCTGTTTTCTCACACCCGAAGAATGTCAATATTTAAGTTTGTGAGTATTAAAAAGATGAGGCCCAAAGCAAGTTCAGCCTGCTACATACTCAAATTCAGATGCTTATATTAATGGAATGTTTTCTAGCATAATAATTTCATTCACCTATTATACATCATATACTACCCTCATGAAGGGGTGCGTTGTCTTCACCCTCATCCAGTAAGAGGCAGGGCTGTGGACCCACCAGAAAGATATTTAAGACATTTATATATATATAAAGATATTTAAGATATTTAAGAGAGTGATATAAAATCAATCACATTCTCCAATAGAATTATTGTCATTAAGTGTACACAGGATGTATACAGGATAGCAACAAACTATAATCTCTGTGTGATTTATATAATTTATTCTTTCTTCTCTTTACTGGGACCGGATAGGGCCAGAATAAATTTCCCAGCACTTTTAGATTTGTCAACATTTGTCAAGGTTGCAAATAAGTATCTTGTGAGTACCTTAATGTGTAAATATGGACAAAATCAATAGCATTCTGTGACACTTGAGTCATGTCACTTGGAAATGAAAATGAAAACAGTTTACAGACTCTTACTTTGGTTTAATTGCTGAAATTCTTCTCTGGGGATAACTTCCACCTCTGTCTTATTTTCAGTGCAAGATGCAGCAAGATGACTATAGTTAGTTTATAGCATACTAGCAGAACTGTATCTTCACTACAAAATACCATTTACATTCATTTAATTTCATTTCATTTCCATTACAATAATTACATTATATGTCATGAAGTAAAATGAAACCCCTTGATTGTGGACAACAAAAGGTAATGTCCTCCTTGCATAAAACCAAAACAATAGTTTAGTCAAACTTCCCAAACAACCTTTGCAAACACTGACTACTGTATGACTCCCTGATTCCACATCGCCTGCAGTTTTCTCCTCCTGACTTCCTCTGCAGAAAGAAACTGGAACCAACTTGTGCAAACTGATATGTTGAAGTACACTCACTTATGATTTTAAATCATCATTATGCATGTATGTTCCAGGAATAAGGGAAATACTTTTCACCCAAGACAAACACTGAGTTTGAAATACACATCTTTGGAAAAGTGAGGTAGTTTAATCTAAAGATTTTTTTTTCAGTTTGAAACCAGCACCCTCCTGGAAATACATACAAGTAATTTAGAAGGGATAAATAAATCATGTGAGCGTATTCAGCCTTTTTTTGTAATTCAAAGAAAAAGCAAGGTCAAACCAGAATTCATTTTTTTACTTCTTTAGTTACTGGCTTAAAATTAAGTTTGAAAAGGTTGTTAAGACTGAATGAGAGTCTAATTACAAGGTGATGTAACCAGCGTAATTGGTGAAAATGAATCCTGAGATTGCCCACTTAGGGGAAAGTTTTTGAGAGCCTGCAAACAACCTGGTGGCACAGCTTCTGATTTGCCTCAATGAATTATTTAACCTGAAATTGAGCCTAGCATGTTGACCAAAGGGAGTACAGTTGAGGTGAAGACCTCTGGGTTTGTGATGATTTGTACACTCTCCTCAGCATGAGGGCGCTGTCATGCGCACTGACCCTCATATTGTAACGGTCTGCTGTTCATGACCATTCCCAAAAGTTTCAGCAGGAGGCTTGAGAGCAAGCAAAATAAGGAGAAGAGAGACAGAGGGCAGCGGGAAGCTCTGCTCTGTGTTGCTGTGAAAAGGGGAACGTGAGGAGCACAGGCCTTTGGTCAAGACCTAAGCCTCTGGGGAACAACCCAAACTAAATCTCAGATGTCAGAGAAATACATCACCCACATTTCACCTTTTCACAACCTTTTCTGCAATAATAGGTATTTTGCCTTGTGTCTGTTTATCATACTGTATTATCTTAGGGAGTCTTCTGACAGTAAAAACCAAAAGCCGTTATTATATAAAGCCAATTTGATACAGGTCGACGAGGGTGGCTGAATAGTCTCCTTGCTTGTTGTGTTGACTGCTGGTGGCTCGCTGTGAAGTTTTGTGAGGCTGTACCAGCCACATGCATCTGATTGTCAGAATATGAACTGGGGCTTTATGCATCCTTTTTAACTGAATCTGGGTAATTAAGATATCAAATAGGAGTCCCACTATTAATTTTTTGTGAGTGTGTATGAAATTCAGACCCATAACTGGCTTTATGCTTTACAAGGACTTAATAATTATAAAATAATCCTTTGTACATGGTTTTTGCAGGTCCTCTTGTTGCTCCTCCTTAAGTTACGGGTATCATATATATATAATTGGCATATTCACAGGAATATGCTCATGACCTTGTTTCTGTTTGATCTTCTTATGTTTAATAGCACAACTTACATCTTTTACACTGAGTGAAACCATTCTTAGATCAGCGTTTGTGAATCAGTAAAAAAGATGCTCCATGTGCATGGAGAATGCAGCATCTAAAAGGTGTGTAATTGGTGAAGTGCATGAGAAACACCTAGCAAACCAGCAGAGAGCTAGTATGTCTAACAAAGGCTACTGTTCCTTCCAACATAAAAGACACTGTTTTCTATGATAGCTCATTAGACATAAAAGCAGCACTCTCATAAACAACAATTCCATCCCAAAATATGCCCATACACTACTCAATATATCCCCTTCACAAGACCATAAAAAACAAGGAAGAAAGGTGCTAAATGGCAGAAATTTTTAAATAAAACTATACTGAGAGGAACCTACACTCTGAACAAAGAAATATCCTCAACAGCATGTGCAACATCTCACAGAATGCAGATCCTTTATTCTCTCCAATCTCCTGCCCCCATCCTGACCCTTCCTTTCTGTACTTCCATTACATTCGTCATCCATTGCTGTAAAAAAATCCCAAATTATCATGCTAATGGGAAAGCAGCATTTTCTACCTGGTGACCCTACAGTATGGTCAAAAGAATCACAAAAAAGGTTGGTATACATAAAATAAAACAGCAAGCACTTATTCAAAAGGAGGTGTGCTTCAGTGACACTGGCATCAGATCCCTTGACATAACATGTACATTTCCAATGTAAAATTCACCATACTAGTGAACCCACCACATCCTGATGTTTTTACCATGGATTATGAAATCTTTAAAATTGTATAATCAATGTAATAGATTATTATATGGTAAAATGGGTTATCAAACCAATAAAATTATGTAATCACTACAATGCAATGGTATATAGTATAATGGATAATCAATCCATTAAAAATTTCACTGTATTGTCTTCTGATTAACACCCCAAATTGCTTGCTATTAAAACAATGACACAAATAAGTGAACCACTTAAAATCATGTCTGCTTTCATCCTAACCCAAATTATCCAGGAAAGCACCTGGATAGGTGACTGGAAAGGGTGTCTGTGGCTGTTGTGTGACATCATACACTTAATGTTCTTTTTTGTTCATTGTTCACACACTACATTGAAGCTACAATGCCACTTCTGTGAAACTGTAGACGAGAAGTCTCGGCAGATGATAATGTTTTTACCTTCACACGTCAGTAGTCGCTTAGCTTTTGCTATGATAATTCTCTGATGCTGCAAAGCTTGGAGAGAGCTTCTCATGGTCAATGATCACTGCAACGGCCCAGGACTATGAGTCCCCTCATCAATAATTCTGATATTCTTCCTGCAAATGTAGCTCTCATTGTCAGTAACTTTGTCAGCCATGATCTACAGCTTATTTATGGTCTTAGCTGTACATTGACGCCATGTGTAAAGGGGGTATAGCTCAGTGGTAGAGCATTTGACTGCAGATCAAGAGGTCCCTGGTTCAAATCCGGGTGCCCCCTTACGAAAGGAGCTATTTTCTTTGGTGGGGCGCTATGCTACTAGCATAGTGGTAAGGAGCAGAACTCGTAACAGAAAGGTTGCTTGATTCCTTGCTAGTAAACTGCTGTACCTTTGAGTGAGATACTTAACTCAGAAATGCCTCAATAAATATTCAGCTGTACAAATGTATAACGTAAAAAACTGTAACCTATGTAAGTTGCTCTCGATAAAAACGTCTGCTAAATGGCAGTAATGTACATTTTGCCCAATTTGAAAGCCATCATACATATCTGTATGGTGGACGTACTTGGGAACAAGAACGGGAGCTCAGCAATGGCAGATCGCTCAGGCTCACCAACCGCATGGCTATCCTTGGTCAGACTGCCTTTATTTGCATCCTGATGTGATTACTCCTCTATCAGAAAATTAGCATTACAGTGCAGCTCCAAACAAACAAATCAAAACAGCTGCATGTGTCAGATCTGAAACTATGGTCAAAACCAAGAGGGCCAAGGCCTGGATCTCTTCATACCTCAGTGTGGTTTGCCCTGATTGCTATTGATTTATGGTCTGATTGGTATTCATTCCTTTAGGCCTTAATGAGTGCTATGCATGTGAAATACATCAGCACCAGACGGTGTGGTTCAAACTACACTGGAAAATAACAGGGACACTAAAGGACTTATCCCAGCCTTTGTCATGAGGACATGAAATTAATCTGATTTACCTTTTGGTGAAGGTAGTGATGTTTTCTCATATAAGATTATGGAAACAGAGTGTCTTCATATGCTGTCTGAAGAACCATCTGCAGAGTGCAAAATACAGGGGGTCTCAGGGGGTCCAAAACCCCTTGATTGACACTTGAGACCCCCTGAAAGCCTCAACAGCAAGATTTTGGGGGGGTCTCTGGAAAAATCTTTAAAAAATTGTCACTTGCAATTTTCACTAAAAATGTCTTTTAACCCTTAAAGCCTGACAGATGCAGCCTGCGTCCAAATTCACATCCCTCCTTCTGAATTGCTCACAAAGTATTCATCGCTAACAATGCTAGTTGCTTATCTATGCGATGAAGTGTTGGCGAGAAAAATAATTTTGAATTTACATCAAATTTAATCATAGTTACAATCTGCATACAGCTCTGTGTCCATCTCCACACCCATTACTCTTGTTTGAATTACTCATGAACGTCATGAACTCATTGTCATTGCATAGATATGGAACACATATCACAAGAAATAGCGGAACCAGAGCTTTGTAATGATGCTAGTCACATATTTGTACATACTGAAGTAATCACGTTATGAAGACAGATCAAACTTCTGCAAAATAATATCTTTACTAATTTCTTCACCCATTTTCACACTCCTGCTTCTCGGTTGAATAAGTCACCAAGTCCCGAAGGCAAACTTTATTACAAATAATTGTGATACACGGATCCATAAGTTTTGTATGTTTGTCTGACGTTACCCAAGTTGCCAGATCTATGTCTATGTCTATGAAACACATTTTACACACACAATCCACACACTACATACAATTTGTTATTTACTATTCACCCCCCAGGTGTGGGTAGGAGGGACCTCCCAATTGCCACTGGATATTTCGCACACTATCTCTACATTTGTACCTAATGTTTTGCAGGCAACACCTGTTTCAGGATCATCAGTGTTTACAGTGTTTATCAAAATTAATTACTTATTAATTGTTTGAATTGTTTTAGGACATATAATACTGATTTCTGAAGAGACAGGGTGAGAGGTTATAACAAGACCAAGAAAAGGGGACTGAGAGAAAGTGACATAAAAAAGTCTGAAAAAATCTTTTTATTTTAGGCATTGTGATTTAGCTTGTCAAATTGTTTTTTATTTTTTTCATTCACCAAGTTCATGAGGGGGAGATGGGGATTTATTTGTCTTATCCTTTGATTGTGTGCGCTCTCTCACTCTCCCAGTAGCCAAAATAAACACTTGCTCAAGCATCATGATTTATGTATTGTGGTGCTCAGTATTAGTATTAATATTAAAATGTTTTATGTACGCTTGTTAATGAACAAATTGCAGTTACTTAAAAAAAAATCTTCATGATTAAATTGTTCCTTCCCATGTCTATATTGTTTGTGTGTGTTTATAAATTAGCATTTCTTCTTGCAATCTGTAACTGCCTCACTGTTGATCTATTGTGGATTTATTGCCAGAATGACTCATTCCCTTTTCAAATTAGTTGAAGTTAGGCTTGCCTGTGACATCCATGAACTTAACTGAGATAAGTTTGCATGGATCACCCTTAATTGCAAGGTGGAGCATCCTTTGTTACTCACGTACCCCTAATGTAATTAGAGGCACCTAATACACGCTGATTGAGTGAATGAACCGACAACTGTTTTTCATCACTGGCCACTGGGCATACACTATCTCAGTCAAGAACCAGTTTTCACCAGATGTGTTATCAAGTCTGTGTTTAAATGGGACATCATACTGCATGTATATGCAACTAAGATGACACAGGATTTCCTGATCTTGAGCCCAAAGACCACGCTTTTAAAGACAGACACCAAAACCAGATCCCAGCGCATAAACAGCAGTGTGAGAACACAAACAGCAGCTCTTACTGCAATTGCTTACACTTCAAGGATGTCAGCTATTACCCTGAGTACAGGTTAGTTTGAGGAGAGGGATTAGTAACCTCATGCAAATAAAGAAATCCGAGACGACATCTCAGAACCATACATCAAGCATGTGCAGAATTGCTTTTTGGCCGCAGACAGGGCGCCATTGTCATCAGATGCTTTACTATTCAAACAACATAATTTTCTGTAATAATTACTATTATTGCAATTACTAATCATAATTACTAATGATTTCCGACTTTCATTGACATAGCTGTGAATGTTTTTTTTTTTTTTTAAATCAGGAGTCATCCTGCATGTGTGTTTGTAACTAAAGTTTTAAAATATAACAAATGGTATTATGCAGGGGAAAATACAGGTTTGTCAAATCCAATTTCTAAATGTGTATGATATATTAATGCACATGTTGAATAATTAAATTGTATGTTGCCAAAAGGTGCTCTCACTTTGAATGAAATTATTTGGGTGGCCATTAGCAGATCATCACATGATTTATAAACAGAGTTGCCAGATCTCCAAGAAGACTTTATGGGAAATTTGGCATTTAAAAAGCCAAATTAATCCAAACTTTTTCCAATGCTGAAGCAAAATGCCAAAATTTTCCCTCCCACAAAAATATATTTTCTTCTGGAATTTGATAACTTATTCTCAAAGAAAACAATATCTGGGACCTAAATAAAACGTTGAAATGCTCAGTTTAAGTATTTTGTGTTTTGTGTTTTATTTTGTTTGACAGACGTCCTTTATTAACAGACCCACTTGTATTAAAAATACCTCAAATTGAGGAAAGTAAAACATATGCCAAAATGCCAATTGCTTGCAGCGCTGCAAGGTCATTAATTAGCCCAACTAAAGGCAGGTGTGAAGGCTGTGCTCTTAACATGGGGGTGGTGTAGGTTTTTGGAAAGTGGTCTATGTTGGTTTCAAGTCACTGGACTTAACTAAATATTTGTTTGACTATATGTTAAATTATGCAAAGAGGGTGCTGGCCAGGCCACTTACAGCTATCTACTACTCTTACATTGCTCAGCTATCTTTAACTAGGTGTGCTTGCAGTGTGTAAGGCTTGATGTTGTCTGAATGGGGCAGGACTGATATGGTTGGAAAGCGAGGCTAATCTTAAAATAATCTCCCTGACAGCTTACTCGGGCTGCAGAAAAGTTGCTTATGCTCTGGGCTTATTCAGTTAAAAGAAGTTAGATGTTCCCTTTGCTAAAATGAGTGCAGGACCAAATAAGTTTATCATTGCACGGTTTTGTCAGACAGTTTGACATTGTGTACACCACTGTGTCCAAACTCAAGTATTTTGAGTCCCATTTAAAAATTGTAAAACTGCTATTAAGCAGCATAACCAGCTTTAATCAGGGGAAGACCATGTTTAAATAAGAAATATGCTCTTGCATATGTAAATTAAACAACTGATCTAAACAACTAGCATCCCTCCTAAATACCTGCGGGGCGCCCTAATCAGGAACAAGGAGCAGCTGCGAGCTTGCACTCCAGCCGAAGCTGCCGCCCAAGAGCCAATTAAACAATTATTCAATTTGCCCTAGAATGTGTGCTCCAACTTTCCTCAGGGAATTCAGCCTGGTCAATTAACCCTGTCAGGACTCCTGACATATGCATAGATCATGTCTAAAGAATAAGTTCACAAAATAATTTTTGAAGATTACAAAACTTTAGAAGATCCCATAGAAACAATAAAATTACCATAAAAATGCCATTAAAATATTCCCTAAAAATTTTCAGAAAAGAGAACCATAATGCTACAGGATACTGGTAGTATTTTATGGGATGAAATTAGGATTATGGTAGGATATAGAAGCAAGGAATTTTACTTATCCTGTTCATCAGTGTTCAGTGCTTGGCACTTGCAGCTACATCCATGTTTGTTAGCTAGCTCCAATGATGCTTTGTGGTGCGGCGAAAAGAAAAAAAAGAAACATGAAGATGAAGAAAGAAAAAAGGAAAGGTTTGCAATGGGAAAGCTCCTCTCCCCTGGCACAGCTAAATCTAGTAGTGATACAGCAAAGCCGTCACCAACCGCAAATGCAGTCAAAACCTTTGCAGAGAATTCCGCCATCCCAGTCAACATTAACCCAAACGTTACAGAAGCATGTGCGGAAAGTAGACAAACAGCAGAGTTAGGCTTAACGTCAGCCGTTGAGAAGGCCATCCCAGAGTCTCTGTCAAAATCTGCTGCTGACCCTGACAAGGTGATCGAAACCTTTTCCTCTGATCCTGCAAAGTGGAACAAAATTGATGACAAAATCCGTACCTACTTTGCATTCAATAAACCGTCACAGAACATTGGGGATTTTTTGCAATCTGTGAGAAAATGTGGGGATGTCAATCGTAGCTTAACTAGGGATTACTTCTTCAGAAAAAAACTAAACAGGGAAATTTTGTCCAGAGAATGGCTAGTGTATTCACCGTCTTGTGGCTCAGTGTTTTGCTATTGCTGCAAATTATTTTCCAAGAGAAGAAATTAAATCCATTTACAGCTGGATTTAATGATTGGAAAAATGGTTCTAGTCGTGTACAGCAACATAAAAATTCCACTTATCATCATGGTGCAATTGTTGCCCTGTCCTCCCTCAGAAATGAAAATGCACGAATTTATTCACAGTTAGTGCAGCAAGCGGAATCAGAGATCTTGAGACAGGTTTTGCAGAAGAGTTTTCTCAGTTCAGTTGTGTTGTAAAAACTGAGGAAACTGGACAGGATGCGTCTCCAAATGTGGACATATGCCTGAGGATGTATCTTGCATTGCCGATTGCAAACTGCTCAGGGGAAAGGACATCTTCCATTCTGAAATGTGTTAAAAGTCACCTGAGGTCCACAATGACAGAAGAGAAACTGAATGCATTTGCATTGCTTGCCACTGAAAACGAATTCACCGTTTCATTGGATTATGACGACGTTATTGAGGACTTTACCAAATCCAGATTCCGGAGAAAGGACATCTAAATGTGAGTAGCCTATGCTGTACATTGGATACAAAAATGTGCGCACCAACCAGTTCATACAAGATAATTATAGGGCGGTGTTTACAATCCGCGTAAACATATCTCGACTAGGGGTGTGGGGCCCTAAAAAGATGATCTGCCTAGTGTTGTCTCACCATTTAATGCGGCCCTGCAGACTAGGAAACTAATTTTCAAGTAGTTCAATCTGCATTGCATCACCCAGCCACCAGCAAGTAAACTACTGTTGAATGGACAGTACATCTTAAATAAGACTTTCAAACACAGGGCTAGGAAAAAAAAATATTACTTTTCAAGACCACAAAAGAACAGCTTGTTGTGGGCATTTCTAGATAAGGAAAATTTAAATTGGTCTGATTAAGATGAAGTCATCAGCCACAATCCATGAGGCAGACATAAACTGGCACCGCAAGGCGACCAATGAAATTGTGTGCAGTGGTGTGTGACTCCCTACCCTGAAGCCCGCCAAGACAGACAGCTCTGATGATGTCATCAACGTGAGCCCTCACGACTTGTGCTTTCAAATGATGCCAGAGGACCGAGGACAAGCGATAACAGTGAGCACCAGAGTGTGACATCGCCTTGCAGCAGGGTCAAGAGTGCTTGAGAGGGAGGCAGAGAAACAATTAGTTTTCTCTCATGAATTAAGAAAAATAAACAAAGTTTTTTTTTTTTTGAAAATTCCAGGCAGACTCCTTAAGCAGGGGAGATTAGAGATGTTCTGTTCTGTTCTTTGTGCGTTTGCCGGATGTTGAAATCGTATTGACCCTTGAGACTCTTAACAAAGCTCAGGACCCTTCGGTCCGAAAAGTTTACGCATTGCATGGCTCTGAGGGCATATGATATAGTTGGTACTTCTTTTTGCAGTTTAAGATTGCAGTGCTTCCATGCCAATTATGGCATACTGGTGCATCTATAAACTAATTCTTCTTCCTTTTTTCATGAACGAAAAATGTTAAAGGCAGATATGCCATAGACTTGAAAGACCCAACTAATCCTATGGTAAAAAGTGCTATTTGAAATTTATTCCTAAAATGTACAGTATATCCATTTGGTAGACCTACCAGAAAAGACCAACAACAAAACCCTTGCTGTTAGTACATCGACTTTTTTTTTTTTTTTTTTTTTTTTTTACAAAAGTGCAATCAGATTCTACAAATGTTACACTGTGTATTGTGCTCCAAACCTTGAAAATGAAGAACTATTTTCCTGAGCTGACTCATGCGTACAGTGTCTTCTGCCAGTGAGGATTTCTGACCTGGGACAGAAGTTACTTACTTACGACGTTGATCCAACTTCTCATTCTCATCCAACAGATGGATGTCATTTTCAGAGTCTGCCGCTTATCCAGCATTGATCTGCAACCCTCTACATCTTAATATTCCACAAGTTTTGGCAGCAGAAGGAAATCATTTATAATCCATTTATCCCTCACAGCAAGAGTGCTCCATTGTCATTTTATACACCCAGTGTGACTCATGTATTGTACAAATATGCACAGCAGCTTTGCATAGTTCAGCTACTTAGATGCATGTGTATTGTGCCATTTTATCATGGTCATACAAGAGCACTTGAACTTCCTATGAATACAACACAAATTAGGTCGACACAAGGTGGGAAAGTCCAGTCCAATGTGAACTCCATTGAGTCTCAGAGGATTCCCTGTGATGGATCACAATGATGAATAAGTATGCACATGTCACTGTATTTTCCACAGACAGTGATGTATAGGTGTTCTGTATCGCAAGTATACTGCACTGACACATCGTCTGTCTACACTTGGAGCCGATATGTGCAGTGATGGCATGCCGTAGTACATGCCTGTCAGAATAACATTTGAGCAAAGTACTCCAAATGCATTTGATGAGAACATTCAGGAACAATTTAACTCAGTTATAACATAAGTCAAAAATATATTCAGTGGTCTGTTTAAAGCATCACTCCACCATAAATGTCCACATACATACTAAACATTTACTTTCCCAGAGTGTACTCCCAGCGGTGATATTAGCAGGATCTATTGAGCTTTGTTGGGGAATGCACCTGAGGTTGTGAGATTCTCCTTTTTTGAGACCATGCAAAACAGATATTCAGGCAACAGTGAGTCAGTATTAAAAGCTTTTTATTCCCTTTTTAATGATCCTGTGCTCTTACAGCTTATGGTTTCAGGGCTTGAAAAATGAATGATACTATTGCAGTACTTGCAAACACATACAGGTGTCAATTCTGAGCTTGCATTCAATGTGCCACTGTAATTAGCAGTGTGGCCTGACTTTTAATTTTATGAAACAAGGCAGAAAATGTGTGCCAGAAGAGAAGTGATTTGGTAAGTGAGGAAGCTGAATTCAACACCATGTTGAGGCCTTCTCTCCATATTACCAGCAGAGGGCGGTCTTCACTCAGTGAAGAGGGCTTGTAGTAGGCAGTACTGCTAAACTTAAAAGGTGATACATTTCCACAGACACGTGTGGTATCACTGTCCCCAAGTACAACTGGACTACAAATGCATATCTAGAAAACACAACAGCCCACTCCTGAATAAGTCATTTGAGATTATCTACAAAATACAGTGATTTGTACACACTGGTGTATTGCAACATGTCAGAATTTGCATTTTTAGTTCCACAAGCTACATTTAGTAATACACATTCATGCATTACTCAACATCTGAAAAATACTCCTCCAAAATGTCTTTGGTCTTCCATCAATTGGCAGATAGTTTAATAAATTTAATTTTGCCTCAGTGGGACATCAATGGCTAAACTTTCCAGTACCCTTTGTGTGATTTCTCCAAACACGTGGTGTGGGTGTTTGCTGTCTGTGTCTAATTGCGAAGTGGCGTTACAAAAAAAAAGTTTGCCATCAACTGCTTCAAAAACACAGATCACTTAGACCGGCGTGGCTGTCTTTGATTTCGCAGGCCGCCGCTAAACTTATCATCGGACCCACCCCGCCGATATCGCCCTCATATCTGTGCCTCTTGGATCCGCCATTAGTGGAGGAGTTGAACGACGGCTTCAGGCCACTGGGACGATCTGGTGTTGCGGTCAGGACAACCGCAAACCACATTGTCATCGAAACGCTGGAGCCTCTAAAAGTCAAGGTCAGACCATTGAGTGAGAATCTGGTGGAGAAAAGAACCACACAGAGATGACATCACTCCATGAGGAAAAGTATTGTTTTTGACAGCGGCAGAAGATGAGAAAAGGTGTTCCTTCAGCCATTAAACCCTTAATAACATTACTGGAAGTGAAATTAACAGTCAACCATACACTAGATTAAAAGAATATCCTAATATTGGAGCCCTTGAGACTACCAAATACCTTTACACAAGCTGTTACATAAATATCCCTTTATTTGAATATTCAGACATCCATCATCTCATGATTGTACCAACTCACTGAGATGCTTGAAATCACCAAATACATAATTATATGACTAATAAACTAAGACCTTTTGGGATGGCCATTGTGCCGTCCCCAATTCCGTTCAGTGTCTCTTGCACAAATGCATGGCGAGACTTCGGCCCAACACCACGTCATCCACGTGGCCGAGGGCCAAAAAAGATCCCTGTCCTCAAGGTGTCTGTCGAACCGCAGGAAACCGGAGACCGGACCGGCACGGTCGCACTCACACGCGCCCGCTATCAGCAGATGACTTGTTGAAATTTTAATTCTCTGACTGCATCATGTGGTTTTAGAGCACAACAAAATCTGGAAGGATCATCCCTCTCTGTGACATCCGTCCGAGAGTAGCTGCCTTGGCTGCCTTTTTTTCTCATTTATTTATTTTTTTGGGAGGGGTCTGATTTCGGCGTGTCACGTTACAGTGACGCAGAGGACGAATGGATTACAGCGGACGGACGAGCAATCCGAGGAACTGCCCGCCTCGATCGCTCGACGATAAGGAGAATATAATGACAGGTGACTCGTGAAACATCAGTTAGAAGAAAAAAAAGGTTTCAAAGACGGAATGGAAATATTTTCAGTCATCTTGTCTGAAGTTCAAAGTTTTTACTCAGTTTTTTTTTTAATGTTTGTCCTCATCTCATGTCCACATTCTACACGTCTTCTCTATTTCTGCGCATTCATACCATATTATGCTTTTATACCTATTGTAATGCTATGTACTTTGTCCGGGATTAGAGCGTCTGCCAAATGAATAAATAATAATTATGCGTATCAATTGTACAGCACCGGGAGACCAGGCAGAGGAAAGGTAATTAAAGAAATGGAAGAATGATAGAGCAGGTTGTTTGAATATGCACTAGCCCTTCTCGTGGTTAATGGATCAGTAATTTCTCATCGATAAATCAGCACGACTGCCCTTCTTCGAAGTATCGAGTTACGTCACGACAAACGGCCACGGCATCTTTTCATTAAATAAATGGATACAGATTGGACTCCTCATTATATACCGCGGAGTAAAAGTTAGGGCTATGAATTCGTCTCTTTCGCTCTTTTTTATATTTACGTGCATTTCTTTCAGGAGATCACGTAAGTCCAGTTGCTTGATTTGATGTCATGCTGGTTGTCATGTTTAGTGCCCATTTCTGTGCAAGCAAATACGCATTCTATCCGTAGAATTAATTTACATTTCCAATTAAAGAAATAGAGTTAAAATAGAGAGTTATAGAAATAGAAAGAGTTAAAATAATGGGAAACACGTTTCTCTCATTTGAACTCAAAGTTAAAACTCAACGGCAAACGGTTTCATAGTTCAAATCGGTCCGGCTCAAGCGTTTCTGCCGCTATAACCTAGTAAAAATAACACAAATGCGTTCACTTCGTTCCAGAGACAGTGGTGCATTTTTGGAAGGAAACTTATTTTTAATTTTACTTAAATGAATGCCTTAGCTTTCCATTATTCATAACAGCAGATAAGAATCAGTTCATGAATATAGCTAGTGATGAAGCAGCTATCCCATTAAACATGAGACACCATTGCTTGGGACATGCTTATTTAATGAAATTGTATTATAATAATTATATTTAAATGATCATTTATTACAGGTCTGCGGCATTTTCTTGAGAAACATCCCTCCGAGAACTTGATGGCTTTATTGTGCCATCTTCTCTGCTTATTAATTGGTCGGACCATTTGTAATCAGAGGTATGCATTTATTAGGGTTCTCCATATCTTGACAAAAAGGCGATGTCTGGCAAATTAAAAATGCATAAGGAGTAATGGCCCTTTATGAATAACTTAGTACCCGAGGCCTTGCGTTTGCTCGAGTCCTAAGAGGTAGCAGTGTCCGCCTATTGCTGTCTTTCCCTGAGTTGTCTGTTTTTCAGCGAACGCTTCGGAAAACAAGGCCAGAAGAACAGGCCGGAAAGGAATAGACGTGACATTACGTGTACAAGGGCGTGATTGACGGGACGCTCTAAACACGATCACCAACAACGAACTGATCACAGCTGAAACCGGACATGAATTCCGAGCGGATTCTAAAGAGTGCATCTACTAACTCATGTCACAAAACAACATAAAATAGTAAACCTTCCATGTTTGATTCGTAGCGGTCATAAGTGAAATCCAGGGAAAGAGGTGAGTTAACTCTATTAACAATATAGTAAACTGTCATAGTAAATTCGATTAAAGTAAGACAGAATAAATGAATTCAATAAAGAAAACCAATCTTTCACCGTATTACACCACGTTACCATTTTTAGCGACTGTAGTTCTGATATTGGGCCAGTAGGTGGCAGGTTTGTATAACTAATGTCATGGGGCAGACCAAGATGAAATATTTTAGCAATGATTCTATATTAATAACTGCCCTATAATTTCATACAATGAACCTTCATTTATTCTACATAACAAACATGCTGGAGCACTTACAGTTTTCTTGAAAAGCAATGTGACAGTGAATAGTTTAATTAATCTGTCTATTTCACTTGATTTATTTTATTACAATGTATTGATCTTCAGCATTAACTTCAAAATAGAGCAATTCGATTCAAGTCATTACCAAGCCAAACATCTGTGCCTAACGCACACTGATGTGAAACATGAATGTACATATCAAGCACAATATTACACCAGAATCCTATTTCAAATACATTTGAATATAAGAATTGTTATCATTGGTATTAACAGTAATATGTTTAAACCAATACCAGTTAGCACTAAAGATTACATTTTGTAGTTCAATCCATTTAAGTAATTACAGTCTACATATCTTTCTGTTTCAAAATATATAATACATGTACAAATCTGCATGCAGGGTACAAAAACCTTTAAAAAAGTGTACTTTATCTATGCAGATGATCTTCCATATTTTTGATGGTGTAAGTAAGATCGCTTCACCCTAACTTGGTGAGAAGCTCTGAAAAGTAATAGCTTGTCTCTGTATACTTCTCAATACCATTTTTTATTGTATTTTCCATCTGTTGTATGTTACCAATTATGTGACTGGTGACATACTGCACGGAGAGAGATAATACTTCAAATGTGACTGAAACCAGTTCAAATTAGTAATCTGTAAACAATCACTCATGTTTCAGCTAAAACTGACACTGACTGAATTCAGTCCTTTTCAAATATGTTATGCATCTCTATTCACTTCACATTTCTCCAACATCCAACCAATTTCAACATATACAGCAATACTGTTTTTAATTTTGTCTTCAAATGTCTCAAGAAAATAAGTTATGGTACACATATGTTATATTGCTTATTTTTTGTAAATATGTGTGAATACTTAAATATAAATGCACAGTTGGAGGTTGACACAATTGCAATGTCGTTGTGCTTGCGCAATGACAATAAAGTTCTTGAATCTTGAATACACAGCCTAGCCTTTTTCGCCCTGAAAAAGGAGGTGTTTATAGCAAAACAACAGACAGACTGTGTAACAGCGAAACTTGACTTGCAGCGTCTGAAAATGTGATAATATTTATTTATTATAAAGGTAGATATAACCTCCCCAACCTACTGATGCCGATCTCCCTTCAAAAAAAAAAAAAGACAAGCCCCAGGCAAACTTGACTTAGCCCCTGATCTTTTCAATAGCTAGAAATGCCCCTGATCACAATATTTCACTTTTTGTTAATATTTTCTTTAATTTCAGGGATTGACAAATGTGTAAGAAAAAAAGTTACTTAAAATTGTTATTGCCAGAGTAAAAGACAGCTAGTCAGTCATATTCAATCTATTTGTAAACATTAATTTACTTTTGTAGGAGGTCTCACTCCTGGATGTCTAGCCATAACTGAACAATTAGATATTATGAAGTTAGCGGAAGCCTTTGGAATATTCTTCACTCTTATGTCTCATATGTACAGTGTGGTGATGACATAGATGAGTTCTTTCAAGTAATACATGTAAAAGTATATTGGATATATGGCAGTGCACTTCAATTCATCCAGTCATAACAGTATACACATACATAGATTGTACCATTACATACATTCTAAACTTTAATGTTGCTTTTGAGCAACAAAAACAGACAATTATAGGTCCTTTCATGTATAAAGTGGCAATAATATCTTAATATATGCTTCATGTATAGAAAGTAAAATGGCAAAAGCAGTATTGTTTTATAATATGGCCTATTATTTTATAATAACATGGAAGCATATATTCATTATAAACTCAATGTACATTAATGTATGATAAAATATATGTGGTAGAATGTATTTTTTTTGTAGTGAAGCAGTCTCCGGTGGCAAAAACCAGGAAGAGTAGATG
Organism: Megalops cyprinoides; assembly: GCF_013368585.1. Taxonomy (NCBI): domain Eukaryota; kingdom Metazoa; phylum Chordata; class Actinopteri; order Elopiformes; family Megalopidae; genus Megalops; species Megalops cyprinoides. Next base: position 27,836,620 of record NC_050592.1, read on the forward strand.
ACCAGGAGGAGATGGCCAAAGCAATTCCAGGCACTTGCACAGGACGAGTCTCCTCCTGTCCAATGAGCTCAAGCAAGCGGGTGAAAACAAGCAACAGTGTGTCAAAAGCAGACAAGAGGGCGTCACAGCATACAGGAGAACGTGAAAACAAGACAGGAGAACATTATAGCACAAAACAGCATGTCAAAACTGAAAGCGTGCATCACCTCGGGTTGGAGAGCATTACAACAGTGTGTCAAAGTATACAGTAGTGTGTCAAAACATGATGACAGCATCACAACCGATAGCTGTGTGTAATAGCAGAAAAGAGCAAACTGAGCCCCAAAGCAGATGAATGCATCAGAGCAGAGTGTCAAAACAGACAAGCAAACATCGCACAGAGTAGCTGACAACTGTGCATGAAAGCGGACAAGCACATGTAACAGTGTAGCTGACAACAGGTTGTCAAAGCAGACGATCACACATAACAGTTTAGTGTACCACAGTGCATCAGAGCAGACAAGCACATGTCACACAGTGTGGTTGACAACAGCACATCGAGGCAGACAAGCACATTTCATAGCTGAAAACAGCACCTCAAAGCAAACGAGACGATGTGAAAGCAGACGACTGTGCATAACAGCAGATGACTGTGCATCAAACCAGATAACTGCACATCAACGCAGATGAGTGTGACAAAGCAGGGTGAAATATGATCACATGTCATCAAATGCTCTTTCCAGTTAGCTGTAGGACACGCCAACCATTACAAAAACAAAATCAAATCAGAGATTTTTTTCTATATGTAGTTATTCAAATTCTGTATAACAGATGTTGTCAAATACCAGTTATTTTTACTTGTAAAAAACATAAACACTCTTTTTTTTGCTGTAATGTGACTGTTCTAAAGGAATGTAAATGGTTTTAAATAGTTTGTTGATAATCTGACAGCTCGACAGCAGTACTGTAGGAAATGGGGTGACATTTCCATTGCTGCTTTTTATGGCGTTAAAACTGTTATGGAACTGTATATTATTGGATATGACATGAAATTATGTCATTAAAGGGAATGTGCCTGCCTCAGTTGTGCTGGAAACACACGAGGGAGTTTAAACTGTCAGAATATTATTTTGCTAATGCATCTGGAAGGCATATTTATTTAATACATCTCCTGAGAATATCTGTAATATGAAATTGAGTGCCTGTCACAGGTCCCAAACTGAATATCACAGCACACGCTGTGTCACCTCCTGTCTCCTGGCCGATCGCGACACTCAATGATTTTATGACCCAGGAAGAAAACAATGTTAGAGTGTTCTATTTGGTTACATTTTTAGAACTCCACCAGAATTCAACTGCATGTGCCTGTGGAGTGTTCTTAAGCCCATCTACCCTTTTGTGCTGTATGTCTCATTTTATGGATCATCTATACATGCAGGCCTGTATGTACAATATACCCTCACACATAAACCCTGGTTGCATTGGCATTCACATATACCACAGCTGAAGTGGTTGCCGGATCAGAGATACAGAACAGCACTAGCTTGGTGAGGGCACACATATATCATTGGTGCGGGGCAATGAAGACCAGCTGATAAAGATCACAATATGACACTTTTCCTTTTCTGCATCGGCCTGCCGAGCAGCCAGAACCTGTTTTCCGCGGCCGGCCTGGCTATCGATCGGACCTCCTCCTGTCAGTGAAGCAGTTAATGGGAGTTCCAGGGGCAAATAGGAGCCTCGTTTTGTCTTCATTTTCATTTTCAAATATGATCCCGGGCCTTTTGTTCCTCCGACGGCCCATCTATTACTCATTTTCTGTCTTATTGATGCTTATGAGCAGAGGCAGAGAGCGATCCGCAAAGGCGCTCTTTAATTGGAGCGCCGGTTGACACCGTGACCATGATTACCCATGAGCCATTGCCTCTCCTGTCTGCTGATTTTTATTTATTTATTTATTTTTGTTTTATTTTCTTCTGGGCCTCATGCTTTCCAGAGACAGAGGGAAAATCATTTGTCCTCAATCATCACGGTGCTGAAATATTGTACATCTGTCTCTCGTCGCTTTGCAATGAATGGAGACCCCAACAGTGTGTATGTGTGTTGCAGTTCAGAAAACATCCACACAAATGTTTGACATAGACAGTATATTCCTTATGGACTGTTGTTATTCAGCATTTTAAATATTAGCAATTCAGCTGAGACACGGACTCATGTGCTGCGGGGGAGACAGAATATTTCTTTGTGTTGTTTTGTTTTTGTTTTTTTTTTTCAGATGCTGAACCTTTACCCTCTTTTGTGGGAGGCAAAGACTGGCCCGTTCAATTATAGGCCAGGCCTCTCAATTCATTTGTAAAACGGCCGAGGCAATCAATACTGCGGGGAAGTATTTTTATATATGCAGTTATTAACTCATAAGCTACAGTATTTCTCATTTCGCGTCGGCAACAGCTGAGCTCTCTATTTTCCCCAGGGGACTCCTGCCGGGCCCATTATGAGAATCATAAATAATACGTGCTAATGAGATATGAATTGATTATGTGGGGAAAAGGTGACGTTTCCATCCATCATTCTAAATGATGTTTAACAATGGATTACCAGCCAATAATTCCTCTGATATGAGATTAAATAAAATAACAGGCTGTTTCAGCAGTCCTCCCCCCTCCGCCCACCCCCCCATCCGCTCCGGGAGGCGATAATAAATCTGCCCAATTACTGTATTACCAATCCGTTTTTCACCTCTAAGGATATTATTATTTCATTTAGACTTGTTCATGCATCATAGATTATTTTATTTTAGTCAGTCAATAAGAGGAACCGCAGTATTTTATTCGGCGGGGGCCGCGGAGAAGTGAGCTTTGATAGAGTGCACCGGGGCCTCGTTCCAGGAGCCTGGAGCTCGTGTTAGGTGGGGTTTCAGATCTGCTGATGGTCCTAAAACCCATTATCAAAGCAGATTTTATGGAAGAGCATGTTGCCTCTTTGGTCTAATTACCTTTAGGCCTCTGACAGGCCGAAACAAAGGGTGCTTCCTCATGCACTGATCAATCGAAACTGAATTATTGGTTCCCATAAGACGATTTGTACAGCACCTCGATCCCAGTGTATGTCGAGAATTGGATAAGGCCGATTCTCTTTGGCCCACACTTAGCCCCAAATCGGATTAGTGGCAACCGTAGAGACGACCTCCTGATTCGTTATTTCTTATTAAAGACATAAAATCCTGTTTCTGAAGATCGTGGTGCTCTTTCTTATGGCTTTCACCCCTTTCGTGGTGTTTTGAGAAATGAATTAACCATAGAAAAAAAAATGAAGGATTGACTTACACCAGCTTTGTGTTTTTGATCGAGAACTGCATTCAGGGCCTCGAATACTGATTGTGGACAGCAGGTGATTTCTAGGAATGCATGGATGGAGGGTGGAAGAGGGGCTATTTAAAAGATTTCAGTATATGATTTTTGTAATAATGTTCTTTATAATACATACTTTTCACTTCTGAAGTAAAATGCCTCCATTTAGTGTAACCCCAATGGGCTTTCTTAAATTTGGGTCAGAAATCAAACATAATCATTTTATCATTTTTAATGTGCTTTGATGCAATCTGTGCTTTGCTCAGTTAGCTTAGACTTAAACGTAGGCCTAGTTGGAGAAAAGAGAGGTCTTAAATGTTTTTTTTTTTTCTGTCTAACTTCAGACTGACAAAAAGATTTCAGCGAATTGAAAGGGCATGCACCACATCAGCTGTGCTACCGTACCTGTAAGTAAAAGCTGAAAGGCACCCCAAAGCTTTGATTGTACGTACAAATCCTATTTTCCACAAAACCCCCCCCCCATCCCCTCTTTCAGCCAGCGTGTTTCCCACCGGTCATTTCAGATGACGTCCCAGCCCTACACACGCGGCGATCTGCACATCACCGGGAACACAAAGCGTGTCTCCACCACTTCGGAGTCACATGAATCAACGCGCCCGCCTCACGGCCCTGTCAATCCAGGCTCGCCCCGCAAAGAGACAGTCCGTCACAAGCACCCCGAGTCTCTGGGAAGGACCATAACAATGCCAATCTGGGTCACATTTCTACCCGGGAAACGAATGCTTTCTCTAATGGCTACTGTATGCACACGACACAGGCGTGGTGTGCAGTTTGGGGACAATTGCAATTTAAATGTCATCTAGTTTTGTGCTGAAAGCTAAAGTAAAACTGAAGAGAGTAACCTGTATATGTGAGCAGCATGGAGACCCCTGCAGGCAGTTTGCTGGAATGGAGCTTTTCTTCTTTTCAGTAATTACCTTATGAGTGTCCATTAAAATTGTTGGATTGCTCAAAGTTACTGACCCTCAAAAAGATCGGCCAGGATGCACAGTGAAATGCAAAATCTGGGGAATGACTATTATTTTGATCTTTCTGCCATTAAGCTTTTTTTTTTTAAAAAATGTCTCCATTCAAATCAAATACAGATCAATGACCTTGTAAAACCTTGCATATGGAGCGGAGAAAAACACAGCGACCTATGTCGTGAACCTTAGATGTAGTGGGGGAAAAAAAACCCTGCATGTCAACTCCTATGGGCACATACCCCCCTGTGTTTCTGTGGAAACACTTATGAGTTGTTTTTGTTCTCATATTAAATCAGCTGTGATGGGAGCATTTGGGCTGGACAGCTGACACGTGTGCTTGACAGAGCTGCAAACACAAGCCTTCCTCTTCTCACCCTTTCTGTGAATAAGCACCATAACCATCCCCTCGATGCTTGAGGATGCTTAAGGGGACAGGGCTGCTTTTTCTGGATCCCGGCCAGGAGTTAGTGGGGGGCGCACTTTGGTTTGTGTGTGTGTGTTTGTGTCTGGGTGTGTGTGTGTGTCTGTGTGTGTGACCACCTGTCTATGTCTGGTCTGGACGTAGTGATGTACCACCTCCCTTTTTTGGATTGCAGGATTGTTCAATTGTTGATTCAGGATTGTTGCTGCAATAAAAGATTTCACCAGGCCCGTCTGGGCCTCATATACTTCTTGACTAGATAATCATGCAACTGGTTCTGGTACTCCAACTCGCAGTCCAAAGTAGACTGAGCTGAGTTTTAGTGCAGCTTGCATTTGAGAAGACTATTTGTTACCAGATTCCCATCATTAAATTGTTTTATTACCATTTACCTTCTTATTTATTGTACTACAATTGTGTAAAGGATTTAAAAAAATAAACAAGTTTAAATAACTTTAAAAAATGTGCATGTCCAGCTGTGTTTGCTATTGTGTCTTTGTCTTTTTATGTGACATCTGGAACATTATGCATGTATTTTGGTTGATTCAACAGAAAGGAGTGCAATGTGGAAATCAGGTTTTGCCTTCATGTGCTGGTAGACATTACCATGAGCTCATGGTACACAAAGTTTTTTGAGAAAAAAAAAAAACAACAGCATCTAGTTAAAAATCCCACTGTGGAGAATGTGTGTTCCGGAACACCGGTCCTGCCAGAAATTGCCGGGACAAAATAAGCCACACTATGCCAGTTTCAGTTTCAGGGAGTGAGGACTCCTTACCTGGACGTCAGGCCTTCTCTTTTCTCAGAGAGAACAATTATATGTGCTCTGGACGGTCCACTGATCTCACCTTGTATCCAATCCCAGACGACCCACGGCTGAGTCCCCTGTCCCAATTCCGGGCCATCTTAATTATGCCTTATGCAATTGCCTCTGTGTGCTGCAATAGAGCTAGAGAGAGACAATGCAAATAGTTTGATAGTATGATTCTGTGGAGAAATGCACAAGAAGTCAACAATTATTAATTATTCTGATATTATTTCAGTTTTGTATGTGGTCGTAGACCACAATGATACCTCAACAAGAAAATGTTTGATTTTTTTTTTGTTAATTTTTGTTGCTTTGTTAAACTCATGTTAAGGAAATGCTATAGTTCAAACACTGTGAGACTTTTATAGTAGCCATGTTTGCTGACTGGCCGACTTAATATATACACACTTGAGAAAACATTGTAAATAACTTATTCAACAAATTTGCCACCAGTCAGTCCTATGGTTAGTGGAAATCAGAGAATGCAAATGCCACTGTTTAAATGTTCTGTGGTGACTGTTTTTTAGTACACATGAGCTGACATTTGAAGAAAAAAATAAAACTTTATGTGAAAAGGTGCATACTAGTTAATAAGTGCACTGTCACAGGAGCTTGTGAGATTCTGTGTAGCCATTGGCCAAAATGTGACTAATGATGTTGCCACAAATTATTACATGTACTGTACATGCAGAATAGGTGTAGGAATATGCATAGCAACATTCCTTGTCAAAAGAAAAACAATTGCAAGATTAGAAGTATAATAACCTGAGCTCATAAGAGAAGACTTTGAATACCCACCCCTCCAAGGAAAAAAAAACATTGAGACCAAAATTGCCATTGTGTCATGTGATCCGTCAAATAAAAGACACAATGTAACTCTTTACTATTCTAAAGTTTTATCAAAATCATGACAGTGGCTTAGAATTTTTCAGACAATACAGAATAAGGGATACAAGACCATTATGATGCTTGACCTCTTAATTCTTTAATGTTTATGAACAATTCGTTGACATTTCAATTAAGTAAATTAACACAAAATCCGATGAAGTGGTGAAAATAAGTGTACAAATTTACTGCTGGGCAGTTGGAAAGAATAAAAATTTGCAGTAAGTCAAATACTGTGAAATACTGTATCTAACTTATCTGCATCAAAAGAAATGTTCGTTACTATATGAATTTCACATTATGTTTTCAGTATCATTTCTGTCATTGTAGTGGAACATAGAACACATAGAACACATGGCAGCCTGAGAAAGGCTGGAACATGTAAATTGAGCATGCTATGTGTGATAGAGAGCTTTTAAGTGCTATTTACAGTAGCATGTGATCAGAGAAAAAACAAACAAACAAACAAAGCCAGAACATGCTACTTCTCGTTAATGGAGCCATGCAAATCATTAATTGGGATTGGAGGAAAATTCGGAACAGGCAGGGTCAGTTTGGCTCCTTTCTGCAGGAGTGAGGAAACAATCCCTTTTCGTTATGAAAAGATTGATCGCGAGATGACGCCCTGATTTGAAAGTGGGGTCCACCATATGGAGGGAGGTGCCCTTCCCGCGCGTGCTAATTGCCCGGGTGAAGCTAATTGCATGGATGCATTTCTGATGTCGCTAATCAGCTGGGGGTTAAAACACAATGGCACCCAGAAGTGGTTCTACCTCCAGTGCACTGAGCGGCAGCGGGCCTTTTTGGCTGCGGACGGTAAGAGGTGGCTGTCACGGTGTCTGATTAATGACCCCAGTGAAACATGTCCAGCCATATTAGACTCCCATGTATCTACCAGAGTCCACACGGACCTGGCTTTGTTCTGGGAGGAAATGGTGTCAGCAGCCACTGCCGCTGGCCCATAAAAAGATAAAGATTTACTGTCATCAGAGGCTAGATTAAAGTGCACAATGCTGACATTGATTTTTACCAAAAATTCACATTTTGGGAAAACTCATTCCAGGGCGGACCGAGATATGATCAGCTTATTTGGAAAGGGATAATATGGAATCTTCTGCCGAATGGACTTTGAAAGAAGTAAATTGTAAATATTGATTTCTGAAATGAACTGTCAATCTTAGTTGGCGAGATTATTCCTATCATCGTGTTGGCGGCGATGAATTCAAAACTGCTGACAAAGTGGGGTGGATGGGATTTCTCTTCAGAGCAGCCGAGGGGGCTTTACTCAGTAGAGCCCGGTAATAGTTGTTCAATTTTATCAGATAACAGCCGAGATCTCATCAGCGGTGAAAAATGAAATGAACTGTGACTCCAAATCAGGATCCATGCTCTTATCCCGCAAAAATCATCAAATGGCGACTGAGGGTTTTCTATTATTTCAGGTCACCTCATTATTGGGTAGCACAGAGGCTGAATTGGCATGAACAAAGCAGTCTTTCCTGTGCTGCCCCAGGGTCAAGTCTGAGGGGCAGTTTGATAGGCTACCAACGTGTCTGGGGTTATCCTATTACCACTTAAGAGGTATGTCGAAAAGGTAGCAAATCTCAACCACTTGTTATCCTGCCCCACGCTTTTTATTGCATGTGGGATATCCATTATTTCCTCTTGTGGTTGAAAATAATTCATCTTTCCAGTAATTGTTGAAATAGATTTTTTTTTTCTGGAAGGTGGTGGTGTTGGTGGTGGGAGGGAGGTCCATCTTGTGCCATTTGTAATGTTCCCCATAAAGCTAAGACCATGCCGGGCCAAAAGGCCAAAACTTCCCCACACATGTGGTGCAGACACAGATATGATGGCAGGACAAGGTAGAATTAAGGGAGAAGGCTACAGTGATGCAGCGTAGACCAAACACCGGGAGAAGAAAAAAGACTCAGCCTGCAATTAAAACTTCTGAATTATTGATATCTCTGTGGGGGAAATGGGAGGGAGGGGGGGAAAGAGAGGGGGGGAGGAAACAGCCTGTGCTTTTATAGTTGGAGGGCCTAATAAACGTCGTGTGGAGAGTGACTTCCTGTTGAATGGGCAGTGAATAAAATATTGCGTGTGAATTATGAGCACGGTATGCTGCTGCAGTAAATCAAACAAAATTCTATCAAGAATAAATGTGCTTTTGTAATCTCTAAGTAATTATATTTTGTTCCTCCCTTTATATGCCTTGTATTGATCTACAGGGGGAAGGTGGTTCGATACTGGTGGGGCCGGACTGCTTGATAGATATACCTGTGAGAAATGACGTTGGGCAGAGCAGGGAAATTTGTTAGACACAGATAACGAGGAGGGAGAGAGAGGGAACAGAGACTGTGGCTTGACGCTCTAGCAGATAATCCCAGCAACACTGCAATTAAGTAGAGATACGTTTAAAATGATGGCGCTGGAGTTTTGTTTGTGGTTTTTTTTTTTACTCCTATCAATTGATTACTTTTTGCATGATACCTACAATAATATCTTACACTTATGAATTGAAGTGTGGCATAACTGAACAATGCCTAACTCTCATTTTACACATATTTTAAGATCATGCTACAGCTCTTAGTATAGGTATGTTTTAAATATTAAAGGTAAATACTAAAAACCAAAATATGTCATTTCAACACCGCTATTAGTACTACTAGACTGTTTAAACTGTATATCCTGACTAAGATGGAAGTCATAAGATAATGTTGCACACACTCAAGGCATCATCATCAGAACTGAATATATACTGCAAACCAGTAAATTAGCTACTTGACAGAGCTATAAGTGGATTGTCTTTGTATACCCCATTATGTCTGTGAGCTTGAGATACATGAGCATGAAATATGTCTCCCAGAGGTGGTCACTTGTCAGCCGTGACGAGTTACTGCTTGATCCAGTCCCTGAATGATTTTTAATGCACCATGACCCAGCTGTTTAACGCAGTGTTACGCAGGCACAGGGGAGGGGCTCACAAATGAAAGGGAAAAGGGGGACCCAGTGCTCGCCACATAACGTGTACTGTAACAATGCGCAAGCTGCGGCGGACTTCGCGTTTGGTTTTCAATCCCCCTGGTGGTTACACTTAAACTGCCTGTCCTTGGTCAATGTCAACCGCTCTCCCTGTGGGTCAGAGCTGGAGGGGAGCTTTGGTGCCACAGTGTCACCTGTCCGACTCACCTCCCTCAAGAGGGTCTGCACCTTGATATGCTGTACCATGGACGTTGTTAGCGACGTGGTTACAGCAGCTGAACTAAAGCTGGCACAAGGAAAGCTAGAATGATAGTCTTACTCAATGTTACAGCAAAAATGGAAAATATATATGTATTATTAATAAAAAAGATTACTTCAGCCTTATTCTAGGACCTCACAATGGCTTTCAAAGGGCTAAAAATCCACACACCATTTGCTCCCTCCCAAATACAATTTATATTACATTATCTGCATTGGTGGACATTTTTTTGCTGTTTGCACTGGCATAATAAACTGGTTTTGGGAGCAAACAGCTTGTAGATTTTTGGTTCTTTCTGTCCAGGGCATTAGAAAACAGGATGTGCATAACATGTTTCCTTTGTATTTCCGCAATCACATTCAACCACAAGCCAGCCACAAAGAACAGTGACAAGCCCAGAATGTTTTACACAACGCTCCACACAGCAAGGCATGAACCAGGCCAGTGGCATTGTTAGGTCCGATCACTTAGGGCTATAGCCTCGAATACTTCAAGCTTAGCCCTGAATATTTTTACCCTGAAAAAGGAGGTGTTTATAGCAAAACAACAGACTGTGTAACTTGACCTGCAGCGTCCGATGGTGTGATAATTTTTATTTATTATAAAGGTAGATATAACCTCTTAAACCTACCGATGCTGATCTCCCAGGTCAAGCCCCGGGCAAACTTGACTTAGCCCCTGATCTTTTCAATAGCTAAAAGTGCCCCTGAATCAGGCCCTCTTTGACTGACAAAGGCATAGGAGTAGGCTATGCAGGGGCTTCCTCAGAAAAAAAGGAAGCATAACATGCATTTGACACCAATGGGTAACTGTTTTTGAAGGTTTAACTAAAATATAATTGCATTGCATCAGTCAATATTGCCTTCTACACCAATCCTGCTATGTGATCCATTCACTGGTTGCACTAACCAAAGTGCCTGCCCCAACAATTGAGAGCTCTGGGATTCTGGTTTGGATGCACAAAGCCAGTGTTGCAGATACTATAAATTAACTAGTGCAGACTAACTTTGATTTGGGGAGATGTGTGATGGTACCTGTCATGTGTGGTCTTTCTTTGGAAGCTTAAGGGCTTTTCCATGAATACTGTTTATGAGTTACTGTTTATGCATTTCAGTGACATCTATAATGCTGACATGGAAAGTTTCCAATAAATGGTAATGTCATTTTATGGCAATGAACATTTGTACAAATGTCACTGAAGAAAATGTCTTAATTCTTACTACTGATTGAGTAAATAAAAACAAAAGACTAACTCCAGTGAAAATCAAAATGTTTGATCCAGCACACTATTTGGGTAGCCTGGATATACCCTATGAAACATACAGCAGGGTTTATATTTTATTGTTTTAGGGAAATGTTTAAAAGTAGGCTTTATCAAAAAAATCTGTTGTCACAGTATTGATGGGCATTGACATCTTTCTGAAGGTGAGAAAAGGCCATCCCTTCAGATGAGGGAATTTCCTCTGTTTATGTTGTGCACAAGTGAGACAACAACGCCACAAACAACTAAAACTTGGAGTCGAAGATTTCCCACACAGCTGTATGTGTTGTGTTTGCTTCTTTGTCAGTACTCTTTATCTGACGTTATTCACAACATCGGTTCAAAGATTCAGTACAGCTTATGTTAGCTATTTGTTTAAGATCAGAGGCTGCCCCACCACAGCTCCCAGCGGTGCATTTGCAACCAAACTAAAAGGCTATGAGGGTGCTTATACAAGAAAATGAAACCCAGGGAAGGTCCCTGGCAGTACCAAGAGTTCAGTAATCAACTTCATAAAGGCCACTGACTGTCTGTGCCTGACTCACTTCATTTTTCTTCAAGTCTTTGCAAAATTTAAAGCTCCACTTAAATGTGATAATTTTTATTACATTTCTCTGCAAATATCATCTCTCCTAAAGTATTCATTGGACCTAACATAAGTTCCCATCCCAATTTCATCTCAGAAATATAAAATGGATGTTTAAGAATTTATTTGTCGTGAGACACCCAGACAATTAAACTTCTGCATTCTTAACTGGATTTGAGTCATATTTGTATTTGGCAATGCATTTGCGTTTTTTTGCGTTTCTGTTTATAAAATATGACACATACACATTTAAAAAATATATATAGATGATGCATATACAAAAATCATCATCATGAGTCAACACCATCATTGTAGTAGTCAGAATAATTCCAACCATCTGAACCGCACTCATGATAAGCGTGAATGTTTTCATTTGCCCTGTTGAGTAACGATAATGCATTCCCAGGTAAAGGGGGACTGCAGTCTGAATCCTGAAATGGAATATCCGAACAAAAGGACAGCACTTGACCTTGGTAGCCTCCTAGGTGTCAGTTTCTGTGGGAGCACTCAGTCTCTGCTGGCTAAACCTTTATTCTCGCACAACAAAGCCGGACAAAAAGCCAATATTGCACAAGCGGTCTATTCATGTGAGGACTCCATTCAGACAGGGTGAAATTGTTTAAAGTATGTTGCTTTTCACTGGATGAAAAGTTCTCATTTTTAAATGCTAGGTACACGTATGAGAACCTCTAGTGTCCTGGAATTTGATGCTCTTTCACAGCACTTTAATTCATGACTAATTCATGTGATAACTTTCATTGTCAGATTTTAGAAGTCAAGTGAATGTAGTTAAAATTTGGTCTTGATTTGAATCACTGGCATGCAAACCAACAAAAGGGAATTCAAGAAGACTAAATTAACCTGCTTTATAACTTATTTAATTCCATAGAAAAATACTGTATCATTATGAAATACCTTTCTTTTCACCAAGCACTGCCCTCCTCCACTCCTTTATGAAATTGTAAAGACTGAATATCTCAACAGTGAAGAGCACACAGACATAGACTTGAAGATACCCTACTATCTGAAAAGAGTTTTAACAGCAAAATAAATATTGTCAGTGATTGAATTTGTATTAAAGACTTTTTCCTCTGTGAATAGAATAAATGTATATATAAAAAAACACATTTATCATTTAAGTGGTGCTTGAAATTGAGTATTTTTTAAAAATTGAGGGTTTAGCTGGATTAATCAAACCAGAGCCAGTGGCCCTTACCAGGCCGATTATTGAACTCTTGGTACAAACAAGAACTTTCTCTGGGTTTTTCTTTGTTGTGCTGTAGAGGGGCAGCCTGGGATCCCGGGCTGACGACGTCAGCGCATGAGCGTGGAGTGGCGCTCGCTGTAAATTATACGTTTGGGCCACAGTCATGTGATAGCACCCCTGGGTGGCAGGCTCCATGTCCCCTAATTAAGCGCTGCTGAAATTGCTCCTTCTCTTTGCTCCCCTTCCCACCGTACACAGGATGAGTGGGAGCGGTCAGAGTGCTGCATATTAACGCATGGCGAACCCCACATGCTGGGGTTCAGCATCTGTTCCTCTCCTGGGGGCGGGGTGGGGGGAGCGGGGTAATTCTGTTTTCAAGAAATGTAAAAAAAAAAAAGAGTAAAAAAAGTGAAATGCTGAATTGTGAAAAAAGCATTTCTGAGTAAAGGTGCAGGGGAACCCATTCGTCTGAGAGCAGTTGGCAATTTGAGGACTGGAACTGTAGAAAAGAAGTGGAGCCAAATGGCCAAACCTGAAGGCATTGTCTGCTGGAAATTATATATGTAAGATCTTAAGACATGTTTTATGATGAGAAATTTAAACTCATTGCTCTGATTTCTCTGCTTCAGACTCATGCAGAGCTGAAGTGAAAGTAGCAAATGTACAATCTGATTTTAAAAAAAGAGCAAAAGTATACATTTGAATTTGTACATCCAAAACCCTCTGGACATTTCCTTAAACAATGTCTATATCAGCTTGCTCACCGAGGACCTCATTCAATCTTTATCGAAACATAGCGAGCGCAGATAACTCGATTTGCTTTTAAAGAAAAAAAGAGACGACAAAAAAAGCCCTCACAACGCCGGTCCTCCGTTCTGCTTATTATTTCCACCCAACAGTTCATTATATCTCCTCTCTCCAGAGATCTGGTACAGTTCCTCTTTATCTGTTCCCTGTTCACCTCCCCTCCGCTAAAAAAAGAGCTACTCGCAGCAGACGAGACCATGATCAACATGCAAGGTGTGAATTTTCATGTAGATAGCCCCTTTTAGTAATAGAAAGAACAGAGATCGATAACGAACGAGGGGATGGCAACAGCTGTAAGCGGCCTTGTTCGCCGGCAGTAATCCTGATGAATAATGCTGCTGTCATAACAGCGGGGATAATGTAACGGTGACACTTAGCACCGTGATAAATAGCCTGTCAGACAGAGGCAGTGACAGAGTCAAGCCAAACAGCCCGTGACAAGTTCTGAAATATTAATTTTCTACTGGGCTGTGACTGTGGTGGAGGGGTGGCGGTGTGTCCCAGGTCGAGGGAGCTGGGCTGCGTTTTAAAGTACAAATTACAATATTTTCATACTGTGGGGGAAAAAAACACACCTACTCTTGTCGTTCGAATCACTGTTAGTTTTCGTTTTGCCATTTTCTTCTCTAATGCAAATTTATATGGTCAGTGATAGATTTGAATAAATTGATATGTATATTCAGACGGTTTTCCATAGTGTGATGTGGGCTCATATGGTCTGTTTTGAAATATTTGTGCTGTTTTGTGCTGTCTTTACATGGAGAAAAGATGAAACTTCTAATTGTAAGGCGAACTTCCAATTGTACAGTCCAATGAATACAATGCTAATTTCTTCTCAGCATTTTTTTTAATAACAATGGATGATCAGATTGACTGAATTGTATGAATTCTCATATCTTTAACCATTTTGATGTCATTGTACACATCTCTAACCGCAAAATTTGATTATGAGCAATTATGATCAATGTGTGTAAGTGAAAGTCTTTTGAAACTTGGGCCCTTGGTAGAGAGTGAGGGGGTAGGAAGAGGAAGTGTGTGTGTGTGTGTTGTGTGTGGAGGTAGGGATGTCCCTTGGCAAGATGATCCATTTACAGTGAGTTCTCGCTGAAATGATTTGACAAGGGCGGCCTGTTCATTCCATACACTGGGGCATGTCTGCAGAAACTGAAATCGATTTGATTCGCAAAGCCCTTATCTAAAATGTTTAGGGATAGAGCCGTTTTATGATTTATTACTTCTGAGCAATAAAATCTCCTGTTGACAAAAGCAAAGTACTTGCTGAGTTCTTATCCTCCTGTGACATCACTGTGTCAACCGCAGGTCAGCCGAGGAGCACGGTTACACAGGAGCTCAGAAAGGGACTTTGATTTTGTTGACAGAGGTTCTCTGAGAAAATAATGGAAGAGATAAAGACTGAAATTATGATATTTTTTTTAGAATAGCCTGAATATGGTAGATGATTTGATAAGCAGCATGGGATAGACTGAAAGCAGGAGGATATTATTGAAGATCTGCAGATGGCTGAACATGTTGCAGTGAAAGTATTTCTTTTCTGAATACTGTTTTATTATTTATGTTTGTGTTACTATACTAATTTTGAAATCGGTTGTTGTCCATAAATTAAGTACCGCAAGCCAAGACATTCCTGGTCATTTTAAATTATATACCTTCAGATGGACTTCATAAAGCATGCACATTGCCTTTGTGAACATAAAATTATAACTTCAAAAGGTATTCATTGGCATGCTTTCATTATTAAAAAGCATGTTTATATTACTTCATGTCCGCTTCAACAAAACGTATTATCAGGTCTTATGAAGCAGGAATGACATGTTTATTAAGGCATTATGAACGCTCTATGTGGGATTAATGAGAAGTGGTTTGAGTGGATGGGTATGAAAGAGATGACCTTTATTCTTAGCCACAGTGTACGCCTTTGAAAGGTATGTGATATTTCTTTGCTTCCTTGAATTCGGAAATGACTCTTTATTTGACTTATTTTCACTTCATAAACTCCTATGTTTCCAAAGAAAGATTTCATTTCTCATGTTACTTTACATGTTTACATGTTACATGTTTCTTCATGCTCTGTGAAACTGGGAAATTTCCATGAACATAGTGTGACATTTGTAGATCTACAGTTGATGGGCATAGCAGCTTCTGCTAACAGAAAGTTGCTTATTCCAGTGGGACCTAAGCCAAATCCTCACCAGGCTTGTATTGCTGTGCTCCAAGTGTGTCTGGCTCTTGATGTGGTACCTTCAGCTACCAGCAATTCTGTGATCATCAGCATCACATGAAGATCAAGATCACATGAAGCGAAGGCGTGAAACAGGTGCCTTTAGGGTTAGGGTTAACCTTTGAGTTATGAATCTGTACGCAATGGCAACATGTAGATGCAGGTGTTTAAGCTGCATGTGCAGTAGCCTGTGGCTTAAGGCCTGTGCTCAGAGCTCCAGCCGTAAACATGAGTTCCACCCTGCAGCCGGACCCGTCAGGGTCTGGGTCCTCCCTTTAAAACCAACTGAGCAGCAGGTACATACACTGGCACAGGGGGAGGGGTGCTGGGGGGAATCAAGCCCCTGCCCTTTTAGACGTACAGTCTAAAGTACC
Source organism: Megalops cyprinoides (assembly GCF_013368585.1). NCBI lineage: Eukaryota > Metazoa > Chordata > Actinopteri > Elopiformes > Megalopidae > Megalops > Megalops cyprinoides. Next base: position 27,852,767 of record NC_050592.1, read on the forward strand.
CTTTCTCACTAGACTGCCTTTTTCTAAACCATGCAGTTTTTTTTTTAATTCGAGGCCCCCGCCGTCCAGGAAGTCTGCAAACAGCGCCTGCGAGCATGGAGCACCAAAGGTACGATTTAATTGTAAGAACTCTGGGCCGCAGACGTGCCATTCTTGTGACTCCAAAGTTGGACATGGGGCCCGGTTTACGTAGCAGGGGGAATGAGCCACCAATAACAATGAGGGGAGGTAAGCTCATTTCATCCCACCGCTCGTCAGTGGCTCGCCGCTCGATGGAGCAGCGCTCCGAGTCCCACACAGGGACACCTGGGGAATACAGATCCCCATTTCAGATACTTCCCCGCCATCTCTTATCATATGCAGCTGTCCACGAGTAAACAACAAAACAAAAATACATAAATAAAGGAGGGGGGAAAAAATCCCAAAGTTAACTGAACCACTTCACCTTAATATCTTTTTTCCCCCTCAGTTTTGGTCCTTTTTACCTCGATAGCAATCAAAGCCGGAGTGGTTGTCATTGCTGCAGCGACTTATCCCTAAACCGGACTTTTTTTCAATTTTCAAATTGATTTTCTTTTTTTCCTGGTTTATCTTCGCATTGAAGGAGTTGGGGGTGGGGGTTGGTGTTGTTGGGGGGTTGCCGTGTTGCTTTTTTCATTAAACTTTTGATTGTCCTTGTGGTCAAAGCTGAAGCGAAAGCTGGTCAGGAAAGGCAGCGGAAAGCTGTCGCGACAAAACACCGGCTTGAGGTGTTAATACAGGCCCCTCGGTATTTAACTGGACAGGCATCGCAAACACGGTCCGTTTAGCGCAGCATCTGGTTAATATAATAATGTGACATAATGCATTTTTAACTTTCCCTAATTGCCTCAGACAATTCATTATTATAAATATTAGGTGTCTGTAATAAGGAACACTAATTCTTTTGACCAAACCGAGGATTCCCGCCCGGGAACAGGCGTGCTAATCTAATTATAAAGGCAGTGAAGCCGAACGACTGCATTTTCTCATACTTAGCATTCACGAGTCAGGTCTCGGCAGATGTGCTGTGAAATTAATTTCCTCTGGTGCAACCAGAGACCCTCTGTTATGCAATTTCCATTTCACAGATGATAACCTATTATCACTTTATTCAAGGAAATGTGTTAATGGCCATGAGGAAGATTGAATTATTCATTTTTTTCTGCTCATTTCCATTCTGCGCCGGTCTGTTCCTTTCATGCAGAGGGAGAAGGCTAATGTAAACATGACCAGATCCTTGTAAATTGGCTTGTAGAGGAGGCTGTTAGCATGTTGCCTGGGGACCGATCCTGGATGGGGATAAGGGCTGATATCTGTAAAGTACAGCATGTGCGAGGCAGGCTGTTACCAGGTGGTAATGCGAGCTAATAGGAGCGGGGTCAAGAACATCCGCTGTTAGGACAACTTCACTAGCGCTCTGGCGCGCCCGACACGCTAAAGCTGCTCTTCTTAAAAAGATACAGGTCTTTTGGGGAGGTGAAATTCCTCAGGTCTGAGTTCAGTTGTGGATTAGCTGGCAGGCGCGCATGCAGTTTTGCATATCATTCCAGCTGAAGTGGCTGAGGAAGGGAAAACTGGAATCACAATGGCACCTCGTTCGACATATGGAATTTTTCTTCTCCATCTTCAGAAATGGATATGAAGTCTAAAGCCAACTGCATGCAGTTTTCCCTCTCAGAATTTAGGTGGCTCAAATTACTTTCATCTTAAAAACTTTTTTTTGTGGCAGTTGAGTGGACTGGGGCGCTCCTGAGGAAAATGCTTCAGTGTGCGAGCGCAGTGGGGTTCATTCATGAATAATGAGGCCCTCGGGATGACGTAACCCCCGCCACGCATTGACTAACGTGATTAAATCTCCGCTCCGGGGGACCTGTCCCTGTGCTGGAGAGGGCTCGTCACTTGGCCTGGTGGGTGCAGATACTGGGGAGAACGCCTCCAGGGCTAAATCCCGTGTCCGACCTGCCATGGCCATGTTGGTGCAGTGACCCCTGGATCAATGGGTCCTTTGCCTTCCGGTTTCTGGGAATTCAGAGCGGGTGAATATGAAATAGGGGCATTTGGTTAAATGCTGACTCTTACAAAGGTGGAAGGCAGCGGTGGCATGTATTCTCTGATCAAAGGGATCGGGTCTTTAGGCAAAGTGGGCTCCTTAGACAGTCACTTGGTTATAATCAGAGATCAGCCTGAGAAGGACTGTGTCTACTTGGAAACGTTCTGCAGTGAGCTTGATGAGCGTATGCCCACAGTGTGTACAGTCTATGTGTACAGTCCAATGTGTCATACATTCTGTGAGGTCCGAATTAGAACAACTTATTAGCTGGTGTACATGCATACCAGTTAACCAATTAAAATCTCACCTTAATATCAAGGATTTTTGGATTTGTTTTCATTTTATCAGTCTTTTGTCATGTTCTGGGCACATTTTGTCTGTTCTCATACTGTAACTTATATAGTGACTCACTATGTGTTGAAAAATGTTCTTCCTATTTGCACTGGTAGATATATTAAACCTTTCAAACAAATTTTAAGTGTTCATATTTCAGCATGTTTTATGTATTCGCATGGTTTACTTATGTATTTTCCACATGCAGTGACATTATACAATGTAAAAAAATTCATTTCATACCAACATACAAAAACACTCAAAGTGGCCACAAAGTGGTAACATTCATACAATGAGCTGTCCATTCAGATGTTCACAAATTTTTGAGTCATTCCGGTGGCTACTTTGTAACATTTTGAGTCTTAATAAAAATCTACTGATTGATTCCTCATCATTTTTTTTTTTAAATTTATGTTTATTTTCCAACCACTACATATTTTGGTATCTTAGATAACTTCAGACATTTTCTTCTTTGACTTTAGACTTGGCATTTCTGATGTCCGGAGTTTCATGGGTTCTGCTCTGCTGCCCAGTAGCATGTCTATCACATAAAAATACACACACACATACACTGACTCAGTCTTCTTTGTCCCAAAGACTGGGTGGAAGATGAGACACAGATTTAGGGGGAGATATCCATCAGGGTGCTATATGGGAATATAACTTATCATGCATTATTTTGAGTTGCCATGTAAGTTCATGACATCATAAAAAAAAAAACTAGCATGACACTTGATTCCTATCAACATAGTTATCAGTTTCATCTGAATATAAATAGAACCGATACATTCCCTGGAATCTATGTTGCTACCTTACTCTAAATCGTAAAATACAAACCCCCAAATGTCATATTTATTGCAAGTCAAAATATAGGGCATATATTACTTATATCTGCACATCTATATTAATACTTATAGGCTACACTTTTATGAGCAATTTAATACATACATTTAGAGTGTATTTTTAGATATATGTCTGTTAGATATTCTACAAAGTATCCATAAGCACACCTATATGGAAGTGACAACAACTTATTCTTTGTAAAAAATGTATTTTGATATATTATGTCATTTACTGTATATTTGAAATATTTGTAAATTGTATTATTTACAATTGGTATTTATCAGGTATAATCCTGAACAAAGCAAAAGAAGGATGCATTCTGGCACAGGCACATAAAGGCACATAAACCCGTGTTCAGAGTTCACCTGTATTTTTTTTTTTCCTGGTGAGAGAACTTTGTCAAAAAGTATTTGCCGGTCATCAGCAGTCCGTCTCCACAGAGGTCAGAAAGCTCACTTCCTCTCGGACGGAGATGACACAAGCGATTGGAGGGGAAGCCCTTAAATAAACACCAGCAATAAATTTTGCATAAATGCAGAGCGACACATGAATTAAGATGTAATTATCTACCGTTTGCTGAGTAAAGAGAAGGCATATTTGCCGTGTCAAGTTGCCAAGCCCCAAGAGAATGTGATGAGAGGAGAAAGCCCTCAGCAAAAGTGTCTGAACTTGAAGCATTTGTAGTTTGGCTACAGTGCCTAATTGCACAGTAGTCCTCTTTGCTGATGTCTCATTATGCACAGCCATTAATTTAAGTTTACACCATTATACATGACGGAAGTGGTCAAATCTGGTCAGTTTTAAGCACGCTCAGAAAATGACAAGTATTATGTGTCCCCTACCTTCTTGCTTGAATAGATTCAAGTAATATTTTGAGCAGGGGAACTTTATTGTGATGGTCTTCTGCAATTTGAAATGGAGAAAATTTACTGTTACAAAAGAACTACTCAAGACAAGTAATTTTAGATTCAGTACCCCCCTCTCTCTCTGCACTCAAGAAATGAAAAAGATAATATTTCTATGGCTTATTATATCTGACATCAGGTTATAGATACGGTTTTGCAGCTATTCATCTGACATGCAAAAATTATATTCAAAAAAGGGGAAAAACAGATGTCAACAGTACAATTATTGATTTACTGTAGTTAATAGTTTTTTTCTTTAAATGCTCTTTCTGTCTTCCTCGGAAGTTCAAAGCACAGTCAAAAGCAAATTTTTACGGGGTGTTTTTCTTTGATTGTTGTATTAGTGGAACATTAAGATTACCTCTGAGTGCAAATCCTTTTATGAAGGAAATGAAGGGAGGTTAAATGCATGTTTAGCATTGCTCTGAAAGCTTTAAATGAGCTTGCATTTTGCTTTTTTATGGCCATAAATTTGATTAGATTTGACCTAAAATTCAATTAACCTCTTTTTTAATGTTTATTGTGGCTGAAGTGGTTATCCACTTTTGTGCATAAAACCAATATGCGTCATGGATTTTAAGGTAAGATTTTATTCAAAAAGTCAATAGATAAAAAAAGGCTTTTCCTGGCAAAATTGCCTCTAATTCCGATTGCATAAAAAGAATCAGTCTCAGACTTTTCCTTTATCTCTTACACATTATGGGGATAAAAATCAAGCATAATGTACTGATACAGTGATGTTGTTTCCAGTGTCTTTTCATTGGTGTCTGTCTGACTTTCTGCCAACAGTGCATCAATACTACTGCAGTATACACTTTATTCATTAGTGCATTTCATGTGTAAGTGCATTTTATAATGCAAGGAAATATAATAATAAAAAGGACATTTTACTGAAGAGGAAATATTATTAACTTTCTAGTAATATTCATCCAAGCTCAGACAAGAGCTTCAACAACATGCTTTTAATTGAGTGATTGTATTTACTGATGATATAGTTTCAAATGTATTCTAAATTTGACATGTTTTTTTTTATTAGTTTATTCTCTAAATATCTTTGTGTTCAGGGTAATTTGCCTCAGAAAAAGAGCAAGTTCAAGAAAACACACCATGAACTCTGAAATGTATTCAACATGGTTTTCTGAACACTGACTTTTTTTCGTTGATGTTTTAGCATGGAGTGGTCTGTATAAAATGCAAAGACAGCGTGCCATATTAAACAAAATAAAAAATGCAATACTCATGGATTCACTAGATGGCAGTCTAGTCTCCCTTAATGATAACGGCTTGCATGCAGGGACTGGACTCTCTTTACACACTGCTCGGAGTTCACGACTGATCAATTTGTCCTTCGATAAAGGGACTTCAGCCTAGTTTAAGTTCAAATAAAAGGCACTGTTTAAGTAAATTCCCATGTTAAAATGCACTGGATGCCCCTCTAACCTAATTCTATGGAAACATGAATCAAATTCTCAGGATAAGTTATATTGTAAATACAATGTTTCTACTTGTACAAGCACACAGCTGAAATTAAAGTACCTTACAGGTCATGGAACTGTTTTTATTGAAGTATTTCTCAAGCTTGACTTTAGTCAGCTAAAAGATACATGTACTTAACTCAGTTTAAAATGTTTGCAAAGAGAGTGTATTCAGTATTTTGATCTTATCTATATATTAGTATCAACTGATGACATATTTTTTTAGAAATGCTTTCATTATAACTTCTGAGGTTCATCTAATTTTAATTGCCTTGAAAAAACACAGAATTTAGAAATAAGTAGATTGTAGGATTTATGAAAGATGTTAACTCTACAGTTTTCCTTACATTTTACATTTATAAAGAATAAAAGACTAAAAATCCATGCTTTTCAGTGCTGTTTGTAGTATTTGTTTGGCTGAGTCATCATTTTTTTGTAAAGCAAAGAATGTTTTTTTTTTTTTTCTCAGGTTAGATACTGCTTTTGTTTCATATAAATTAAATGCATAAGATTAAATGTGTGTGTACTGCAATGAGCTAAAATACATACTGTTGGGAATACCTTGTGTCCACTTGTAAGTGGCTGGGAGCTTAAGAGCCCAACACATGTTGTCTTTCATTCACACTGAGCGCATTTATCAGGGTATCTCTAACCATGCTGGTGTTGGACGCAGGAGAAGACTAATCATTTAGTGCAAAGAAAACAGTGATCCAACTATCAAAGCGGCTTCCAACACTCTAAAGAATGTTTTCCTTGTATAATAACCCTACACAAACCAAAAGGACACCCCGTGTAGACTGTATCTTTATCCTGACATAACCCAGCAAGCATCCATCATGAGCATAAACTGCAATATATGTTCTATTTGCGGAACCAAACCAAAACACACCGAACAAGGACCCAGTGTATAGGAGTAAATTCCTGTGATTTGATCAGCGAGGTGTTGTTTGGGGTAGTTAGGAATAGTACAACTTGCTGGGGTCAGAAGTCTACTTTTGATAACATGGATATACACTGCCTGCCACATTTACACACCCTTTGAATGTTACAGAATAAAAATCTTTATTTGTGAGCAATATGGCTCTGTGCAATGCTATTAAGATTAAAGTATAATATTTTTCAAGAAAAACTACATATATAGTATAGATATAGAGTATAATACAGAGGGATAATAGAGCTGAATGAAACCAAACCAAACACAAAGAAATCAAAGAAAAAGCCTCTTGAAGTAAGTGTCTGACAGCCATGGGTATTAGTGTGCTCCTCTATTATACATCTGCTCAACACTCATCAAATCTATATCAATACCAATTTAGCCATATCAATAATAATCTGCCTCCCCGTGGATGGCTTCTCACAGGTAACCTCTCCTCTGAGGCACGATTCCTGGAGCCCTTAACATGAGTGTCGATAGGGCTGACCGCTGCTGTGGGAGTATCGACGGTTATCAAAAATGACCTTGATGTATCTCCACTCCCGTCCACCGGCAGGCCCGGTACACCTCGGATTAGGGGTGGCCACAGAAAGCGGCAAGAAACGGGGAGATCTCGGGTCTGCCGAGGCGAACATCGCCGGCCATTTTTATTTCTTATCTTTTCCTTCGCTTTGTTGTGGACACATTGAGAGCCAACGACAGCGGTGCTTCCTGGGCTTTCGTTGTGTACATTCAGACCTGCAGCAAAGTGCAAACAAGCACAAACTATCATCGGCATGTGCCTGTTGGATGAAGGTGGCCTTATTTGTGCCTGCAAAATTGTACATTGTCTTTTTTAACTTTTTTTAAGTTTATTTCATAAAATGTAAAATGTTTTGCTTAAAAAAATATAAAAATTCCCCCACAGCCATTAAGGATACATGCAGTGTTTTGAAAGGCAGAGAAGCTTGTTGTACAGCAATTAGAAGCAGTATAATATTAACACCAACTCACTCTGGCTCAGACACTTTGGAAAAGAGGCAGTGTGAGGATAATCATCACACAAATATTTATCATCATTGAGAGCAATATTTCATTTCATGTCTTTTCTCCCCTCTGAATAAATGCCTCTGGTCACTCCCACAGGTCACCTGTGACCTCAGGACTGTGGCTGATCCCATTTAACAGGTAATGTAAAGACAGCAATCACCCTTGTCCAGGTCAGCTTAGGTATCTGACATTTTACCAGCTCATTCTCGTAGCCTGGGATACACTGAAACAAATCAGTCTTGTGCATTATTTCATGGACACATAAAGTATCCAATGTCAACACTCCGCCTGGGAATAAAACTGGTAACCCTTTGGGTCCTAGTGAATGTGACTCACTGCCACATGTGACTTTGTAGCATTGCATAACTGTGTCTGCACGAGGCATTCAAGGGCCAATAGTGTGTTGCTTTCCATAGCAGGAAGCACAAGGGCTGGGCTGAGTGTACCACAGGGGAACACGGGGGTCACTAGAATAGATTCCCAGTCCTCTTATCCTCAGAGCAGCATCACTGGATGATTTTGCCTAATTTAATATAGCTATTTTTAGAAATATTTTTAATTGATATATTTTGACTAATGTGTAACATGTTGTGACGTCATCCATTCTTTACTTCTGTTGTTGCCAACACACGCCCAACATTCTGTGAAAATTATGAAATACTAAAAATACACCAAAACTGTCATCTTTTATTTAATGCTTATAGTCTGATCAAGAATAGGGTGATCTGGGCTCACATTCACCAGACAAGTACGCTCTGTCTCTCAGCATAGTCTGAAACATCAAAGGTTATTTCTGTATTTTCTGTATTTGGTCAAAAATAAAATAAAATAAAAGCTGTACTATAATAGGCCCTTTGAGTGCAATGTGCCAAGCTGTGTTGAAACTTTACATTTGTTTGAAATTCAACACAAAAGCCTTTACATTTACACCTCTTGACACATCCTGGAAGAGCTCTGGTATCAATCTGTGCACCTTCAGAGAAATGACTTCACCTCCTGTGTGACAATCCGAAGGTTAGAATTGGATCCCCCTCCATACAGAATACAGAAAAGGAAAATCATTTCTAATCTTGTAGTTTGTCCATCTCTCGTAGTTTGTCTCATATTGTTGCATCTTACACTAACAACAAGTGAAAGGACAGCTGGAGTTACACTGCAACAACATGCTCTTGTTTTTTTTTTTTTTTCTTCAAAATGTCCTTCATTGTACACATCATGGTCTCCCCTCTTAATTAGTAGTTACACACTATTGAGAAAGAAGTCCTCTTCACTTGGATAGTCAGTAAATGTCTCAGTGTTATATTTTGTTTTTCTGCAAAGAAAAAGCTGGCCACCCTGATGTGAGAGACACGCTAGTTATGTAAAGCTATGGGGCTGATTAAATCAAGGTGCAATGTTAAAAACCCTAGGATCAACTTAAAGTCAATAGCCTTAAAGGCAGTGTTACTTTTTTTTGCAACTTACAGAACTTATTTCCCCGTTTGAAATTGTGTAGTGTTAGGTAAGTAACAAAACCAAATAGTACTGCTAATTTATTGCAAGTTTATCCAGGCCTGAGATCTAAACTAGCCAAGATTATTCTGCAACTTTGACATAGATAAATGCACATTTATTATTTCTTCATAAGCAGAACTTGGCAACTTCAGCACAGACAGGCATTAATAAAAAGATGGTTCATGTGTAAATTTATTTAGACACCATTATTACATAGAGGTCTTGATGGTTCTAGAATGAATCCTGGTGGTGACAGATATAGACAGTTCTAGAATGAATCCTGATGGTGACAGATATAAAAAGAAGCGTTTCTAATGTGTGACGCTATGGACTGATATGAAGTGGATGCGTATCAACAAAAGCTGCAACCATATCAATGAAATATGACAGAGTTATATATTTCCATGTGAAAAGAAGAAACAAAAATTGGAGAAAGAGAGAGACAGAGAAGGAATGAGCCCTCCTCTGTAAATATCCAATGAGGGATATCTCCAAGCAAAACAACACTCCCTCCGCATTGAGCAATTATGCACCATCTACCAAATGCTTGTTGTTCATTTGTGCAAATGCAAATGAAAAAAATCACATTGGCCCCTGGGATTTTTTCCCTGGTAATAATTGCCATGCAACACATGCGATGGCCGGGTTCGAAAGTATCGACTTGCTCAGTTGTTTTAATAGAGAGTATATCGCTGCGGATCCCTAGGTGCCAACGCCTCAGATTTACAACATAACCACATTGATACAAGTTTTGACGTGTTCGATTGTGCGCGCATTTTTCCTCGCCGGTGTCCGGAGTTTAATCAGCGGCCTTTGTCTCGCTATGAATGATGGGTAACCGCTGCCGCTGTTTTGTAAGCATGTGCAGATCCAGATCTCTCATAATATTAGTTAAAATCAATGTGCTGCTTTTTTAATTATTGCTCATGGTACAAAGCGAGGAAGGCTCATTTAAGAGGGGATCAATATCGGAGAGGGATTGGGAGATGGCGGAGCAGTACATCAGACGCCTTGATGTGAAAATCATTGGGCCTGTGCCGCGCCGGCTCGAGGTTATCAGCCTGGTTAGCCTCCAGCTGCTTCCAGGGCAGCCTAATGGTTGAACCCTCCATGAACCAGCATTCCCGGCCGCGCCGTTCCCGGAGAGAAGTTGCTGCCCGCAATACACATTGTACTTATCTATCAGAAATAGAACAAGGAGGGGGGAAAAAACCCTCCCCCCCCCAAACCCCCCATCTCTTCATCGATTATCTGAGCTTGCTATTTTTCTTTCTTTTTCATCCCTTCTCCCCACCAACCCCTCCGACCCCTTCATCCCAGGGTAGATGAGTACCTTGGGCACCTACTGGTTCTCTCCTTATCTCCCCTATCCCTTGACCGCGACGGTCGTCGGGTGTCTGACTGGATACTCGCGTCGGCATTCGACTCCATCTGGTTTTAAGAGGTTAATAACTTGGGCTTTCGGACATTACTCAAGGGTGGGGAAAGGAGGCATAAGGTCTCCCCTGTCTTGCTCTGGTTTTGAGTCACGTCACTTCCTCCCCCACAAACACAAACACACACACCCACACACACACGTGTGCACTCTCTCTCCCACGTTTTCCCATAGATGCAGCAGAACACACAGAAGCCCCTCAATCATGTGGGCCAGGCCTCCTCGCTCTAAACTGATACAAATGATGTTAATCTCCAAACGTGCAAGGCGGTGTTCCGTCGACCGCTGCCGTTATTTGTCACCATTTCCTCTTCAGCACGGGACATTTTGCAGAGGGATACAGAAGTTAAACACCAAATGATTGTTTTCATCAGATAAGGTGCTCAACATTCACCAGAGATTATATATCAACATCTTTTCCCGTATAATCATTTCTTCATACAACAGTACAGAGAAATTGAATAAAGTGAGCTGGTGGTCAATACTTCATTTCAGAAAGTTCATTCAATATGTTAACCATAAATATTGTTTGAAATAGTCAAGTTCCAGATTTAGAGCATTTCTGTGCCACCATGGAAAATCTAAAGCAAAAATCAGCGGGGGAGAGAGTGGCCAGGCAGCTGTTCAGGTGCTTTCATCCTCTGTGAAAGACCTCCGGATTTCAGGCTTTGCATTGTGGGACGAGAAGCTCATGTTGGACGGGGGGGGGCCCTTTGGAAGGGGTTACCAGAGTCCGCACCTCCCCTTGCTACCGCCACACATTGTGTGAGGCTTTGACTGGCCGGTTCACCTGAAGCCGACATTAAAGGGCGCCGCTCAGCGCTGCCCTGACTGTGCCACAGAGCAGCGGCCCTGAACGGCACAGCAGAATGTTCGCGGGGCTGTCCCTGGATCACACACTAAGTCTCTCGGCTGAGTAGGGATTTCAGCTCGCAATCGCCTCTTACCCTTTACCAGGCTGTGATTATTAGGGTCATTCCGCTGTCTGGGCTAACACCTCCAACAGACGGAGCACGCCTGCTTGTGCAGACCCCACAATGTACCGCTATGCCTGACAGTAAAAAAAATATAAACTGAAACAAAAGGTTATTTTTTACTGTAATGGAGTCTATTTACAACATAGTTAAGGAAACTCTCTTCACAAATTTTTTAGCCCAAAAAAAAAGATACTTAGGAAGCTCAAAAAACATCCTTTATGTGTCAAAAAACTGTATCCTGCTATACAGTGTGGATGCATTTTATACACCGTGTGAAGCCAAAAGAAAAATGTTAATGCATGTGACATCATACGTTTTCATATTTGCTTTTCATGTATGCTGTTCGTCAGCCAACTGTTTGTGGTTAGGACAATTTTCATCAGTGGACATCAGTGAATGAAGTCACGATCACAGAAGCTGTGAAGCAATTGCTTTAAAATGTTGAAACAGTTTTCACGTAAAGTACACTGACTGATGCACAAAAAAAGAACTTAGGGGATTGAGAATGGCAAAGGAAGCTATAGCATCATATTTTTGCATTGCATTTTACATACTTCACTTTGGTGTTATACTGTCACAAGTGGCTTTCTTTATGGATGCTCAAGATGGGGAGGGACAGCAATTTCAGTGTTGTTCGGGAGTGTCAAAACACTACGTTCTTCAATAAGGGTGATATCTGCCCCTGAAGTTGCAAGCAAACATATGGATTTCTTAATCAGACAAATAAAAGCCTGTATCAAATGGACCACAAAACTGTTTGGACAGCTGCATGGCATATTGTTTAAGAAGCTGCCATTGCAACCCAAATTTAGCTGGTTCTGTTCCCAGGTGCAGCGCTGCTCTCATACCCTTGAGCAACATACTTCACCTGAAATGGTTCAGTAAAATTCCAGCTGACCAAAAGGTATAATATGTAAAAATGTAAGCTATATAATTCCCCATTAGACAAGCGCTTCTCTTTAACACAGGTAACATTAATGCTTCAGGTACATGGATTTTGGACAGTTATAGATATGAATGCAAAATTCTCTTTTAAGCTCCAGCAAAAACAACATTGGTCATTTGCTCTGATTCTGCAAGCTTAAACAGCACCATTGTTTGGACCCAATGAACAAATTTCCACAGATGATGATGTAGTATAGTGATTTTTTTGACCCTCGGTTGAAAATAAAGCTTTAAACTTGAGAGACATTTACAATTCCAACAATGTCTTCAGTTTGGACTACAACATTCCAAAAAAGCTGAAAGTCACACAATTCATGCTATGTCACTTTCTGTAGGTTACAGATTTTTTTTGTCTCTGTGTACAGAAGTCTCTTGCCCCCAGCGCTGAGATAATATAATAATGTCATAAATGTATGCCATGATATGATTAAGAGGAGGCAGAGAGGTAATTCTTTAAACCTGCTTGCAGTGATTTACTACCTGGGGACGGGAGACATTGCCGTGTATTATCTATGAAAAATGTAGTACCCTACAGTATTTTCAACAATTTCATTGTTGCCACCAGCCGGTTTATCGTGGTTGCAGTGACAGCCAGTCATTACTCCCTACGGTTGGGGAAAGGCACTAAGATGTCCTGTAATACATTGCCCTAATAGCTCCTTCAGTGCACCATGTAAATAACTCCCATTGGGATCTGTGTTCAGCGAAAGCACACACGCAGTAGAGAGTTAAACGGCATAAGTGATCACTCGAATTGAAACTGAAGTACATATTTAGACAGGCGGCGAGTATTTAATGTGCGTAATTAAAAATGGCGTATTAACGGCCACCGCGCGGTATGACAGCCCGGCTCTCCATTCAGCTCGCGGTAATGACGTTACCGCATCACTTTTGCCTGTGTACACGTGGAGCGGGCTGCCGGCGGATGAATTACCACGACATTAATCATTCGCCCATATGGGGTTAATTTACTAATTAAAATCTTAAAAAAAGAGTCAATCGACTGGCTGCTAAACACTTAATCACAACTTTTGACCGGCCTCCGTCGACGTAATCCATTGTGAGATATCAATCAGAGCGATGCAAATTGCCTTTTATGAGCTGAACTTTTTCAACCCATCGCCAAGGTCATTTATTACATCTTTAATTCCTCTCTCGGCAAAATGTACTCAATCATTCAAATTGTATTGTATGGCAGACAAGCTACTGTGGGACTTGATCCCCTCCCAATGCTACCAGCTTCATGAGGTGACATAAAATAAGGGAAAGTTTATATTCACACTGAGAGAACACCAATAAATTTCACATAGTTAATTTTCTCAACTCTGTCAATGCGGAAGTCTGTCAATCCTAAAGTGTATGCACATAATGCATTTTATTATAATGAAGCAAGACAGCGTGGCACTATTTCATCCAGCCCCGCTGTTGTTTTCAGCCAGATTTAAAATGGAATGATGCCTTTCCTTAGTTATGGAGCCCACCTAATGCCAAGGACAAAAGTTCATCTAAATATAAGCATTTACACAGCTTCGGTCAACATATTTAAGATATTAGGATATCACAGCTGTGACTGACAGTTCCCATCAGGGACCCTGTAAACATTATTTGTACAAAGTACTATTAAAATATTATACTACAACTACCACCGCTGCTAATACCAATTATATATAACAATAATAAAACCTACAGAAGGTGAAGAAGACACAGCACTTCAAGGGTAGCAGTTTACTTGGCAAACCACCATTGGGGACACAAACAGTCCCCACCCATTGTAATTATAGGTGCTGGTGGTTTATATGCTGTGAGCATTATGAACACTGATACACAAAATAATACGGATCAATTTGTTTTTCTGTTTATTTTTTACTGTCTTTTACTGTCTTTATTGCACTTAAAGCAAACTGGCAGAAGCTGGAGGCACAGGATAACAGAGAAGCAGTACTTGCCACTGCACTGGCTGTGTGAAGCCATAGTTTGAGGATGAGGGGATCAAGGCAAGGGCCATCATAGGCACCTAATTTTAATCCACATGAGAAGCTCTTAGGCCTAGTTTGCAAATAAAGTACATGAGCAGAAGTCTGGGAATCTAAGCGCTCTGGACCACTGAAATTGCAGCGTTGGATGCCTTATTATAGGATCTCTCTAGGCCACAGCACACTGAGAATGTGTGCAGCTTTTTTAAGGGCCAAAAGTGGACCTACAAGGTGCTAAACAAATGATTTGTTGTATGCCTATTATTATATAGCGTGGCAATCTTATTCTCAAATGATCATACAAGGGAGTTGTTCTTTCTTGTAAGTGCATTATTGAATTATAGATGATGCCGAGAGAGGGCATTAGAAAAGAATTACAGTAAAGGGTGATTGTTCAGTCACAGCCGGTCCTTTTACACTCATAGCAGTCCCTTTCTGGCTTTGATCTCTTTTTTTACTTCTCTGCTTTATCTCATTAGCCTGTTCATTCTTTGCTTGTGACCGCCAAACTACTTTAAGGTCATATTTAACCAAAGCAATCCAGTTTAAATAGTTATCTGCAGTTCGCGTTCTAACAGCTCTTTGCCAGCCTTTAAATATTGTTTTATTCAGTTGCAGGGCCAATGAGTGGGATCTCCCAGGAGCCCTCTCCAGAGTATAAATTAAATGATATTATAACATCAGTGGCCACGGAGGGACAGGACAATGAATAGGAAACATGATAAACTGTGGAACAGGGTCAAGAGATGAAGTAAAATAGTCTAATAATAACTTCTGATCATGTGGGGCAGAAATGATGATACATTAACTTTAGGCCCTTTAAATGGTAATCTATTTTTCTTCCAGCAAAATTTTCAGAGGGCCGTGTCCTAAGTATACATACATAGATCAGCAAGTTCAAGGCCCGTGTCACTGTGACTCCTCAGCCACTCCTGCAATGGAAAGCATCACAATAAACCAGCAAATCTTGTAATCTGGTAAAAATCAAAAAGCTGATTTGTATGCCATGCTATTTGTAGATCATCTGCAATGTCTCAAGGAGTGCTCCAGTGCTGTGCCAGATTACTGCAGGCCTTAATACGAGATATTAGATTCAATTTAATCCCCTCTGCTTATGATTATTTATTTCTTTCTCAAAAGGAATTACATTTCATCTTACATAGTAAGCCCTGTTTAGCAGTCTAAGTGGACACCATTGCACATGATATGTCTGCCTCCAGACAAACTCTCAGTGTATTTTCATTAGCATATCGTCTTAGACCTTCTTATTCATATGTAATTGTAGATGGTAGATTATAAATGATCTCCTGTCTCAAAACTAGGCTTAGCAATAAAGACGTGTACTGTACTGGGTGAAAGCTACGATAAAGGGAGAAATGACCTATCTGAATAATTGAAGCCATCACATCACAAGTACATACATCTAGTCCGTAGCAAATTTGGATGCCTGATTAAAGTCAGTTATTATGGGATGCTCAATGACATCTCCCTTTTACATGAGTCCACTTGTGAAAATTAAAAACAAATCTATATGTATTTACATTTTATGACATTGCCAAGGTAAAAGGTGGATATCAGATTATTTTTGGAAACAAAGTCATTGAAACAGCATCATATATGTTGCAAAATGATCTCAAACCATATCTTTAATTTATTTTCATGTATGTTTTTATTTGAATGTTTTTTTCCCCAGGTTAGTTGTGTTGTGGTGAAGTCACTTTGCAGCAGGGCATAAATAAGGTGAGCTGTGGAATGACGAGTACTTAACTAAATCGCTTTTTTCTTTTTCAAATCATTTACTTTCTTATCTGATTAAGCTAAAGGTAGAGGGTTAATGGCAGGTCAGATATTTTTAGACTTTTTTCCCATTCATGACGTCATTTTAAAAGATTTCAGTTTTCCAGTCCGTTTTTTGACTGAGAAAAAAACTTATTTCATTTTAAACTTATTTAAAGTTATTTCAGGTTATGGTTTTGCTAGTGCTATATA
Source organism: Megalops cyprinoides (assembly GCF_013368585.1). NCBI lineage: Eukaryota > Metazoa > Chordata > Actinopteri > Elopiformes > Megalopidae > Megalops > Megalops cyprinoides. Next base: position 27,869,170 of record NC_050592.1, read on the forward strand.
TTACATGACCTGTAAAGTGAATATTGTGTCTCTTAATGATGTCTTTGACATTTATTTAATTGTTCCTATTTATATATAACCATGTACTAACCCATTACCTCATCCTGTTTTACTTTAATTACAAGTCAACGGAAGCAGCCACCATCATTAGAAAATCCCAGTTAACTCCAACCCCCACCCCTCCCTCATCCAACACACACACACACGCACACACACATTGCATAAAAGGTTGTAATTCTGCGGCAACATCTGACAGACAGACATTGTTCTTTCAAGATCATCTGATCAGAGTGTTGTTTTTTTAGATGCAGAATGGCATCTCATTTTGTAATACATATTTTGTTGACTTGAGTGACATAGGGCTTCAGGCCAGAGTTGATAGCTTCACAGGTTTGTATTGCTCAACCAGTATCTAGTAGACTTTTACATTCATCTCTCAGAATGACATTCCCTCAAATCCATTCTTGAACAGATATCCTAAGAAAGAACTGTGAAGGGGAACATCAGACAAGTGCCTTATATTCAGTCACGCAGTGTTCTTAATAAAAAAGGGAAAACATCCACTTTTAAGATAATTGTAAGATAATTGAATGTATATAAACATACACATTTATCAAAAAGCATTTCACATTTCTTGAAAAAAGTCAGTCAGTTGTAGAAGATTAACACAGAGAAGAATTTAATTGGATGTGTCATGTAAGATCACTCCATACAGAGCTGGTTAGGTAGGTGCTCCAGTGGTTTGACACAGTTTTGGTTTGGTCCTTAGATTTATATACAGATCCTAGTCATAGTCATCATATCTGTATATTTAGACAATGCAAATATCTGTAATGCTGTTACATTATGTGCAGTCTCAGGGTAGAACTGATATAATAATCACTTGTATTTGAAATCTGTAACTTTGCTGACAAAAGTTTAAATCCACAGTCCAACTCTTCTTGTTGATCTAAGTAATAAATAGGATTCATAAGTGACAGTATATTGATAGTTTTAGACTGAATACCAGTTAAATCACTGTTTTCATATGCTGGCATTCTTTGCACTGGCAAAGAATATGTGCTTATTCCTTTCATACTTTTTTTTTTTTAGTTTTGGGAGTTCCTTTTGTTTAGCAGCTGACATTTTTCCTGCCTTCAAATGAAGCCATTGATGTAAGCAGAGATAGTGAGCTTAATGCACTCTTCACACATGTGCCCATTTGCTTAAAGGGACCCTACCTATGGGGTTAATTGTATTGCTTACTGGTTTTATTGGTCCCTAGGCAGCATGGCAAAAGGGGATTGGTGGAAGAAACGCATTACAATATCAGATGTCTCTGTGTTATGATTAATGTGTCCTTTATGGTTCTTGGATTGACAGTGGATAAGACCTTAGACTGAGTGCCAGGTAGCCTGTCTGATGCAGAACCTAATGTTTCATAACAGATGACCCCTTATGATGCCTGTCTGGTATTTGTATTAATGTCACATGCATATTGGTTCTATCTCTAGATCATAACCAATGCTCTGTAGAATATGATTTGTTATTGTACCTGTAGGTAGAGGTAGACTTTTATCTATAAGAGACAAAATATAAAACTATAATATGCAGCTGAAAAATACATTTAGCTGGATGAAGTTTTTATTGCATGTTTAGGTCCACTGTGCTACAATATATTTCCTCAGATCTTTGAATTGCTAATTAAACGATCAATAGAAAAAAATAAAAATAAATTAATATTTTCCTATTATGACAGTGTATAGTATAATTGTGAAGGGGTACACATTCTAGAGCCTGTAACTTTTTAATTGCACAGTTGAACAGTATCACCAACCATGATAGCTGGTTAAATAAAGCCTTTCTCTCTTGTTATATTGTCAATAGTCATGAAGTTGCAAAGGCAAATTTTCATTTCTTTTCATAACTTTATTACAAAGTAAAACTACAAGATGACACAAAATACACAAAACACCAGAATACACAAAATCTGTATCTCTCCTGACTCTGTAAAAATGGCTGCAGTATACTGTATGCTTAGTATCATATCCTAAAGCAAATTACATGTTTGAACACTTAAGAAATGTGTTTTGTCCACCTGAATGACTTCTTCAACTGTGAAACTTGCCCCTTTCAGTAGATTTCGGGAGTGAAAGGGCCGACCGGAGAGATGGGCAATTCCACGCGTGATGACATTGCTCGGAGAGCACAATGGCGCTCAAGTGCCGACATTGACCAGTAATGAATGAGTGAAAGGAGGGAGAGAGAGTCGCAGCTGCACTCCACAATCGCCTCTCGACATCTATAGCCCGAGCCAAAATACTATTAATACGTGTGTCAGCGGTGAGAGTGGATCAGAGGGGTACTGCACGAAACGTCTCGGTGCGCGCGGGAAAGAAAATGAGCAGGATCCAGGGGGACAGGCCTCCCTCTCTATCTAAGAGACTCCGCGTTATTCAGCTTTTGTGCTGCTCCTCTCCCCCTCTTCTATTTGTGTAAAGATTAAATTGCACATGATTTCTAATGTCTCCGCTCCTCTGCGCTGCCATAGGTCGACAACCTTCATGGAGCTGAGATAATAGATACATCGTCTGCTGTTCGTGCCGGAGCTCCTCCGCCACAGCCCAGTACTCCCCCATTGTTATGAGTCAGAAGCAATTAAGTAAAATACTGGATGGGGCTCTGCGCACCCTTTCAATATTTATCATGTCCCCCTTTGTAAACGCTATTTAGCCGCAATATCAGAAATGATCTCTAATGCAATTACAGCTGCATTTAAGAATTAACATTAGTGGCCAATCTTCAGCCAACAAAAGGTACGGCACTTAAAATAAAAGAGGAAACGGATCCATTGGGGCCCGGGCGTTGAATAATGCAGCTTTCTGAAACGCAATCTGGCGGAGCTTTTGAGTGCGCAATCGAAGAGAAAACGGGCCCGGCGCATGCGGGGGTCGCGATACCTGCGCTGTGAGGACTAATTATCCAAAACTGTGCCGAGCTTTCATTCTGATTTCCACTGAAATGAATGGCAACTGAGCGCGAGGTTCGTCAAGACAATGGCCACTGGTTTCAGGTGACAATTACAGAGTCTATGCACAGCCAACTGGAGGAACGAGGATTAAAACATAACAATGTTCAAAAGTACGTTTCATAAGTTCTTTTTGGTGACTTTCCAAAGATGGCTTTAATTATCTAGCATAAGCAATATTACTCTTACAGTAGTGAGATCTAATTTCTCATTGCACAGCTCCCACATCTTGATGTCTGTTGGGACACAGAAATAAAACCAATGTGGTAGCACCCCAGCTTCTCATGTACCATTGCTGAAAGTCAATCTAACAGAAGGATCAATCATTAACACTCAACATTCCTTATTTTCCTGCCTTATTGATCAGACCTGTGTCAATTCCTACTGTATTTGCCACCATGGCTGGGCAATGTGGCATTATGGGTAATGTGATGACAGAATGAGAATGAAAGATCTCCTGCAATATGTAATTTATTGCCCCCCCCACAATGACATTTCGCAGGGGTCCTCCAATGTTACTCCCCAGGAATGGGGGCTTCCATTTCTACAGTTTTTCTCCAAGCTTTCAAATTATTCAGGCTCCTCTCCCCTCCTCTCACACCGCCTGTGTGTTTGCCTGCTGCCTTCATACAGTAATGCATACAGTCTGATGGCAGCTTGGAGCCTCTCGGACGGCTGTAATTGACTTTCCAGTTGATAGCGAATGCCAGTCTGATCGGAGTCTGCCTGTCTCGTTGATGTGCAGCAGAGTCTGAGGAATGCGCTTCTTCAATGGCAGATCAATTAGTCCATTAAGATACCTCAGACAAGGTTCCTAGCATAAATTTGGAAGAGCCAGGGACATTACTCCTCCCCCATGCCTCTTAGGGATGTAACTGGTGTCTCCAGGTATAGTACATTTGCCTGCTGGTGCTCCTCATTGGCTTCCTATTAGTCAGTCCATCATTTTTGGCTCACTTACCCAAAGCCTATACCTCCTGATCAAAAGCACAGGTTTATTTGATTATTTTATTCTGTTCTTAAACTGTTCTTTCTTTTTTTCTCTCTATGTAATTAGTTAATAATGTGTCTGTTCCATAAAATGTCAGCTGGTGTTACAAGTTATTCATGGGTGATATGATGTAAGAAAACAGTCATTTTTTCAGTTATATTATTTAACTAAGTGATGTTTTATTATTAGTATATTAAGTTATTATTTTTGCCACTGTAGGCTCAGGGAATATCTATGCATTATATCAACATATCAACACAGAGTACTAAAAGACCTAGCATTTGTTGATATTCCTTGTACTTGCTGAAACAATATTGATGTATGTTGAAAATCTACCTATGTAGCCCTAATCCCACAGTCTTAGAAATAATTTCCAATACAGACAGATGGCTCTGACAATTCTATTCAGCTGTATTTGCGAGCTCGTGGCAGTAGGTCACCGAAGACAGGTGGCCCATAATATAGCTGTAGTTTGATAATTCTCCAGATTACTTCAAATAATTCTTCAAATAATTCTTTTTTGCCAGACATCTGTGGTTATATCTCCTCAGTAGTCGGCCTAAGCTCAGCCTTGCTTCTTTTATATCCATTATTAAAGATGATGTCACAAAGGCTGCATGTGCTTATTACGATGTATATTGGTACATATGGAGGTACATGCTTTACTCGAAAGCGAGCATAATGTGTGAGAGTAAGATGCATTTGACATTGTGCAATGTCTTTATTCAAAGTAATGGCTTTGCTGAACTTTAGCAAGTCGAAGTCTTTAGCAGAATCTTGACTTCAATTCAAGAAAAATGTTGACAGACAGTTGCTTCAAAACTTTTTTCATGGCTAATTTTCACTTTTGGTCAAAGGGATCCTATTTACTGTTAAAAATAAAAGATTCTTTAAAAAGATCTTCTTCATTTCTTCCTGTAGCCATTTTGTTATGCTAGTCTCCACAGTGGAGGTATTGTAACGGAAAAAGGAAGGTGAAACAGTGCACAGTGTAGCCCGAGGTTTATATGCTGGTGCTGAAGATCCAGTCTTTCTCTTCTCTAAAGTATACCCAGCAATAGTGTCCTTCCGTAAGCAACTTTTATGGAGGTCTCATGAAAGCCCACAAGCCCAGGGGTCAGAGAGCAATGCTTTGATGGATTATGGGATAGCGTTCCTCCCCGGCCTGCTGACAGGTTTTATTGGTCAGGAAGATGAGCTTGTAACCCTTTATATAATTATTGTATTAAAGGCAATGTCCTCCCGGATTGCTGGCACTTGTCCCTGGATCAATGTGGAGATAATTTCAGAAATGAATAGTTAGTATCGATTGTCCCTTTAGTGATGTCTTATCAGTGACTTGGACAGGTCGGCGTAGATTATTGCACCAATGTCATTTATGGTAGCTATGATTGTATTTGTATTTTTGGAGCAGCCGATTTAGACAAAGGCAATTCAATTTGTAATGGATTTCCTTGTGTCTTTTTTTTCTTCCCAGTACACAATAAGCAATAAATCACAACCTGGGTATTTTTGGTGTTTTTTTTTTTTAACAAACACGTGTTGGCTAGGTTTCAGGGCACGGTCGAGGTGATGTGAACGAGAGAGGAGACGGCAGACGTCAGCAGCTGAACTCTGTCTGAAGGATTGAACTCGCTTCAGTTCTGACATTCAGCTGACCTTGAAGGCCTCTTGTTTGCAGATGGTACTTAATGTTTTGGTTTTTTCCCCCCTGTGTGTGGATAAAACTTCTCTCCATTGACCATATGTTGTTATTTCAGGTATCGTTACAGTTTTGCTCGTGTTGACCATTCTGCTGGCTAGGAGATATATGTAGATTTCAGTTGTGAAACTATCATTTATCAAGAAAAGGTAACATTTTTTGCAAAGAATTCCAAATGTTTCACTTTTTTTCCAAATGTTTCCTATTGAAGTAGGTGTATTAATTAAACATCAGTGTCAACTTTGTTTTGGACAGGAGAAAACCTCACACAGGAAAGAAATAGTACTTACCCTTCATGGTCAAGATGATGAGACCTAGCTGCAACTGCAGTGCTATCTTCTTATATTGGATATCCTGTGAAACCTTGCAAAACCTGTTTCTTCAATATTGTAATTTCTATCAATTATTACAAAAGCAACCAGTATAACAAAAATATAACAAGAATCAGTTTTGCCTGAAACTCAACTTCAGGTAATCTAAGTTACAATATGGTACTGACAGGGTTGGGGAGTAACGGAATACATGTAACTGCGTTACGTATTTAAAATACAAAATATGAGTAACTGGATTCCATTACAGTTACCATTTAAATTGATGGTAATCAAATTACAGTTACATTTTAAAAATATTTAGATTACTGAAGGTAATATATTGGATTTTTTTTTTCATTTAATTTCCTCTATTTTTTCATTTAATGTTTATTCATTTGGAATATCTATCCAACGATAGGCAACTCCGGGGTGTTTCTCCCATATGCCCTTCACGAAAAAAAAAGAAGAAAAAAGCGCACAGCCTGCTTGACTCACAAGACAGTAAAATGGAGAGTGAGACAGAAAGTAACCAGCGCAACGCGTTTATGTCATGGAAACACCGGGACCGTTTTACTTTCAAATTAGGTCGCAACATAACAGTACAATGCAAGCTGTGTTTGCCAGCAACCAAACTGCTATCTGCTGTAAAAGAGTCAACCTCTAACCTGAAGAATCATCTTGAAGTAAGTTCTCTTTTTCATTATTTATGCTAATATTGATCGCTAGCTAGCTATCTTACATAGCTTGGCTGCACTGGATTAGCTATTCAGCTAGCTAGTAGGCTAGTAGGTATACTATGAAAGCTAAGTAGCTAACGAGCAGATACAGTAACAAAACAAGTGAAATTTCACATGTTCAAAACTGCAATTACTCCAACAATTTTACACTATGCATATTATACTTTAAATTATTAAGCGTTTCTAACTCATGTTTTCGTGTAATGTACAGTTTTGAATTAACATTTACAATTCTGAAGAAACTGCGATGAAATGCCCATAGACTTATCATGGGGATGTCAAAATGTTAGCCACAACAATGCGAAGTGAACATTATAAAAATAACCGTTCAGAACCTTAGTCGGATGAACATGCTTCAAACTGTTAAGAATGTTCTTCGGATTCCATCTTGCTCTTTCGAGGAACTGTCAGTGCTTGCTAAAGAAATCATTTGAAAAAATCCTGGCTTCTGTATTTCGGTAATGAGAGAAATTTTATTTAAAAAGAATATTAAAATATTTTGAAAACTACTTTTAATGTACTGTTGTGATCATTTCATGTACCTGTTTGTCTAAGTGTGAAAAGTTCAGTAAAATAGACCTTTTATTTAGTCTTTTTCCTTCATCATAAAACAAATCAGTAATGAGAATTATACTGGTGCACGTCCTTATAAAACTTTCATAAAATGCTTTAAATGTTTTTTTTCATGTGAAATGTTTATATATATATATATATATATATAGACTGTATTTTATGTATTGCAGTAAAAAAATCACTCAAGTTTAGCTATTTAGATTTTGACATCACTTGGACATAGTTTGTGAGAATCACCCAACCAGTATATGCCACATTCACACTTTTACTTACATACTTTTAAAAATTAAAAACACAGTGTTCAGAGAGTAATCCAAAGTATTTAGATTGCGCTACTTACCTTGAGTAATCTAACAGAATAAGTTACAAATTACATTTTAGGGCAAGTATTCTGTAATCTGTAGTGGAATACATATTAAAAGCAACCATCCCAACCCTGGGTACTGACATTAATGAGATATGTGACATAGACAATTTGGCAGCCTGTGCATTTTTTCAGGTAAGGATTTAAATATTTTTTGACCTTTTGCCTAACATCTCTCTTGAGAATAAGTATTTTTGAATGGTTTTAAACAACAGAATTATCGGTGGATGAGCATGCTTGTGTGTGTTTTTGTGTCTATTTATTTATCATGTTTCATCCTTGTTTTACAGCCCTACCCCCCTGTGTCGTGTTTATACATTCCCTATTACCTTTTAAACTGTGAATGACAAGATGTATCCATCAGCAGGTAAAACTCCATTTCAATAGTAGCTCAGGGGGAATCATTCAGAGAAATGTAATTTACTCCGTATTGGTCAGTTTGACCTCTGACCGCAATCCCTTGACATGGTTACCTTGGCAACCCTTGAAAAGGATCGAATCAGATAGCATGTTGTGACAGCTTGCAGGGCTGGAGCTTCCTTTGCATCAGCTACACCCAGAGACTGTCATTTTGCACATAAAGGAAAGTTGTCATATTCCATCCAAAGGTGAATATTAAAGTGCATACTTTAATGAAAATTATTGTATAAAATCCCCTCAAAGGTGATTAACATTTTTTGAAGCTAGTCTGCAGCAGTGGCATCACATGTAATGAGCTTGTGATAGTTGTGGGAAATGAAACTGGCTCTTTTAAATGTGTTATGAGTCTTTAAATACAATTAATTGGAATTATTAATAAAAGTTCCTCTCTGACATAATCAAACTAGGTACTCTGGGATTTTTTACTGTCTTTTCTTAAACAGCCATTAAACAAAAAATAACACATATGAATATTCTTTGACTATTCAACTATGGATATTTTTGATATGTATTAAAACATGTCAACATACACCAGCCATCTACTAAAATATTGAATATAAATAGTAATACAAAAATTACAAATGTATGTAGAAAAGTTTATGCATGGCAATAACCAATATGTACAACCTCTTGGGATATGGTACACAGTGCTAGATTGAAAGACCAAGGATTCAAATGAACCAAAAGCCAGTCTGACCTCAGGTTAGTTTGTGTTTCCTTTATGACCATGCTCACTTTTTTATGCCCCGGGCTTCATCACTCACTCTCCTGACTGAGGTGCAAGCATTTTTTACAAATCACCTCTATGCAAAATTCTGAATCTTCATCAACCTGTCTCTCAAAGGATGTGCATTACAAAGACATGCCTTTAGATAAGAAATTCAGCACTCCCTAATTAGAGCTTGGCAGAGCAGAACGCAGAATCACAGAGGAATAACTCTGTAACAATGTTAGATCTGTGTCATTTGTCATAAATGTCAGTACAAATTCATTTTTTAGCTCAGTGATAGCTTAATTACAGGCAATTATATCGGAAGTGTGTGAAACCTAATTAAATGTACAGTTACATGTTGTTAATAGCCAGATTTGAGATGTAACAAATGAGCTCCATACATCATTTCAATTAAAGGCCTTGATGGAGTAATTAATATGCACTTCCTTATTTATAAGGATATGTAATATTAGTCATAGTACACTACCGCAATGTTACACATTAAGAAGACCGGTGAGACCCTGAAACCCTCTGTTATCCCATTCAGAATTCTTAGGGACAAGAGGGAGGTATAATTATATAACCATCAGTGTGCTGGATTCCTTTCTTATTGCACTTCAGAGCTTCATAATTTCTGCAGGTTTTCATTAGTTCATAGTAACACGGTGTTGCTGGATGCAAATATGGAAAATATGAGTTGCTGTGTGTGGGACATAACTGATCCTGATGTATCACAATCTGATCTGTTGTTGTAAATAAATACTCCCACTTCACTTGACCAACATCATTTGTTCAATGTGAGAGAATGGAATGAATAATGTGATTTAAAAACAGGTTATTTTATGGAAAAATAATTGCACTCTACTGGAAGAAAATCTTTAAGAAATTTTATTGAATCTTTTTTTAAAGAAGAATTGACTGTTCACCAGGTTGGTAAGCCAGCCATTTGTCTATATGTTTTTGCCAATCAGCTGTTAAGTTTCCCCCAATTCTTAAGTTTCATCTTTGTAAAGATAAGTTAAGTACTGCACACCATGCAACTTTCCCTCCTCCGTGTTAATCATACATCCATTAAACTTAGTGCAAAAGCAAATGTGCACCCATTCAGCCCCATGTCAACCCTCGAACTGCACCCAGCATGTCACATTTAGGAAGTCAATGCTTTGAGTTTAAATGCAAACTACACCAATTTCCATGAAGCTCATCCTTGTTTTTGCACAATGTCTCACAGAGAGTCAATTCTTGTACAGCTACTAGAAATGCAGCCGCTGAAACATGAGAAGTACAGGACAGAAGTACAGTTTTATCATAAAGTACAACACTGCAAAGGCTGATGACATACTTTGTTGAGATGGATGGTTTCTGAGAAGCTACAGTGTATTTGATCAAAAAATGATGGTTCTCCACTGGGAAGCAGAGACTTGGTCATAAATTGATGTTCCAGCAGTATAATAACCTACCGCCCACCTCCAGATCAGATGGTGAAGGGCACATGATAACAATATTACATAATACATGTTGCTAGTTCAGAAGGAGTAGCCATGTGATCTGAATTAGGACGATCTCTGGAGTAAAGTTTCAGGTATTATTTAATAGGTTCCTGAACTTAATGAAAAGCCACATGAAGCCTGCAAGATCCTATCAAAATGAATGTCAAGAAAATACGTAGTAATGAGGAATCAATACTAATATTCATACGAATAGATTTTTTTTTTTCTGTTAAAATCATCCATTGGTGAACCAACTAGTGCGTGTAAGTGTAAAGTGTAAGACTATGTGTGTGAAACCTTTCCATGGTACAACACGGCTTCCACATCTTCAGAAGTTCCTTCAAAGCAAAACACTAAAGAGCTGTCTGACCCACAGCAGGCAATGATACAGCCCAGCTCTCTCTGGCCCTGCAGGTGATATCCATAAATGTGATATTTCCCACTGGCTACAAGTTGCAAATGTAGCACATGGGGCTAATATTGATCAGTATTGTGCACATTATTGTACGTTTTTGTCTTCCTTAAACAAAAACGTCTGAGGAAAATTCACATATGTCTGATCACAGACAAAACGGCCCAACGCACAGCGGTTTCGTTTGTGTTTTTCCCATAATCGGCAGAAATAAGATGAGGTGTGACGGCAGTCGTTTACATCAGCACTGACAAGCCAACTCAGGAGCAGCTCCTTCGAACTCTCCCTTAATCCCTCATTAAATGACAGAAAATTGCCCTTCACTGAGTTTGTCAATGCTGAACTCCTTCACCGAAGCCCATCTGTTACACACGTGAGCACAGAATATTGGAGGACTTTGCACATTTTACATGATAAATGTGCCTAAATGCGCTTTCCTCAACATTTCAAAATCCCATTCTATGCCTGCATGCATGAATTAGGTACACTGTGGTTCCACAGCTAGTGATCTGAGACTCATTTTCTGTCAATTTCTTGTTCATTCCTAACTATGTTTGCTATGTTTAAATTATTATTTCGTACATAAATCATTAGGTTTGTCCTTTAATTTTGATCAGATGAAATTTAAGACAAATAATACTGCCCTTAATCGGAATGTAGCTGCTGATATTATTGTTGCTATTAAAGAAAGAAGTTCATGTATGATGTCGATGAGTGCTAGTAACCATCTGAATTTTAAAAATGTACCCAGGTCACTCCCATTTCCAGGACGTGTTCTGAACATTTCCATCGATGCACTGGCATTGACCAGGCGACGTACGCTTCTCCCAGCACCTCGGCACACGGACAGACGCGCCCGTTCATTGGCACAAAACGAAAGCAAACATAATGATCACTCCTGCCATTATGCACAATTGATCTGCTCTGGTCCACGGGACCCTGGCTGTTTTTGTTGTTTGTTTGGCTTTTTTTTTTTTATACATAAATGTATGTCAGAGACCATTGTGGTTCTCAGATATGCGCCTGAATGAAACTAATGGCGAGATTTGAGGACAGACCCTGCAGCACCGATTGCCCTTTAATTGCCATTTACATACAGGGGGAATCATTAATTTCTAATTCCCCAATTATTCACTTCTCACACGGTCGTGTCAATGTGGGTTACAATCAATGTCACCGATTCGGATGGAGACAAGTTAGTGTCCTGTTAAGCTCCTATAAAACTCATTTCTTTCAACAACAAATTCTTTCTTAACAAATCGCACCACCTTTATGGGGACAGTGTAGCACTCTCGTTAAAGTGTGATGCATGTCTCCACATTAACCTGTCACTGACCTAGAAATGCCCCTAATATTTAACCCAGCCCAAAAGGTCCACTTTATTGAAATCTCTTTGGTCTGCATCACAGCCATCTCGGATGCAGTATGGCTGTTACACTGTCATATTCCCACTTGTGTTGAACGCTTTATTGGAAAAAGGAGGCTTGAAAAGTCTCACTTTTGGGGAGAGTGACCGTTTTGTTTCTTTCTTCCTCTTTCTGTGTGTATAACAGAGTAACAGAGCCATCCCAATCTGAAGGACCTCAAACACACAAAATTGCTTTTCATAAAGTATAGGACCACCATGTCCTATCACCATGTTTCCACACAGTACTACAAACTACAAATCATATATGTGAAAGATGTTTTGTTTATATTTTTGTCCCCTGTAAGTTGTTGTAACAAATTACTAACAGTAGTCAGAAGATGGAACATTTAAGTTGTTCTTGCATAATAAAATGGGAGGAAGGGTTTGGGAAAAAAGTGTACGTCTCTTATGTTCCCTTGCAGTGCTTACATCTGATTACAAAATGTTAAATAAAATACAGTAGTCATCTCGTTGCATGATAGGATTACCACTTATCACAGAAAAGAACCTTGTAATAAGTCGCTCATAGTTTCATGCGAGACCTCAAAACCTCTCAGTGCCTGTTTATTCACAAAAGTTTTTATTCCAAATTGTCTGTATCTAATAATATTTGCCAAGCTAATAGTGGTTCTAGCACAGCCTGTATTAAAATTACTATTGGCTCAAGGTGATGCTTTTGGCTGCTTGATCAGCAGGTCAGACGCGTTTCACTCAGAATTTAGTGAGTGTGACAACAGTAAATAACAAAAACAGAAATAAATAGAAATAAAAATTAGCTACTCAATTTTAAGAACAAAGTGTACTGAGGTTAGGCGGAACCTGGATCTCCATTCCCTGTCAGGAGGTCAATGCTGTCATATGGGTCACTCACACTTACTAATACGGCCAAAAAGAAGAAATATTAATGAGGAGAGCTACTGGCCTCCAGAAAGTGGCCTGAAGACCTAACCGCAAAGCAGGTCAAAGACATAAATGCTATTTAGAAGGTATGTCTTTACTGTCAGAAATCATAAAGCATCAAAAGCAGGCTGCATGGTTCCTATGTCAGCAGGGACCTCACCCCACCACTAGATTTCAAGAAGAAAAACTTTTCTGGAAAAAAAATGGTGGCCAGGCTGAAGGAGGACAATCTCAGTAGAGAAGAAGAGGTGAAGGAAGAAAGAAAAGATAAAGAGTGGCAGAATATTTTACACAGAGGAATCACAGCATACTCCACAATATAAAACAAAACAATTATCCCAAGCATGAAAGCACTGCTGTTTAATCTAGTTGTACTAGAGTAAATTCATTTAAGATGCAATTGCTGGCAGGAAATGTTTAGTGGTAGTACTTTGGCATGTATACCTGTGGTTGATTGCAGTCAATCCATCCACATTCTCACACTGAATTATGTATGGTCCTCTACAGGAATATGAAACACACATCCCTCCCATTAGAATGACTAAGCCACCCTAATGCACTCAGCTGCTGTAAATGGAATATTGAACTGTATGTAAAATAACACTCCAACTGTAAAAGTGCACGGGTAGGAAAATTACCACAATCCCCCGAATGGCAAAAAAGAGAAACTGTTCAGAAATTAAAAAACAAAAACGTCAGACAACCTAAATTACATATTGATCAGTTTTAATTGCATTCTGGCCGTCAGTAAAAAGCTTTGGAAATTCATAAAAGAGAAATAATGTTTTTGTGTGCATGATTAGCTCTGGGCCGTCCAAATGAATTCCATCACTTAACCCCCAGTCAGAGAGGATTATGGGGCTTTATGATCCGGCCAGTGAAATATCAATAGAGCTCGATGGGAGTTGTGCTTTTTGTCCACCGTTGTATTGTTTGGTAGTAAATGAGATGCACCAAACTGAATGACCACTATCAACATTTAAATGGACATTTCCTCTGCACCTCTCCCTCTTTCTCTCTCTGTCTCTCTCTCACACACACACACACACACACACCCACATGCACAACAGTAGCACAAAATAGCATTCATATCAGCCATTTTATGCTCAAAGTTAAGTTCACCATCAGAGTGAAGTCTGTTATTTGGTATGAGGCAAACAACACTTCCCATCTCTAAGTTTTTCATTGTGAGTCATCTGTTTGTTTGTTTGCATAACAACTCAATGATCCCACTTTGAATATTTGAAAAAAAAAATCCAAACTTATTAGTAACATGTGCAGAGTACATATACCACATCCCTTTATAAGGAATTTAAGGCAGCATTTCACTATAAGAAGCTAAGAAGAAAAAGGACAGAGGATTAAGGCAAATCAGTGATCACAGCAACATGACAGGACAAATTCTGGTAGTGAATCAGAAAGGTATTTCTGATACCAGAAAGCTATCGAGGTACCCTCCACAGAATATATTATTATTATTTTTATTATTATTAGCACTTTTGCAGATTGTACTGTTTTAATGTTCAAGTTATGGAACACATTCCATTCTGAATAGCTTGAAAAACCCTGATTTTTGATGTATGGCACTGCTCTGTACTTTACTTAAATGAGGGGCACCATTGCAGTGTGTACACAATGTATTATGTTCAGACAGGTTAAGTACATTATATCAATAATTATATCTCCTCGCGACTGGAATTGTCTGTCCATTCTTTGACAGCGGGACTAGTGGCCTCAATTACTACTTGCTCTTCCCCACAAGCAAGATAATAATTGGAGGTTGACAAAATTCAGGCTTGGTTTGGAGGGATATTGATTTCTTTGTGTCCTGCATCACAGGATCAAGAAATAAGACATGAAATTTACTGTCTTCATAAAAGTTTTAG